>NC_140594.1:775613446-776292375 GCF_964204655.1 Triturus cristatus
TGCTTCTTTGGCTGTTAAAGCCAAAAAAGCGAAGATAAAGCCCTTGTTAATATGCCCCTACATCTCTTCCACTCTTCCAACTTGCTGCCAGCTTTCCACCGATGTGCCTGCTGTCACTGCAGTCCAGAAAACAACGGACCTCTTGTGCCAGGGCACCAAACAGAGCCCGATAGAGACCCGTTTCGAGGCCCCCTTTAAAAAACTGCTGGTGCTTAGATCCGGTGAGACCCGGCACACTTAAAGCCCTGGATCTATCTATCTATCTATCTATCTATCTATCTATCTATCTATCTATCTATCTATCTATCTATCTATCTATCTATCTATCTATCTATCTATCTATCTATCTATCTATCTATCTATCTATCTATCTATCTATCTTACTACACATATATATATATATATATATATATATATATATATATATATATATATATATATATATATATATATATATATATATATAAAATCTACTGGCGGTCGCCAGTAGTTAGTTATAGTTAGGACCGTGTTTCCATAGGAAATCCGCAACATTCTATTTGGAATAATTTTGGCGCTGGTTGACGAATCCTCGCGAAATTTTCAAAATAGGTGGGGCACTCCGCTCCTACCCTGAAAGTCTCGGGGGGATTCGTCAAGCGGGGGCTGAGAAAAAAGGGGGGTCCCAAAACACGTTTTCCCCATTCAATTTTCCATAGGGACCTTTAGTCCAAGGGACAGCCCGAACGGCTGAACAGAATTACTTGAAATTGAGAGGTAGTCCTCAGCTCAGGGATGTGCCTTTTGCATATATGGAGTCAATCTGTTCAGTAGTTCCTGAGAAAATTGCAGTTAAAAGCACATACATATCTATAGCCGCGCACCGTGCGCGCACCGTGCCGTGCGCAAGCGTAATTCTGATTCTGATTGGTGGAATTAGCATTTAAAAAAACCTTGCAAATTCACTTAAAAAACCATAGGTTTCACACATGTTATAGTTAGCTGGACATTTCACTCATAAAAAACCAATGAAATTCCCCCGTTATAGTTAGTTGAGATAACTATAACTCGCGCGACCGCCACTGACCATGTCATGAGTGATGTAATATGTGACGTCATGAGCAGAGGATTGCGGGCGCGCGAGTTATAGTTATCTCAACTAACTATAACGGGGGAATTTCATTGGTTTTTTACGAGTGAAATCTCCACCTAACTATAACATGTGTGAAACCTATGGTTTTTTAAGTGAAGATATATATATATATTCAATGAAAAAACCATAGGTTTCACACATGTTATAGTTAGCTGGACATTTCACTCGTGAAAAACCAATGAAATTCCCCCGTTATAGTTAGTTCAGCTCACTATAACTCGCGCACCCGCAATCCACTGCTGATGAGGTCACATATTACATCACTCATGACATGGTCAGTGACATCACTGATGACATCACTGATGACATCTCAAATGACATCACTGATGACATCACTGATGACATCATCTAGTGTATGTGTGTTTTTCTTCAAATTAAATATGTTTTATATATGTATATCTCAAGGTCGATGGAAGAATAAATGGGTATATAAATGTCTAAATGGATGATTTTTTAATGAAAAATTGATTATGTGACTGATTCAGTGTATCATAGTGAATACATGGCTTTGTGAGTAATGTTTAAGTCTGTAAATATCTGTATCAGTCTCTCACTTTGTGTATAGGTGACTGCATGAGTTGGTGAGTAGCTACATGGGTGTCTATATAGGTTATTAGTTGTTTTTTTGAGTATCAGTCTGAGTGTCTTCATGGTTCGGTGGGGGGTATTACGTAGTGCATAGGTGCATGAATGAGTGACTCACTGTTTGTATGTGTTGAAGACAGCATGTGTGCAGGACTGTATGGGTGGATGAGTGTGTGTATGGGTGTGTTAGTGAGTGAATGACTGTGTCAATAGTGTCTCTATGAGTAACTTCATATGTTTTATAGTAGTATATGTGATTATTGGTGTTTTTAATTGAGTATATGTGAGAGTAAGAGATTGAAAGAGTTCCTGTATGAATAAGTATGTTTTTCTATAAGTGACTGTTTAAAAGACTAAGTATGTGTAAGTTTCCGTATAAGTAAGTGTGGTGGTGTGTGTATAACTGTATATGCATATAATTGTATGTTTTAATCTTTATTAGCATGAGTGACTATGTGTGTGAGTAACTCTATGGATGAGTGACATTATGTAACAGGCTGTATAGGTGTATGAGTACATATGATGAGTGAGTACATGTATGAGTGACTGTATAGGACTGTTGGTGAATGAGTGGATTTGTATGTGGATCTTTGAATTATTGAATTGGTTGTTGTAACTGGTATTGGTATGTCCATTATTTTGAACATTGTAGTTTCTAATTTTGAATGTGTGTATCAAAGGTTATATTAGGGTGAGAGGAGGTCTGCTACTCAATCACAAGGATGATGTCATCAGTGATGTCATCAGTGATGTCATCAGTGATGTCATTTGAGATGTCATCAGTGATGTCATGAGTGATGTCACTGACCATGTCATGAGTGATGTAATATGTGACGTCATCAGCAGTGGATTGCGGGTGCGCGAGTTATAGTTAGCTGAACTAACTATAACGGGGGAATTTCATTGGTTTTTCACGAGTGAAATGTCCAGCTAACTATAACATGTCTGAAACCTATGGTTTTTTCATTGAATTTGCAAGGTTTTTTAAATGCTAATTCCTAACTATAACGTTTTTGAAACCTTTGGTTTTTTCAGTGAATTTGCAAGGTTTTTTAAATGCTAATTCCTAACTATAACGTTTTTGAAACCTTTGGTTTTTTCAGTGAATTTGTACGGTTTTTTATATGCTAATTTTTGTATTATTTAGTTAATGATATTTTTTTTTCATAAAAATAAAATTCCTATATATTCATTTATATATTATCTGTATCTTTTTTTTTTTTATTTTTAAAAAAATTTCAATTAGGATACATTTTTTTTTTTATTATTAATTTTTTTAATTATTTTTTGTCCACTTTTTTTTTTTAATATAAATTCTTGGGGTGCGCGCTCTGAGCGCGCTCCTAGTACTATTTCGTAAGTTTATTATGAATTCCGTCGTACGTTATTTAGGTACACAAATATACGTCATAGTGCGCGCTGGGAGCGCGCACCCGGTACGTATGTGTGCGTACGTACGAACGCATGCGTGCATGCGTCCTACGCGCTCTACGCGGTTTACTTCCGCATACGCTAAAATTACGCGCAATAACGGTCGCGTATACGCGTGTTCAACGTATGTGCGCTAGGTACGCACATATGACGTATGCACATGCGCTCTTACGCGTTCGCGAATACGTAATCACGAGGTGCGCGCTCGGAGCTTGCGCAGTGCGCGCACCTCAGGTTTATGCATAATAAAACAATATTTCTTATTGGTTATCATTACTTTCAGTTTCTAATTGTTTCAACACCACACCCAATCCCCTCATGGCAAGTCATGTGATCAAGAATCATCACTTTTGATTGGTTTGAAGTACTTTCAGTTCCAGATTCTTCCCAAACCACACCTACTCCCCTCATTATTAGTTCTGATTCCTTTGGAGAAGGAGCTATTCTGTTGTTGAGAGACAATGGCTGAACAGCAACCAACTTCAGACAGTGACCAGGACACTCTTGAGAGGCAGAGGAACAGGAAGCAGAAAGACAGCTTTATATGGCAGTTTTTCACTTTTCCAGAAGGTCTGAAAAAGGTAAATGCACCGAAAGTTACATGTGTACTTTGTAATAAAGTCTTATCTCGTGGGAATCCTAACAAGAAATATTCTTTTAGCATTCACACTATGTTGAGACATGTTAACAAAATGCATCCAGTAACTTTTCGTCGAGCTTCTGGAGAAAACCCTCCACCTGCTCAGCCGACGACATCAGCAGCAGCTCAGCCGAGCACATCTTCGGCAGCTCAGGGGAGCACTTCAGCTGCGATGGTGCCTTCACCTGTTTCTACACCTCTTGTTGGTCCACCTTGTTTGGCGAGGTTGTCTACATGGTGCACTGATTGCGGTTCTCTTATTTCTGTGGGGGAGACCAGTCTTGATCTCCTTCAGAGAAAATTTGATGCGCATCCGTGCACTAGGCCAGAGATGTTTTTTCTTTTTTTGCGTTTTTCTCTTCCTGTTTCCCTCCATTAAGAGCCACTTATAAACTAAACCCCCCAAATTTTTTTGGGAGAGATTTTATTTTGAAATTTTTTTGAGGTGCGCGCACCCTGCGCGCACCCAAGGTTTTTTTTTTTTTTTTTTTTTTTTTTTTTAAATTAATATACAAAAAGAGGTGAAGAAATGGAACCACACAGAGTCATGCCATCATTTTGAGCACATAACACAGGCTGCCCCTTTCATGGGCTGCATTTCTTTCAGAACAACAACTTCACAAATTAAATCTCTGCCCACAATTCCTGTGCGCACACAGACTCATGCTATGTTTTTTTGAACAAAACAGTGTCCCTGAATAGTACCAAATTACTGTTACAGCCTGATACATTTCCCTTATTATTTACAGAAGCAGAAAACAGCACATTTCCTAACAGCTCCTTAAGACCATGTCCATATGTTACAGAGTGAGTGAATAAACAAGATCAATTTAAATGAGGCCTTGGTGACGTTGAATGTGTTTGCATTACACAGTGCTATCTGAAACAGCACACAGAGCTGTGTACTACACATGAGAGTGTTGGAGAAGCTGCTGCGTGTGTGCCAAGAGTGTGTTTCTGAACACTGTGGATTGTCTGGTGCTTGACAGATGAGCAAAGAGACTTCCAGAACTGCATGAAGACTGCAGGGATGTATGTAACAGTGCATGTGTGCTAAGGGATAATTTGTGTAAACACAACAGGCTGCCCCTTCCATGGGACTGCATTTCTTACTGAACAACATCTTCACAAATTAAATCTCTGCCCACAATTCCTGTGTGCACACAGAGTCATGCCATCATTTTAGGCACATAACACAGGCTGCCCCTTTCATGGGACTGCATTTCTTACTGAACAACATCTTCACAAATTAAATCTCTGCCCACAATTTCTGTGCGCACACAGACTCATGCTATGTTTTTTGGAACAAAACAGTGTCCCTGAATAGTACCAAATTACTGTTACAGCCTGATACATTTCCCTTATTATTTACAGAAGCAGAAAACAGCACATTTCCTAACAGCTCCTTAAGACCATGTCCATATGTTACAGAGTGAGTGAATAAACAAGATCCATTTAAATGAGGCCTTGGTGACGTTGAATGTGTTTGCATTACACAGTGCTATCTGAAACAGCACACAGAGCTGTGTACTACACATGAGAGTGTTGGAGAAGCTGCTGCGTGTGTGCCAAGAGTGTGTTTCTGAACACTGTGGATTGTCTGGTGCTTGACAGATGAGCAAAGAGACTTCCAGAACTGCATGAAGACTGCAGGGATGTATGTAACAGTGCATGTGTGCTAAGGGATAATTTGTGTAAACACAACAGGCTGCCCCTTCCATGGGACTGCATTTCTTACTGAACAACATCTTCACAAATTAAATCTCTGCCCACAATTCCTGTGTGCACACAGAGTCATGCCATCATTTTAGGCACATAACACAGGCTGCCCCTTTCATGGGACTGCATTTCTTACTGAACAACATCTTCACAAATTAAATCTCTGCCCACAATTTCTGTGCGCACACAGACTCATGCTATGTTTTTTGGAACAAAACAGTGTCCCTGAATAGTACCAAATTACTGTTACAGCCTGATACATTTCCCTTATTATTTACAGAAGCAGAAAACAGCACATTTCCTAACAGCTCCTTAAGACCATGTCCATATGTTACAGAGTGAGTGAATAAACAAGATCAATTTAAATGAGGCCTTGGTGACGTTGAATGTGTTTGCATTACACAGTGCTATCTGAAACAGCACACAGAGCTGTGTACTACACATGAGAGTGTTGGAGAAGCTGCTGCGTGTGTGCCAAGAGTGTGTTTCTGAACACTGTGGATTGTCTGGTGCTTGACAGATGAGCAAAGAGACTTCCAGAACTGCATGAAGACTGCAGGGATGTATGTAACAGTGCATGTGTGCATGCTTTTTTCAAATGTGCTGCCATTTTCCTCTCTTTTTTTTCAAAGTGATTTCTGCTAAATGCTAACCATCACAATTAAAAATAAGCTGTCCTTTTCTTTCAACTGCAAGTCTTACTTTTCAACAGCAACACAAATTAAATCTATGCCCACAATTCTTCTCTGCACACAGACTCATGGTTTGATGGTAGTCACAAAACAGTATTCCTCATTGTTACCAGTACACATTATCTTATGTTGAAAACATACTCCATAATATTTTACATATTCAAAACAGTTAAATATCTTGCAAAACTGAAAATGTAAATCACAACTGTAAACAAATAATCATAATTTTTTTTTATATATCAAAATTAACCACAAACACCCCCTCTCAAACTCATAACTCACCTTTAAAATTAGTTAGTTGTGAAAGAAATGTAGCAGTCACACAGCAGTTTATCAGACCAGAATCACTGAGCTCCACACCTCTCTCCTCTCAGCAGAACCAGTTAATGGCACAGTTTCCCTCTCTTTTTTCACACATATACATGTTAATTTTCAATCTCAGTACTTCCCACATTTTTTCAAATGAAATCACACATTTCTATTGGATGAAAACTTCAACCCCTTTCCAAATGTACCCTTCCCCCAACTTAACTTCTGCCTGCTACCATAGCAACAGGTCATAGAACACAGGTGTGAGCAGAGAGGTCAGAAGTTCAACAGACAATGTTTCATTTCCAAAGAGTAAGAGTGCTTGACTTTTCAAACCTAACAGCAAATCCAAACTAATGTTCTTTTTTCACACTTTTTTCTGAACCAATGCAATACATGCTTTTTAAAATTTAAACATACAGCCTAGTTTTTAGTGTAGAATGGTTTGAAACAGCCAATGAGTTCTTTTTATAAAAAAAAGTATGGGTGCCCCCATTTTTCAACTGTCTTTCATTTCTTTTTGCCTTTCTACTGAAAGACACCTCCTGAGTGCATCCAGATCTCCTTTGAAGATGTTCACAGTGTGGATTGTAGGACACAGCTATGTCTTCTGGAGTGAAAAATTTGCAGAAAAAAGAGGTATGGTGAGAGACCTTGCTTTGCCAAATGTAGACATTAAATGGATTGGTCAGAGAGGGTTAAAGTGGCACCAATTAATGCCTTTGGTGAAAACCTTTCTACATCTCCCACAGCCTAACCTTATTATTGTGCACTGTGGTGGAAATGACCTAGGCACTTTAACTGGGGTAGGTCTGGAAATGCTTATTAAGGACACCTTTGTGCAATTGATGACGCTTTTTCCACAAACTGCCTTCGTATATTCTAACATATGCCAAAGGCAAAAGTGGAACTGGTCCAACCAATTTTGTCCGCAGATTGACAAAGCAAGGAAGCACGTCAACAAATCTATTTCTGCTTTCCTCAGAGACTATGGTATGGGTTCTATATACCACAACAACTTGCGTTACAACATGCAAGACATTTATAGAGGAGATGGTGTACACTTCACTGATGAAGGCAACAGAGTCTTCCTCTTGAACTTTAGACTCTGCATCGGTACTTACTTGTAGGTACCAAAAAACAAACAATAAACACAAGGGCTCTTTTTAGAGCCACCTTATATCTAAACACTTAAATGCGATTTTTTTTTGATTTTTTTAATAAAGTTTTTTTTCGGGTGCGCGCTGGGTGCGCGCACTCGGCGATATTTTTTAACAAAATATAAATCTTTTTTTTTGCCCTACAAGGTCCTACTGTGACCCCCTTACAATGCCTACTGGGTCAATTTCTCCCCACTCTGCCCCCTTTTCAAGTTCTCCCCCTTTGTTTATCACCCCCTCTTTATGCAATAGACAAAATGGCAGCTGCCGCTTCCTGATTTCCACCGATTCGAATGTTTACTAAGATCTAACAACCAATCAGAATTGCGCTCGCGCACGGCAAGGTGCGCGCACCCAGCGCGCACGCTGCGTGCTTACAGATATATATATTGATTTAAATACTATTTTCTCAGGAAATACTGAACAGATTTACACCAGACCTGCAAAAGGCACTTCATGGACCTTATGGCTACCTCTCTGCCAAATTTCACATAATTCTGTTCAGCCGTTTGGGCTGTAGCTGTGTCTAAAGGTCCTATGGAAAAATGCATGGGGAAAACGCGTTTTGGGACCCCCCTTTTTTCTCGACCCCCGCTTGCCGAATCACCCCGAGACTTTCAGGGTAGGAGCGTAGCGTAGCGCCCCACCTATTTTGAAAATTTTGCGAGGATTCGTGGACCGGCGCCAAAGTTATTCAAAATAGAATGTTGCGGATTTCCTATGGAAACGTGGTCCTAACTATAACTACCTACTGGCGACCGCCAGTAGGTAATATATATATATATATATATATATATATATATATATATATATATATATATATATATATATTCACTGAAAAAACCATAGGTTTCAGGGGTGTTATAGTTAGCTGGACTTTTCACTTGTACAAAACCATTGAAATTCCCCCGTTATAGTTAGTTCAGCTAACTATAACTCGCGCGCCCGCAATGCACTGCTGATGACGTCACATATTACATCACTCATGACATGGTCAGTGACATCACTCATGACATCACTGATGACATCTCAAATGACATCACTGATGACATCACTGATGACATCATCCAGTGAATGTGTGTTATTCTGAAAATTAAATATGTTTTATATATGTATATCTCAAGGTCCATGGAAGAATAAATGGGTATATAAGTGTCTAAATAGATGATTTGTTTTTGAAAAATTGATTGTGTAACTGACTGATTAAGTGTATCATAGTGAATACATGGCTTAGTGAGTAATGTTTAAATATGTAAATATCTGTATCAGTCTCTCACTTTGTGTATAAGTGGCTGCATGGGTTGGTGAGTAGCTACATGGGTGTCTATATAGGTTATTAGTTGGTTTTTTGAGTATCAGTCTGAGTGTCTGCATGGTTCGGTGGGGGGTATTACGTAGTGCATAGGTGCATGAATGAGTGACTCACTGTTTGTATGTGTTGAACACAGTATGTGTGCAGGACTGTATGGGTGGATGAGTGTGTGTATGGGTGTGTTAGTGAGTGAATGACTGTCTCAATAGTGTCTTTATGAGTAACTACATATGTTTTAAACTAGTATATGTGACTATTGGTGTATATATGTGAGTATATGTGAGAGTGAGAGATTGAAAGAGTTCCTGTATGAATAAGTATGTGTTTCTATAAGTGATTGTTTAAAAGACTAAGTATGTGTAAGTTTCCGTAGAAGTAAGTGTGGTGGTGTGTGTATAACTGTATATGCAAGTAAATGTATGTTTGATTCTTTATTAGCATGAGTGACTATGTGTGTGAGTAACTCTATGGATGAGTGGCATTGTGTAACAGGATGTATAGGTGTATGAGTACATATGATGAGTGAGTACATGTATGAGTGACTGTATTGGACTGTTGGTGAATGAGTGGATGTGTATGTGGATCTTAGAATTACTGAAGAGGTTGTTGTAACTGGTATTGGTATGTCCATTGTTTTGAAAATTTTAGTCTCTATTTTTGAATGTGTGTATCAAAGGTTATATTAGGGTGAGAGGAGGTCTGCCACTCTATCACAAGGATGATGTCATCAGTGATGTCATCAGTGATGTCATTTGAGATGTCATCAGTGATGTCATGAGTGATGTCACTGACCATGTCATGAGTGATGTAATATGTGACGTCATCAGCAGTGCATTGCGGGCGCGCGAGTTATAGTTAGCTGAACTAACTATAACGGGGGAATTTCAATGGTTTTGTACAAGTGAAAAGTCCAGCTAACTATAACACCTCTGAAACCTATGGTTTTTTCAGTGAATTTCTGAAGTTTTTTAAATGCTAATTCCTAACTATAACGTGCCTGAAACCTATGGTTTTTTCTGTTAATTTCAAAGGTTTTTTAAATGCTAATTTCTAACTATGCCTACAGAGATAGGACATGTGAAGAAAGAAGAAAAAATGCACAGAAAGAAACAAAAGAAGTGCAGAAAGAAGCAACAGAAGTCCTCAAATACGAAGATAAGTGCAGGAAGAAGGATAACGTGCAGAAAGAACAAAAAGAAGAGCAGAAAGAAGCCTTGTTGCAAAATCATCCTGTACCCTCAACTTTTTCAGACGGATACTGGTGGTAACTGAGTCTGACTAACCAGTCCTAGAGCCAGTGCTATGTTAAAAGACACTTAGAATACAGTGAAAACACCTACATACACTAGGGAACATTATGCGTTGGGGTCCCCCTGTGATTAGCCTTACCTCCTCTATAAGCCCCTAGTATATAATAGGGCATGGGGATTAAAACTACCTCTTAAAACAGGCCACAGGGCGTTTTTGCACATGTTAACTCAGGCCCCGTCCCCTCCTTTCACCATTGTGTAAACATGCCCTGTGTCCGTTTTTAGTTGGGAGATTAAGTTCATTTGAGTCCTGAGGGTCCCTAGGGTCCAACTAGCCCACTAGGTACCTCCAGTCAGTGCCACAGAGCTGCGTTGCAGAGAGGTGTAAAAAGTGGCACGGCCTGGACCACCTCTCTGCAATGCAGCTCAGTGGCGCTTACTGGAAGCACTTGGTGGGCTAGTTAGCCCCCAGGGGCCCTCAGTATTGAAGGGAAATTATATCCCCAATTTAAAACGTGCCATGGTGCGTGTTTGCACACGTCACCTCAGGCCCCGTCCCCTCCCTTCACCACTGTGTAAACGCGCCCTGTGGCTGTTCTAAGTTGAGAGATTAAGTCCCCTTGAATCCTAAGGGTCCCTAGGGTCACACTAGACCACTAGGTACCTCCAGTAAGCGCCACAGAGCTGCGTTGCAGAGAGGTGTAAAAAGGGGCTTGGCCTCAGAACACCTGTCTGCAGCGCAGCTCCCTGGCGCATACTGGAGATGCCTGTTGGGGGCGTGTTTGCAGAGTGCTGCATGGAGGGGGCATGGCCTCCGGGATGATGCCAGTCTTTTATTTATTTTATTTTTTTAAGAAGGGGGGCTGTGTGGTTCCCCTTCTTATTCTAATTTATTGGCCCTGATGACCCCATCCCCCAGGGCCTGTCTCCTAATTATATTTTTTTGACCCCAATCCCCAGGGCCGGCCACTGTTTTTTATTATTTTTAAAAAATATATATTTATAGACACACCTAGGACATGCTGGACAAACCGTACGTACCTATCACCATGACGATTTGCGTGATATTCATTAAAAGGCGACTATGCATGCAATTAATCCACGTGGAATGTATTTACACCACTAGTGAAGCTCTGACATGTCTGATGCTCTACCGTGCCTAATCCCGGTAGACACCCTTGTCGTTTATTTATACAAACATGGGTAGCTATTGACGGGCACATTTAATACACATGCACACCAAGCCATTCAAAGGGGATTCGACAAAAATTCGACCAAAACTATGCAAGAAACCCCCCTCACAGTTAATAAAACACACATCCACTGCCGGATGTGTAATACTTTTTATTTTACTCTCTGGAAAGGGGACGAACATCACTTGCGAGTCACAGCGCGCTCCTGACAGAGCCCAATGCTGTGTTACACCCACCATTGCCTGCCGAGTGCCACACACCTCTGTATTGTATTCCACTAGCTAGTGCATATGCTATGACACTCTCTAGCCCATGTGCACTGTAACACCACCCCGTGAAAATGTCATGCCACACTTGTCTTCGCACGGGTTATATTGCCCCATCTAACGTGCCTTCCTCGATGCCTATGTTATAACGCACAGTGCTATGCCATACATATTACAATTTGGGATCCATATCTTTGTCACAGTGCATATGCAACGTTACACTCCCCAGCACATATTTTATATTACAACTTTAGAGACTAGTTAGGTTACACAACACTGCCCTGTGCATATTACACTCCAAGGCGCATATCGCATAGCACGCGCTAGTGCCTGTGCTATCTCGCGCTCTCCAATGAATCTGTCATTGCGCACAATGTATTGCATATTATATTTCACGCCTGGTTCATCTTATATCACACTTTTTGGTGCATAGTTTATACCATACACTATATCTAGTTTTCATTTTCAATCGTGCTCTCAGGACTATGTTCTATATAACACTGTGTTCACCTACCCTTTTCACGGGCATTACATTTTGCGATAGGGGGTGGAGGGTCAGGGGGTGTTTTTGCCAAGTGAGCCCGGAGTCACAGTCACTAACGTCTTCTTCTTCCTGAATAAAAGTGAGATTATGCTGCATACTTGTTCATATTTTAAGTAGTTTGCACAGACAAAATGTTTTAAAAACAATAAAGTTTCTAATACCCGCCTTCTCTGAACAGTTAGCTTGCTGCCCCATCCCCCTCCTCCCTATCCTCTGTTGTGTGAATCCATGGACTAGCCTCCTCCCTCCTGCCATGCATGGTCTGATGTGCTGCCACTGCCCTCAATTTAGTATGATGTACCAGTCCACTCCTCCTGCCCTCCATTGCCCAATTCTATGCCCCATCATTGACCTCCTGCTTAAACTCTGTGCTTAGCTTGCTGCCCCTATTCTCCTTCCCCCTGCCCTCCGATGTCTTTGTGCATGCCCCTGCTCCATCCTTTTTGCCCACCATGTCCCATGGACCTGCCACTCCTATCTACTCTGAGTGTTCTGTTGAGCTGCCACTCCCCTCCCACCTGCCTAGCATTGTCAGATGACTGTAACCTGTCCCTGCCACCTCCACCCTGCCTGTCCACATGCCATGCCTCTATCCTCTTCCTCCTGTCCTACATGGTCCATTGTACTGCCACACCCTTCTGCCCTCCCTGGTCTGTTGTGCTGCAACTGCTCCTCCTGCCTGCCCCGTGTGGTCTGCTGTGAGGCCCCTTCCCCTGAACTTTCTTGTCTGTGCACAGGTCCTGACCCTCCCTTCTATCCTCCATCGTCCTTTGTGCATGCCCCTGCACCCTCCTTCTTGCCCATCATAGCCATTGTGCTGCCACTAACCCTCCCACTTGCCATGCATGGTCTTCTGTGCTGCCATGGCCCCTCCCACCTTCCCTGTGTGGTCAGTTAGCTGCCCCTGACCCCCTCCCACCTTCCCTCCATGGTCTGTGTGTATGCCATCACAGTCTCACTGTTGCTCTTCATGTTGTGTCTTGCTTCTAGTGCCCATCCTGCCTGACCTCCATGGCTATCTTGCTGCTCCTGCCCTGCCCCCTTGCCCCCAGCCCTCTGTTTACATGTGCAGACCCCTACTCCCTCCCTCCTGGCTTGTCTGTTCCATTGTAATGCCCCTGATCCGTCCCTCCTGCCCTTTATGGTCTGTTATGCTGCAGCCTTCTCTCCTGTCTGTCCATTATGGTCAGCTAGCTACCATTGCCTCTTGCCCCTCTGTTCTCTGTTGTCCATGTGCATGGTCCTGTCCCCTCCCTCTTGCTTTCTATGGATTGTTGTGCTGCACTCCCGTCCTGCATGCCCTGTGTGGTGTATTGTGCTGCTGCAAACCCTGATGCCTGCCCTGCAGGGTCAGTTTGGTGCACCTCTCCATGTCTCTCCTGTCCTCTGTTATCCAAGTCCATGTCCCTATCCAATTTCCTTTCATGATCCAATGTACCATACTTGCGAACATTTTGAACTTGGTAAGAGGGAGATTTTGAAAAAAAACTGGGGTATTGATTTTCCCCTTTGAGTTACATTGAAAAAGAGGATATTGTAGACAGGAGACAGATCAAATAAAGCCCATTTGAGCTTAAAAACATTGGACGTTTCCTGGCTGTATCGGGTCTGTTGGCATGTATGGTTGTACTACCATTGCCTCTTCCTTCTGCCCACAATGGTCTATTACATTGCCACAGCCTTGAAGGAGGGTAGATTTTGTATCACAGGGGGCCCCTGGCCCGTTCTGTCCACACCTGAAGTATGAGACCCTTGTCCTTGCCCTGCCAGCCGCATTTGTAGGCCGTATTAAATTGACCAGCGGGTCCTGTGTTGCTATATAATTATCCTGAGACATCCTTACCACTCAGCCAGCATAAAACCCCTGTGTAGACCCTTCTGTTCAATATGTAGGCCTCTTTGTTAAATTGACCATAGCTCTGCAATTTTAGTGTATAGCAGTCTGAAGGCAGGTCTGCGAGGCCTTCTGCTCCAAACTAGTAGCCCCCACCCTACCCGAGTGCTCCGTGCTCGGTATCAAAGTTCAACATCCCCCTGAAGCTGTCGACATACAGTAGGCTGCATCCTGGACTGGTACTTGCTTCCTGGGCAGGTTTCCCGCTTTTAAGGAAGTGGCAACCGCAGAGCGTCAAGTTAGGAGAACTGAGGAGATTTTATACATGAATATATTGAATTCCTGTAGAATACCCATTATTTTCTGCTTGCTCTATGGAACTTACGATAAGCGATTGGCCTGAGAGACTGACCTTTTCACCCAGTCCATTGTCAGCATTAAGTGGGTAAATGACGAAATGTCTGGTAAAATCTGCAGACGAAGCTTTTGGGTAGCATACGTAGGTAGATGTAGCGTGCAAAGGAGCCCACAAAATGATATAAAAAGGGAGCACCCACAGATATCGACGGACAACCTCGCCGTCTGTATGTAGGTTAACAGGCTGTGCAGGTTTTCCCCAAGAACTGGGAGCTCTTGTCTTCCTTTGCTTAAAATGTCTTGCTCTGCTTTGCTTGAAGTATCTTATTCTATTTTACCTATATGAAATGTCATGTTATTTTTTAACCATTGTTCTCTTTACTTTTGCATTTAAAAGATGTTGTATTGTAATTGCAGGAATGCTTGCTCTAAGAGTAAATGTGAGTGTCCCTAGGTAACATTTTCCTTGGTGTAACTTGTTTCTCATGATGCATTTATAGATGTGTTTTCTCTCTCTCTCTGTCAGTCCATTAATTGAGATACAGAGAATATCATGACAGCTGTATGATTATCTGGATTCTGTATTTTGTACTTTATGTCTCTATTCTGCGGTTTCTTTGAAGTTGCATCTTCTCATTAAACTGCCATTGTATTCTGCCTCCAATTCCATGTCCCATATGTCTGTTTTCTTCATTTTTGGAGCAAGCGTTCCTAGGCACCCCGGCTCAAATTAAGGTGCCCCTTTTGTCCCTGACTCACTCTCCTGCTCAGTTCTGTGGTGGCTCCCGGGGCTCTGGGGACCGCCCCTAGCTTCCTTGACCCATAATAGATCTTCCCTCCAACAGCCTCTCTTGCAAGTCCTGTATTGTTGGTTTGTTGCCCCTGCCCCCCTTTCCACTGCCCTCCATAGTCTGTTGTGCTTCCACGGCCCTTCCTGCCTGCTCAGTGTGGTTAAATTGTTGCCTTTGCACCCTCCTACCTGCCTTCAATTTTCAGAGTCCGTGCCCCTGGCCTCTGCCTCTCAACAGTATCCTAATGAACAACTAGATTGCTAACATTCTATATTTATTACAAAAGTGTGGAACGCCTGACATCATCTTAATGTAATCAAAACTGTAATACCTAGAGCATTCCTTTAGAAATTACATATATGAGAGGGTCTTATTGGCTTCAAAATTATGGTTAGTGCTCTAAAAGACTAAAATAAGGACATATTTTCTGAGTTTTCAAATAGCGACAAAGCACTTTTAAATTATTTGTTATCTTTATGTTTTTTTATCTAGTTGACAACTTGATTAAATGTTGCACTTAGGGGAGAGGATGTGGTGTTACTTCCAGAACTGCAGACTTTGCAACTGGGGAACCAGGTTGAAGTTTCTGCTTCAGCTCGACATTCTGTGATTCTGGTCAAATCACTTAGTCTCCCCATGTCTACAACCAAAATGAATTTGTTCTTGTGTGATGTAACCAATGCTCATGTAAAGCACTCCAATACCTGACAAGTCTGCACTATATAACACTGCAAAAACACAAAATAATAAGTGTTTTGCACACTTCTGTCATTGGGCTATATTTGGGCTATATCTGGGTGATTTTGGGCTACATTTGGGCTCTTTTGTCTCCGGTGGCCATCTTGGGAGATTTATTTGTTATGAAGTTTCCTAATTTCCTCATGTACTGCAGTCTCCTCAGTCGGAAATGCTTTCAGTTTTTTACTTTGATTCCAGCACGAAGGTATTCAGATATGTCACACATTTGCCATAAATTCTGAATGTTAGCACTCTAGTTGCTCATTAGATCACTGTAGTAAAACTACTGTTCACCATGGAAGTCTGCTCCTGGTATTAAAAGTGCATGTTTCAGTCTGCATGTCAGAATTTTTTAATGAAATAGAAGAGGATTTGAGAAGTCACTCAAAATGTGCCCTCATTTTCTTTCTTCAGCATTAATCATAATTTCTATGGCAAAATGAACCCCCTCATTGTGTTCCTTTTTAAATTAAATGTTTTAAGTGTTACCAGTTTATTCCAATCAAGATGGCTTCAGGTGTGCCATACTTTTGTCATAATGAAGACAGTAAGTGCTCTAGTTGTTTTTAAGAACATTCTTGGACATTCTGTCATTGGGCTATACTTGGGCTACATCTGGGTGATATTTGGGCTACATTTGGGCTCTTTTGTCTCTGGTGGCCATCTTGGGAGACTTATTTGTTATGAAGTTTCCTAATTTCCTCATTTACTGCAGTCTCCTCAGTAGGAAATACTTTCAGTTTTTTACTTTGATTCCATCAAGAAGGCATTCAAATGTGTCACACATTTGCCATAAAATCAGAATGTTAGCACTCTTTTTGCTCATTAGATCACTGTAGTAAAGCTACTGCTCACCAGGGAAAACTGCTGCTGGTATTGAAAGTGCATGTTTCAGTCTGCATGTCAGAATTTTTTAATGAAATAGAAAAGGATTTGAGAAGTCACTCAAAATGTGCCCTAATTTTTCTTTCTGCAGCACTAATCATACTTTTTATGGAAAAATGAACCCCCTCATTTTGTTCCTTTTTAAATTAAATGTTTTAAGAGTTACCACTTTAATCCAAGCAAGATGGCTTCAGGTGTGCCATACATTTATCATAAGTAGGACGGTTAGCGCTCTAGTAGTTCTTTGGAACACTCTGGAAAGCTGCAGTAGAACACAAAGGAATCAACTGACAGTCTCTGCCCTTGTTGGATGTACATGTTTTACTGAGAATGTCAGACTTCATTCTCACATGACTGAGAAAGATAATGTGAATTTACAGAAAATAAGCTCTCAGTTTAGCTTATAGATCACCTTCCAAACCTCTGTGGTAAAAGCATGAGAAAATATTTTTCTCTCAATCATGATATCCCAGCAGAAGGCTTTTTCACATGGTGAAATCACCTTAGAACATACCACAGTTCCTAAAATGAGTATGGTACCATCAACAAATGATTTATAATGTAACTAAAGTCTTAAAACCTTCTATTAACTGCAATGCTTTTTAATGAGGTGCTATCATGTATATTGGTCCCAAGATGGCTGCCAACACTTCTTGGATGAAGTGCTGACAGCCAATCAGATCTCAGGATGAGATGTGTGGTTAGGCTCCGCCCACATATATATATTGATTTAAATGCTATTTTCTCAGGAACTACTGAACAGATTTACACCAGACCTACAAAAGGCACTTCCTTGACCTGAGGACTACCTCTCTGCCAAATTTCAAGTAACTCTGTTCAGCCGTTCGGGCTGTAGCTGTGTCTAAAGGTCCTATGGAAAAATGCATGGGAAAAACGCGTTTTGGGACCCCCCTTTTTTCTCAGCCCCCGCTTGACGAATCCCCCCGAGACTTTCAGGGTAGGAGCGGAGCGTAGCGCCCCACCTATTTTGAAAATTTCGCGAGGATTCATCGACCGGCGCCAAAGTTATTCCAAATAGAATGTTGCGGATTTCCTATGGAAACAGGGTCCTAACTATAACTATCTACTGGCGACCGCCAGTAGATAATATATATTATCTACTGGCGGTCGCCAGTAGATAGTTATAGTTAGGACCGAGTTTCCATAGATAATCTGAAAATTCTATTTTGAATAACTTTTGCGCCGGTTGACGAATCCTCGCGAAATTTTCAAAACTAATGGGTCGCTCCGCTAAGCTCCTACCCTAAAAGTCTCGGGGTGATTCGTCAAGCAGGGGCTGAGAAAAAAGGGGGGTCCCAAAACGCATTTTCCCCATGCATTTTCCCTTAGGACCTTTAGTCGAAGGTACAGCCCGAGCGGCTGAACAGAATTACTTGAAATTTGGCAAAGAGGTAGTCCTCAGGTCAGGGATGTGCCTTTTGCACATATGGTGTCAATCTGTTCAGTAGTTCCTGAGAAAATTGCAGTTAAAAGCACATAAATATCTATAAGCGCGCACCGTGCGCGCACGGTGCCGTGCGCGAGCGTAATTCTGATTGGTGGATTCATGTCAGTCAACATTCGAATCGGTCGAAATCAGGAAGTGTCGGCCGCCATTTTGTGTGTGACAGTGAAAAAGAAAGGTGGAGAACGTGAAAAGGGGGCAGGGTAGAGAGTTCCTGACCCCCTAGCCTTTGTCAGGGGGTCCCTGAAGGACCCCGAAGGGTGAAAAAAACATTTTATTTTATTTTAAAAAATTCGCGGGGTGCGCGCACCGTGCGCGCACAGTGAAAAACCTTAAACAAAAAAAAAAACATTTTAAACGAGCCATTCCACATTACAGGATACAGTCAATCTATAGCTATATACATAGGTAGTTTATTGTAAAATAAATATATAAAAAATATAATAATACATACATGACATAGCATTTAAAAAACCTTGCAAATTCACTTAAAAAACCATAGGTGTGTGTTTTGTATTTAATAGAAAATGAAACAGTTTTTTCCGATTGCTCCTGGCCTATGGCCACGGCCTGTTGCATGTGCTCACAAACTGCCGGGAGCTCTGCCTCTGGTTCATTTGAATGTGTGGCGTCGCATTGCGGGCCCTCGGGCTCTATAGCGGCCGGCCTTGGTGATTGTAGGCCCTTGTATGTATTTTATCGTGTAATAAAGGTTTCTAATAAAATAAAAAATAAAAACCATAGGTTTCACACATGTTATAGTTAGCTGGACATTTCACTCGTAAAAAACCAATGAAATTCCCCCGTTATAGTTAGTTGAGATAACTATAACTCGCGTGACCGCCACTCTATCACAAGGATGATGTCATCAGTGATGTCGTGAGTGATGCCTCTGACCATGTCATGAGTGATGTAATATGTGACGTCATGAGCAGAGGATTGCGGGCGCGCGAGTTATAGTTATCTCAACTAACTATAACGGGGGAATTTCATTGTTTTTTTACGAGTGAAATATCCACCTAACTATAACATGTGTGCCCCCAGGAGCCCTCAGGATTGAAGGGGAATTAGTTCCCCAACTTAAAATGCGCCATAGGGCGTGTTTGCACACGTCACCTCAGGGCCCGTCCCCTCCCTTCCCCACTGTGTAAACACGCCCTGTGGGCGTTTTAAGTTGGGAGATTAAGTCCCCTTGAATCCTGAGGGTCCCTTGGGTCAAAATAGCCCACTCGGTATGTCCTGTAAGCGCCATTGCAGAGAGGTGTAAAAAGGGGCACGGCCTGCACCACCTCTCTGCAACGCAGAGCAGTGGTGCTTACTGGAAGCACCTGGTGGGCTAGTTGGCCCCCTCGGTCCCTCAGGATTGAAAGGGAATCATTTCCTAAACTTAAAACGCGCCACAGGGCATGTTTGCACACGTCACCTCAGGCCCCGTCCCCTCCCTTCACCACTGTGTAAATGCGCCCTGTGGCCGTTCTAAGTTGAGAGATTAAGTCCCTTTGAATCCTAAGGGTCCCTAGGGTCAAACTAGCCCACTAGGTACCTCCAGTAAGCGCCACAGAGCTGCTTTGCATAGAGGTGTAAAAAGGGGCGTGGCCTCAGAACACCTGTCTGCAACGCACCTCCCTGGCGCATACTGGAGATACCTGTTGGGCTAGTTGGCCCTTAGGGACCCTCAGTATTAAAGGGAATTAATTCCCCAACTTACAACTGGCCAGGGGGCGCGTTTGCAGAGTGCTGCAAGGAGGGGGCGTGGCCTCCGGCGCGATGCCGGTCTTTTATTTATTTTATTTTTTTAAGAAGGAGAGCTGTGTGGCCCACCTTCTTTTTCTAATTTATTGGCCACGGGGACCCCACCCCCCAGGGCCTGCACCCTAATTTTTTTGTGGAAAAAAATTAATTTGGAAGGGGGCCACATGGCCCCCCTCCCACGGCCTTAATCGGCCCCGGGGACCCCAACCCCCGGGTCATGGCCTTTTTTTTTTTATTCTTTAGGAGGGGGGCTGCGTTGCCCCCCTGCTCAGGCCACTTATGGCCCCAGGGACCTCATCCCCCGGGGCCGGCCTTTGTTTTTTATTATTTTAAAAAAATATATATTTATAGAAACACCTAGGACAAGCTGGACAAACTGTATGTACCTATCACCATGACGATTTGTGAGATATTGATTAAAAGGCGACTATGCATACAATGAATCCACGTGGAATGTATTTACACAGCTAGTGAAGCTCTGACGTGTCTGACGCCCTACCGTGCCTAATCCCGGCGCCCCCACCGGTGGGTACTCTCCAAGTAGACACCCTTGTAGTTTATTTATACAAACATGGGTAACTATTGACGGGCACATTTAACCCCTTCAGCGCGGCGCGGATTACCGCGCCATGCTGAAGGTTCGTTGCGCGGGCGGGGCCGTGACGGAGCGGTTCCGTCATCCGCACAGCGCGACCGATGCGCATGACGGAACCGCTCCGTCATGCGCATCGAAAGGGTAAATCAACACGCACACCAAGCCATTCAAAGGAGATTAGACAAAAATTCGATCAAACCGCCGGATGTGTAATACTTTTTATTTTACACTCTGGAAAGGAGACAAACCTCACTTGAGAGTCACAGTGTGCTCCTGGCTGAGCCCATTGCTGTGTTACACCCACCAGTGTCCGCTGGGTGCCACACACCTCTATGTTGTATTCCACCAGCTAGTGCGTATGCTATGACACTCTCTAGCCCATATGCACTGTAACACCACCCCGTGAATATGTCATACCACACTTGCCTGCGCACGGGTTATATTGCCCCATCTAACGTGCCTTCCTCGATGCCTATGTTATAATGCACAGCGCTATGCCATACATAGTACAATCTGGGATCCTTATCTTTGTCACAGTGCATATGCAACGTTACACTCCCCAGCACATATTTTATATTACAACTTTAGAGACTAGTTAGGTTAAACAACACTGCCCTGTGCATATTACACTCCAAGGTGCATATCGCATAGCACGCGCTAGTGCCAGTGCTATCTCGCGCTCTCCAATGAATCTGTCATTGCGCACAATGTATTGCATATTATATTTCACGCCCCGGTTCATCTTATATCACACTTTTTGGTGCATAGTTTATACCATATACTATATCTAGTTTTCATTTTTAATCGTGCTCTCAGGACTATGTTCTATTTAACACTGCGTCCACCTACCCTTTTCACGGGCATTACATTTTGCGATGGGGGGTGGAGGGTCAGGGGGTGTTTCTGCCAAGTGAGCCCGGAGTCACAGTCACAAACGTCCTCTTCTTCCTGAATAAAAGTGAGATTATGCTGCATACGTGTTCATATTTTAAGTAGTTCGCACAGACACACATTTTAAAAACAATAAAGTTCCTAATACCCACCTTCTCTGAACAGTTAGCTTGCTGCCCCATCCACCTCCTCCCTATCCTCTGTTGTCTGAATCCATGGACTTGCCTCCTACCTCCTGCCATGCATGGTCTGATGTGCTGCCACTGCCCTCCATTTTGCATGATGTACCAGTCCACTCCTCCTGCCCTCCATTGCCCAATTCTATGGCCCATCATTGACCTCCTGCTTAGCCTCTGTGCCTAGCTTGCTGCCCCTATTCTCCTTCCCCCGCTCTCCGATGTCTTTGTGCATGCCCCTGCTCCATCCTTTTTGCCCACCATGTTCCATGGACCTGCCACTCCTATCTACTCTGAGTGTTCTGTTGAGCTGCCACTCCCCTCCCACCTGCCTAGCATTGTCAGATGACTGTAACCTGTCCCTGCCACCTCCACCCTGCCTGTCCACATGCCATGCCCCTATCCCCTTCCTCCTGTGCTCCATGGTCCATTTTACTGCCACACCCTTCTGCCCTTCCTGGTCTGTTGTGCTGCAACTGCTCCTCCTGCCTGCCCCACGCGGTCTGTTGTGAGGCCCCTTCCCCTGAACTCTCTGTTCTGTGCCCAGGTCCTGACCCTCCCTTCTATCCTCCATGGTCCTTTGTGCATGCCCCTGCACCCTCCTTCTTGCCCATCATAGCCATTGTGCTGCCACTAACCCTCCTGCTTGCCATGCATGGTCTTCTGTGCTGCCATGGCCCCTCCCACCTTCCCTGTGTGGTCAGCTAGCTGCCTCTGACCCCCTCCCACCTTCCCTCCATGGTCTGTGTGTATGCCATCATAGTCTCACTGTTGCTCTCTATGGTGTGTTTTGTTTCTAGTGCCCATCCTGCCTGACCTCCATGGTCATCTTGCTGCTCCTGCCCTGCCCCCTTGCCCCCAGCCCTCTGTTTCCATGTGCAGACCCCTATTCCCTCCCTCCTGGCGTGTCTGTTCCATTGTAATGCCCCTGATCCATCCCTCCTGCCCTTTATGGTCTGTTATGCTGCAGCTTTCTCTCCTGTCTGTCAATTATGGTCAGCTAGCTACCATTGCCTCTTTCATCTCTGTTCTCTGTTGTCCATGTGCATGGTCCTGTCCCCTCCCTATTGCTTTCTATGGATTGTTGTGCTGCACTCCCGTCCTGCATGCCTTGTGTGCTGTATTGTGCTGCTGCAAACCCTGATGCCTGCCCTGTAGGGTCAGTTTGGTGCACCTCTCCATGTCCCTCCTGTCCTCTGTTATCCAAGTCCATGTCCCTACCCCAATTCCTCCAGCCTACCATGATCCAATGTACCATACTTGTGAACATTTTGAAGTTGGTAAGAGGGAGATTTAAAAAAAAAACTGGGGTATTAATTTTCCCCTTTGAGTTATATTGAAAAAGAGGAGATTGTAGACAGGAGACAGATCAAATAAAGCCCATTTGAGCTTAAAAACATTGGACGTTTCCTAGCTGAAACGGGTCTGTTGGCATGTATGGTTGTATTACCACTGCCTCTTCCTTCTGCCCACAATGGTCTATTATATTGCGTCAGCCTCTCTTGCCAGTCCTGTATTGTTGGTTTGTTGCCCCTGGCCCCCTTTCCACTGCCCTCCATAGTCTGTTGTGCTGCCACTGCCCTTCTTGCCTGCCCAGTGTGGTCAAACTGTTGCCTCTGCACTCTCCTACCTGTCTTCAATTTTCCGTGCCCCTGGCCTCTGCCTCTCAACAGTATCCCAATGAACAACTAGATTGCTAACATTCTATATTTATTACAAAAGTGTGGAACGCCTGACGCCATCTTGATGTAATCAAAACTGTAATACCTAGAGCATTTCCTTTAGAAATTACATATATGAGAGGGTCTTATTTGCATCAAAACTATGGTTAGTGCTCTAAAAAACTAAAATGAGGACATACTTTCTGAGTTTTCAAATAGCGACAAATAACTTTTAAATTATTTGTAATCTTTATGTTTTTTTATCCAGTTGACCACTTGATTAAATGTTGCACTTAGGGGAGAGGATGTGGTGTTACTTCCAGAGCTGCAGACTTTGCAACTGGGGAACCAGGTTGGAGTTTCTGCTTCAGCTCAACATTCTGTGATTCTGGTCAAATCACTTAATCTCCCCATGTCTACAAACCAAAATGAATTTGATCTTGTGTGATGTAACCAATGCTCATGTAAAGCACTCCAATACCTGACAAGTCTGCACTATATAAAACTGAAAATACACAAAAAATAAGTGTTTTGCACACTTCTGTCATTGGGCTACATCTGGGTGATATTTGTGCTGCATTTGGGCTCTTTTGTCTCTGGTGGCCATCTTGGGAGATTATTTGTTATGAAGTTTCCTAATTTCCTCATTTACTGCAGTCTCCTCAGTAGGAAATGCTTTCATTTTTTTACTTTGATTCCATTAAGAAGGTATTCAGATATGTCACTCATTTGCCATAAATTCTGAATGTTAGCACTCTAGTTGCTCATTAGATCACTGTAGTAAAGCTACTGCTCACCACGGAAGTGTGCTGCTGGTATTAAAAGTGCATGTTTCAGTCTGCATATCAGATTTTTTTTAATGAAATAGAAGAGGATTTGAGAAGTCACTCAAAATGTGCCCTAATTTTTCTTTCTTCAGCACTAATCATAATTGCTATGGCAAAATGAACCCCCTCATTGTGTTCCTTTTTAAATCAAATGTTTTAAGTGTTACCAGTTCATTCCAATCAAGATGGCTTCAGGTGTGCCATACTTTTGTCATAAGTAAGACAGTAAGCGCTCTAGTTGTTCTTAAGAACACTCTGGGACATTCTGTCATTAGGCTATACTTGGGCTACATCTGGGTGATATTTGGGCTACATTTGGGCTCTTTTGTCTCTGGTGGCCATCTTGGGAGATTTATTTGTTATGAAGTTTCCTAATTTCCTCATTTACTGCAGTCTCCTCAGTAGGAAATGCTTTCATTTTTTTACTTTGATTCCATTAAGAAGGTTTTCAGATATGTCACACATTTGCCATAAGTTCTGAATGTTAGCACTCTAGTTGGTCATTAGATCACTGTAGTAAAGCTACTGCTCACCAGGGAAGTCTGCTGCTGGTATTCAAGGTGCATGTTTCAGTCTGCATGTCAGAATTTATTTATGAAATAGAAGAGGATTTGAGAAGTCAAAATGTGCCCTAATTTTTCTTTCTGCAGCACTAATCATAATTTCTATGGCAAAATTAACCCCTTAATTTTGTTCCTTTGTAAATTAAATGTTTTAAGTGTTACCACTTTATTCCAATCAAGATGGCTTCAGGTGTGCATACTTTTGTCATAAGTAAGACTGTTAGCGCTCTAGTTGTTCGTTAGAACACTCTGGGAGATTCTGTCATTGGGCTATACTTGGGCTACATCTGGGTGATATTTGTGCTACATTTTGGCTCTTTTGTCTCTGGTGGCCATTTTGGGAGACTTATTTGTTATGAAGTTTCCTAATTTCCTCATTTTCTACAGTATCCTCAGTAGGAAATACTTTCAGTTTTTTACTTTGATTCCATCAAGAAGGCATTCAGATGTGTCACACATTTGCCATACATTCAGAATGTTAGCACTCTAGTTGCTTATAAGATCACTGTAGTAAAGGTACTGCTCACCAGGGAAGTCTGCTGCTGGTATTTAAAGTGCATGTTTCAGTCTGCATGTCAGATTTTTTTTACGAAATAGAAGAGGATTTGAGAAGTCACTCAAAATGTGCCCTAATTTTTCTTTCTGCAGCGCTAATCATATTTCTATGGCAAAATGAACCCACTCATTTTGTTCCTTTTTAAATTAAATGTTTTAAGAGTTTCCACTTTATTCCAATCAAGATGGCTTCAGGTTTGCAATACGTTTGTCATAAGTAAGAATGTTAGCGCACTAGTTTTTCTTTAGAATACTCTGGGAAGCTGGATTAGAACACAAAGGAATTAACTGACAGTCTCTGCCCTTGTTGGATGTACATTTTTTACTGAGAATTTCAAACTTCATTCTCACATGACTGAGAAAGATAATGTGAATTTACAGAAAATATGCTCCCAGTTTAGATTATAGATCACCTTCCAAACCTCTGTGGGAAAAGCATGAGAAAATAGTTTTCTCTCAAACATGATTCATGATATCACAGCAGAAGGCTTTTTCACATGGTAAAATCACCTTAGAACACACCACAATTCCTAAAATGAGTATGGTACCATCAACAAATGATTTATAATGTAACTGAAGTCTTAAAACCTTCTATTAACTGCAATGCTTTTTAATGAGGTGCTATCGTGTATGTTGGTCCCAAGATGGCTGCCAACACTTCTTGGATGAAGTACTGACAGCCAATCAGATCTCATGATGAGATGTGTGGTTAGGCTCCGCCCAGATATATATATCTTTTCAACTCTAATTTTCTCAGGAACTACTAAATGGATTTACACCATTTAAGCAAAAGGCATGAGTCTGAAATGAGGACTACCTCTTTGCCAAATTTGGTGAAATTCCGTTCAGCAGTTCGGGCTGTAGCTGCGTCAACAGGCCCTATGGGAAAATGCATGGGGAAAATGTGTTTTGGGTCCCCCCTTTTTTCCCGGCCCCCGCTTGACGAATCACCGTGAAATTTTCAGGATTGGAGCAGACCGGAGCTGCCCAAAAGTTTGGAAAATTTGGTGAAGATTCGTCAATCGGCATCAACGTTATTCCAAATAGAATGTTGCGGATTTCTTATGGAAAATAGGTCCTAACTATAACTACCTACTGGCGACTGCCAGTAGGTGATATATATATATATGTAGTTGGAGTTAGGACCATGCCATGTTTCCATAGAAAAAGCATTTTTTGACTTGCATATATCTTTGGTGCCGTTTCACAAATCTTCGTGAAATGTTCACATAAAGAGTGCAACGGTGATTCTTGTTGCACATGAAAAGTTTCGGGCGAATCCGTCTAGTGGGGGCTGAGAAAAAGGGGGATAAAAAAAGTGCATTTCCCATGTTAATTCCCGTAGGAGCTTTGAATTTAAAAAAAGGTAGATTGTTTACACAGATCACACTTTCACTTATTTGGTGTATATCCGTTCAGTAGATGTTGAGAAATGTAAGGGAAAAAAATAAGGATATTTGTGGTCATGGCTAATTTGTGAATAATAACAAGCTCGTGCAGTTCTGATTGGCTGCCAACACTTCAACAAGGAAGTGTTGGCAGCCATCTTGGGACTTGGCTTCATCGGAGTCCCACAAAATGAGCGAAGAAAAGAAAAGGGGAAGGGTAAGAATATCCTAACACTCAAGCATTGGTCTTGGTGTTCCCCTAGAACCGCACCACATCATTAAAGCATTTCTTTAAAATTCACAGTGATTTTCTGAAATATTGGCATGAATTAAATAAAAAAATACAAGCATTGCCTCCTCTGCTTGTTTTAATTGTAGCCACTGGGTGGGCCAGTTCCAGTTAGCATGTTGGGATTATTAACAAAATGGAGGGAGGCACATGGGGCCCCCTCCTCCAAGGTCTAATTGTAATAAGAAATGGAGACCCCCCAGGGACCATTACTTCCCCAGGGCAATAAATGAAATGATTTGGGGGCCTCCCGGACCCCCTGATCTCCGGGAACCACTACCTCCCAGGGGCTAAAAAAAATGCTTAGGGTGTGTGAGGACACCCCGATCTCCAGGGACCACCACCTCCCCAGGGCTTTCTTTTATTGTAAAGAAGGAGGGGGGCTTGGGCCCCCCTCCAAGGCCATTCTCGGCCCACCAAATCTCTGGGGCAGGCCCATGAAAGTGAAAGGAGGTGTGCCACACGGCTTTCCTCCTGGAGCAAAAAATGACCCATGGGACCACCACTTCCCCCCAGGCCGGCTCCTGCCATGTCTAGGGGTGCTCACTCCTGGAACATAGCTGTTTCTTTTGCCTTGGCAAGAGCTTTGACAGCTCCTGTCAAGTCAGTGAAACACTCTGCTCCCTGCAAGTGGGAGCTGACAGAATGCTCTTGCTTGCTAGAAGTGGAGGTGTCATCTGTTTCCCTGCTCGCTGTCAAATGGGCAGGAAAACAAACGAAATGATTGATTTCACAGACAGGGATCTGTTTTTTTAGCAGGTCCCTGTCTGTGAGAGCAGTGTCGGTATCCTCAGAAGACAGAGATCCGGTAGGGACAGTTAGGGACATGCGACCCCCCCCCTGTGGTCCTGGGGTCAAAGAGCAGAAAGAGGCAAAATAAAGGTTAGTTACTAGCAGAACAAGGCAGAATAACGGTCAGCAACAAGCAGAAAGAGGCAAGCTACAGGTGGGAAACGAGCAGAAAGAGGCAGATTAAGAGTCAAACGAGCACAAAGAGGGCGAATAAAGTTCAACAACAAGCAGAAAGAAGCAGAATAAAGGTCAACAATGAGCAGAAAGAGGCAAAATATAGATGAAAAACTAACAGAAAGAGGCAGAATAAAGGTAAAAAAAGAGCAGCAAAAGGCAAACTAAAGATCACCAACGAGCAGAGAGATAAAATAAAGGTGAGAAATGAGCAGAAAGAGGCAGAATAAAGGTCAGAAACAAGCAAAAAGAGGCAAAAGAAAGGTCAGCAATGAGCAAATAAATGGCCAAATGGAAGTTTGAAATGAGCAAAAAGAGGCAAAATAGAGGTCAGACATGAGCAGCAAGAGGCAGAATGAAGGTGAGAAACTAGCATAAAGAGGCAGAATAAAGTTCAGAAATGAGCAGAAAGAGGCAGAATAAAGATGAGAAACGAGCAGAAAGAGGCAAAATAAAGGTCAGCAATGAGTAGAAAGGGGCAAAAAAAGGTGTGAAACAAGCAGAAAGAGGCTGTATAAAGGAAAGGAACAGAGAGAGGCAAAATAATGGTAAGAAATGAGCAGTAAGAGGCAGATTAAAGGTCTGAAAATGAGCAGCAAGAGTCAGAATAGGTTGAACAAACTAGCAGAAAGAGACAAAATAAAGTTCATCAAAAAGCGGAAAGAGACAAAATAAAGGTGAAAAATGAGCAGAAAGAGGCAAAACAAAGGTCAGAAGGGGGCAGAAAGGCAGAATAAATGTCAGCAACAAGCAGACAGAGGCAAACTAAATATCGGCAATGAGCAGAAAGAGTCAAAATAGAGATCAGAAACAAGCAGAAAGAGACAAAATAAAGGTCAGAAATGAGCAGAAAGAGGCATTCAGACATGCGCTCTCTCACAGACCATCACAGAGACTCATGCACTCGCTCACAGACCCAGTCAGATACTCCTGCACCCACTCACAGACCCACTCAGACACTCATGCACCCACTCACAGGTATACTCAGACACTCACACACCCACTCACAGACCCATTCAGAGACTTATGCATTCAATCACACACCCACTCGGAGACTCATGCACCCACTCACAGACCCGCTCAGACATTCATGAACCAACTCACAGACCCACTAAGACACTCAGGCACTCACTCACTGACCCCACTCAGGTACTCATGCATCCAGACACAGACCCACACAGGCACTCCTACACCCACTTACACAGCTATGTACACACCCATAGCACTCATTCACCCACTCACAGACCCATACAGTCACTCACACACCCACAAAACCACTCACACACCCATTCAGAGACCAGTACAGCCACTCACACACCCCCTCACCTACATATACAGCCACTCACACACCCACTCTCAAAGGTTACAGGTTACAGTCAGGTAATACAAAATGATAAAACATTAAAATTCACAAAACCTAGTCACTCACCAATACATTCACTGAGACACCTAATCACTCACGTATACAGTCTGTCCCACACCCACTGAATTATCCAAACAGGCATGCATACACCCACTGATTCATCAATACACCTTGCTAGATATATTTAACACTCATAAACATTTTAAAAACTGTCACAGTCACTGGATGATGTAATCAGTGATGTCGTTTGAGTTGTTATTAGTGAAGCCACTGACCAAGCCATAAGAGATGTAATATGTGAGATCATAATCAGTGCTTTGTAGGAGTGGGAGTTATAGTTAGCTCAGCTAACCATAACTGCATAATTTCACAGGTTTTGTACAAGTGAAATGTCAGCCTAACTATAACGTCCCTGTAACATATATATATATATATATATATATATATATATATATTCACTGAAAAAACCATAGGTTTCACACATCACACATGTTCTAGTTAGCTGGACATTTTACTCATAAAAAACCAATGAAATTCCCCCGTTATAGTTAGTGCAGGCAACTATAACTCACGCGACCGCAATCCTCTGCTGATGCTAATACTGTATTTAGACACTTATTTGCCCATGTCTTCGTCCATTAAATTTTAGCTATACATATATTACAAATATTTTTTTTTCATAAAGACACATATGTCATCAGCAGAGGATTGCGGTCGCGTGAGTAATAGTTGCCTGCACTAACTATAACTGGGGAATTTCATTGGTTTTTTATGAGTAAAATGTCCAGCTAACTATAACATGTGTGAAACCTATGGTTTTTTCAGTGAATTTGCAAGGTTTTTTAAATGCTAATTCCTAACTATAACGTGTGTGAAACCTATGGTTTTTTCAGTGAATTTGTACGGTTTTTTAAATGCTAAGTTACTTTACGCCATTCGTGGCGTGCGCGCCCACTTAACGCAGTTCGTTCCGTGCGCGCACGGTGCGCTTCGCGCACCGTGCGCGCACAGTGAGCACGCGGTGCGCTTTGCGCACCGCGCGCCCACTTTACGCAGTTAGTGCTGTGCACGCACGGTGGGCACGCGGTGCGCTACGCGCACCGCATGCCCACGTTACGCTCGATGGGCCATGTACGCACGATGCGCTTCGCGCACCGTACGCACACCGAGGACATATTATGAGCTTCGTTGTGAAATGAACGCTATTAAATGTCCCTTGGTACTATATGCTATGTACAAACGGTGCCCTACGGGCACCTTTTGCACACGGGGTGGGGAAAGTGTGGATAATTTTTTTTTTATAATTATTTTTTACCGTACGCGTACGGTAAGCGTAATCGGCGGTTTTTCGAAAAAACAATAAAATTGAATTTTTTGCCTTGGGGGTTCTTTTGGGACACTTTAATCAAGGCTAGGTGGTTAGGAGCTGTCTAACCTGCCTCTTTAGATGTTTTCAACCTTTGTTTTTCCTCCCCCCCCTCAGAGTGCGAGAGAGAAAATGGCAGCCGCCGCTTCCTGGTTTCGACCGAGAAAGAATGTTTACTAAGATCTAACAGCCAATCAGAATCGCGCTCGCGCACGTCACCGTACGCGTACGGTAAGCTTACCGTAAGCGCACGGTAAGCGCACCGTAAGCTGCCACAGATATATATATTGATTTAAATGCTATTTTCTCAGGAACTACTGAACAGATTTACACCAGACCTACAAAAGGCACTTCCTTGATGTGTAGACTACCTCTCTGCCAAATTTCAAGTAACTCTGTTCAGCCGTTCGGTCTGTAGCTGTGTCTAAAGGTCCTATGGAAAAATGCATGGGAAAAACGCGTCTTGGGACCCCCCTTTTTTCTCATCCCCCGCTTGATGAATCCCCCCGAGACTTTCAGGGTAGGAGCGGAGCGTAGCGCCCCATTAGTTTTGAAAATTTCGCGAGGATTCGTCGACTGGCGCCAAAGTTAATCCAAATAGAATGTTGCGGTTTTCCTATGGAAACAGGGTCCTAACTATAACTACCTACTGGCGACCGCCAGTAGGTAATATATATATGAGAAGAAAAGGTTGCCCTGCATGGGACCGCGCACACGGTAAGTTCACCACTTTATTGAGGACTTGCAGGTTACACGGACTCACAGCAGGAATCCTCCCTCGGGAGCCTGACGCGTTTCGAACATCTCGTTCTTAATCATAGGCAAATCACAAACGGAGCAGCAACAGCATTGCAGAGTACTTATACCAACATCCCGCCCCAATGGGCGTGTACCAAAGTGTCTTCTGGAGGTTGAAGTTCTGCAACAACAAAATAAAACCCCAGTGGGTGTTGCTGACATCCAAAGTTGTTAATAATCCCCAGCAATGAGTAAAACCTTAGCTGACAGTCTCAAGTACACTGCCCATGTGGTCCAACAATAAGGGGACCTCACCGCTCTGTCGGCATTGCAAAGTCGCCACAAATCCGCATTTCCTCGCGGCAGTGCAGTCCCACGGCTGAGGCGAGCCGCTATTTATGAGAAGAAAAGGTTGCCCTGCATGGGACCGCACACAATGGCCGTGTACCAAAGTGTCTTCTGGAGGTGATTTGCCTATGATTAAGAACGAGATGTTCGAAACGCGTCAGGCTCCCGAGGGAGGATTCCTGCTGTGAGTCCGTGTAACCTGCAAGTCCTCAATAAAGTGGTGAACTTACCGTGTGTGCGGTCCCATGCAGGGCAACCTTTTCTTCTCATAAATAGCGGCTCGCCTCAGCTGCGGGACTGCACTGCCGCGAGGAAATGCGGATTTGTGGCGACTTTGCAATGAGGTTGCCGACAGAGCGGTGAGGTCCCCTTATTGTTGGACTACATGGGCAGTGTACTTGAGACTGTCAGCTAAGGTTTTACTCATTGCTGGGGATTATTAACAACTTTGGATGTCAGCAACACCCACTGGGGTTTTATTTTGTCGTTGCAGAACTTCAACCTCCAGAAGACACTTTGGTACACGCCCATTGGGGCGGGATGTTGGTATAAGTACTCTGCAATGCTGTTGCTGCTCCGTTTGGGATTTGCCTATGATTAAGAACGAGATGTTCGAAACGCGTCAGGCTCCCGAGGGAGGATTCCTGCTGTGAGTCCGTGTAACCTGCAAGTCCTCAATAAAGTGGTGAACTTACCGTGTGTGCGGTCCCATGCAGGGCAACCTTTTCTTCTCATAAATAGCGGCTCGCCTCAGCCGCGGGACTGCACTGCCGCGAGGAAATGCGGATTTGTGGCGACTTTGCAATGAGGTTGCCGACAGAGCGGTGAGGTCCCCTTATTGTTGGACTACATGGGCAGTGTACTTGAGACTGTCAGCTAAGGTTTTACTCATTGCTGGGGATTATTAACAACTTTGGATGTCAGCAACACCCACTGGGGTTTTATTTTGTCGTTGCAGAACTTCAACCTCCAGAAGACACTTTGGTACACGGCCATTGGGGCGGGATGTTGGTATAAGTACTCTGCAATGCTGTTGCTGCTCCGTTTGTGATTTGCCTATGATTAAGAACGAGATGTTCGAAACGCGTCAGGCTCCCGAGGGAGGATTCCTGCTGTGAGTCCGTGTAACCTGCAAGTCCTCAATAAAGTGGTGAACTTACCGTGTGTGCGGTCCCATGCAGGGCAACCTTTTCTTCTCATAAATAGCGGCTCGCCTCAGCCGCGGACTGCACTGCCGCGAGGAAATGCGGATTTGTGGCGACTTTGCAATGCCGACAGAGCGGTGAGGTCCCCTTATTGTTGGACCACATGGGCAGTGTACTTGAGACTGTCAGCTAAGGTTTTACTCATTGCTGGGGATTATTAACAACTTTGGATGTCAGCAACACCCACTGGGGTTTTATTTTGTCGTTGCAGAACTTCAACCTCCAGAAGACACTTTGGTACACGCCCATTGGGGCGGGATGTTGGTATAAGTACTCTGCAATGCTGTTGCTGCTCCGTTTGTCCTTTGCCTATGATTAACAACGAGATGTTCGAAACGCGTCAGGCTCCCGAGGGAGGATTCCTGCTGTGAGTCCGTGTAACCTGCAAGTCCTCAATAAAGTGGTGAACTTACCGTGTGTGCAGTCCCATGCAGGGCAACCTTTTCTTCTCATAAATAGCGGCTCGCCTCAGCCGCGGGACTGCACTGCCGCGAGGAAATGCGGATTTGTGGCGACTTTGCAATGAGGTTGCCGACAGAGCGGTGAGGTCCCCTTATTGTTGGACTACATGGGCAGTGTACTTGAGACTGTCAGCTAAGGTTTTACTCATTGCTGGGGATTATTAACAACTTTGGATGTCAGCAACACCCACTGGGGTTTTATTTTGTCGTTGCAGAACTTCAACCTCCAGAAGACACTTTGGTACACGCCCATTGGGGCGGGATGTTGGTATAAGTACTCTGCAATGCTGTTGCTGCTCCGTTTGCGATTTGCCTATGATTAAGAACGAGATGTTCGAAACGCGTCAGGCTCCCGAGGGAGGATTCCTGCTGTGAGTCTGTGTAACCTGCAAGTCCTCAATAAAGTGGTGAACTTACCGTGTGTGCGGTCCCATGCAGGGCAACCTTTTCTTCTCATATATATATATATATATATATATATAACACAGCAGGTGGGGAGGTGCCATACATGCTGATTTGTGCTTTGTGGGACGATTCCTTCATCGCTTATCTACCATATCTATCGTTACGATATATCCGATAATTGCCATGTCCGAAGACGCGTTACGTGAACGTGAAAAAGCAGCTGAAGAACTTTTTACCAAACTACCTCAAATCCCCGCTAAAACAAATCCCAATTCTAACAAAGACACCAATCAAAGTAGTGACGATGCAAAAACTTTATTGAGAGCACTGGAGAAAAACAGTAAAAGTGAACTAACAAAATGGTGGGAAATAAAGTCATTGGAGAAATACCACGAAGTGGGGAGGATACCGCGTGGGTTACGAATTATGCTTGCCCCCAGTTTTGACAGCCCGAACCCGCTTTTACTCAAAGAATGGGCAGAGAGTAACCTAGAGGCCTCCATGCGTCTGGTATGTTTACTTATTAAATACGCCCGCATTGCTAGAGACGCAAATCTCAAAGAAATTGAACGCCTGAATTCTGAACTAACTAAAATACGTAATACATCCACTAATGATACCATTGACAAAGGCATTGATGAAATGAAAACTCGCCTCTCCAAACAAGAGACCATCATTAAGAATAGAAAGGCTTTCAAATCTGCGCGCGACAAAAGAGATTATGAACTGGGACAAGTGTTCACGTTTGCGCGCAAATACGACTATCTGAGAAAATCCAGAAACAGCGGCAAAGAGCCCAATGACAAAGTACCACAGGCCACAGCAACTAATACAAATGCTTCCACGTCTGACCTCAGCACTCTCTTGAGTGACACTGATTCGAATACTAGTGGCGATTCCTCAACTACTAATAGGGATGATTTAGGCCATTTAACTTATGCCGAGGAAATTGATTTTTTAGCAGAGGACCGAAAAAAATCTCTGAGATCTCGGAATGCTACGGCTCAACCAAACAGAAAAGAAATCACCGCAGAAGAGAGAGGCGCAAATGCAACAAGAGGCAGAGGAAGGGGGCAGCAGAGAAAGAGATGGCAACAACGCTAACATCAGTTGATCACACCATCATCAATTTAACGGATGTTGAGCTTAATAATGCAGAAAAACAATTACTAGCTCTAGGTCTCAGCTTTTGCCCTGAAAGCAATTTCAATTACAGCGAAACAAGAGTTGATGTTTTCAAATTCATAAAAAAACTCAAACTAACTAAATACTATACCATCAAAAAACAAGTCAACATTAACGAAGCCTACAAAGAAAAATCGAAAGAAAAAGATTTTTTTTTTTCAGTTTTGAGCCAAACAACAACTAGTACTCTAAAATCATCGAACAGTCAAGAACAAACAAGCTTAGCCACAAACAAATCTGAGAACCTTGTGGCCGGCGATCTACTAGTTATGAAAACTCTCCATTCATTGAGTACCAATTATGATGACCATGATGTTACAAGTATTGACACTCAAGAATTGTCAGATATAGAAGGTATTAACATCTCCCTTCCTGGTCAAAGTCCCTTTAAACCAACTTCCACGTTTGTTCCTATCATGCCCCGCGATGCGGTTGATATTTTTCACGATCGGATCACTGAAGAACTCAAAAAAATCCATATAAGACGAAATAAGCAGAAAACCAAAGGTGCTTACTCCAAACATCAACCTCGTGCATATTTCCAATTGATGAAAAAACTCAGCACCAATCATGAGATCATTATCAACAAAAGTGATAAAGGTGGCAATATAGTACTGTGGGGTAAGAAGGAATACAAACTTGAAGCCTATCGTCATCTAAACAATGAAGAATGTTACCGCAGAACTAACACAACCGAGTACAACAAAATCAGCAAAAATTACAAAGATGATATCACCATGTGGAAAAGAGACAATTTGATCAGCAAAGACGAATTTAATTTCTTGCACAATTCATACCCTGTTCTTCCAACCATTTACTTTATACCCAAAGTTCACAAAGGCACAAACCCGTTACAGGGTAGACCAATCATCTCTGCCAACAAAAGCACTTTTGAAAACACTTCCCGTTACATTGATTATTATTTACAGGACTTTGTAACCCAATTACCTTCATATTTACGTGACAGCAAAGATTTTTTGTGCAAACTCAACAATCAGATTTGGTCATCAGAGTATTGCTTCATAACGTTGGACATTGCTGCACTATACACCAGCATCAGGCACAGTGACGGAATTCAAGCTATTGAATACTTTCTCAACCAAAGACCTATAGAATTCTATTGCCATAATGAGATGTTGATATCTATGATTCGCTGGTGTCTTCTCAACAATGTGTTCACGTTTGATGGTATATTATTTCAACAACTACAGGGAGTGGCGATGGGGGCATGCTTCTCCCCCAGCTATGCGTGTTTACACGTGGGCTGGTGGGAGGAGCATGTCCTACAGAGAGAGCATGGGGAATTATGGAGAAAACATGTCATTCAATGGTGGCGTTATATTGACGACATTTTTGTGATTTGGCATGGTACTCATGAGGAAGCTGAGGATTTTGTCAACAGAATTAACATGAACACCATCAATTTACATTTCACTGCTAACATAGATAATTTAGCCTGTAATTTTCTTGACATCAAAGTTTACATTGAGAATGATCGTATTGAGACATGTCTTTATCGCAAGCCCTCAGCTGGGAACAGCATTCTACACGCCAAAAGCTTCCATCCTGCCCACACTATCACCAGTCTCCCCTACGGCGAATATCTACGCATACGCCGAGCCTGTAGCAACCCCTATGATTTGGTTCGCCATTAAAATGATGCCACCCAGAGGTTCTTAGAGAGAGGATATAATCCTACTAAACTCAAATCAGCCAAAGAGAAGGCCAACAGCAAGAACAGACTTTCACTACTAAGCAACATTGCACATTCTTTAAACACACCCACATTAAATCCAACTAATGATTTACAGTGCAATCAAATCTCATGTAGGCTCATAACCACATACAGCAAACAAGCCAAAGACATTAAGACCATTATCAATAAACAATGGCCTATTGTCTTGACAGATGCCACTCTCAAGCAGGTACTTCCCATCAGGCCCACTATCACTTTCCGCAAAGCTCATTCCATGCACAGTGACTTAGTTAGATCTAGTCCTGAACTTACAACCAAAGGCAGTTGGTTATCTCCCAAATTGGGATTTTACAAGTGCAGTTCCTGCCGCGCCTGTAAATTTGGGATAACTACAACTAGCTACACCACTGCCTTTTCAACGGAAAGTTACCCTATTAAAGGGCACTACACCTGCCGAACGGAATATGCAGTCTACATGTTACAATGCATGTGTGGATTTAAATACATCGGCAGCACTAAGCTGCCGGTTCATGCTCGCATTCTCCAGCACTTACGAGCTATCGTCAATTCGGATCCCGCATATCCAGTGGCCAGACATTTTAAAATGGTGCATGACAACAAACTCAACTGCCTTAAATATTGTGTCCTGGATTCCGTACCAAGCCAGAAAAGGGGAGGCAATCGCGAAAAGCGGTTGCGACAATTGGAATCTCGCTATATCATCGAGCTTGACACCAAATACCCCCAAGGTCTCAATACAGGCGAGGACATGCACCATTTCCTCTAATTAATTTCTGGCCAGTGCATGAGGTACAGGAATCAGTTATTGGCTATGTTTCCATATTCTATGGCCAACCACTTATCGCTCTAGTTTCATTATAATCCTGTATCCTCTTTTTACGCTATTTTCAATTCCGTCACATCAATACCGATACTGACTTAACAGCAAATGACACCTGGGTGTTGATCTACATTTGTGCATTGTATACCAATGATATGTTCTTTGACCCACAAGTACATCACATTTGTAAATTCTTTGTTCACTCTGTATGTTTTATTACATACATTGGGTTGTTTTTAAGGGGGATCCCTTCAGTCAGTTATCAGCCTTAGGTATCTATACCTCATATTTTGATTCAATATTTCTTAGTCCCTCTCCATTTCGGAGCTGGTGACCTGTACGGCTGACACCTAGAATATATTTTTTTAAATTATTAGCACTTCACACACATTTCACTGTGTATCCTAGCACTGAGCACTCATTTGGTTATGACATACCAACTGTGTTACTCTTTTCAAAATATCTTCCAACTTGGATCCAAGTAACTATTAGTAAACCGTTTCCAGGGTGTCATTCCAGTTGACAAATTTTAGAGTATCATCCTTTATGCATACAGTATTTTACCTATCTATAAATTAGTGGAGTTACCACATTAGTTGTTCACTAGGGTATTTGTACCTAGTAGTATTAACTTTCATTCACCTGCACACCATGTACCAAGTCCAATCGTGAATGTCCTTAACCAACTAATTTACCACTCATTTTTGTCTCCATATGACAATGTATGAGCTGTTTCTGTATTATATATATTTTGTATTTACATATCTATGGACAGATTCAATTATTTTGTACAACTAATGTCTGTGATCACTCGACTATTAATTATACCATTTGATTTTGGTAATATTTCGGGTAATTTCAGTTTACACACACAAAGAAAAATGTCTCATATTTAATGAATTGTGTTTCTTTCAATTATGCTTGGAATACGACACTGAGTTGTTAAAACAATGAACTAGTACGCAACAGTATTTCTTCTATTTCCTTAGCAATGCCATCAGATTGGTTTCAGGTGTTGGTTGGTATTTTCTCTTTAAATACACTGTTATGCACGTAACGCTGTCATGTGAGCAAGGGCCAAGTGGCTCGAAACGCGTCATGGACTAGGCACGTAATTTATATTCAATAAACACTATTTGCAAGCATTGGCGAGTGAAGTTGTCCGTTCCTGCTGCTGTGCGCAACTGCACATTGGGAAGTTTCTTTGATATATATATATATATATATATATATATATATATATATATATATATATATATGTAGTAAGGGTGAAGATCTCACAGAGGCTCAACAATTGAGCAAAACAAGATTCTTGGAGCGAAGATACAATGACAAAACCATAAATATAGCTATTGTTAAAGCCAACAAAATCAATAGAGAAGAATTACTATCCAAAAAGACTCCTAAAAAGTCTAGTCTGATCCATGAGACTGATACTGAAACCAGACTCATTCTGACGTATAGCAAAGAACGAAATACCTTCCGCAAAATAATCAACAACAATTGGCCAGTAGTCAAAAGTGATCCCATAATTGGAAAATTATTGCCAAAAAATCCCAGTATTACATTTCGTAAATCAAAATCCATGAAGGATTCTTTAGTTAAAAGCAGCCCAGAAGTGAACAAAACAACTAACTGGCTCGGTACATGTAAAGGGTTCGTAAAATGCCAAACTTGTAGGGCATGCAAATAAGGGACAAATAAATCATTGCATAAAACCCCGTTTTCCGAGGTTCCCATAAAAATCACAAAATTACTTACATGCCGCACTGAATATGTGGTCTACGTGTTGGTTTGCTTATGTGGGCTGCAGTATGTGAGCAGTACCAAATTACAGGCCCACAAGCATATACTGCAGCACATGGGAGCAATCACCAACAATGACCAAACATACCCCATTGCACGCCATTTTAAGGAGATGCATGACAGTAATTTGAATCATTTTTCTTATTTTTTGATTGATTCCATCCCAATGTCCAGAAGAGGGGGTAACAGAGAAGCAAAATTGAGGCACCTTGAAATATAGTATATTAGAGAACTGGATACCACAACCCCCAATGGACTTAATTCCAGTGAGGATTTTTACACTTGGTTTTAATGAATATTCTTACTCAAGAACCATTTCTCTCTAAGAGATCAGATAACACAAAATCTCTGGCATATTTACATCTCCATAACTATCCTGATGGTACTCTCATCTATTCATTCAGCTCGCTGCCTAAATAGAATTCATGCTTTAATGAAATCTGGAATTGTTCTTAAATCAAAACAGTTTTTTAATTTAGTTAGTAATAGACCACGAAACAGGGGCTGGTCCAGGTAAACACACGGTAGTTTTTTTTTTTAAGGCACTGAGCACTTTAGACAACACTGAAGACAATCTTTATGAAAGAGATAATTTGGTCATAATGACTATTAATTAGGCCAGGACAAACTCTTTTGATCAGCATTGGGATGTGTTTTATCAATATTGGTATTGTTTGAATAATGATTTGTGTATTGTACAAACATTGTCATAGGTTTTTATTACATCAACCAACAGACCTAAAAACATTATGTTTTTAACATGTCTTGTTTGTAATAACTTTTATACTAAAATAACCTTTTATGTATTTTACATGAAATTTGGTTTTAGTATGTGTATTGATATTTATAGTATGTTTACATTTACCCATCCTAACATTTTTTATTCATTAACATTTTTGCTGAATTTGCACAGTCCTATTTAAGGACATATGTAATGAATTGAAGTATTTCTTTCAACTTTGCACGTGTATGGCACCTTGTACTTTAAAAGAAATTACGTAACTCCTAGAGTGCGTCATGTGATCAAGGCTGAGTCAGGCTGAAATGCGTCATGGCGATTGTGGTGAACGAGCAAATAAACTAAAATCAATGCACAAAGACTGGGTTCGACTCTGTTTGTTCCTAAGGTGAAGGGAAGTGGCAGAGAACGGTGGAGTGAAATATATATATATACACGCACACACACACAATGGCTTTATAGTCATATGTGAAAAACACACATTTTCTTAGAAAAGGCATGCATGGTAAAAGCATATGCACAAAGAAAAAAATATATACATATATTATACACTCAGAAATATAAGTATATTGGAGCCTTCTTAGCGCAGTAGGTAGGTAGGTGCGCGCGCGGTGAAAAACCTTGAAAAAAAAACATTTCATAAATACATAACTTAGCATTTAAAAAACCGTACAAATTCACTTAAAAAACCATAGGTTTCACACACGTTATAGTTAGTTCAGATAACTATAACTCGCGCGACCGCCACTCTATCACAAGGATGATGTCATCAGTGATGTCATGAGTGATGCCACTGACCATGTCATGAGTGATGTAATATGTGACGTCATGAGCAGTGGATTGCAGACGCGCGAGTTATAGTTATCTGAACATAACTATAACGGGGGAATTTCATTGTTTTTTTACGAGTGAAATATCCACCTAACTATAACCTGTGTGAAACCTATGGTTTTTTAAGTGAATATTTATATATATATATATATATATATATATATATATATATATATATATCACTCCACACCTCCTCCAGCAACGAAGAAGAAGAGACCACGCAGGGGAGACGGTGGAAGCCCTTTTAATTTGTAATGCGGCATAATGCATTTCGGCCTAACGACCTTCTTCAGATGCCTAACAATTTTCAGGCGACTTGACCACTCGCTTTTGAATGTCCTGCTAGTTCCCCTATTGGTCGGAGTCCACCCTGCCCCCTTCATAGATTATTTGCTCACCACTCGCTGTTGATGAAGACTACGAGTCCCAGAATCCCATTCTCTGGTAAGTGTTGCGCGGGACATTTCTAAGTAGTTGGGCAGAATACATAACAGTTAGTGATATGATCAATAGTCAATATCATTTTGAACCAAAAAAGCTTCCTCCGGTCCCCAAACATTCCAGCCACTCAGCAAACAATTTCCACCGGGTAGGGGTAGATATGGCAGTGCACTCCACCCTCCGTGAAGTCACGGACCGCGCTGCAGCCGCCCTTGTGTCATCTGTGCTGTGCGGCGGGCACCAGGTCTTGGACAAAAGAAAAACCATGCCGAAGCATGCACCAGTGAGACCCGGGCCAACTTGAAGAAAGGGGCCCCTGTAGCGCGTCTTATTCTTATATATGCATATATTTATATGTAATAACATTTGATATATATAATATATATATATATATATATATATATATATATATATATATATATATATATATATATATATATATATATATATATATATATATGACATTTTATTAAAAAAACCCTTACCACCCAAAAACACATACCTACCCAAAACAATAAAAATTGCCTGGCCACCCAAAAACCCATACCGATCCTAAACCCTAAAAATTCCCTTGCTATTTAAAAACCCATACCCACCCTAAACCCTAACAAAGCCCTTACTACCCAAAAATCTATACCCACCCTAAACCCTAAAAAATACTTTGCCACCCAAAAACCCATACCCGCCCTAAACCCTAAAATATCCCTTACCACCCAAAAACCCACACCCACCCTAAACCCTAGTCCCCCAACGGAGCGAAAGAACGGGCGCAAGTTGAACACTCACCGCGAAATACAGAGGTAAGCGAGGGTAACGTCGGAGGACGCGGCCAGCGTGGTGCCACTGTGATTTTGCAGAGGGGGTGTGAAACTAAGCTCAGATACATTAAGCTCCGAGTTGGGTGTGGAGTAATCCACCTCTTGAACTATACGATTTGTCTGACACGGTGTTGTCAGTAACAAACCTTTAAACAGATCGTGCAAAGTACAGTGATCGTAACACTTAATAAGTGATATTCCAATACACCCTTAGCGGTAAACATCCAGACTAACATGTCAGCAGCAGACGCTTACAGAGAAAGAGAGGAAGCGGCAGCTTCAATGTTCAGTGACGAACATGGACCGGCACAAAACTCAATTACCCAGAATGCAACAACACTGGGGGCAAATGCAGGACTTAAAGAGAAGTGCAAGCAATTGGAAAAGCTCTCCAGAACAGAACAAAAACGTTGGTGGGAGGCAAAGTCACTTCAAAGATACATCGATGTGGGGAGAGTAACCCGTGGCCTGAGAATTCTGATCGCCCCAAGTTATGAAGCGCCAGACCGAGATATGATGCGCGAATGGGCCGAAACAAATCTGGAATCATCCAGAAAACTACTATGTATACTGGTAAAATATGCGGAAAAAGACTGTACCAGGTTGGCAGTTGAAATTGATAATTTGATAAAGGAAATTGACTCTATGGATCAAAAGGAGGAGACAGAGAAACTTAAAAGCGAAATGAAAAAACGTTTAAAAAAGGAAGAAGATATAATAAGAGAGCGAAAAGCATTCAAATTTCATAGAGATCGCTGTGACTATGAACAGGGAAGAATTTTCACTTTCGCTCGTAAATACGATGCGCTCAAAACTGATAATTCCAGCAGCAAACAACGAATCAACCATGAAAATCAAGATCAGGATTTGACCTCGGCATCGGGGGACAGCTCAACAGTGGACAGTGAATCTGACATGGGGGCACGAAACACAACAAGGGCAAACCCCCGCAGACACTCACTTTCCGATGAAGTGGATTTTTTATGCTTGGAACGACTGCAATCATTAAGACCACGGAAGCAGCAAAACAGCGGAAATCGGGGAAAAACAAAAAACGAAGTGAGAGAAGAAAAGCAAGCCGGAGAAGGAACAAACAAAAAACAACCGAAGAAACAACCGAAGAGGTATTGGAAGAAATAGAATGTCCCAACCTAACTGAAACAAGTGAAACAACTGTTATCAATCTAACGGACTTAACTCTTAACAGGGCGGAAACACAACTACTGGCCCTAGGACTCTCTTTCTGCCCTGAAAGCTCCTTTAACTATGCCAAATCCCGAATTGATATCTACAAAAGCGTCAGGAAACTGAAGTTAATGAAATTCCATGAACAATCCAACAAATCAGCGGTTGGGGCAGCCCTGATTACTCAAACATCGACAATCAAACCAGTAGATGGAAATGAGACGACGTTGGACTCACAAGAGTTAGTGGATACCTTATTTGATTTACAACAGGAAAGTGATTTAACCAGCCAAGCAACCACAACAAGCTTATCTCAACAAATCACACAGCGGGTGGCCAAATGTCTAACCCCCTTTAAGCCACCATCAAAATTTTATCCATTAACCATCAAGGATACAATTGATAGCTTCCAAGAGCAGGTAATTGCTGATTTGAAGAATCTCAACAAAATAACCTGCAAGGCCAAGCAAACCAGGAGAAAAAATAATTAAAAAAAATAAAAAATCAAAGAACTGCAATACCATCAACTAATGACCAAAATTAAAAACACCAAGGAAATTGTAATCCGCAACGCTGACAAAGGAGGCAACGTGGTTTTATTAAAAAGAGAAAATTATCTGAAAGAAGCCATGAATCATCTGAATGACAAATCCTGCTATGCGACCAGCAATAGAGCCACGTGGAACTCAATAAACTCAACATACCAGATAAAACTAATGGCCTGGCGAGAGATGGGACTGTTAACAACTGAAGAGTATAAATATCTGTGGACTCAGAAACCAGTTATCCCCATCCTTTACTTCATACCCAAAATACACAAAGATAAAACCAACCCGCCAGGGAGGCCAATAATATCGGCACGCAATAGTATTTTTGAAAAAACTTCCAGATATGTGGATTTCTTTTTACAAGACTTTGTTCAGAACCTGGCTTCATACATTAAAGACACGGGCGATTTTCTAATGAAAATAAGAGAACTTGAATGGCAGTAAGATTTCCTTTTGATTGCGCTAGATGTAACCTCATTGTACACATCAATCAAACACAATGATGGACTACGAGCATTGAAATATTTTCTAGCAAGAAGAGGAACCGCCTATGCTGAACATAATCAAATGCTGATGAATATGGTTGAACTATGTTTGACTAACAACATATTTATGTTCCAGGACGCGTTATTTCAACAATCACGCAGGGTGGCAATGGGTGCAAGCTTCTCCCCCAGCTACGCATGTTTACACATGGGCTGGTGGGAGGAGCTTGTACTCATGACCAAATATCATGATATCCTCAAAAACAATATACAATGTTGGTTCAGGTTTATTGATGACCTGTTTGTGGTATGGAAGGGAACAGAACAGGCCGCAAGGGAATTCATAGACCAACTCAATACCAATGATCTAAACCTAGAATTTACTTCTAATATCAGCAAAACAGGGATAATATTTCTTGACGTGGAGGTGTACATAGAACAAGGGAGGGTCGAAACAAAATTGCACAGAAAACCAACAGCAGGAAATTCTATCCTGCATGCCAACAGTGCCCATCCCAAGCACCTCATTCAAAGCATTCCTTATGGGGAACTGCTACGAATAAAACGCATTTGTAGTGAAAGTGGATCCCTAAAAATAGCACATCAGGAATGCATTAACCGCTTCAAGATGCGGGGTTACAGCAATAAATGCCTAGACAAAGCCCTTACTAAATGTAACCAGGTCAATAGAGATATACTGATCTGTCGAACCCCTAAACTAAAAGCCTCAGACGATGTATCAATTAACAACTTTAGATTTATCTTTCAATATAATCGCCAAGAGGGAGCAGTAAGGAAAATACTTAACAGAAACTGGTACCTTATAAAACAGGACCCGATAATTGGTAAAAAAAATCCCCAAACGACCAGCTATCACATATAGACGAGGAGTATCTATGAAAGATATGTTGGTAGACAATGATCCATGTGGGGTGGGAGCCAAGGGATCTTGGTTGTCACAACGACGGGGATTCTTCAAATGTAAGGTTTGTAAGGCCTGTGAATTTGGAATCTCCACAACAAACTACACCACACCTTTTGGGGGTCCTAACATGGAAATTACCAAATCATTGAACTGTAAAACTGACCATGTGATATATGTTTTGGAGTGTACATGTAAATTAAGGTACGTTGGGAGTACCATTCTCCCTGGACACAAGAGAATACTTCAACACATACGTGCCATTAAGAACCATGATCAGGCGTATCCAGTGGCTCGTCATTTCCAAACAATACATGAGGGTAACCCAAAAGACTTAAGTTACTTCCTCATTGACTCTGTCCCTAAAAACAAAAGAGGGGGTGACAGAGAGAGAACACTCAGAATATTGGAAATGTACTATATTTTAAATCTGGACAGCAAACACCCACATGGTTTGAACAGCTCGGAGGAGCTACACGCCAGTCTCTAAATATCACGCTTATGCCAAGACAGCTAATGTTTATTTGTACAATAACATTTACAGTTTATATTTTATATAAGGTTCCCCTTCTTTCCCAGCTGTAATGAGACTTTAATTTGAGGTTGACGATCAGATCAATTGGGTCTGAGTGATTGCATTATCTTTAAGCCCCAGTAATTTGTTACTATTCGTATATCGACTGATATTATAGTAACCACGGAGTTACTATGATTTTTAAACCTGCCTCCTTCCTCTCTTCTCCCCCTTTTTTTATATATATTATAATCTTACATTTTTTTATATATATAACAAGCACCTGTCACTTTTTTAGTAGTTTTTAGTAGTTTTAAATTAAGCACTTTTGCACAATAATACCAATATCAAACAAGACATAAAAACACGAATAAATTAGTTAAAAATCACAAAAAATTATTTTAGTGTGATGAGACATATCGGGGATGATTTTTATAGTGGGCAACCTGATCTGTCCTCCTTTTTTCAGTCTTTCGAGTTCGTAACCATTAAATGTAGGGAACTTTGGCTCCCAATCTGTTAGCATCAAGCAATCAATGGGGGCCATATAAGATTGTATTTTGAATTGTGAAGTATTTTATACTCATATACTCAGAATTTTTATGCATTTTACGTATATATATATTTTTTAGGTATTTATACATATATATATTTATATGATTTTTTCATAAGTATTTATACATTTATATATTTACACAAGATTTTATCTTTGTGACTGTGATATAGAAAATGTTTTTATAAATTTATAGACTATTCTATTTATTTATGTATATTTATATATTTATTTATTGTCATCAAAGAATTTAATCTGTTTAATCATGACATGGTGAGAATGAATATTTAAATCTATATCAAAATCTCTACACTAATTCGAAAGAACCAAAAGGGTAAAGACATATGGACAAGGTTGAAACTAACTGACTGTGAATAAAGTTTCAATGTTTCATTTGAGAAAAAAACTGCTGAAGCACACTAGGCCCTACCCCCTTTATAAATGCAACACAATTGGTGGTTCAGCGTCATGTGATCAAGTCCCCTAGCAGGGACGAAACGCGTAATGGCTGCTACTCTGTGGATGTAACCTAAAGGACATTAAAAACTATCGATACCAAAGGATTGTGGTCCGTGCTCTTTTTCCGTGGCTGGTGGCAGAATCGCGGAGTGTAAGAGTGCTTGAGGATATATATATATATATATATAAATTCACTGAAAAAAACATAGGTTTCACACATGTTATAGTTAGCTGGACATTTTACTGATAAAAAACCAATGAAATTCCCCCGTTATAGTTACTGTAGGCAACTATAACTCACGCGACCGTAATCCTCTGCTGATGCTAATACTGTATTTAGACACTTATTTGCCCATGTCTTCTTCCATTAAATTTTAGCTATACATATATTACAAATATTTTTTTTTCATAAAGACACATATGTCATCAGCAGAGGATTACGGTCGCGTGAGTTATAGTTGCCTACAGTAACTATAACGGGGGAATTTCATTGGTTTTTTATCAGTAAAATGTCCAGCTAACTATAACATGTGTGAAACCTATGGTTTTTTCAGTGAATTTGCAAGGTTTTTTAAATGCTAAGTTACTTTACGCCATTTGTGGCGTGCGCGCCCACTTAACGCAGTTCGTTCCGTGCGCGCACGGTGCGCTTCGCGCACCGCGTGCCCACGTTACGCTAGATGGGCCATGAACGCACAATGCGCTTCGCGCACCGTGCGCACATGGAGGTCATATGATGAGCATCGTTGTGACAGGTAAAATATATGTTTTGTTTATCTCTGATGAGCCATGCACAAAAGGTGCCCTTCGGGCACCTTTTGCACACGGGGTGGGGAGAATGTGGATATATTTTTTTTTTATTATTTCTTACCGTACGCGTACGGTAAGCGTAATCGGCGAAATTTTCGAAAAAATTAAAATTGCCTTTTTTCACTTGGGGGATCGTTGGGGACTCCCTCGACATGGCTAGATGCTTGGGAGCTGTGTAAACAGCCCCTTTACATGATTTGCACTTTGTTTTTCAACCCCCTGTCAGAGTGCGAGAGAGAAAATGGCGGCCGCCGCTTCCTGGTTTCGACCGATTCGAATGTTTACTAAGATCTAAGGGCCAATCAGAATCGCGCTCGCGCACGCCACCGTACGCGTACGGTAAGCGCACCGTAAGCGCACCGTAAGCTGGCTCAGATATATATATTGATTTAAAGGCTATTTTCTCAGAATCTACTGAACAGATTTACACCAAACCTACAAAAGGCACTTCCTTGACCTGAGGACTACCTCTCTGCCAAATTTCAAGTAATTCTGTTCAGCCGTTCGGGCTGTAGCTGTGTCTAAAGGTCCTATGGAAAAATGCATGGGAAAAACGCGTTTTGGGACCCCCCTTTTATCTCAGCCCCCGCTTAACGAATCCCCCCGAGACTTTCAGGGTAGGAGCGGAGCGTAGCGCCCCACCTATTTTGAAAAATTTGCGAGGATTTGTCAACCGGCGCCAAAGTTATTCAAAATAGAATGTTGCGGATTTCCTATGGAAACGTGGTCCTAACTATAACTACCTACTGGCGACCGCCAGTAGGTAATATATATATATATATATATATATATATATATATGACATTTTATTAAAAAAACCCTTACCACCCAAAAACACATACCTACCCAAAACAATAAAAATTGCCTGGCCACCCAAAAACCCATACCGATCCTAAACCCTAAACATTCCCTTGCTATTTAAAAACCCATACCCACCCTAAACCCTAACAAAGCCCTTACTACCCAAAAATCTATACCCACCCTAAACCCTAAAAAATACTTTGCCACCCAAAAACCCATACCCGCCCTAAACCCTAAAATATCCCTTACCACCCAAAAACCCACACCCACCCTAAACCCTAAAAATTACCATGTCAGCAAAAAAACAACACTCACCCTAAACTATAAGAATACCTTTCCCCTAACATATACATACACACACACCAATATATATATACATATATTTATATATAAACACACACACACACACATATATATATTCACTTAAAAAACCATAGGTTTCACACATGTTATAGTTAGCTGGACATTTCACTCGTAAAAAACCAATGAAATTCCCCCGTTATAGTTAGTGCAGGCAACTATAACTCACGCGACCACAATCCTCTGCTGATGACGTCAGATATTACATCACTGTATTTAGACACTTATTTACCCATGTCTTCTTCCATTAATCTTTAGCTATACATATATTACAAATATTTATTTTTCATAAAGACACATATGTCATCAGTGATGTAATATCTGACGTCATCAGCAGAGGATTGCGGTCGCGTGAGTTATAGTTGCCTGCACTAACTATAACAGGGGAATTTCATTGGTTTTTTACGAGTGAAATGTCCAGCTAACTATAACATGTGTGAAACCTATGGTTTTTTAAGTGAATTTGCAAGGTTTTTTAAATGCTAATTCGTAACTATAACGTGTGTGAAACCTATGGTTTTTTCAGTGAATTTGTACGTTTTTTTAAATGCTAAGTTATGTATTTATTAATTTATTTATTTTTCACGTTTCTCACCGTGTGTGCACCGTGCGTGCACCGTGCGCTTCGTGCACCGTGCTCGCGCTGTGGGCACTTGGTGCGCTTTGCGCACCTCGCGATTTTTAAAAATAAAAAAATAGTTTTTTTCTCCCTTGGGGGTCCTTCTGTGACCCCCTGACCAAGGCTAGGGGGTCAGGAACTGTCCACTCTGCACCCTTTTCACGTTCTCCACCTTTTTTTTTCTCCCCCTCAGACTGTGGGAGACAAAATGGCGGCTGACACTTCCTGGTTTCGACCGATTCGAATGTTTACCGACATCTAACAACCAATCAGAATTGCGCTTGCGCACGGCAGGGTGCGCGCACCGTGCGCGCACGGTGCGCACGTATAGATATTGATATGCTTTTAAATGCTATTTTCTCAGGAAATACTGAACAGATTTACACCAGACCTGCAAAAGGCACTTCCTTGACCTTATGGCTACCTCTCTGCCAAATTTCAAGTAATTCTGTTCAGCCGTTCGGGCTGTAGCTGCGACTAAAGGTCCTATGGAAAAATGCATGGGGAGAACGCGTTTTGGGACCCCCCCTGTTTCTCGGCCCCCGCTTGACGAATCACCCCGAGACTTTCAGGGTAGGAGCTGAACAGAGCGCCCCATTAGTTTTGAACATTTCGCGAGGATTCGTCAACCGGCGCCAAAGTTATTCAAAATAGAATTTTGAGATTTCCTATGGAAACTAGGTTGTAACTATAACTATCTATTGGCGACCGCCAGTAGATAATATATATATATATATATATATATATATATATAATTCAGTGAAAAAACCATAGGTTTCACACATGTTATAGTTAGCTGGACATTTTACTCGTAAAAAACCAATGAAATTGCCCCGTTATAGTTAGTTCAGCTAACTATAACTCGCGCGCCCGCAATGCACTGCTGATGACGTCACATATTACATCACTCATGACATGGTCAGTGACATCACTCATGACATCACTGATGACATCTCAAATGACATCACTGATGACATCACTGATGACATCATCCAGTGAATGTGTGTTTTTCTGAAAATTAAATATGTTTTATATATGTATATCTCAAGGTTGATAGAAGAATAAATGGGTATATTACTGTCTAAATGGATGATTTCTTTTTGAAAAATTGATTGTGTAACTGACTGATTAAGTGTATCATAGTGAATACATGGCTTAGTGAGTAATATTTAAATATGTAAATATCTGTATCAGTCTCTCACTTTGTGTATAAGTGGCTGCATGGGTTGGTGAGTAGCTACATGGGTGTCTATATAGGTTATTAGTTGGTTTTTTTGAGTATTAGTCTGAGTGTCTGCATGGTTCGGTGGGGGGTATGACGTAGTGCATAGGTGCATGAATGAGTGACTCACTGTTTGTATGTGTTGAACAGAGCATGTGTGCAGGACTGCATGGGTGGATGCGTGTGTGTATTGGTGTGTTAGTGAGTGAATGACTGTCTGAATAGTGTCTTTATGAGTAACTACATATGTTTTAAACTAGTATATGTGACTATTGGTGTATATATGTGAGTATATGTGAGAGGGAGAGATTGAAAGAGTTCCTGTATGAATAAGTATGTGTTTCTATAAGTGATTGTTTAAAAGACTAAGTATGTGTAAGTTTCCGTAGAAGTAAGTGTGGTGGTGTGTGTATAACTGTATATACAGGTGAATGTATGTTTGATTCTTTATTAGCATGAGTGACTATGTGTGTGAGTAACTCTATGGATGAGTGGCATTATGTAACAGGATGTATAGGTGTATGAGTACATATGATGAGTGAGTACATGTATGAGTGACTGTATAGGACTGTTGGTGAATGAGTGGATGTGTATGTTGATCTTAGAATTACTGAAGAGGTTGTTGTAACTGGTATTGGTATGTCCATTGTTTTGAAAATTTTAGTCTCTATTTTTGAATGTGTGTATCAAAGCTTATATTAAGGTGAGAGGAGGTCTGCCACTCTATCACAAGGATGATGTCATCAGTGATGTCATCAGTGATGTCATTTGAGATGTCATCAGTGATGTCATGAGTGATGTCACTGACCATGTCATGAGTGATGTAATATGTGACATCATCAGCAGTGCATTGCGGGCGCGCGAGTTATAGTTAGCTGAACTAACTATAACGGGGCAATTTCATTGGTTTTTTACGAGTAAAATGTCCAGCTAACTATAACATGTGTGAAACCTATGGTTTTTTCACTGAATTTCTAAGGTTTTTTAAATGCTAATTCCTAACTATAACGTGTGTGAAACCTATGGTTTTTTCAGTGAATTTCTAAGGTTTTTTAAATGCTAATTCCTAACTATAACGTGTGTGAAACCCATGGTTTTTTCAGTGAATTTGCAAGGTTTTTTAAATGCTAATTCCTTACTATAACGTGTGTGTAACCCATGGTTTTTTCAGTGAATTTGCAAGGTTTTTTAAATGCTAATTTTTTTTTTTATTCTTCATTTTTTTCAAACATATTTTTAATTTAATTTTCTTTCATTTTATAAAGACTATGCTTAAATTTTTAAAATCCTTAAATATTTTTTTTTAATATATTTTTTAAAATAAACATGTAAAATTTATTACCAGATTTTTTTTTTTTTTTATTATTTTTTTTTTAGTACGCGTACCGTAAGCTCACGGTAAGCGTACGGTTTACGCAACGTCCGTAATCTATCTACGCTGCTTGCGTATAGTTACGCAATTTGCGTAGCCGCGCGTACTGCGCGTGGGACGCGTGCGCGCTTACGCCACACGCGCACGTTACGCGGAAGTGCCGGGGAGTGACTGTTATGCGCATGCGCGGAAGCGCGTGTCTTTTTTACGCGCACGCGTACTTTTTGCCGTAAGCGTACCGTAAGCGTACCGTAAGCGTACGGTAGGTCATGTGATCATGAAACACAACTTTTGATTGGTTGAAAGTACTTTCAGTTCTAGAACTCTCCTACACCACACCCATTCCCCTCATTTCTGCTTGTGATCCCTTGGGAGAAGGAGCTGGTTTGTCTTTGGGATACGATGGCAGAACAGCAGAGCTCTTCTGAGAGTGAGGCTAGCACCAGCAGCACTGTCTTGAGGCAGAGAGCGAGGAAAGTAAAGCCTTCTTATGTTTGGGATTATTTTACTTTTCCAGAAGGCCAGCAAAAGGTGAATGCACCCTTAGTTACTTGCAAGCTGTGTAAGCGTGTACTTTCTAGAGGTAATCCTAACAGGAAGTATTCCTTTGGGAATCACACCATGAAGAGACACCTCCAGGATGTACACAGAAGGACACATGGTCATCTTTTTGGAGGTAACTCTTCAGAAAGACGAGCCAGTACATCCACAGCAGCTCAGCCTGGACCAATACCTGCAGGGCTTACTCCTTCTTCTGCAGGTCAGGTGAGCCCTTCATCTGTGGGGGGAGAATCTCCTTTTGCTGGCCCTCTGGAAATGAACCTTCGATTTCGGAAGGTTGATATTCATTGCACATTTTGTAAAGGTCTAATTTGTCATAGGGAGACCAGTGTTTCCCTAGTGAACAACAAAATAGATCAGCACATTTGTAGCTTTGAATGATTTTCCCATGCTTCCTTTCCTCTGTCCCTGCATGAACACAACGGTTCTTTTAAGAGCCAACCTTATCTTCCATCTTTTTTTTACTTGTTTTTAAAAACTTTTTTTTTTTTTTTTTTTACCGTACGCGTACGGTAAGCGTACCTTTTTTTTATTTTTTAAAAAAAAACACTAAAAATCATTTATCACAGCCTCTGCTTCTTCCCCCAAAAATTCGCTCCCCCTTTCCATCTAATGCAACTGTGAAATCACCAGAGCAAGACGCAATAAATCTCTGCCTATAATTCTTCTATGCACACAGAGTCATGTTTTCACATTAGTGCCAAAACGAAATTTCTTTGCCAATTTGAAAGCACACTTACTGCTCTTTTTTTTTTTCGGGGCAAGTGTAAATCACTTTTACACACTGACACATTATGAAACCACCATGTGTAACTACAACAAAAACAATTCCCATTTCTATTATTCATTTCTTAAGTTACCACATACATCCCCTCTCAAACTGTAAACTCACCTTTAAAATTAGTTAGTTGTGAAAGAAATGTGACACTCAAACAGCAGATTATCAGAGCCAGGATCTCTGTTCTGTTCACCTCTCTCCTCTCAGCAGAACCAGATAATGGCAAACTTTCCCTCTATTTTTCCACACATATACATGTAAGTTTCAAATCTCAGTGCTTCCCCCTTTTTTTCACATGTATTCACACATTTCTATTGGTTGAAAACCAACCCTTTTCCAAAAGTACCCTGCTCCCAACTTGACTTCTGCCTAGTACCCTTCCCCCAACTTGACTTCTGCCTGCTACCATAGCAACAGCTCATGGAACACTGCTGTGTGCAGTTAGGTCAGAAGTTCGACACACAATGTTTCAATTCCACAGAGCAAGAGTGCTTGACTTTTCAAACCTTACAGCAAATCCATAGTACTGTTCTTTGGTTACACATTTTTTTGTACCAATACAAAACATGCTTCTATTAATTTTCACATACAGCCTAGTTTTTATTCTAGAATGGTATGAAACAGCCAATCAGTTCCTTTTGTTTTAAAAAAATATGTATGCCTCCATTTCCAAACTCTTTCTTTTCTTATTGCCATTCTACTGAAAGACACCTCCTGAGTGCATCCAGTTCTCCTTTGAAGATGTTCACAGTGTGGATTGTAGGGCACAGCTATGTCTTCTGGAGTGAAAAGTTTGCAGAGAAAACAGATATGGTGAGAGACCTTGCTTTGCCAAATGTAGACATTAAATGGATTGGTCAGAGAGGGTTAAAGTGGCACCAATTGATGCCATTGGTGAAATCCTTCATTCAAATCCAACACCCTGACCTCATAATAGTGCACTGTGGTGGCAATGACCTAGGCACTTTGACTGGGGTAGGTCTGGAAATGCTTATGAAGGACACCTTTGCACAACTGTTTACACTTTTCCCTAAAACTGCCTTTGTGTTTTCCAACATATGCCAAAGGCAAAAATGGAACTGGTCCAATCATTTCTGTCCACAGATTGACAAAGCAAGAAAGCACGTCAACAAATCTGTTTCTGCTTTCCTCCGTGACTATGGTATGGGTGCCATTTACCACAACAACTTGCGTTATGACATGCAAGACATTTATAGAGGAGATGGTGTGCACTTCAATGATGAAGGGAACAGAGTCTTCCTCTTGAACCTTAGACTCTGCATCGGTACTTACTTGTAGGTACCACTAAAAAAATGACTTCATAAACACAACAGCTCTTTTTAGAGCTCCCTAATTTCTAAACTCTTAAATCTGCTTTTCATTTATCTATTTTTTTTTTTTTTACCGTACGCTTACCGTAAGCTTACCGTACGCGTACCCCGTGATTTTTTTTTAAATCAATAAATGTTTTTTTTGTACTTTTCTGTCCTTCTTTGACCCCCTTACAAATGTTAGGGGGTCTGTAACTCTCCTCATTGCCCCCTTTCCTTGTTTTCACTCTTTTTTTTCAGAGTGAAATACACAAAATGGCGGCCGCCACTTCCTGGTTTCGACCGATTCGAATGTTTACTAAGATCTAACAGCCAATCAGAATCGCGCTCGCGCACGCCGCCGTACGCTTACCGTAAGCGTACGGTAAGCGTACCGTAAGCGGGCTCAGATATATATATTGATTTAAAGGCTATTTTCTCAGAATCTACTGAACAGATTTACACCAAACCTACAAAAGGCACTTCCTTGACCTGAGGACTACCTCTCTGCCAAATTTCTAGTAATTCTGTTCAGCCGTTCGGGCTGTAGCCCTGTCTAAAGGTCCTATGGAAAAATGCATGGGAAAAACGCGTTTTGGGACCCCCTTTTATCTCAGCCCCCGCTTGACGAATCCCCCCGAGACTTTCAGGGTAGGAGCGGAGCGTAGCGCCCCACCTCTTTTGAGAGAAATTCGCGAGGATTCGTCGACCGGCGCCAAAGTTATTCAAAATAGAATGTTGAGGTTTTCCTATGGAAACGTGGTCCTAACTATAACTACCTACTGGCGACCGCCAGTAGGTAATATATATATATATATATATATATATATATATATATATATATATATATATATATATTACCTACGGTAATATATATATATATATATATATATATATATATATATATATATATATATATATTACCTACTGGCGGTCGCCAGTAGGTAGTTATAGTTAGGACCACGTTTCCATAGGAAATCCTCAACATTCTATTTTGAATAACTTTGGCGCCGGTTGACGAATCCTCGCAAATTTTTCAAAATAGGTGGGGTGCTACGCTCCGCTCCTACCCTGAAAGTCTCGGGGGGATTCGTCAAGCGGGGGCTGAGATAAAAGGGGGGTCCCAAAACGCGTTTTTCCCATGCAATTTTCCATAGGACCTTTAGACACAGCTACAGCCCGAACGGCAGAACAGAATTACTTGAAATTTGGCAGAGAGGTAGTCCTCAGGTCAAGGAAGTGCCTTTTGTTGGTTTGGTGTAAATCTGTTCAGTAGATTCTGAGAAAATAGCCTTTAAATCAATATATATATCTGAGCCAGCTTACGGTGCGCTTACGGTACGCTTACCGTACGCGTACGGTGACGTGCGCGAGCGCGATTCTGATAGGCTGTTACATCTAAGTAAACATTCGAATCGGTCGAAACCAGGAAGCGGCGGCCGCCATTTTCTCTCTCGCACTGTGAGGGAGGGGCTGTAAACAAAGGCAAAAAACATATAAAGGGGCTGTTTAGACAGCGCCCATGCACATAGCCATGTTAGTTGAGTCCTCAAAGATCCCCCAAGGCCAAAAACGGTAAATTTTTATTTTTTGAAAATTTCGCCGATTACGCTTACCGTACGCGTACCGTGCGCTTACGCTAAAAAATATTTAAAAAAAAAAAAAAAAACACACTCTCTGTGCATGGCATATTATTGTCATCATTTACAAATTAAATTTAACAGATTACCTATCACAAGGAAGCGCATAATATGTCCTCCATGTGCGCACGGTGCGTAACGTGCCCACCTTGCGTGTATGGCACTAACTGCGTAAAGTGGGCGCGCGGTGTGCGAAGCGCACCGCGTGCTCACTGTGCGCGCACGGTGCGCGAAGCGCACCGTGCGCGCACGGAACGAACTGCGTTAAGTGGGTGCGCACGCCACGAATGGCGTAAAGTAACTTAGCATTTAAAAAACCGTACAAATTCACTGAAAAAACCATAGGTTTCACACATGTTATAGTTAGGAATTAGCATTTAAAAAACCTTGCTAATTCACTGAAAAAACCATAGGTTTCACACATGTTATAGTTAGCTGGAAATTTTACTGATAAAAAACCAATGAAATTCCCCCGTTATAGTTACTGTAGGCAACTATAACTCACGCGACCGTAATCCTCTGCTGATGACATATGTGTCTTTATGAAAAAAAAAAATTTGTAATATATGTATAGCTAAAATTTAATGGAAGAAGACATGGGCAAATAAGTGTCTAAATACAGTATTAGCATCAGCAGAGGATTACGGTCGCGTGAGTTATAGTTGCCTACAGTAACTATAACGGGGGAATTTCATTGGTTTTTTATCAGTAAAATTTCCAGCTAACTATAACATGTGTGAAACCTATGGTTTTTTCAGTGAATTAGCAAGGTTTTTTAAATGCTAATTCCTAACTATAACGTGTGTGAAACCTATGGTTTTTTCAGTGAATATATATATATATATATATATATTACCTACTGGCGATCGCCAGTAGGTAGTTTTAGTTAGAACCTAGTTTCTATAGGAAAAGCATTTTTTGATTTGCTAATAACTTTGGCTTCATATGACAAATCTTCGCGAAATTCTTCCAAACAATAGTCTATTCAGGTCAGCTCCTATCCTCAAAGTTTGGGAGTGATTCGTCAAACAGGGGCTGAGAAAGAAGGGGGTCCCACAACGCGTTTTTCATAGGAAATTTTGAGACGGGCTAGAGCCCGAACTGCTGAACGGAATAACCCAAATTTGGCAAAAAGGTAGAGCTTGTTTCAGAAAGCGACCGTCTTTTTAAATGGGGTAAATCCGTTCCTTAGTTTTTGAGAAATTCAAAAAATAAGAGTCAAAAAATCTATTTCCCATAGGAAACTTTGGACAAGGCTACAGCTGCAACCTCTGAACAGAATTAGCCCAAATTTGGCAAAAAGGTAGCGCTTGTTTCAGAAAGCGACATTTTTTTAAATGGTGTAAATCCGTTGAGTAGTTGCTGAGCAATTACAAAAATAAAAGTTTCGATATCTGGGGCAGTGGTGGAGTCGTGAACCCTCCTGACAACAAGCTTCATTCTAATTGGCTGCAACAACCACGAGCTTCATTCTAATTGGCTGTCAACACTCCAAACCAGGAAGTGTTGGCAGCCATCTTGTGACTCAGTAGAAGCAAGTCACCAGAAAACAGAGAAACAAAGATATAAAACAAGAGAAGACTGCAGGGTAGAAACACCCTGACCCCCTAGGCCTGCTCAGGGGGTCCCAGAAGGACCCCCAGGGCCCAAAAAATCATTTAAAAAAAAGAAAAATCGGCGCAATACGCGCTTGGGTCGTGAATTCCACTGAAATTGTTTAAAAAGAATGAAGCACGGGTTCCCGCGTTTTATTTTAATGAGGCCCCCGGGTGGGCTAGGTCCCGAGCGCATTTCCTAAAAAATAATAGCGGGGGCCCGCTGGGGCCCCCGCAGCCCCGGGGACCACCACCTCCCTAAAGCTTCACTCATGTTGGGAGGGGGTGCGCGGGGACCTCCTCCTGGAGCCCGTGATGGCCCTGGGGAAAGCCACCCCCCAGGGCCGGCTCTTGCAGTGTCCCGGGGTGCCCACCCCAGGACACTGCTGTTTGCTATAACAGGGCGGGAGCCGCGCGGCTCCCGCTCTGTCATAGCAAACTTACTTTGGATTTTGGAAGCGAGTGCAGGGAAACCTGCTCTTGCTTCCAAAATCCAAAGCTGATTGCTTTTCCACATGGGGAGCTGCATGTCTGCAGCTCCCCATGTGGAAAAGCAATGGCGGCTCCTGCAGGACGTGGGGAGCCAGCGGGACCGTGGGGGCCATGGGGATCCCCCACGGTCCCCAACGGTGAGGCCAGGCCCTGGGGGGATGGTGTCCTCGGGGCTGGAATTGACCACAGGAGAGGGGCCAACACGGCCTTCTTCTCGTTTGTTTTTTGCGCGGCACTCGAATACTTCTTAAGTCTTTCAAACACCGAGGGGTATATTCTGAAGTACACATCACCGAGTTAACAGCACTTTATCGCAACCAAAATGGTGATAAATGTTATGCACCATTCACAAGCTGGAGCAAACAGCCCATATCACCAGTTTACCAGCGATAGCAGCCTCAAAAAGCATTGTCACCAATGAGCCCGGCAAATATTGTGAATGAGATGTAGAGTAAGGGTACCCGTGCAAAAAGCAGCGAACACATCACTTCGCAAGTTTCTCAACCACCAGCAAGATCGCCGAAGAGAGTACAAAACAGGAGATAAGGTGTGTTAGTAGTAGAAAGTTTACACCTGCTCTGAGCTGGTGTAAAGTCGGACTACAACCTGCATCCTGAAAGGGAGCCCAGCCCAGAGCCACACCTGAATGACAACAGATGCAATGGAGCCAATGATCATGCAGCTTGGACACCCAACACTGCTCCGACACCCCCTGCCACCAGCCCCTTGTCCACCATCCCCCCTCACCACCACCCAACACAAGAAAATGTGAGAGCAAACTTAGGAAATCTGTAAAGTAACAAATTGGCTGATGTCGCACAATTAGAATTAAGAACATGCATGTGAGGTTGGACAAATAAGAATCTCAGTCATCTATGGATTTACATATAAAACATTCTATTTAAACAAAACAACAAAATAAAATAGGGAACAGGCATGGCGCGTCATCCCTCGACAATTTGTGAATCACAGCCTGCATGACAAAAATAAAGATAAGATTGGGCGTCTTGAGTCCATCAAAGGAGAGAGAGAGAAAGAGTGAGAGAGAGTAAGAGAGAGAGAAAGAAAGAAACAGTGTGAGAAAGAGGAAGAGAGAAACAGAGGAAACGTGAGAGAGAGAGAAAGAGTGAGAGAGAGGAAGAGAGAGAGAAAGAGAGAAACAGTGTGAGAGAGAAGAGAGAGAGAAAGAGTGTGAGGGAGAGAAAGTAAGAGATGGAGAGAGACAGTGAGTGCCCACACAGTGGACAAAACCCTTACAGTTCACCTTTCCGCCACCGGTGTGTCTACAACCACGTGCTGGGACATAGTGGAGCCCTCAAGCTCACTCATCTGAAACATAGTACAGAATCAGTAATGACAGAGTATATACGACTGCGCACGCCTAAATCGCTGTCCCGCTTTTGTGCATCCAGGCTGCTGCACCCCATCCACTTCCACTGCCCAGAGATGTCTGCCCACCGCTGCGCATCCAGGCTGCTGCAACCCATCCATTTCCTCTGCCCAGAGGTGTCTGCCTGCCCCTGCGCACCCAGGCCTCACTGCTCACCTTTCTGCAGACAGGGCACCCTCCACATCATGCAGCCCCGCTCCGCAGGCCACTAGGTCTCACATTTGGTGTTGCGTCTTGACTTTACCATGGCAGAGGACATACCAGTGCACCCGCCATCATCGCAGTTTGCGCACCCGCTCAGCCCTTGCGGTGCCACTAACTCTCTGTGACCAGTGAGGCTACGCCACGTCACGTGGCGGTAGGCCCCTGCTGGTCGATGGCTCAGGCCTACACTGTGGTCCAGCAGGGCACACAAAACCTGACCTGTCTGGACCACCGGGACGGGACATCATCACAGGCTGCACACCTGCTCAGCACTTACAGTGCCCCTACTTAGTGCACCGAAGTCACCTTCCTGTGGCGGTGTGCCTGTGCCGGACGCAGTGCATCTGGTGCACCAAGTCAGAAATGGAAATGGCATGGAGCACGTGCACCCGGTCCTTTTTATTGGCAGGGTTACATGTCCTGTGTCACCTGTGCTTGATAGGTGTGGTGTGGGTGTAAACCAGCCATCAGGGAGTGGCTGTGGCGTACTGACAACTAGACCTGAGAGCAGCAGATCACTACAATGAAAATCTGGGCCATGTAGTGTTGTTGTCCCTCCCTGTATGCGTAGGCGGATTGGGCTGGCATGCGTATGCCAGTCCTGTGTGAGGCTGTGAACAATGACTCTGGAGCTCTGGCCGTGGTTCTGTCCTGGGCTGTATGTGGAATCAACTGTTGCGGGTGTACTGTTGTAGTGCTGCTGCCACCCGGGCCGCAAGCGCCAGTGTGTCACCCTGTGACCCAAGTCCTAAAACATGTACAACATGGAAGGTAGGGGGAATCACTGACCCTACATTCATCCATATTCCCACACATGAAAGATCGTGCACATGACATATCTTTGTGGATATGAATGTTTATTGCACATTCAGTGGAGTGTTGCAGCTGTAGCGATACAGGGCCATGCAAAGCCCAAATTTCCATTTTTGGCACGTGGAGGGCAGCCAATTAGAGCGAAACTCGTGCTCGTGGGTTAGGCTCTGCCAACATATGTACTTATCCACTCACTCCCTCAATTCCGAAGCACTTCTAAATTCACTTTACACTCTCCTTGCAGCACTCTAATGATCCAGTCTCTACCTATGTACTTATACAATGACCAAGACAAAGTTACATAACCGAAGTTTTCCCCACTGCCAGAGGTAACATGGTTGCGAGCGCTGTCCACAGCAGAATGTAATGTGGTAGGGCTCAGGGGCAGCATCATGCATACCTAATGAACACACGGACACAGTTAGATAGATAGTGGAACTGGGTACGGGCACATGCGCTCAGCCACTTTTCATTACCAGGGTCACATGTCCAGTGACGTCTGTGCTGAATGCGTGTGAGGTGAGTGTAAGCCAGCCATCAGGGAATGGTTGGTGCTGGCAACAAGTACAACAGTAATCATCGGATCACACAAAGAGATTTAATCGTAATGGGTCCATGACTTGTGCCACACTAAGTTAGGGGCACCAGAGGTGAAATAATACACAAAAGATTCTATTGTAAAGGGTTCATGACTTGTGGTACACTGAGGTAGGGGCAGCAGATCTGAAATCATACACAAAAGATTCTATCATAAAGGGTCCATGAGTTGTGGTGCACTGAGGTAGGGTATTCCATGTGTGCACAGCTAGCGATGATGCGTGGTCCGGGCAAGCCGCACTGGTAGCAATGTCTGTTGCCTACTGGACTGCGTCATCTGCAACCGCAACTCGATCTGAATTGTGAGCCCTGCAGTCTGCAATGTACATGAAAAGCAGTAGTCAGCATAGACATCAAGGAATGCTTTTTGTCACTTCCTCTTGACAAAATCCAAGGACATAGAGTACAGTTCTGTCTGCAATTAATAAATCATGTCTCAATGTAAATTGTGAGCTCAGCTGACCTCAGTGTAGGTAACAGAAGATGAAATATGTATGGAATACATTGTCAAAATGTGTAGGTTTCGGGGACATTATAGTTAGTTGTCTACTGGACTCTGAAATTAATGAATCAAGACTGAATTTGAACTGTGAGCTCTGCTGGCCACATTGTAGACTGCCATTCAGTGTTCCTTTGGAATTGCAAGATGAATTTAGTCATTTTACTAAAGATATAATTGATATCAAAAAAGTTCTTGAAGCAAGGATACTAAAAGGATATTGTGTAGGTTTCAGGGACGTTGTAGTTAGGTGCCTACTGGACTCTGTAATTAATTAATCAAGACTCAATTTTAATTGTGAGCCGTGTTGACCGCAGTGTAGGCCAGAGGCAGTGGTCAGCAATGGTCCACAGCCAGGTAGCATTGAGTTGAGCTGCACAGTTACTGGCATCAGAAGTATTCAGCATGTGCAGAGCCTGCGATGATGCGTGGTCCAGGTGGGCCACACAGGTAGCAATGTCTTTTGTCTAATGAATTCTGCCTTAATAAGGTAAGGCTACGTGGCGATGACTTGTGGTGCAGTGAGTTAGTAGCACCTGAAGCAACAAGCGTGTGTGCACCCTGTGATAATGCGTGGTCCGGGTGGGCCGCACTGATAGCAATGTCTTTTGTCTAATGAATTCTGCCTCAGTAAGGACACGTGGTGGTGACTTGTGGTGCACTGAGTTAGTGGTACCTGAAGCACTCAGCGTGTGTGCACCCTGCGATGATGCGTGGTCCAGGCGGGCCGCACTGCTAGCAATGTCTTTTGTCTAATGAATTCTGCCTCAGTAAGGCCACGTGGCGGTGACTTGTGTTGCACTGAGTTAGTGGCACCTGAAGCACTCAGTGTGTGCGCACCCTGCAATGATGTGTGGTCCTGGCGGGCCGCACTGGTAGCAATGTCTTTTGTCTAATAAATTCTGCCTTAATAAGGCCACGTGGCGTTTACTTGTGGTGCACTGAATTAGTGGTGCCTCTGGCGCTTAGTGTGTACGCAGCCTGCGATGATGCGTGGTCCGTGCGGGCCGCACTGAGAGCAATGTGTCTTGTCTACTGGACTGCGTCATCTGCAATCGCGACTCCATCTGAATTGTGAACCCTGCTGTCTGCTGTGTAGATCAAAGGCAGTAGTGTGTACAGATATAACTCTGCGGTGCTGTGCCACTGTGTTCGCAGGGGGCCTGTGTCGAAGAGGCCTGCGGTCATGGGGGCAGCCACGTGTCAGGCTCTGGCAGACATGTTGGCCTTCACACAAGTGAACCACGCCCAGAGCCCCAGCATATTTCTTCACACTTCTACGCTGGAGTGGCGTATGTTGGACCAGCCCACTGTGCTTCCACTTACAGGGGACGACGACACAGGTATATGACCGAGATCTTCCCCACAGCCTGAGGTAACATGGTTGCATCCACTGTCCACAACACTACAAGCACCAGCAGTATATGTACATATGGAGAGGTTTGTGCTCTGCATAGTGAGGTCTGTCCAGCACATCACCGCTACACTTGGTATTGTGTGCATTATTATTGGTGGGTGACTTGCGTCCTTTACACATGTTTGGTTGACACATCTCGCAACATTCAGCTATTGTGTGGCTGAGGGGCCATGCCGTTTTTGGAAGGTTTGCTGTCCTGTTGTGTGCTGCCTCGATGGTAGTTGGGGGTGTGGTCCGGGGGGGGAGGTCCTGAGGGAGGTGGCAGTGGGTTTTGTGGCCTTCTTGGGTGTGGGAGGTGAATGATCAGTAGCTCTATGACATGTGTTGGTCTTCAGATGTGATTCTGTGCTGGGCTCCCTTTCACATTGTAGGTAGTCATCCTAGATGTTACATTCCTACTGCAGCTTATCGCCTGTTTTTGGATCGCACCGCAGATTTGGCTGCTAGTTGAAAATATCAGGAAGTGGTGCTTTTGTGTTATTTTTACATAGGAACGCATACTCTGCATATTATTAGCGTTAGTTGTTGCTCTCTTTTGTGGCAATTGTTTTTTGCAGAAGCTATTGCTGGAAAACTGGCAATATCGGCTGTTTTCACCAGGTTGAGAATGGAATGATAATTTAAAATCAATGAAAATGATAATGAACATTATAATTAGAAATTAGCATTTGAAAAACCTTTGAAATTCACTGAAAAACCATAGGTGTCAGGGACCTTATAGTTAGTTGGACATTTCACTCGTACAAAACCAGAGAAATTTGAACGTTATAGTTAGTAGAGCTAACTGTAACCCGCGCCCCCGCAATGCACTGCTGATGACGTCACATATTACATCACTCATGACATGGTCAGTGACATCACTGATGACATCTCAAATGACACTACTGATGACATCATCCACGTGATAATCGGATGCACCTCCTCACACCCTAATATAAGCTTTGATACACCCACTCTAAAATACAGACTACCATTTTCAAAATCATAGACAAATCAATAGCAGTTACTATATACCGACTGACTAATTCCTAGCTATACACACACATTCATTCATTCACCCATACAGTTGCTCATACATGCAGTCACTCATCAATACAGCACTATTATATGTACTCATACACCTATACAAACACTCATACACCATCACTCATCCATAGAGTTATTGACACACCTAGCTAGTCATGTAAAGAATCAATAACACTGCCATTTACTCACCTATACAGTTATACATTCACTAACTAACCTATTCATACAGATACTAACACATACTTACTCTCTTATACAATCACTGACACAAGCACACACTCATTTATACAGCCACTCTCACAATTTCTCAATCTCACATATAGTCATTTATATACTCCATCACTCACATATACTGACTTTCACATATGTAGTTACTCACACATAGACCAGTGAGACATACATTCATTCACCAACCCACTGATAGACACACTCACTCACCTATACAGCTATTTCCACATGCACTATTGAACCCATACACCCAGTAAATTATCCACTCACATATGTAGGCAGAAAGTCACACACCGCCCACCCACCCACACAAACACTGAGGCACCCATACAGATACTCATGCAGCCAATAAGTAACCTATATAGACAGTCATGTACCTAATCATCAACCTATGCAGCAGCTTACACAACAACTGAGAGACTGATACAGACATTCATACAGTTTAGTCACTAACCCATGCATTCAGTAAGACACACTTAATCACTAACTTATACAGTCAGTCACACACCTATTAAATCGTCCACCCACACACTTATACACGCACTCATTCTTCAATACACCTTTGCATTAACATACATAAAATATATTTAAACTTTAGAGAAACACACATTCACTGGATGATGTCATCAGTGATGTCATTAGTGATGTCATTTGAGATGTCATCAGTGATGTCACTGACCATGTCATGAGTGATAGTGCATTGCGGGGGCACAAGTTACAGTTAGCTCTAATACTATAACGTTCGAATTTCTCTGGTTTTGTACGAGTTAAATGTCCAACTAACTATAACGTCCCTGAAACCTATGTTTTTTTGAGTGAATATATATATATATATATATATATTTCACCATATTCCTTTTGCAAAGAAAAACGGGACGCACTCCTGAAGTTAGCACAGCTTCCGTTATTTAATTTTTACAGGTCAAAAGCGTCCTGATCTACGCGTTTCGGTATCACTGATACCTTGTTCACGATCACATGACCGCTCCCTGCCCAACGTTTAAAAACCATTACAGACATGAAATTGTGTCATTTCCTGTCAGGTGATGGGAGCATCACAATGTATTATGGGTGCTGTAGTTTTTTTTGTTAAAATTGAATGAAACTTTATGCAATTCAATCAAAAGATAATATAATTAATGATAGTTTAAAGGAAGCCAGTTCTCATTTTATTTACATCCTGCAGCGGCAGATTTTTTTGTTCTTTTTTACTTCTCTTTGTCATGACTTTGATCAAATACCATCCCTCCAGTGGGGTGTGTATTGTTGCTATTAATCCTTCAAACCTTTACCCCTCCAGTGGGGATTGATCATAGACATTGTCTATATTGGTGGATATCTGTGCCGTCTTAAAATGATGTCACTTCGTGCTTCCCATTAGTTTATTTTTTATTTTCTTTCTTTTGTTTTCTTTTCATATTTATTTCTTATGCTGGAAACTTGTTCTGTTTTATTTTATAAATGAATGTATAACTCCTCTGACTGATTTAGGCCATGTGGACTCAGAGGTCGTAGCTTTAATATGTATCGGGATTCCTTCTGTCTTAAAAGTTTCTCCCTGTCCCCACCACGATCTTTCTTTGGGACTGTTTCAATGCCATAAAACTTTAGACATTTCAAATTGCTCTCATGATGTTGTTCCATATGTTTTGCAATCGCATTTGATCTATCCATGTGAATGGTTGCTCTTACATGTTCCATTATTCGTTTTTTTAATTCACCGATAGTACTTCCTACATACAATAGCAGACAGGGACATTCTATCACATACACGGTGTATTGAGTCTTGCACATAATTAGTTGACGAATCTCCCACTTTTTGTTGATGGCCATTTTGATTTCTTTTGTTTGTTTGGCAATCTGACACACCTTGCATGCATGACATTTTCGAAATCCTTTCTTTTTTAGTCATGTTTCCTCTTTTTTCATTTTCAAATGGCTGTGAATTAAATGATCTTTTAAGTTTTTAGCTCTCCGATAAGTTATTGTTGGATGTTTGCCTACTATTTTACTCACTGTTTCATCCAGATTTAAAATTTTCCAATTTTTTCTTAAAATGTGGGTAATTCCTTTGCTCTCTTGTGAGTAATCCATTATTAACCTTATCGGTTCAGGATCATTGCCTTTCTCTTTGTTTCGTCGAATTAGACATTCCTCTCTTGTCTTTTCATTAGTCTTTGTCCAACATTTCTCGACATTGCCTCTGTTATATTTTCCTTTATTGAATCTTGTCATTGTTGCCTCGCTGTGTTTCTGCCATTCTGTTTCTTCGCTACAGATTCTTCGAATACGAAGAAATTCTCCATATGGGATGTTGGAAATAAGCGTACGTTGGTGAAAGCTTGTTGCTTTTAAGGTGGCATTTGTTGCTGTGCTTTTCCTATGTAATGTAGTTTGGATATGATTTCCCTTGATGTAGATCTCTGTGTCCAAGAAAATAACTCTCTGGTCACTTATTTCATTAGTGAATTTCAAGCCTGTCATGCTGTTATTTATAATTTCAAAATATTCTTGGAATTCAAGAGTTGACCCATCCCAAATGATGAGGAGATCGTCAATAAAACGTATCCAACTAACAATTTTGTTTGTCATCTGATCATTTTCTGTGTTCCATGCCACTTCCTTCTCCCACCATCCCATTGCTAAACAGGCGTAGCTGGGACTAAATGAAAATCCCATGGCAGTTCCGTTATTTTGGCGATACACCTGCTCACCAAATAAGAAGATATTTTTTGTCAGGCATGTTGAGATCATGTCTAATAACATTTGATTATGATTTTTATATTGTATGTTTCGATCTTGTAAAAAGAAATTGCATGCCTGTAGGCCCATATCATTCCCTATGTTAGTATATAGGGATATGACATCCATTGTAATTAACTGGTAGGTTTCTTGCCAAGGTGTATTTTCGAGTCTTCGCAACAAGTCACTGGTATCTTGTATGTAGGAGCTTAATTGTTCAACATATGGTCGTAAAAAGTGGTCAATATAGTTTGCAATTGGTGCTAGTACTGATCCCTTTGCTGATAGGATTGGTCTCCCTGGTGGTTCTTTCTGATCGTTGTGTAACTACGGCAGGAAGTACATTGTAGCCGTCACTGGATGGGGTACTCCAAAATATTTGTATTCTTCTTCATCAATTAGATCGTTTATTCTCCATTGTTTAAGTTTTTCATTCAGATCTCTTTTTTTTTTCTGCTGTTGGATTTACTTTCAGTTTCACGTAGTATTTGGGATCCCTTAGTTGACGATGTGCCAGGTTTGAAGGATTAATAGCAACAATACACACCCCACTGGAGGGATAGTATTTGATCAAAGTCATGGCTCAGTGATGTCATTTGAGATGTCATCAGTGATGTCATGAGTGATGTCACTGACCATGTCATGAGTGATGTAATATGTGATGTCATCAGCAGTGCATTGCGGGCACGCGAGTTATAGTTAGCTGAACTAACTATAACGGGGGAATTTCAATGGTTTTGTATGAGTGAAAAGTCCAGCTAACTATAACGCCCCTGAAACCTATGGTTTCTTCAGTGAATTTCAAAGGTTTTTTAAATGCTAATCCCTAACTATAACGTGCCTGAAACCTATGTTGTTTTCAGTGAATTGCAAAGGTTTTTTAAATGCTAATTTCTAACTATGCCTACAGAGATAGGACATGTAAAGAAAGAAGAAAAAATGCACAGAAAGAAAAAAAAGAAATGCAGAAAGAAGCTTTGTTGCAAAATCATCCTGTAACCTCAACTTTTTCAGACGGATACTGGTGGTAACTGAGTCTGACTAACCAGTCCTAGAGCCAGTGCTATGTTAAAAGACACTCAGAATATAGTGAAAACACCTACATACACTAGGGAACACTATGCGTTGGGGTCCCTCTGTGATTAGCATGACCTCCTCTGTAAGCCCCTAGTATTTAATAGGGCAGGGGATTAAAACTATCTCTTAAAACGCGCCACAGGGCGTGTTTGCACACGTCACCTCAGGCTCCGTCCCCTCCCTTCCCCACTGTGTAAACATGCCCTGTGGAGGTTTTAAGTTGGGAGATTAAGTCCCCTTGAATCCTGAAGGTCTCTAGGGTCCAACTAGACCACTAGGTACCTCCAGTAAGTGCCACAGAGCTGCGTTGCAGCGAGATGTAAAAAGGGGCACGGCCTAGACCACCTCTCTGCAACGCAGCACAGTGGCGCTTACTGGAAGCACCTGGTGGGCTAGTTGGCCCCCAGGGTCCCTCAGGATTGAAGGGGAATTATTTCCCCAACTTAAAACGCGCCACAGGGCGTGTTTGCACACGTTAACTCAGGCCCCGTCCCCTCCCTTCACCACTGTGTAAACACGCCCTGTGGCCGTTTTTAGTTGGGAGATTAAGTTCATTTGAATCCTGAGGGTCCCTAGGGTCCAACTAGCCCACTAGGTACCTCCAGTAAGCTCCACAAAGCTGGGTTGCGTAGAGGTGTAAAAAGGGGCACGGCCTGGACCACCTCTCTGCAACGCAGCTCAGTGGCGCTTACTGGAAGCACCTGGTGGGCTAGTTAGCCCCCAGGGGCCCTCAGGATTGAAGGGAAATTATTTCCCCAACTTAAAACGCGCCACAGGGCGTGTTTGCACACGTCACCTCAGGCTCCGTCCCCTCCCTTCCCCACTGTGTAAACGCGCCCTGTGGCAGTTTTAAGTTGAGAGATTAAGTCCCTTTGAATCCTGAGGGTCCCTAGGGGCAAAATAGCCCACTGGGTACGTCCAGTAAGCGCCATTGCAGAGAGGTGTAAAAAGGGGCACGGCCTGCACCACCTCTCTGCAAAGCAGAGCAGTGGCTCTTACTGGAAGCACCTGGTGGGCTAGTTGGCCCCCACGGTCCCTCAGGATTGAAAGGGAATTATTTCCCCAACTTAAAACGCGCCACAGGGCGTGTTTGCACACGTCACCTCAAGCGCCGTCCCCTCCCTTCACCACTGTTTAAACGCGCCCTGTGGCTGTTCTAAGTTGAGAGATTAAGTCCCCTTGAATCCTAAGCGTCCCTAGGGTCAAACTAGCCCACTAGGTACCTCCAGTAAGTGCCACAGAGCTGCGTTGCATAGAGGTGTAAAAAGGGGCGTGGCTTCAGAACACCTGTCTGCAACGCAGCTCCCTGGCACATACTGGAAATACCTGTTGGGCTAGTTGGCCCTCAGGGACCCTCAGTATTGAAGGGGTATTAATGCCTCAACTTACAAGTGGCCAGGGGGCGCATTTGCAGAGTGCTGCAAGGAGGGGGCATGGCCTCCGGCGCGATGCCTGTCTTTTATTATTTTTTTTTTTAAGAAGGAGGGCTGTGTGGCCCCCCTTCTTTTTCTAATTTATTGGCCCTGGGGACCCGATCCCCCAGGCCCTGCACCCTCATTTTTTTTGTTGAAAAAAATACATTTGGATGGGGGCCACGTGGCCCCCCTCCCAAGGCCTTAATCGGCCCCGGGGACCCCAACCACCTGGTCATGGCCTTTTTAAAAAAAAAATCTTTAGGAGGGGGGCTGGTTGCACCCCTCCTCAGGCCACTTATGGCCCCAGGGACCCCATCCCCTGGGGCCGGCCTTTGTTTTTTATTATTTAAAAAAATATATATTTATAGAAACACCTAGGACATGCTGGACAAACCGTATGTACCTATCACCATGACGATTTGCGTGATATTCATTAAAAGGCGACTATGCATACAATGAATCCACGTGGAATGTATTTACACCGCTAGTGAAGCTCTGACGTGTCTGACGTCCTACTGTGCCTAATCCCGGCGCCCCCGCCGGTGGGTACTCTCCAAGTAGACACCCTTGTCGTTTATTTATACAAACGTGGGTAGCTATTGACAGGCACATTTAATACACACGTACACCAAGCCATTCGAAGGCGATTCAACAAAAATTCGACCAAACTATGCAAGAAACCCCCCTCACGGTTAATAAAACACACATCCACCGCCGGATGTGTAATACTTTTTATTTTTCTCTTTGGAAAGGAGACAAACCTCACTTGAGAGTCACAGCGTGCTCCTGGCTGAGCCCATTGCTGTGTTACACCCACCGGTACCCACCGAGTGCCACACACCTCTGTGTTGTATTCCACCAGCTAGTGCGTATGCTATGACACTCTCTAGCCCATGTGCACTGTAACACCACCCCGTGAATATGTCATGCCACACTTGCCTTTGCACAGGTTATATTGCCCCATCTAACGTGCCTTCCTCGATGCCTATGTTATAACGCACAGCGCTATGCCATACATATTTCAATCTGGGATCCATATCTTTGTCACAGTGCATATGCAACGTTACACTCCCCAGCACATATTTTATATTACAACTTTAAAGACTAGTTGAGTTACACAACACTGCCCTGTGCATATTACACTCCAAGGCGCATATCGCATAGCACGCGCTAGTGCCTGTGCTATCTCGCGCTCTCCAATGAATCTGTCATTGCGCACAATGTATATTATATTACATTTCACACCACGGTTCATCTTATATCACACTTTTTGGTGCATAGTTTATATCATATACTATATCTAGTTTTCATTTTCAATAGTGCTCTAAGGACTATGTTCTATATAACACTGCGTCCACCTACCCTTTTCACGGGCATTACATTTTGTGATGGGGTGGAGGGTCAGGGGGTGTTTCTGCCAAGTGAGCCCGGAGTCACAGTCACAAACGTCCTCTTCTTCCTGAATAAAAGTGAGATTATGCTGCATACTTGTTCATATTTTAAGTACTTCGCACAGAAACACATTTTAAAAACAATAAAGTTCTTAATACCCACCTTCTCTGAACAGTTAGCTTGCTGCCCCATCTACCTCCTCCCTATCCTCTGTTGTCTGAATCCATGGACTAGCCTCCTCCCTCCTGCCATGCATGGTCTGATGTGCTGCCACTGCCCTCCATTTAGCATGATGTACCAGTCCACTCCTCCTTCCCTCCATTGCCCAATTCTATGGCCCATCATTGACCTCCTGCTTAGCCTCTGTGCTTGGCTTGCTGAACCTATTCTCCTTCCCCCTGCCCTCTGATGTCTTTGTGCATGCCCCTGCTCCATCCTTTTTGCCCACCATGTTCCATGGACCTGCCACTCCTATCTACTCTGAGTGTTCTGTTGAGCTGCCACTCCCCTCCCACCTGCCTAGCATTGTCAGATGACTGAAACCTGTCCCTGCCACCTCCACCCTGCCTGTGACATGCCATGCCCCTATCCCCTTCCTCCTGTCCTCCATGGTCCATTCTACTGCCACACCCTTCTGCCCTCCCTGGTCTGTTGTGCTGCAACTGCTCCTCCTACCTGCCCCGCGTGGTCTGTTGTGAGGCCCCTTCCCTTGAACTCTCTTGTCTGTGCCCAGGTCCTGACCCTCCCTTCTATCCTCCATGGTCCTTTGTGCATGCGCCTGCACCCTCCTTCTTGCCCATCATAGCCATTGTGCTGCCGCTAACCCTCCCGCTTGCCATGCATGGTCTTCTGTGCTGCCATGGCCCCTCCCACCTTCCCTGTGTGGTCAGCTAGCTGCCCCTGACCCCCTCCCACCTTCCCTCCATGGTCTGTGTGTATGCCATCATAGTCTCACTGTTGCTCTCCATGGTGTGTCTTATTTCTAGTGCCCATCCTGCCTGACCCCCATGGTCATCTTGCTGCTCCTGCCCTACCCCCTAGCCCCCAGCCCTCTGTTTCCATGTGCAGACCCCTATTCCCTCCCTCCTGGCTTGTCTGTTCCATTATAATGTCCCTGATCCGTCCCTCCTGCCCTTTATGGTCTGTAATGCTGCAGCGTTTTCTCCTGTCTGTCCATTATGGTCAGCTAGATACCATTGCCTCTTTCCCCTCTGTTCTCTGTTGTCCATGTGCATCGTCCTGTCCCCTCCCTATTGCTTTCTATGGATTGTTGTGCTGCACTCCTGTCCCACATGCCACTCCTGCCCTACCCCCTTGCCCCCAGCCCTCTGTTTCCATGTGCAGACCCCTATTCCCTCCCTCCTGGCTTGTCTGTTCCATTGTAATGCCCCTGATCTGTCCCTCCTGCCATTTATGGTCTGTTATGCTGCAGCTTTCTCTCCTGTCTGTCCATTGTGGTCAGCTAGCTACCATTGCCTCTTTCCCCTCTTTTCTCTGTTGTCCATGTGCATGGTCCTGTCCCCTCTCTATTGCTTTCTATGGATTGTTGTGCTGCACTCCTGTCCCACATGCCCTGTGTGGTGTATTGTGCTGCTGCAAACCCTGATGCCTGCCTTGTAGGGTCAGTTTGGTGCACCTCTCCATGTCCCTCCTGTCCTCGTTATCCGAGTCCATGTCCCTACCCCAATTCCTCCTGCCTACCATGATCCAATGTACCATACTTGCGAACATTTTGAACTTGGTAGGAGGGAGATTTTGAAAAAAACTGGGGTATTGATTTTCCCCTTTGAGTTACATTGAAAAAGAGGAGATTGTAGACAGGAGACAAAACAAATAAAGCCCATTTGAGCTTAAAAACATTGGACGTTTCCTGGCTGAAACGGGTCTGTTGGCATGTATGGTTGTACTACCACTGCCTCTTCCTTCTGCCCACAATGGTCTATTATATTGCCACAGCCTCTCTTGCCAGTCCTGTATTGTTGGTTTGTTCCCCTGCCCCCCTTTTCACTGCCCTCCATAGTCTGTTGTGCTGCCACTGCCCTTCCTGCCTGCCCAGTGTGGTCAAATTGTTGCCTCTGCACTCTCCTTCCTGCCTTCAATTTTCAGAGTCCGTGCCCCTGGCCTCTGCCTCTCAACAGTATCCCAATGAACAACTAGATTGCTAACATTCTATATTTATTACAAAAGTGTGGAACGCCTGACGTCATCTTGATGTAATCAAAGCTGTAATACCTAGAGCATTTCCTTCAGAAATTACATATATGAGAGAGTCTTATTTGCATCAAAATTATGGTTAGTGCTCTAAAAAACTAAAATGAGGACATAGTTTATGAGTTTTCAAATAGCGACAAAGAACTTTTAAATTATTTGTAATCTTTATGTTTTTTTATCCAGTTGACCACTTGATTAAACGTTGCACTTAGGGGAGAGGATGTGGTGTAACTTTCAGAGCTGCAGACTTTGCAACTGGGAAACCAGGTTGGAGTTTCTGCTTCAGCTCAACATTCTGTGATTCTGGTCAAATCACTTAATCTCCCCATGTCTACAACCAAAATGAATTTGATCTTGTGTGATGTAACCATGCTCATGTAAAGCACTCCAATACCTGACAAGTCTGCACTATATAAAACTGCAAATACACAAAAAATAAGTGTTTTGCACACTTCTGTCATTGGGCTACATGTGGGCTACATCTGGGTGATATTTGTGCTGCATTTGGGCTCTTTTGCCTCTGGTGGCCATCTTGGGAGAGTTATTTGTTATGAAATTTCCTAATTTCCTCATTTACTGCAGTCTCCTCAGTAGGAAATGCTTTCAGTTTTTTACTTTGATTCCATCAAGAAGGTATTCAGATATGTCACACATTTGCCATAAATTCTGAATGTTAGCACTCTAGTTGCTCATTAGATCACTGTAGTAAAGCTACTGCTCACCACGGAAGTCTGCTGCTGGTATTAAAAGTGCATGTTTCAGTCTGCATATCAAAAATATTTAATGAAATAGAAGAGTATTTGAGAAGTCACTCAAAATGTGCCCTAATTTTTCTTTCTTCAGCACTAATCATAATTTCTATGGCAAAATGAGCCCCCTCATTGTGTTTCTTTTTAAATTAAATGTTTTAAGTGTTACCAGTGTACTCCAATCAAGATGGTTTCGGGTGTGCCATACTTTTGTCATAAGTAAGACAGTAAGCGCTCTAGTTGTTCTTAAGAACACTCTGGGACATTCTGTCATTGGGCTATACTTGGGCTACATCTGGGTGATATTTGGGCTACATTTGGGCTCTTTTGTCTCTGGTGGCCATTTTGGGAGACTTATATGTTATGAAGTTTCCTAATTTACTGCAGTCTCCTCAGTAGGAAATACTTTTAGTTTTTTACTTTGGTTCCATCAAGAAGGCATTCAGATATGTCACACATTTGCCATAAATTTGGAATGTTAGCACTCTAGTTGCTCATTAGATCACTGTAGTAAAGCTACTGCTCACCAGGGAAGTCTGCTGCTAGTATTCATAGTGCATGTTTCAGTCTGCATGCCAGAATGTTTTGATGAAATAGAAGAGGATTTAAGAAGTCACTCAAAATGTGCCCTAATTTTTCTTTCTGCAGCACTAATCATACTTTCTATGGCAACATGAACCCCCTCATTTTGTTCCTTTTTAAATTAAATGTTTTAAGAGTTACCACTTTATTCCAATCAAGATGGCTTCAGGTGTGCCATACGTTTGTCATAAGTAGAACTGTTAGCGCTCTAGTTGTTCTTTGGAACACTCTGGGGAGCTGCAGTATAACACAAAGGAATCAACTGACAGTCTCTGCCCTTGTTGGATGTACATGTTTTACTGAGAATGTCAGACTTCATTCTCACATGACTGAGAAAGATAATGTGAATTTACAGAAAATATGCTCTCAGTTTAGCTTATAGATCACCTTCCAAACCTCTGTGGGAAAAGCATGAGAAAATTGTTTTCTCTCAAGCATGATTCATGATATCACATCAGAAGGCATTTTCACATGGTAAAATCATCTTAGAACACACCACAATTCCTAAAATGAGTATGGGACCATCAACAAATGATTTATAATGTAACTAAAGTCTTAAAACCTTCTATTAACTGCAATGCTTTTTAATGAGATGCTATCATGTATATTGGTCCCAAGATGGCTGCCAACACTTCTTGGATGAAGTGCTGACAGCCAATCAGATCTCACAATGAGATGTGTGGTTAGGCTCTGCCCAGATATATCTATCTTTTTAACTCTAATTTTCTCAGGAACTACTGAACGGATTTACACCATTTAAGCAAAAGGCACAAGTCTGAACTGAGGACTACCTCTTTGCCAAATTTGGTGTAATTCCGTTCAGCAGTTCGGGCTGTAGCTGCGTCAACAGGTTGTATGGAAAAATGCATGGGGAAAACGCGTTTTGGGACCCCCCTTTTTTCTCTGCCCCCGCTTGACGAATCACCGTGAAATTTTCAGGATAGGAGCGGACCGGAGCTGGCCAAAAGTTTGGAAAATTTTGCGAAGATTCGTCAATCGGCCCCAACGTTATTCCAAATAGAATGTTACGGATTTCCTATGGAAAATAGGCCCTAACTATAACTACCTGCTGGCGACTGCCAGTAGGTAATATATACACACATACATATATACATATAGTACGCTTAACTTTATACTTACATTTTTGGTGGTAATGGCATGCATTGTAATGGCAGGTCGTGGTAAAAAAAATGCATGATAAAGGCATACATGGTAAAGACGCATGTGTTGCTAAGCTTTCGTTGTAATGGCATTCGTGGTTCATACTGTGTTGTAATTGCTCTTTCCCACTTGTATCACATAGGTTGAGGTAGAGACTGGTTGGCGAGACAGAGATGTAGAGACAATCACTGAGAATAGTAGAGGGGTCATGTGAGAAAGAGAGAGCTGTATTGACAGAGAGGAGAGGTATACACATGTAAGATAGAGTTGAGATAGAAAGGAGGTATTTACATAAAAACACTGATTTAAGTGGGAGAGAAAAATAGATAATGGTAAGGTACAAGTGAGGTCAAGTAAGGAGACAGACGGAGAGAGAGAGATGAAAAAAAAAAACATCAGCTGCCTGGGAGTAAGGGAATTAATGTTTGGTAGCCCAGACATGCCCATTCACCATATAAAAAGGATAATCTGAGTTCATTATTCACACTGCTATCACTTTACTGGGGGCTGAAAGACGTGGGCTTTGGGCTATTGCACACTTCTTAAAAGGGCTCTCAATCTCAAAGGAGCTTGGTGCTGTCAGAACACAACATACCTTTAAAATAGCTAGCTAAAAGATCACAGGCTGCCCAGTCTAAGAGAGAGTGAAAGGGAAAGTCTGGGAAGGATATCTTAGATAAAAAAAACTACAAGTTTCTTAAGAGAATTGATCGATGTTGAAAACCATACTGAGATATTGATTGAATAACTACATCTTCAGTTGTTTACTAAAATTCACTATAATGCTTGCCAAACAATGAAGGGAAGAATGTTCTTTGTTTTTTCTGCTGCCACGTGAAAGATTTGTGCCCAGATTTAATGTGATCTTGGGTTGGGGTTGCTTCCTTTTTACTGACCACAACCCCAGGCCCTTGCACTGTGGCACAACAGTGTCTGTTTTGGTGCTAGGCAGCCAGAAGTGCACCGCCACCACATCTACCAGACAGCATGTCTTAGTAGATATGGAGCATTACTTTAATCTCCCTTTGATACAGTGCAGCGCAGCATCTTCCCTTGCTGTGTTGCGTTGCATCAGAGTTTCGACATTCTGTCCCTCGATCCCCAAAAGCAGGTGAGGTATATAGAGTAAGTGACTAGGAAGGAGGAAATGTTTCTCCCAAGTTCATGTCAATCAAGCTTGGATGCCATGAAGTAAGGTGTGATCGCCACAACAATAAAAATAGTCTGCAGTGCTCAAGGAACCACTGCAAAACACCGAAAATAAATTAGATGTTGTCTCATCAAGAAAGACTAGAGACAAATCCTGCTGCAGCGCCCTGAACTATTTGCAGTCCGTAAGAGTTTTTTTTCCCTATGTGAGCTAGGTAAATTTCACTGCCATCGTACAAATATGTTTGGACCATTACAGTACTACTGATGTGCAGTTCGGTTTGGTGGGAATTATTTTGTTGTCAAAAAATGGTCTAAAATGTGATAGGAGCTATGTCAAGATCGCATCCAGTTCATTTAAACTGTCTTCAAACCCTATGCCTTTTAAGCATTTATTTAGGGGACATGGCTGTGAATACAAAATCCCAATTTGCCACAAATATTTCACAGGGTTTCCTTGTGACCACAACCCGATGCCCACCAAGGAAATGTCATTCCTGGTATGCAAGACACTACTGTATTGGCGTCGCCCTTCAAAACTGCTTGTGCATTTGACTCATACTCGGCCATTGCATTTGAACATTCGGCTGTAAAATACACCTTTTGGGCCAATGTTTTCAAAGCGGTCGAGGGAGTTTCATATCATCCTCCCTCTAAGGTCTCAGACTAGCCTGGTCTGCTTGCTAGCCTCCATTGCTGTGTTCACGCTCTCTAGTTCCCACCAGAGGATCATGTCCCACTTGTGAATTTTGTTGGCATGTGAGTCCTCAGGGCGAGGGCAAGTCATGCTCTTCTAGCAGAAGTTCAGGATACAATGTCAGTTATACCAGTACAGAGTGTCTTTATTGCTTGTACATTTCTTCCTCAAGGGTAAGAGGGAGGTGATGTCTTCCCAACCGTGCACCTCTGCAAACCTCTCAGAAAGAGAGTGCTGTGCTTCCCAGTCTCTGTCCATGTGCATTCCCTTGAGGAAGGTTGGCTTCTGTACACACCCTTCCAGTGGGACAGCCATATTGGGGTAAGTTGATGTGATAGCTGAATGAGTTTAGCGCTCGCTGTTCAGATCTGTGTGTGATCTGATGGTTGAACGTGTGAATCCCAGAAAGTTCAACCTAGCCTTTCTACCTTCCAAAGTCAGTCCAAAGCTTATCAATTTTGATTGGCTAATAATAATTAAATATAACAAGTTGTCCATTGAGAAAAGCTTTCACATTTTCATGTCTCTGGTGAGGGAACGCACATCTAAAACTGCATCATAGGACGCAGGAGCAGGAGGCGATGGTCAACCAACCATTGATCTACTGCATGAACGTTCATATGGGTTAACAGTCAACTTCACTCAGACCTTGTGCATAGGCTACTACAGGCAGAACGTAAGTAATACCAACTTTCATGTGCTTGCCAGCTATGGGAGGGGACTGTCTTCATCTCTCTGCCTCTGTGCAGCACAGTAGCGTCTCCTCCGCTAATGCAGATGAGTGTCGTCCCAGTGCTCGTTGAGCAGTGGAAAATAAAAATAAAATGATATTAACAAGAAGTTATTATCGTTTTATTTTCCTTTGCGACTCTGGGAGGGACGGGACAGGGCTGGCTCAAATCAGAGGGAGAAGAAGTGGTCTGCACTCCCTCCCTACATGCGCATGGCGCTTTGACTAGCCCTCTAGGGCAGGGCAAACAGTCATGCGTAGTTGGCATGTTCTCCTTTGGGCTGTGTTGCACTGCCCCATGGAGAACATACCCAGTCTCTCCAGGCACTGCCTGAGCGGCCAAATAGGCCACTAAGACCAATCACGATGCTGCTCCTGCAGCGTCATGATTGGCTGGCAGAGTTGGAAGCCTAGCTGCTTCCAGTGCATGCTGCAGGCAGCAGCTTGGAAAAAGACAAGAACATGGAGGAGAGGCGCAAGTCGGACGCTGAGCCAAAGCTAGTAAGTTTGTTTTTATTTGTTTTCATCCCGCCGCCCCGCACTGCCCCGCACCGCCCCGCCGCCCCCGTTCAGTGGCAGCCACCACTGGTGCAGCGTCTCTTTTGGGTGATGTCCTGCCTCAGTAAGGGAACTCCAAATCACACTGAATATTCAAATTCCATGTAGTCCCCATGCATCTGGGCCTGACAATGGATATTCGGAATGGAATATCTATGGTTGTAACTTTTTTCCAACTGCTTAAGTTTTTTTCTGACAGAACAGATGTGCGCTGCTCCTATGAGAAGCGAAACACTTTCTGTTTTCAGGTTCCACCTCTAAGCAAAAACCTTTCTGTGAAAACATTTATCACCTTCCAAGTCCTGCATCAATTTCCTAAATAGTAAAAGAAGCAGCTTTGCCTGAAATTTTTTCTTCCTCTACGTAGGGTGCAAGTCATACCACAGAGCACCAGGTGATATGTCAAGTGGATAAACAAGGTGAGAGCTCACCTATCAATACCTCTACATCTGACAGCCTCACCCCAGTAATTACTTTTGAGGTGGAACACACATACTGAGATATGAAAAAAACTACTAAGGATGCTTCGCCCATGCTTACTGGCTGCCATGAGGACCATCTTGCCCATCTTTCCTGACGTCGGTTCACTTGCATATCCTGATATAAGGATGAGGAACACTGTGTGTGACCTACCTCAGATACCTAGTAGGCATGAATCTGACCAATGTCTTCCTCGGCCATGCTTGAGAAGAACAGTTCTTCATGGGAAAGGTGGAAAGGATTAATGGTTTGTAGAGACAATGTTCGATTTCATTTAGTGCAACTAGAAGAAGGAACAAAGCACCTTCTATATGCACTTTAAGCGTCTTGGTCAGTGAACATGTAAGGTCGAGCAAGCTGACTGTGCATGTGCTGGCTTTCGTTTTTTTGTCCTGAAACAGAAGAGGGATAGGATAGGAAAAGCAACTGTGGGCAGGTAAGTGTTGGCAGGGGTCTTGCTGTGAAAAAAGAGAGCATCCTCAGAGGAGGGTTATTATCACAACTATGTCCTGGAAGCTGTTTTCTACTTGTAGCGATTGCCTTCTTGAGGTGGCACTTTCCTAAGAATATTTTGTGAAATGGGAAGGCATACAAAAAAAGCATCACTCTGTAGAAACCTCCTCCTCATCGGATATCTTCTCGTCACCTCCCAAAAAGGAAGACAGATGGGAGTGGAAGAAGGTAAGGTTGAAAGTACTTATTATAGGGAAAACTGCTAAATTAAAATAAGCAAAACATCAACTTCTGTAAATAGACCTTGTGTTCTTATGATTCTTCTGGCTCTGGGTGGCTGAACGTGAGGAACAAAAAGGCAAATATGTGCAGCTATAGAGCGGGCAAACTCCTGGTGTGGCTAGACAAACGAGAACTGGCGTCAAGATGGGCGTTTGAAGTGAAAGGGGAGGATGGCACCCGGGTCAGGGTTTAGACAAGGAATAGCAGACACTTTCTCAGAATATTACAGGCAATTGTACACCCCGTTTCCACCGCTACAATTGAGTAGGCATGCAAGATGCTGATGGATTTCCAGGTGGCAGGTCTCAAGTCCAACAACAGAGACCTTCTCGAAAAAGAACTCACAGAGAATGAGGTCTCTCAGGCTAATTGGGCACTGAACTCAGGAAAGGCTGGTGGCCCAAACTGCCAGCCCATTGAACCGTATCATCTTACAGCAGCTAATAGTGCCCTTTCTTCTAAGATGTTTAGAGAGTTGTGAGGTGGGACACCAACAAAGAGATCAAAGGATAGGCAACATAGTTGTGATCCACAAAAATGGTAATCTGCCAGAGAAATGTGCCTCATACAGGCTGATTTTGCTGCTAAATGAAGAGGATAAAATACTAGTAAAACTATTGGCGACCCGACTGACCCAAGTTATATGGTCACTGATTCATCCTTACCTGTCCAGCTTTATGCCTGGTAAAAACACCGTGCTTAACCTGAGACGTTTGCACAGAGTGTTGGGTAGAGCTTCTTATATCCAAGAGGATGCAGCAGTGGTATCATTGGACACGCAGATGGCATTTGATAAGGTGGAGTGACCATTTGTGTACACAGTTTTAGAAAAACATGGATTTGGAACTTGATTTTAAGCCTGGGTAAGACTTCTGTACTCTGACCAACTGGCCCAGGTGACAGTGAATGGGGGCACTATTCTGCAGATGGAAGGCTGGTGAACAAGTTTTTTTTTGGTCTCAGCAGCGCACATAAAATCTCTTCTGCAACACTGTATCTGCCGGTCATTCAATATATTTGGCAGATGGAAGGCACACCAAAAATCTTCAAGTTGCAGTGAGGCAAGAGGCAGGGTTGCCTCTTTTCCCCACTGATCTTTGTGCTTGTGCTTGAACCCTTGGTGGTATGGATATGGGGCAGCCCACTGATCAGGGGGCTGTGGTGGTCCATGGAGTGGAAAGATAGGATCCACTTCTATGCAGACGATATCCTGTTGTATATAGCAAACCCGAGTACCACGTTCCACAGAATACTACACATATTTGACTTGCATCATAAATACTCAGGATACACTATCAATTCGGAGAAGTCATTAACCTATGAGCTTCGGGGTTATCCACCTTGCCTCCCCAAAGATAGTGCAGTACGAATAATTATGGAGAGATTCCGCTATTTGGGGAGTTAAATTACCAGAGACCCTTAAAGCTTTTATGAGCGCAACCTTGAACGCCCACTGACACGCTTACGAAATGATGTTCAACAGTGGAGGACCTTGCGTTGTCTCTTTTGGGAAGAGCGTCACTTTTTAAAATGATGGCCTTGACCCACTTTCTTTTTGCTCTTCACAACACTCCACAACCAGTGCTGCCTGCATACTATCAGACAGTAGATGCTGCGGTTTGTGCTTTCCTTTGGTATGGTGATTCTCCCAGAATATGGTGGAATAGCACTCCCAGCCCGCCAGAAATACTACTGGGCGGCCGAGCTCAGGGTGGTCAATCATTGGATCTATCTTCCCCACAATGAACCAGAGTACAGAATGGATCACCACAATATGCAACAAAATTTTAGAATGTTCAATGTTTTAATTACATTTAATTTTACATTATTTCTTATTGGGTTTTATTTGGCGCCCTAGTCCATTGTTTTCAAAGAAAGGGTGTTGAAGCATCAGTGGTTCTCCATGTGTTGTGCTGGATTTATTCCAACTCTGGGCTAGAGTAATTTACAACTGTCTGAGTCCATTTTGGCTGTGGTAAGCTTAGAAGTGCACTTTGAGAGCAGCAATAGGTTTACACATTTGTGGGTGTGTCCATGTCCCTCCCAAAACTCCTCCATCATCCTCCCTGTGGAGGTGCTCAGTGGCAGCACAACACAATCTGGTGTTGAAGTATTGGCAATCAATTTCTACACAAACATCTACGGCCCTGAAAATGATGTTTGAAGGAGTTCCCATATTTGGGCCCGGGTTAAACAATAGAGGTCCAAACTGTGCAGAAAGTGGTCAATACTTGCCGGCTCGTTGAAGAATTCCGTATTTCATGAGGTAATGGACAAATCAACCTCAGGCTTTTGTTTTTTTCGGAAAATTCAGGTCATGTTACCAGATCAAATTCACAGGTACCCCTCCACTTCAGGAATGAGATTGAATTTGTGGTCTCACAGTAAAGATAAGGGACGTGGTTTGTCTCTGGCAGCTCAGGCACTTTTAATACAGAAAACGATAATTCCAGTGCCCAAACCAGAGGGGGAGAGAGGTCTGTACTCAATAGTATTCCTGGTGCTGAAAAACTCAGACGGGTTCATAATGGTTCTGGAGTTAAAGAAGCTACGCCAGTGGGTGAAGACAGTGATTCAAAAAATCATAACACTCATCAATCTGGGAAATTAAATGGCAACACTAGATAAGCAAGATTCCTATGTTCCTGTACCCATCCTTACTAAACATCAGAAATGTATTAGATTCTGCATCCAGAAAAGGCATTATCAGTTCAGAGTTTATCTTTTAATATGAAGTCTGTCCTTGATTATTCACATATGTGGTAGCTCCAGTAGTACCCCTTCCTCATCTTCAAGGTTGGTCGATATATGCTTCACTCGATTAGAAGCTTCTCTATGCTCTTTCAGACATTCAAATCATGGAAGTGATGAGGGAGGTATGCGCTTTAGTGAATCAATTTGGTTTCCTCTTGAAACTCCTAAAATGACAATTGTTCCCATTACAGGATCAGATTTTTTCAATGGGGCCAGATTTCAAACAGATGTAAAAAGCGTTTTTCAGCCACATAACAGAGCTGCCAGAGTTTATGCTGAAACAGGTGACTTCAGTGAAATCTTAGCTAAAAATCCAGCTGTACATGTTGGCATGTGTTTTCATTGTTCTCTGGGGCCCATTACATCTGTGGCCACGGTGTTCTTATCTTCACACACATTGGCATCTAACGACACACAACTTCAATACATTGGCCTCAGTATTCCAGGGCATAAGGAGTGCTCTGCAATGGTGGTCAAATCTGGAATCACTAAGCAAAGGCCTTCCGTTGGAATCAGAAGCTCTAGTAGTAATCATAAAGGATGTCTGTGAATTTGGGTGGGGAGCCTCCCTTGGATCAATGTCGTTCGAGACCAGGTGGTCATTGCTGGAGAGAAGTAATTCTTCAACCTGGATAGAGTTGGTGTAAAGGCGGTACTACATTTAAAAATATGGATTTTGGATCACAATATGGTCATAAAATCAGACAACATGGTAACAGTAGCATATGAAAACAATCAAGGGAGCATGAGATCCAGAGCTTTTAATTTTATAGAAAAGAAGTTGTACCAGTGAACAGGGGCTTGCATGTTATCACTGATAGTGGAGCAATAGGAGGAAAGGACAATCCAGGTATACAGGAATGTTAAAGTGGATAATCTAAGCAGAATCTCTCCTTTGCCTCAGGAAATTACCCTGCCCAGGTAGATCATTGAAAAGATTTGCAGGAGAATAGGAGTCTCATTCCTCAATCTATTAGATCCTCCTCTCAATGCAGAAGTTTCATGGTTTTGCTCTCAAACTGTGGTGACAGCAACATGGGGAGTGGATGCATTAATGTGAGAGTAGTCAAATAAACTTCATGCATTTCTTCCAGTTTTGCTAATCCCCAAAGTATTAGCGATATTGCTGAGAAAGAACAGAGAACATATTCTAGTAGTTACATTCTGTGGTCCAGAAGATTATGGTTCGCTTTACTGAGATCCTTTGCAATTCAACCTCAAGCGCTTCTACCTCGGTGGTCGTCACCTTTGAGATTTTCAACATTGTTCTTCTGTAGTGATTGTGTCAGTTGGATTTAGTCTGAAAGGAGCAGTTTGCAGAACAAAGGTTTGCCATGACATTTCAATACAAGAGTCTCATATGCATTCTACCTTAAGTCTTATGTTAGGCATTGGGAACTTTTAGAAATGTTGTCCTAGTCACTCTTTTTCACTTTGGATTCTATGAATTATGATTTTTCTGCAATTCTACTATTTTTGTGGAATGTAGTGAACAATAGCTGTCAGTTTCCATTATGAGGGCTCAACTGACATCTATTAAGGTGTTTAAGGATACGTTGGTCGATTTTAAAGATACTGTGGATCTAACCTCTTGTTTGTTGAAGAACTTTCCACTTTAGTTAGACTCTAGTTGCTTCCTTGAGATTTACCTTTAGGGCCTTATAATGAGTATGGCGGCCCTAGGACCCCAGTACTCCCGGTGATGGTCCGACCAACGCCATCCGGTGGGTCCGCCCGCAGTATTACGAGTGTGGCGTCGGACCACTGCGTTCGCCAGGATCCAGCATTCCGCAGTGGTAGCACAGCAGGAATATGCTGGCGGTGCCACTGCAGTACCGCTGAGCATATCCCGAGTTGATTTTCCACCACCCAATTATTGGCAGTGAGCACACCATGGAAAGGGTGGCGGAGATGCAACTATGGGGGCCCTAACAGGGCCCCCTGCTGCTTCGGGGCCTGATGGTAAATGCAGGGGTGCCCCCCCTGGATTCGCACCCCCGTTCCTGCACAGTGTGGACTGAATGACATGGTGCATGCCACACCATGCAGGAACGTGCTGCAGGTGCTGTCACAGCGGCGATCTGTTGTTAAGGCTCTCCTATGAACCTAACACATCTGCCACCTTGAGACCACAGCGGTACAAAAGGGGGTGGTGATGGACGGAGCATCAGAACCAATCAAACACTCACACCCAGTCAACAGATCTGGGTTTGATCCATCACCGTTCTTTAGCCCACTCTGCCACCCCAGATCAGACATGGCCATATGCAAATCAGTCTGACCCTGTGCCTCATGGGAACAGACCAGCCCGAACTGCCAAGCCATGCCTTCCCTGGACCGGAAACAAGCTTCCTAGGACCGGTTTCTGGCATTTCAGCCGTCTTCAGCCAGGCTTGCTTGAATCCAGTGGCAAAGTGAGCAAGGGACTCACGTCTGAGTATACCCTGCCAACTTATGGCGAACAAAGCGGTACAAAAGGGGGTGGTGATGGACGGAGCATCAGAACCAATCAAACACTCACACCCAGTCAACAGATCTGGGTTTGATCCATCACCGTTCTTTAGCCCACTCTGCCACCCCAGATCAGACATGGCCATATGCAAATCAGTCTGACCCTGTGCCTCATGGGAACAGACCAGCCCGAACTGCCAAGCCATGCCTTCCCTGGACCAGAAACAAGCTTCCTAGGACCGGTTTCTGGCATTTCAGCCGTCTTCAGCCAGGCTTGCTTGAATCCAGTGGCAAAGTGAGCAAGGGACTCACGTCTGAGCATACCCTGCCAACTTATGGCGAACAAAGCGGTACAAAAGAGGGTGGTGATGGACGGGGGTGTACTGGGGTGAATGTATGACATTGTTCTGTATTCTGTCCATCAACTGTTGTTTTGCACTTGTCGCCCCGAGTGGGAAAGGTATGCCCAGACGTGGGTCCCGTGCTCTCCATGCCACTGGAATCAAGCTATCCTGGCTGAAGAGGCGTGAAACCCCGAAACCGGTCCTAGGATGCTTGTTTCCAGTCCAGGGAGGACCTGGCTTGGCAGTTCGGGCTGGACTGTTCCCATGAGGCACAGGGTCAAGACTGATTTGCATATGGCTAGGTCCGTCCATCACCACCCCCTTTTGTACCGCTTTGTTCGCCATAAGTTGGCAGGGTATGCTCAGACGTGAGTCCCTTGCTCACTTTGCCACTGGATTCAAGCACGCCTGGCTGAAGACGGCTGAAATGCCAGAAACCGGTCCTAGGAAGCTTGTTTCCGGTCCAGGGAAGGCATGGCTTGGCAGTTCGGGCTGGACTGTTCCCATGAGGCACAGGGTCAGACTGATTTGCATATGGCCATGTCTGAACTGGGGTGGCAGAGTGGGCTAAAGAACGGTGATGGATCAAACCCGGATCTGTTGACTGGGTGTGAGTGTTTGATTGGTTCTGATGCTCCGTCCATCACCACCCCCTTTTGTACCGCTTTGTTCGCCATAAGTTGGCAGGGTATGCTCAGACGTGAGTCCCTTGCTCACTTTGCCACTGGATTCAAGCAAGCCTGGCTGAAGACGGCTGAAATGCCAGAAACCGGTCCTAGGAAGCTTGTTTCCGGTCCAGGGAAGGCATGGCTTGGCAGTTCGGGCTGGACTGTTCCCATGAGGCACAGGGTCAGACTGATTTGCATATGGCCATGTCTGAACTGGGGTGGCAGAGTGGGCTAAAGAACGGTGATGGATCAAACCCAGATCTGTTGACTGGGTGTGAGTGTTTGATTGGTTCTGATGCTCCGTCCATCACCACCCCCTTTTGTACCGCTTTGTTCGCCATAAGTTGGCAGGGTATGCTCAGACGTGAGTCCCTTGCTCACTTTGCCACTGGATTCAAGCAATCCTGGCTGAAGACGGCTGAAATGCCAGAAACCGGTCCTAGGAAGCTTGTTTCCGGTCCAGGGAAGGCATGGCTTGGCAGTTCGGGCTGGACTGTTCCCATGAGGCACAGGGTCAGACTGATTTGCATATGGCCATGTCTGAACTGGGGTGGCAGAGTGGGCTAAAGAACGGTGATGGATCAAACCCGGATCTGTTGACTGGGTGTGAGTGTTTGATTGGTTCTGATGCTCCGTCCATCACCACCCCCTTTTGTACCGCTTTGTTCGCCATAAGTTGGCAGGGTATGCTCAGACGTGAGTCCCTTGCTCACTTTGCCACTGGATTCAAGCAAGCCTGGCTGAAGACGGCTGAAATGCCAGAAACCTGTCCTAGGAAGCTTGTTTCCGGTCCAGGGAAGGCATGGCTTGGCAGTTCGGGCTGGACTGTTCCCATGAGGCACAGGGTCAGACTGATTTGCATATGGCCATGTCTGAACTGGGGTGGCAGAGTGGGCTAAAGAACGGTGATGGATCAAACCCGGATCTGTTGACTGGGTGTGAGTGTTTGATTGGTTCTGATGCTCCGTCCATCACCACCCCCTTTTGTACCACCTTGAGACCACAGCAGAACTGGCTGCCTGACTTGGATTCAACTCAGAATCCAGCGGGCGGGTGCTCCATCAGGTTGGTGGTCCTCCAGCAAGTGCAGCGGTGGCAATGCTGCAGGAGGACCACCAAACTCTGTATAATGCCCTTAGTGATTAATGCCCTACAGATACATACTCAGGAGTAGAAGTCTTCAAACGTTTTGATGCCAAGACCCCCCTTTCAAAATGTTTTAGGGGTAAGGACCCCCTTTCCGATAAAAATGTCGAGAACTTGGTAATCCTCATCATTAACAACTATCGACAACCATAAATGCCCCCAATTCCCACAGCAAATCATTTTTACAGTGGGGAAATAATATCAAAGAGTGTTTTTCAAACCAAAGGTCAGTGAGCATGGGGGTGTGGTCAAAGGTGTGGCTAAAACTAATTGCCTAATTTATGAGTAATTGAGTATGGCAGCACCACAAGTCTTCTTGCTCTGCTGCCCTAGGCCAATCTGCAAGTGCATGAATGCACCCTATTTATGAAGTATGGTGTATTCCTGTCCTTTTCCCCTGCGTTGGCACACAAATTGCTGCCTACTACCAAAATAGGCAAGATTGGTTTTGTGCAGGAAGAGGTACTTTCCTGCACAAAAACAATCCAGAGAGGAGTTTTCCTCTTTCTGTGTGTGCTGCAGAATGCCGCATGTATAGAAAGAGAAAAAGTTTGGAGAAATTAAAACATTTCTCCTCATTACGCCTGCTGTCGGGAGGAGTAAGGTTTTGGTGCTGCCCCAAGTTTACATGGTTCTGTAAATCTGGGGCAGCGTCAAAATCCAATAGTGTGGCGTGGGAACACCCACTGCAATGCCCATGGAATTCCACTTGACATAAAGTAAAGCAACACAGCAACTTGCGCTACTTTGTCTTACTCCATATCTATGAGGCCTTGCAAGGGAAACAGCCATCACATCGCATGCTATACAACACATGCGATTACAACGAGGTCATTACAACAACTGTGTTGTTACATTGCAGTACCATTACAACGCAAGTCGTTACAACGACTTGCTCTAGGGGGCGCTCTAAACTAAGGAATAGTATAATTTACTATTCCAACACCTTCCCTACTGTTGCACACACTGGAGTTGGAATAGTAAATTATACTATTCCTAAGTCCAGTGCGTCCCCTAGAGCAAATCATTGTAACGACTTGCATTGTAATGGTACTACGATGTAACAACGCGGTCGTTGTAACAACCGCGTTGCAATCGCATGCGTTATAAACGCATGCCATGTAAACGGCTATGTTCCCATGCAAAGCCAAGCAGGGTGACTTTGCACCGCCTCATAGATATGATAGAGATGCTTGTGCTGGTGAAGATTAAAAAAAAGTGACGCTCCAGCGGTACAAGCCTCTCATAAATCAACCACAAAATATTTTGTTCATTTTTTAGGTCTTTCACCATCAGGTAGCTACATATAAAATAATGGGTAGCTTAAATGAAAAATACATCTAAATAAGGTGTTACTCAGTGGATAATGCACTGTACTACATTATGAAACCTCTATTAGTTAATGCACTGCAGAGGTCTGTGTGTAGCCATAGAGCCACATATTTAAAATTGGTTGATGCAGTGGGGAATGGCGACTTGAGTATTTTTAGTGCTACGAGGGCACAGCCTGTAACAGCAAGCACTTTGAATGTGTAAGTCATTATTTTATGCTTGCATTATACACATTATAAGATAGACTACTACAAACGGTGCAAATAGTTTTAGGATAAAAGAGAGATCCAAAATATATATTTTAGTAATACCAGACAATAAGTAATGCAATTTTATTTTTGGCATAAGTGTCCCTTCAAGACCTTCTAAGGGCTATTAAGCACTGTGTAAATACAATTACGATTAAAAGCATGCACCTGACAGCCCAGTTTTTAACTTTTGTATTACCATTAAAAAAAAAGATCTTTTCCATCGCAATGCTTGGAATGATTCGAGCAATGAGGGCCAGAACCGCTATCAAACACCCTTTACATTTGCAGATTAACTGACACTTTTGCATTTCATTCAGGGAAGCAGGTACCCTGACATGAAGGATTGTTTTAACTGTTTGCCCGGCCTCTTCCTTTCGCAGCACAGGAGACTCAATTAACTTCAGCTGAAGCATTTTAACAATTGGAATGAAGCGTCCTGGATGGTTATCCTTTACCAAAAGGAAGAGCACATGTTTTGAATTCCAGGCAGAAGTGAGGCCTGGAAATGCGCCACCCCCTTTCCAGGACTCCACAGCCCCCCTGGGGGTCACGCACCACCGATTGAAGACCTCTGCTCTAGAGTCTATGTCATCAGTTAATTTCAAGCTTATTGCTATGAAAGTGGTGATCGAAGAGGCAATCACTTCAGTTAGAACTATTGGGGAGACTGGTGCTCTTCTTGGTAGGGAACCCTTTAATATTTGTTTGGGATGCTAGAGTGAATTTAAGGCTATATTCAACATTGGTCCCAAGGTACTCTCAGCAAAACATAAAGCACATAAGGCAGATCTTCGAGTATTTTTCCATCTCTTCAGATTGTAGTTGGAACTAGTAGGATTTCAAAAGGGCTTTACTATCAATTCTGAGAGATCCCAACCTTTTGGAAATTGGAAATTTATTTGTCAATTTTTGGGTTGTAGGCCATGGCACAAGAGATTTTAGAGTAACAATTAGTTGGTTAAGAATGACAATAGATTTGGCCTATTCTTTAGCCTAAGTATCTCTCCTGGCTAGGATTCAAGGATGTTTTACAGTTTGAAATCTGCAGAGCTGCCACTTGGACTTCTTGGATCCTTCACTCTGCATTACTGACTAAATAATATTTTGAAATAATGGAAAGAGAATTGGTATTGGTGTTTTGAGCTCAATTGTGTCATGAATATTTGATTTTGATACGTCTAAAAAAATCCTGATAGTGTATCATGTCAGTGGTTAATACACCGGGGTGAGGGTGCTGGAGCGGGTAGTACAAAATGTTGTATACCCCCCCATTCTGCATGTTTATATTATTCTGATTAATCAACTAATAGTAATCTTATTAATTTGTTTGCAGTGAAAGACTTATCAATTATATTAACAAAAGGATTACACGTGGGAATTGCACTTTGCATGGCTAAACTAATTGTAAACTAACATATGTACGCATACTTATAGTAGAAAAGTAGAATATTGCATGATATATGTTGCTTTTGTGATGTAATTGTGAATTGTGCTTCATTGAGTGAGTATAAATGCTTTGGATGTTGCTATTTTGCTAGATAATTACTTACACATAAGGGTAATAGTGAGGGTTTAACAATTTATTAGCCATTTCCATGTTTTAATTACGTTTTTGTGTTTGTTTTGCTTAAGTTGACCATTTCGGCCTAACCCAAAATGGCTGAACGAGACGTTGAACGTGACTGCTCCTGACAACACGAGGTTCTGGGTGAAGTACGCATGCGTCACCGCCAGCAATAATGGCCTGGTCCTGACCCTAGGAGCTGATGTTCTAGTCAAGGACGCTCTAGGAGCTTCGCCAAAGACAATACAAAGGACTGTCTTAAAACCGGAACCAGCAAGTGTGATGACTTCATTTTGAGGACTATGTGAGAACTTTAACGGATGACCCCAAGTCTACCAATCAGAACTTTCCAAAACCCCGATCTTGATACATTTTGACATTAATTTCATTATAAAAGTAGGTAGGGAAATGAACTAAAAAACTCTTCTTCTTTGACGAACTCGATTTCCTGACGTTATGCTGACGGAGAGGACGGTGACACTGCTGGACAGCTGTTATTCTGAATCTTTGAGAGACTGAATTGCGGCCTGACTTTGATGAAATTTAAAGGTTTTTCCACGGCTTGCCTGACTTAGAGGACGACTATTAGCCAGATTAGGTAAATATGATGTTCTGCGTTTCTAATGATGATTTCTAACAATTTGAAATTTTTCTTAGATAAATGATATTTGATTAATTGACAAATGTGTTGTGTCGATTATTTGAAAAGAAACTATGATAAAGAGTAGAGTATAGATAGCTGAATGGTTCCACTAAACTACACAACAACTAAATGATTCATCTCCTAATGAGGGGAATATCACAAGGTTGGAGTCAACGCATTTAGGGTGAGGTAAAGATATTACTTTCATGTCAGCGTTTGGAAGCTTATTCCTCTAGGGAAGCAGATCAACGGAGAGTGAGTGTTGGTGTTATGGGACCCACCAATGAATGTATTTGATTGAATTTGCTATTGAAGTATTTGGTCTGCGACAAAGGGGAATTTGATGTTCCACGCTGCAACAAGGGCGCACACTGCCGCTCATCCCAGCACAGTTCACTACATTGTATGACTATTAGATCAATTCCAGACAGAACTACAGGTTTGAGTCCACATGAAATCCTCATGGGACGAGCCATGCGTCACGTTTTTATACCAGTCAACAAGCTGATGACTATAACTGATGACATGGTGTTGGAATACTGTAAAAGCCTGGCTGACGCAGTTCATTCTGTGTTTCATCAGGTTGGAGCGGATGCCACCACTCTTGAAGAGAAGCCAGCCCATGATCTAAGCCCAGGGGACTGGGTAAGGATAAAAGTACACAGAAGAAGAAACTGTTTGGTTCCCAGGTGGGGAAAACCAAGACAAGTCATCTTGACAACAACAACAGCCGTGAAGTGTGCTGGATTGAAGAACTGGATCCATGCAAGCCATACGTTTAGAATTCCAAATCCAGTCGACAGCAAAGAGAAGGAGTATTTTGACGAATCAGAATCCAGTACTGAGTTGGATGACGGAGAGCTGAAAGACAAAGAAAACCCTGAAAGGGGGGAAACAGAGCCGAGTTTAACTTTGGTCCCCAGAAGTAATTCCCTGAGGAGAAGATTACAGATTTCTGATACCAGTTCAGACTTAGAGACAGAACAAAGAGCACACTCTTCCAGGAAAGAACAAGGGAAAAACAAAGAGAAAGACAGTGGAGAGACAATAAAAGAGATTCATGAGAAAGAAGTGCCAGATGAAAGATAAAGAGAAATTCCACCTGAAATAACACACTTAGATAAACAGGTGCCAGATACAGAGAGAGAGGTAAAGATTATTGCGAAAGACCCCGGAGGAGGAGTAGGGAACTCCAACATCCAGTTAGAAGCAGGGACAAGTAGTCAGCAGGAAGATTGCGTGCCAGAGATTCGAGGAGGAACAGAAGTAGGGAAAACAAAAGAAGTGGTGGAAAAAGAAACTGTTGAGAGTAAAAAGCAAGTTGAAACAGAGTCAAAGGAAAGCGAAGATGAAATGCCTGAAGGCCAAGTTCTGAGAAAGAGAGCTTGGAGGACTGAAAAGAACGATAAAGGGAGTAAATTGAAAAGAGCGGCAAAAGACGATGTTTGGCCAAATAAAATAAAAAGACTGAGATATCGACTGACACGTGTAAATTCGCCAAGGGCTGGACAGGTGAATGAAGTGACGAGTCAGGAGAAATCGAAAGGAGAAGAAACAATTGTAGTTAAAGAAAGCAAAAGAACAAGGAAACCTAACCAGAAGTATAAATCACCGGAATGGACATATGTGGCCCTGCCTGAAGTAAAAGAAGAGGCGGATAGCCAAGGAAATCCAGAGGTGGTTGTGCCGGAAGTGGTTGAGGAAGACGAAGAATCGGAAATCCTGAGAGTTATCTTGTCCGATATTGGAGAAGAAGCGGATGTTCAGGACATTCTGTATACCGAAAACGAAGGAAAAGTGAAAGATGATGAGATGCCCAACTGAATGAGACAAGCAAAATTACTGATGGAAAGACAATAAAATACTGAAAACAACAAAATGGTAGAACCACGTAGGTGCTTAGAGCCTCGGGTTGGAAAACTAGTTGTGAAGTGGAAGAGGCTAAGTTAAAAGACACGGCCCATTTTAGCTAAGATGGCAAACATAGATAGTAGGAAAGATAGATGTACCTTCTTTAGAAGATGGTGTAAAATGTGCTGTTGTTGTACAGGACAATTAATGCTTCTTTGGAGTATACTTGCTCTACTAATTTCATTTAAAGTTACTATAGATACATTAGAAGGACATAGTGAGAACATAACTAATATAGGGAAGATTCAAAAGGTAGTTCCGACTAGAATAGATAATAATTATTTGCATGACAGGTCTATAACAGATTTTTCTAATAATGTGTTTTCAAAATTGTTGTATGAATATGTAAAAACAATGGACGTAAGGGATTGCTACGTATGTATCCAATTACCTGCATCTGTATCTGAAGGAGTGACTTATCATCACCTTCCAGTAACATATGGAATAACGTAGTGTAATAGCTAGTTTATTTTATCAAACAGGTAAATTAGAGTATTATTTTTCAGATGTAGATACTATATTTTCACAAGTACCGGCAATTAACACACTAAACAAGGTAAAACCTGCAAAGGTATTAGGTGAATTTTTCTTAGAGACTAAAGAACTAACATTAGAATACATATTTAGAAATAACTTGACTTGTAGTTTAAAGAAAGAGGAGAAGACATTTTTAGATATGGTTGAAGAAAGGAGATTGAAAATGCAAAGAAAGGCTTCAGAAGGGAAAGTGGAGAAAACAGTTTGGGATGTAGAAATGGAAAAACATTTGAAAGGGGAGACGAGTCCAACTATGGCTTTAGATTGGCCTCAGAAAGGGAAATTGTGTATAAGAAGGAATCAAACAGCATATGATAATTATTTTGTAGGGAATAGTGAGTGCCATGATACATACCGAATCATGGGAGGATGGGGATTTAAAGGTGGAAGAAATCCAGTCTTTCCAGGACTGTACTTCATTTGTGGGAACAGGGCATATTATCGTTTGCCAGACCATTAGTATGGCACATGTTATGTTGGCCTGGCGTTTCCAAAGATTTTTCATATGGATAGAGGAGAAGATGGTGTACATAGTTTAGGTAGTTGTTTAGCACGTAGTAAGAGAGAATCTTGGACTGAAATTGTGGGTGACATTTTTGGAGCACTGATACCCGCAGTGGGAATATCTCTGAATGCAAACAAAATTAGAAGACTTTCAACAGTAGTGGATCGCTTGTCCACAAGCACCGCTGGAGGATTCTTATTGGTAAATACCGAAATGGTTGCCATGCGCGCTATGGTAATGCAAAATCGACTTGCCCTTGATATTTTATTGGCAAAAGAGGGTGGAGTCTGTGGAATGCTCAAAGTTCAACATTGTTGTACTTACATTCCTGATGAAAGTAAAGATTTGAAAATTTATTTTAAGAATATTACAGAATTGCATGACGAAATTGCACCACTGGAGGTTGAATGTGTTTGGGAGAAAATTGGAAAGAAAATATCAACTATTAAAGATTTTGTAGTAAACTTAGGTAGTACATTTGTAGGTAAAATATTATTTCCATTAACATGTGTGATTTTCTTAGTATTAATAATTAGACTAGGATATATTTGTCTAGAAAAGATAAAAATCAGAAAAGACTAAAAAGAGAAAACTTAAGGAGAAGAGAAAAGAAACAAGAAAGAGAATTTGAGGAAATAGAATTAGAAGAAATCAAGGAAAGTATGTATAAAACAGCGAAAAGAGAAGAAACAGGAGAAACTGAAATATGAATGAAACAAGAAATCAATTTGAAATTCCGTAGAAGGGGATACAACATTTTTGTTGGTGTGGTGATATAATCACCAAAGGGGGGATTGCTGGAGCGGGTAGTACAACATTTTTTATACCCCCCCCCACTCTGCATGCTTATAATATTCTGATTAATCAACTAATAGTAATCTTATTAATTTGTTTGCAGTAAAAGACTTATCAATTATAATAACAAAAGGATTACACGTGGGAATTGCACTTTGCATGGCTAAACTAATTGTAAACTAACATATGTATGCATACTTATAGTAGAAAAGTAGAATATTGCATGATATATGTTGCTTTTGTGATGTAATTGTGATTTGTGCTTCATTGAGTGAGTATAAACGCTTTGGATGTGCTATTTTGCTAGATAATTACTTACACATAAGGGTATTAGTAAGGGTTTAACATTTTATTAGTCATTTCCATGTTTTAGTTACGTTTTTGTGTTTGTTTTGCTTAAATTGACCATTTCGGCCTAACCCAAAATGGCTGAACGAGACGTTGAACGTGACTGCTCCTGACAACACGAGGTTCTGGGTGAAGTACGCATGCGTCACCGCCAGCAATAATGGCCTGGTCCTGACCCTAGGAGCTGATGTTCTAGTCAAGGACGCTCTGGGAGCTTCGCCAAAGACAATACAAAGGACTGTCTTAAAACCGGAACCAGCAAGTGTGATGACTTCATTTTGAGGACTATGTGAGAACTTTAACGGATGACCCCAAGTCTACCAATCAGAACTTTCCAAAACCCCGATCTTGATACATTTTGACATTAATTTCATTATAAAAGTAGGTAGGGAAATGAACTAAAAAACTCTTCTTCTTTGACGAACTCGATTTCCTGACGTTATGCTGACGGAGAGGACGGTGACACTGCTGGACAGCTGTTATTCTGAATCTTTGAGAGACTGAATTGCGGCCTGACTTTGATGAAATTTAAAGGTTTTTCCACGGCTTGCCTGACTTAGAGGACGACTATTAGCCAGATTAGGTAAATATGATGTTCTGCGTTTCTAATGATGATTTCTAACAATTTGAAATTTTTCTTAGATAAATGATATTTGATTAATTGACAAATGTGTTGTGTCGATTATTTGAAAAGAAACTATGATAAAGAGTAGAGTATAGATAGCTGAATGGTTCCACTAAACTACACAACAACTAAATGATTCATCTCCTAATGAGGGGAATATCACAAGGTTGGAGTCAACGCATTTAGGGTGAGGTAAAGATATTACTTTCATGTCAGCGTTTGGAAGCTTATTCCTCTAGGGAAGCAGATCAACGGAGAGTGAGTGTTGGTGTTATGGGACCCACCAATGAATGTATTTGATTGAATTTGCTATTGAAGTATTTGGTCTGCGACAAAGGGGAATTTGATGTTCCACGCTGCAACAAGGGCGCACACTGCCGCTCATCCCAGCACAGTTCACTACATTGTATGACTATTAGATCAATTCCAGACAGAACTACAGGTTTGAGTCCACATGAAATCCTCATGGGACGAGCCATGCGTCACGTTTTTATACCAGTCAACAAGCTGATGACTATAACTGATGACATGGTGTTGGAATACTGTAAAAGCCTGAATGACGCAGTTCATTCTGTGTTTCATCAGGTTGGAGCGGATGCCACCACTCTTGAAGAGAAGCCAGCCCATGATCTAAGCCCAGGGGACTGGGTAAGGATAAAAGTACACAGAAGAAGAAACTGTTTGGTTCCCAGGTGGGGAAAACCAAGACAAGTCATCTTGACAACAACAACAGCCGTGAAGTGTGCTGGATTGAAGAACTGGATCCATGCAAGCCATACGTTTAGAATTCCAAATCCAGTCGACAGCAAAGAGAAGGAGTATTTTGACGAATCAGAATCCAGTACTGAGTTGGATGACGGAGAGCTGAAAGACAAAGAAAACCCTGAAAGGGGGGAAACAGAGCCGAGTTTAACTTTGGTCCCCAGAAGTAATTCCCTGAGGAGAAGATTACAGATTTCTGATACCAGTTCAGACTTAGAGACAGAACAAAGAGCACACTCTTCCAGGAAAGAACAAGGGAAAAACAAAGAGAAAGACAGTGGAGAGACAATAAAAGAGATTCATGAGAAAGAAGTGCCAGATGAAAGATAAAGAGAAATTCCACCTGAAATAACACACTTAGATAAACAGGTGCCAGATACAGAGAGAGAGGTAAAGATTATTGCGAAAGACCCCGGAGGAGGAGTAGGGAACTCCAACATCCAGTTAGAAGCAGGGACAAGTAGTCAGCAGGAAGATTGCGTGCCAGAGATTCGAGGAGGAACAGAAGTAGGGAAAACAAAAGAAGTGGTGGAAAAAGAAACTGTTGAGAGTAAAAAGCAAGTTGAAACAGAGTCAAAGGAAAGCGAAGATGAAATGCCTGAAGGCCAAGTTCTGAGAAAGAGAGCTTGGAGGACTGAAAAGAACGATAAAGGGAGTAAATTGAAAAGAGCGGCAAAAGACGATGTTTGGCCAAATAAAATAAAAAGACTGAGATATCGACTGACACGTGTAAATTCGCCAAGGGCTGGACAGGTGAATGAAGTGACGAGTCAGGAGAAATCGAAAGGAGAAGAAACAATTGTAGTTAAAGAAAGCAAAAGAACAAGGAAACCTAACCAGAAGTATAAATCACCGGAATGGACATATGTGGCCCTGCCTGAAGTAAAAGAAGAGGCGGATAGCCAAGGAAATCCAGAGGTGGTTGTGCCGGAAGTGGTTGAGGAAGACGAAGAATCGGAAATCCTGAGAGTTATCTTGTCCGATATTGGAGAAGAAGCGGATGTTCAGGACATTCTGTATACCGAAAACGAAGGAAAAGTGAAAGATGATGAGATGCCCAACTGAATGAGACAAGCAAAATTACTGATGGAAAGACAATAAAATACTGAAAACAACAAAATGGTAGAACCACGTAGGTGCTTAGAGCCTCGGGTTGGAAAACTAGTTGTGAAGTGGAAGAGGCTAAGTTAAAAGACACGGCCCATTTTAGCTAAGATGGCAAACATAGATAGTAGGAAAGATAGATGTACCTTCTTTAGAAGATGGTGTAAAATGTGCTGTTGTTGTACAGGACAATTAATGCTTCTTTGGAGTATACTTGCTCTACTAATTTCATTTAAAGTTACTATAGATACATTAGAAGGACATAGTGAGAACATAACTAATATAGGGAAGATTCAAAAGGTAGTTCCGACTAGAATAGATAATAATTATTTGCATGACAGGTCTATAACAGATTTTTCTAATAATGTGTTTTCAAAATTGTTGTATGAATATGTAAAAACAATGGACGTAAGGGATTGCTACGTATGTATCCAATTACCTGCATCTGTATCTGAAGGAGTGACTTATCATCACCTTCCAGTAACATATGGAATAACGTAGTGTAATAGCTAGTTTATTTTATCAAACAGGTAAATTAGAGTATTATTTTTCAGATGTAGATACTATATTTTCACAAGTACCGGCAATTAACACACTAAACAAGGTAAAACCTGCAAAGGTATTAGGTGAATTTTTCTTAGAGACTAAAGAACTAACATTAGAATACATATTTAGAAATAACTTGACTTGTAGTTTAAAGAAAGAGGAGAAGACATTTTTAGATATGGTTGAAGAAAGGAGATTGAAAATGCAAAGAAAGGCTTCAGAAGGGAAAGTGGAGAAAACAGTTTGGGATGTAGAAATGGAAAAACATTTGAAAGGGGAGACGAGTCCAACTATGGCTTTAGATTGGCCTCAGAAAGGGAAATTGTGTATAAGAAGGAATCAAACAGCATATGATAATTATTTTGTAGGGAATAGTGAGTGCCATGATACATACCGAATCATGGGAGGATGGGGATTTAAAGGTGGAAGAAATCCAGTCTTTCCAGGACTGTACTTCATTTGTGGGAACAGGGCATATTATCGTTTGCCAGACCATTAGTATGGCACATGTTATGTTGGCCTGGCGTTTCCAAAGATTTTTCATATGGATAGAGGAGAAGATGGTGTACATAGTTTAGGTAGTTGTTTAGCACGTAGTAAGAGAGAATCTTGGACTGAAATTGTGGGTGACATTTTTGGAGCACTGATACCCGCAGTGGGAATATCTCTGAATGCAAACAAAATTAGAAGACTTTCAACAGTAGTGGATCGCTTGTCCACAAGCACCGCTGGAGGATTCTTATTGGTAAATACCGAAATGGTTGCCATGCGCGCTATGGTAATGCAAAATCGACTTGCCCTTGATATTTTATTGGCAAAAGAGGGTGGAGTCTGTGGAATGCTCAAAGTTCAACATTGTTGTACTTACATTCCTGATGAAAGTAAAGATTTGAAAATTTATTTTAAGAATATTACAGAATTGCATGACGAAATTGCACCACTGGAGGTTGAATGTGTTTGGGAGAAAATTGGAAAGAAAATATCAACTATTAAAGATTTTGTAGTAAAATTAGGTAGTACATTTGTAGGTAAAATATTATTTCCATTAACATGTGTGATTTTCTTAGTATTAATAATTAGACTAGGATATATTTGTCTAGAAAAGATAAAAATCAGAAAAGACTAAAAAGAGAAAACTTAAGGAGAAGAGAAAAGAAACAAGAAAGAGAATTTGAGGAAATAGAATTAGAAGAAATCAAGGAAAGTATGTATAAAACAGCGAAAAGAGAAGAAACAGGAGAAACTGAAATATGAATGAAACAAGAAATCAATTTGAAATTCCGTAGAAGGGGATACAACATTTTTGTTGGTGTGGTGATATAATCACCAAAGGGGGGATTGCTGGAGCGGGTAGTACAACATTTTTTATACCCCCCCCCACTCTGCATGCTTATAATATTCTGATTAATCAACTAATAGTAATCTTATTAATTTGTTTGCAGTAAAAGACTTATCAATTATAATAACAAAAGGATTACACGTGGGAATTGCACTTTGCATGGCTAAACTAATTGTAAACTAACATATGTATGCATACTTATAGTAGAAAAGTAGAATATTGCATGATATATGTTGCTTTTGTGATGTAATTGTGATTTGTGCTTCATTGAGTGAGTATAAACGCTTTGGATGTGCTATTTTGCTAGATAATTACTTACACATAAGGGTATTAGTAAGGGTTTAACATTTTATTAGTCATTTCCATGTTTTAGTTACGTTTTTGTGTTTGTTTTGCTTAAATTGACCATTTCGGCCTAACCCAAAATGGCTGAACGAGACGTTGAACGTGACTGCTCCTGACAACACGAGGTTCTGGGTGAAGTACGCATGCGTCACCGCCAGCAATAATGGCCTAGTCCTGACCCTAGGAGCTGATGTTCTAGTCAAGGACGCTCTGGGAGCTTCGCCAACGACAATACAAAGGACTGTCTTAAAACCGGAACCAGCAAGTGTGATGACTTCATTTTGCGGACTATGTGAAAACTTTAATGGATGACCCCAAGTCTACCAATCAGAACTTTCTAAAACCCCGATCTTGATACATTTTGACATTAATTTAATTATAAAAGTAGGTAGGGAAATGAAATAAAAACTCTTCTTCTTTGACGAACTCGATTTCCTGACGTTATGCTGACGGAGAGGACGGTGACACTGCTGGACAGCTGTTATCCTGATTCTTTGAGAGACTGAATTGCGGCCTGACTTTGATTAAATTTGAAGGTTTTTCCACGGCTTGCCTGACTTAGAGGACAACTATTAGCCAGATTAGGTAAATATGATGTTCTGCGGTTCTAATGATGATTTCTAACAATTTGAAATTTTTCTTAGATCAATGATATTTGATTAATTGATAAATGTGTTGTGTCGATTATTTGAAAAGAAACTAGGATAAAGAGTAGAGTATAGATAGCTGAATGGTTCCACTAAACTACAAAACAACTAAATGATTAATCTCCTAATGAGGGAAATATCACAAGGTTGGAGTCAACGCATTTAGGGTTAGGTAAAGATATTCCTTTCATGTCAGCGTTTGGAAGCTTATTCCTCTAGGGAAGCAGATCAACGGAGAGTGAGTGTTGGTGTTATGGGCCCCACCAATGAATGTATTTGATTGAATTTGCTATTGAAGTATTTGGTCTGCGACGAAGGGGAATTTGATGTTCCACGCTGCAACAAGGGCGCACACTGCCTCTCATCCCAGCACAGTTCACTCCATTGTATTTTTGTAAATGCAGTACACTTACTTCAAAGTTGCTGTAGTTTTTCACCAAAGTTAGTGCAGGTAGTGCTGTTATCTCCAGACACATGTTTTTGGGTTTAGCCCTTCATCAGTAGAGAGCAGAAGTAGTAGAGTATACCGAAAAGTCATCTGGGGTTGCAGAAACGCTGCCCAAGTCTTCACATGTCACATTACCACTTCATAGGCACAGAGGTGCCTCCCAGGTGAGCTTGTCAGCTCGTCGGGTCAAGGGATCCTTTTGAACACAAGGGGAAGGGAACCCACGGCACAGTTCACCCCATTGCATTCTGTTGAATTCAGTATGCTCACTTCAAAGTTGCTGTAGTTTTGTACCAAAGTTGCTACAGGTTGGGCTGTTATCTCTAGACAGTGTCAGTGGTTTATCGTATTATTTATGCATATGGTTTTAATGATGACCGTTGAGTTGACTTTGGTATTCCTCATACGTAATGAATGGAATGAGGACGAATGACATGGAGGTAACATTGTTTGATCACCTTGCACCTAATTTTAGCGCTGCAATGAAAATCAGCCTGGAGACCTCTCCCGGGTCCACTGCATGACCCCAACCAAGGACAATTCAACAACTCTAAGTGCTAATTCTAACAAACTTTCACTAGCGACAACCGATTGTCAACCCTAACATCTCGCAATTGAATCAAAAAGAATAAAACAATGTCAAATTGAAAAAATTATTGCGGGATCTCAATGGAATGGTGCCCCTGGTCCAAATGGCATCCTCAGGTGATATACAAAATAAACATTGGTAATTGGGCAGGAAAATTGACTAGGGTCGTTAATTCTGTAATACAGACTCAGTCTGTCCCAGATTCTTGGAGAGACTCAATTGTTAATCCAATTTTCAAGGGGGGGTGACAGGTCCAAGCAGAATAATTATTGTTTAATAGTCTTAATTGATAATGAAGCAAAGTATTTTGCATCCTACATTCTCGAGGACTTTGGCACAATATAATCCCCCTAAATTAAACCGGTTTTACACAAGGAACTGAGACTACCACTAACATAATGGGGCCAGGTTTTTTTGATCTCATGTTATCTAAGTTGTACTTGCGTTTTTTGCTTTAAGGCCAAATTCAGTTATGTACCACGTAATCATCTCTGGCTCAAATTAGTGTTTGGGGCATACTGTATCATTTATTGTGAGCTATACCATTACAATACACAGACACTAGGCTAAGAATTAAGATAGGCAACGTCAACTGTTTGTCACAGAAAATCTTTACATATCAAGGCCTTAAACAGGGACTTGTGCTGGCCCCATATCTGTTTAATCTTTTCTTGGCCGACCTGTCCCCACTTTAAACCAAGACAATTCTCCTGATCCTAAACTAGGAGATTTTAATCTTTCTCATTTGCTATATGCCGATGATGTTATAACTGCTGAGCCAAACTAATATGGGCCTTCAATGTTTATTAGATAAATTAAATATATACTCCATCGCCAATTGGATGTCAATAAACTTGTCCAAATATAAAATTATGGTAATACAAACAAAACAAAAGCCTTAATGCTGGTGTCTTCAGGGGCAGTCCCTAGAAGTAGTGTCTGAATATAAATGGGGTAGTATTCCATGAAAAAGGCTCATTCCAACCTCAAAAGCAACAAATCTTACAGAAAAGCAATGTTTTAGCTCAGGCATTCTGATCTTTGTATAGCGTGCTGAAGGGTCTGTCTCTCTGCCCCTTCTTAAACATCATTAAGGCTGAACTCTCAACAGTGACTTACGGTAGTGAGGTACTGTGTGGCTGCAATGCTGTACAGCTTGACACCACAATCTCAAGACATTCTAGGTGTATCCTCAATCTGCGAAAAAATGCTTCACTAGCATAAATTTGTTTAGAATTTAAAATTATTAAACAGTCTCTGTCCAGACAAGGAGCCAATATTAAGACTTGTTACAGGCTAAAATAGACAACTATTCAAGCAACATGATACCATGGCCTACCCTAGCTAACTGCCCTCCGATACCTGGCAGGCTGCACCTGGACTCTGATATACACATGTTTGGTCTGGGCTCCCGTTGGGACCTGAATATACCACACCCTGCCCTAAAAAAATTGATCAATGGCAGGGCAAGGAAGCTGTTGGTAGGGGCAGATAAAGCAACACTGTCCAAAAGATCTCATGACTAAATGGGGTTACAGAATTACAAGTTCTTATAATCTCAGCCCTACTTTGATTGTGATTACTCCTTTTTCTTAAAACAGACATTTATGCTTTTTGCTATGGCCGTTTACCGGCCTTACTACACAGGCTCCCTTGGTTAAGGGCCAGCGAGCAAAGCTGCTGTCATCTATGTGGAGCCTCCAAGGAGGATTTGGTCAATTTGGATTGCAGATGTCCAGCTCTTATGCATGACAGAAGGGATATTTTGAGGGCGGACTCTTTAGCAAGGGAAATTCAAACATGCCACCAAGCAATAGCAATTCTTGCTTCTTTTAACTCGGCTGACCCTGTATTAAATTGTTGTTTTACTAAGTATTTTTTAAGGATAGATTGGAAAATCAAGTATCCTTTTAAACTGTACTGCAATCTATGCCCTGCTTCTTTGTACTTTGTTCTTCTATTTTTATGCAATGATTTTAATTAATCATGTACAATAAGCTACTTACCTACATTGTGGTAATGTTTCTATTACTTATCAGTAATCTTCATTACAGCTGGCCCTTTCATCCTTATATTAGTTATTACATACCCCCAATGACCCACATGTACACCATTCATTAGTTACAACTGTTATTCCAGGAAAAATGCAGGGTTACATGGTCCTTATTATAACCATTGAGGAAGATTTCCTGTTTTTTCCCCTGCCTCAGATAGTGGATTCCACCTCAAAGGTAGTGACTAGCATGAGGCCTAATAAGAATGTAGATTACTGGTAAGTAATTCAAACATTACCACCTTCTTAGCAATCCTTATCACAGTCTAATGCATTAGCTAAGTCCTCACCTAGGAGACAGGCAGATCACTGGCATTCAGTGCTCATATTTTTTCAATTCCTGCCCATCACCCATATATGCATAGCAATGGGGTAACCCAGTATCCCTCAGAACCTGGGCATATATTATGTAAACAAAAATTGGTTCTGTCGGGTAGCAAACAATTTCTTTGTGATTTTTTTGTATTTTGAAAGGCAACTAAGATACCAGAGACAGAACAACACACACAAATAAGGACTGACAGTGTGTATTATTATCAGACTAAGCGGAATTTTACAATATGTATTTCAAGTATTCATACAATAGGTCAGCAATTATCATCATTGATTCAACAAGGGGCTGTCCGGTAAATCAATTGGTAAAAAACGGCGCATGTGAGCGTGGTTATAGTGACATGGTGAATATAGTGAAAAAGTGACAACGTTTATGTTTTCCAACACAAGAGTGACATAATACTGTACATATATTTATAATGAAAGCATATCAAGCCCGGTCCAATTTCAAGGAAAATCACCCTTAGCTTAACATATAAATGATATAGTTTATGTGCTACATGGGCACCTTAGGACATAAATGGGCAGAGAAGCTGTCAATGTTTCGACCCTGACAACCAGCATCAGTTGAGATAGTCAGAAACGGGTCTTCATCAGGACTGCAGGTGTGTAGGACAGCCCAATCTTCAAATGAGGCAGACTCTTAAATGTCTAGCCAGGGTGGGCCTAATAGTTGAAGGCACTAGAGGAGTCATCCATGTAGGCATCAAAGAGGAAATGAGACCAGTATCTGGTTTTCAAGATGAATCAAAAACAATCAGAAACATGTGGCTGAGTGGTAATGTTGGCAGTGTTGACAGTCAGTGATTGGATGACTTGTCCAACTTTCATTGATTCACTGGTGATTTCCTGCCGTCGGTCTGAGTAATGCAGAAACCGAATGATGCCTTGATCATAAAGACACGCTGCGTTAGACAATTAAAGCTTCGCACAGTCGTGACTCTTCTAAACTTATACAGACCACAAGTTGGACAAGTCATCCTGGACTGTTCCCATGAGGCACAGGGTCAGACTGATTTGCATATGGCCATGTCTGAACTGGGATGGCTGAGTGAGCTAAAGAATGATGATGGATTACACCCAGACCAGTTGACTGGGGGTGAGTGCTTGCAATCTTCAACACTCCGTCCATCTTCCCTCATGGTTTTGCTTTGTTCGCCCTAAGTTGGTAGGGTATGCTCAGACATGGGTCCCTTGCTCACTTTGCCACTGGATTCAATATAGCCTGGCTGATGAGGGTTATGAACCCGAAACCGGTCCCAGGATGCGTGTTTCCGGTCCTAGAAAGACATGGCTTGGTAGTTCGGGCTGGACTGTTCCCATGAGGCACAGGGTCAGACTGATTTGCACATGGCCATGTCTAAACTGGGATGGCTGAGTGAGCTAAAGAATGATGATGGATTACACCCAGACCAGTTGACTGGGGGTGAGTGCTTGCAATCTTCAACACTCCGTCCATCATCCCCTTTGGCTTTGCTTTGTTCACCCTAAGCTGGCTGGGAATGCCGAGACGTGGGTCCCTTGCTCACTTTGCCACTGGATTCAAGATAGCCTGGCTGATGAGGGTTATGAACCTGAAACCGGTCCCAGGATGCTTGTTTCCGGTCCAGGGAAGACATGGCTTGGCAGTTCGGGCTGGACTGTTCCCATGAGGCACAGGGTCAGACTGATTTGCAGATGGCCATGTCTGAACTGGGGTTGCGGAGTGAGCTAAAGAATGATGATGGATTAAACCCAGATCAGTTGACTGGGGGTGAGTGCTTGCAATGTTCAACACTCCGTCCATCATCCCCTTTGGTTTTGCCTTCTACTGACCCACATCATTTCTTGTTGTCTCTGTGTCCTTTGGAGACAGTGCTATGCTATGCTCCATATGGAAAGAGGTAATTTTTGATTTCTTTAACTTCTTCTTTTACAGTTTACTGTTGGTTTGGTTGTCGTCTATGTGCTGTCTGGCTCCAGTGCTGTGCTCCAGCTTTTGAGGAGAAGGCTCAATTCTTTGTTGGGCTCTGGGTAGACTCTGCCAATCCATTTATCATCCCAGGATTTCACTGATGGGGTCTACTTGTTCTGTGTTCATCTCTGTTAGCTGCATTTTTAAGTCAGTTATTTCAGACTATGCAGGTGGGAAGGTGAAATGTGCTGCTCTTGGGAGCGCAGTCATCCTCAGCTTCTGAGATTGCTCCACCAACTCCAATAATCTCCTTGTTCCTTTAAGAACTCCAGCACATTCTAGACTGATATTTGGCTGACACCTGGTAGAAGAATGCTGTGCCTGTTTTTTGTCTAAAAACCCTTACTGTGGGGGCGTGGCCAAGATGGCGGTTTAGGCAGACGCATTGCTCTGCCTCTCCCGCGGGCCGCCCAGCACAGCACCGGTGATCGGCCGATTCTGCCTTGCCGACACCGACGAAAGCAGTCCAGTAGGGGCCGGAGACACCGACGGTGGCAAGAGGGTGGCGGTCCGGCATGGATTCGGCCCCCGAGGCTGGCAAGCACGGAGCGGAGTGTGGACCCACGAGGTGGAGGCCATTAGCAGAAGGGGCGCGGCCTCGATGCAGCGGCGGCCGGGCAGGCGGGCCCCGGATCGGCCAGCCGGGATACGGTGCCCCGGGGGTGGCCTGCTTTGAGGTGCCACGTTGTGGGCCGATCCCTCCCATGCCTTCGCCGGTTTACATCGGTACCCTACGCGTGGCCCGCCGAGGGAGAGGGGGACCTGGAGGTTGAGGTCGGGCCGGGAGTCAGTGCGGCCCGGCCGTGGAGGATACCAGGCAGAGTTGGAGTGAGTCGAGCGGCGGCGGCCTGAGCCCCACCGGAGGAGCCCGTGACGGTGGTCGCAGCGGAGGGGGATTCCTATCTCCCAGCCACGGAGGTCTCGACGAGGGAGACGCCGGAGCGACGGTCTCGGAGAGGCAGGACACAGATCGGCTGCCCTGGGGCGACGACGACCCGTGGGGGCCCCGGAGGAGATCGGTGACGACGTGAGCCAGACGGGTTCCCGCCGCCCCCCCTGCCAGACAGGCAAGTGCTTGCGCAGTCGGCACCACCAGCAGGGACCCCAGGGGTAGGTGGAAGGAGCAGGAGGTAATACTCACCCGAAGACAAGGAGGCCCGGGCGAGAGACTAGCGAGCCCAGAGCGAATGAGGGGTCCCGAGGGGGCCTGCGGGCTGCACGGCGAGGTGACACGGGGTGAAGGGCCTGGGGACAGCCACCTTGCGCAGGCTTGGGGCTGCTGGTGGGGCCTCTGGAGAGTTTGGACCTGCGGCTGTGAGGTGGTTTTGCGGCGGTTGGACGGCCCGGAGCTCGAGAAGGGACCTGCCGCCTCGGCGGGGCACACCGGCCGCTGCAGCGTGCTGGCCACCGGGCGCATAGACGTTGGGAGCTGAGGAGGCCGCCGCCAAGGAGGGTCTCAACGGAGAGCGGGCCCGGAGTGTGTGGGCCTGGATTCCGGACGCCCCTGAGCCAGAATGGAGAGTAGGCCTTGGTGAAGCGCGAAATGCAGATCGGGCCCCACGCATACCGGGCACACAAGAGAGGGGACTCACCGCCTCCAAGCAGCGGAGGGCCTGGTATCGGGGCTGGAGCCTGCGGTCTCGAGGCGGGATCTGCCGACGTGGAAGACGAAAGGAGCCTTGAGGTGGGGGCCCCGTCGGAGGAGGGGAAGCACCCCGGGTCCCCGTTTTCCGGGCGGGCCGGCGGCATCCGAGACCCAGAGGAGGGCTCCTGGACGGTGGAGGAGGCAGAGGTGATCAAGGCAGACGAGAGGAGGACATCCGCGAGCAGTCAGGTGAGCTCGTGAACTCCCCCCGGCGAGCGGGAGGAGGAGCCGCGGGCACTTTGTGGTCCCTCCGAAGGGCTGCAGGGACAAGACACTAAAGGAGCTGTTTGCGAGGCCACCGGTGGGACCCACGACGGGAGTCATGGCGGCAGAGGCGTCGGGTCCCTCGCCCGCGCGGCCGGAGGGAGCTGAAACGATCACTAAGTCGCTTCTGGAATCCATGTTTGCTGGCCTGAGAGAGAATATCCAAAATCTTCAAAAGGAATTCGCAGCGGATCTTAAGGAAGTCCGCAGGGATGTGGACGGCATCGGGGACCGGGTCGTTGCGCTGGAAGACAAAAGCGATGGTCGTGACACAGAACTGGCGGCGCTACAACAAGAGATCATTTGAATACATGACCAACAGGTCGACCTTCAGTCGCACGTGGAAGATCTGGAGAACCGGTCCCGACGCCATAATATACGCATCCGGGGAGTGCGAGAAACTGAAGACTCAAAAGACCTATTCGAATTCACGAAAGAGCTCTTTAATCATATCTTGGACCGCCCACTGGAGACTGAGTTGCGGATCGACCGGGCACATAGAGTGGGCCCTCCGAGACCTTCATCTGCCAATCCATCCGACATCTTAGTGTGTGTGCAGGACTACCGCACCAAAGAGGACATAAAGCGTAGGGCCCGTCAACAACACCCGGTGAAGTTCCGAGACCATTCGCCAGTGCTCTACCAAGACCTAGCAGCCCTCACGCTCCATAAACGCAGACTTTTCAAGCCGATTACGATGCACCTCCAGGAGCGTAACATCCGATATAGTTGGGGGCACCCCTTCCGCTTAGTGTTCCGCATCGACAACACACTCTACCAATTGCGCTCCCTATCAGAGCCGGCCAAACTGTTGGGGGTGGAATTACCGGCGGAGGACAGCGGAGCGGAGGGGGGCCCTGCAGAGGCAAGGGCGGATGGACCCGGCTGGAAACGACAGGGCCGGCGTAAGCGCGCCAAGAAACCCCCGGCGGCAGAGATCCTCAGAGGACAGCAAGCTGCACTAGAGACAGTCTCCGCGGGACTACTTAGCCTTTTGTGGTAAATATTTCGTTACCGGTACTATTTTTTATGCGGTAAAGTCTATTAAGAATAACTCAGTAAAATGAGAGGCAGAATCCGTGGTATTAGAGGTTTAAAAAGGCTTTATTCCTATACAAAGGAATACAATTCGAATTGTTGGCGTTCTATTCCATCACCACGAAAGTTCAGGAAGGAAGGGCATATATTATTGACAGGTAATCATTTTTATAGAAAAGGCATTACAGTAAAACAGATGCAGTAGGCGTATCAACTGATAAGACAAAATGAACTATGCATGCGTAACTAGAATAGGCGTAACTAGAAAACGTCATTTATACATGATGTCATAAGTGGGTGGATCCATAAGAGAATCCGGCAATGTCAGCAGAAATATTTGGCAGAGATGCGTGCGCAGCCGCATGACGTGTGTTTGACGTGCAACTAGAGGGAGAAAGGGACTTGACATTTAGCTCTACATGTGGAGACAGAAGTCTGGGGTTATGTCAACCTAATCCCAAATCATATCTAATATCCTATGTTTAAAGAACTGTGTTATCCAAAAAGAGAGGTCTCTTAGGATAGAATCTTATTCTATACTGACTATACTGACTGTTAGTGCGTGTACAAGCGTCTAAGTGTCTACACTAGATGCGAGGGGGTAGGAATATTCCATGGTAACAGGGCAATGAATTACTTGCATGAGGACAGCGAGGCCTGGCCCTTTGCACGATAGCTGGAGGAATGTTTACCTAAACTACTAGACAGGAATGCATCGGATGAGGGGCGGAGGAGATAATCTTGAAGGTGAAATACAGTTTCTTGGCAGGCGACGGGCTGGATCAGGCACCGTTAGCCGCGCAGGGAGTAAGACAAAGTTCATGGTCACAGATGCAGGCTCAGACTGGAGCTTTCAGAGGCAGAAGGCAGGAAAAGGCTTGATGACAGAATTCGGGCCTACTCGCCTGAATCTGTAAAATGTGGAAAGTGAACCACATAAAGTCGGTGGCCTTTCATACTTAGGAAAGGAATATCTGACCCATTCATGGTGAATCTGAAAGAGGACATGTTGACGGTGGACGCACATATATTTGCGTCTTCAAAACTGGAGCAGGAGGGAACATACATGTACGTATAGCATGTACATGGAGCCGTTGGGGTCTACGATAGGGGGCATAACTGATCACAAAATTCATATTTCCTCATTCCCTCCTTGTCCCTTTCGGACCCTTAGGAGATATCGATCTTCATCAATCCATCGATCTGTTCATATAGCATCATTTGCTCTTCTTTCTTCTTCCGGGATCTCGAACGAAAACTTGGATGTGGGATACACGAGGTGGCACACAGACCACAAATCGCTGGCCCACATTGTAGACATAAGCAGCAACTGAATAGTATGAGAAAGCCAATACCTAGGAAGGAGAGCATTCTCCATCCCCAGGCTGACAACACGCCCCAGAACCAACCGGACCAAGTCCAGGTGCCTGGACTCTGGTGTATCTGGCTTACAATCTTATGAAGGCGGGTTATGGCTGTATATACTGACGGCGAATTTTCTGGTATGAAAATGCAACAACTTGATCCGATGACCCTACAAGCTCCGCCCCTATCGGCCAGGATGACGTCAAGGACAAGACGATTTTGAAGCACAACAATCCGCATAGCAGACTGCTCTTCTGTTAAATTGCCTAAGGCGGAAATAGTTTCGTTCACTACTGCTTCAAGGGTTCTGGTTAATCTACGTATCAGCTTACTATTAGTGACTGTACCTATATAGGGAAAGAAACCTTTATTGAAATCTGTGTATTTTTCCCATGCTGTTTCAGTGTAATCGACAATTGGGAGATCTCTCTGCTGTCTATTGTGTACTAAATGAGTATTTCTATGATAATCAGGAGGAGCTAGGAAAACAGGCGGTAGAAGGAATGCTATGTAACAGGTACCATCCCAATCTAAAGGTAAGCGTATATATGCGGTCTGGCCACATGTAAAGTAGGAATGACGAGAAGCTCTAAATGTAGACTTGCCTTGATCACTGAATTTTATTACAGTGGTACATTTACTATGGCCCATGTGTATGGAGCCATTCTTTCTTATACATAATTCCCCTTTTACTGGGAATACGGACATGGCTGGCAAGATTGGTGTAGCCTCTGATTCAACGTTCAGGATCATAAGGTTAAGTGTAAAATTACCTAATCCATATACTTCATTTTCTAGATCAGTTCCTGTTCTTTTGGGAAGTCCCTCCTTGTTAGGGTAGCAGACTTTAAGCAAAACTAAGTTCAGGTTTCCCCATACCCAGTTGTCTTGATAAACTGCTGAATTCGAATCTAGGGAATTAATCAAACTAAACCATGCTCCACAGGAGCCATTGTGTGTGAACGGATAGGGAAAGAGGGGCAAAACTCCCTTATAGTTCTGATAGGGAGGGAGTCGGCCACATATCCAACAATTTGTGGCATTGCTGGTTTGATGGGAATGATGTAGCATACTAATGAAAGTGTTATTGCGCAGCGCAAATCTATAGGACAATTCATGTGGAGGTAATTCACTAAAAGAATGTTCTGCAGTTATATTATAAGCACGCTTAGGAATAGGGTAATACATGTGCAATAGGATGCTGACAATGATGATCAGAAGACTTAGAAAAAACAAAATTAATAATGTTACTGTACAATGACTACGAAATGATTTACAATACGCATGCTTCTTGAGCAGCATTTGATTATTTCTTTCTCTATTCCGGTCCAGAGGATACATGTCAGAGACAAATTCAACCGATTCACCTTGGAGAGGACTTAAACAATCAAATTGTCTGACTTACTGGACCTCAATTTTAGTTTATACAGTTCTGGTTGTGATAATTCAGCCAAAGGGAGCTTTGAGTCTGTTTGTGAGGGAATACAGGGTTGAGTCTCTACGCTGGATGGTAGTCCATAAAATTTCTTGATATGACTCGAGTGCAACCACCCTTTCCTTCCCTCGATTTTCACAGCTGTCCTTGTGGTAAGTAGAACCAACTTCGGTGACTTCCACCTAGGATCCAGTTGGGTCTTTCGATCGAAATTCCTGACCAAAACCAGGTCACCAGGAACCACGTCATGGGGCTTCACCTCAGTATTGTCGGGAAAAGCTGCGGATACCTGTGAACGACAAGATTGTAGTGCAGACATCAAGGAAGCCAGGTAATCTGTCAGCATATTACAGTCAACATCAGTGATTTTACGAGGTATGGGCGTCCCCCACATATTTGGTGGTCTACCGAAGATCACCTCATACGGGGATAGCCCTGTTCGAGAATGTGCTACCATTCTCATGTAAAAGAGCGCAACTGTTAAGGCTACTATCCAATCGACTCCTTTCTCTCTACATATTTTGGACAATCTAATTTTCAGAGTTTGATTATGGCGTTCCACGAGACCTGCCGCCTCGGGATGTCGGACACAGTGGAATTTCCATTGGTATCCTAATAGAAGGGAAACGTGTTTCATTAGTTCGGACGAGAACGGCTGGCCGTTATCTGAGTAGACAACACGTGGTAAACCGTACCGTGGGAAGAATTCTCGAACTAACTGTTTGGCAGTAGTCGGGGCAGTGTAATCTGAAACCGGGTATGCTTCTGTCCAACGGGAAAGAGCACAGACAACTACGAGAACATATTTGAATCCTCGACATCGTTCCATCTGGATATAATCCATCTGGAGGACTTCAAAAGCATGATCGGGAGTTTGGAATCCACCCTGCTCTACGGGGATGCTTTTACCTGGATTAAACTGACAACATATCATACAGGTACGAACTTTTTGTTTAGCTGCGGCTCGCAAGTGTTTGTTGAACCAAATGTGTTGAATGCTGTCTAGCATAGCTTTTTCTCCTAGGTGCGCTGGACTATGTATTGTGTTAATGATGACTTGGACCATTGAGTCGGGAAGAAACCATATAGATTTTTCCTTCGTCATCCATCCTTGATCTGTTTGGATCCCTCCTAATTCAGTCCATTTCTTTATTTCGTCTGGTGTAGCATGTGTCTGTATGTCAATTACATCAAGGGCGGGATCCTTAACTGTCATGCAATGTGTTGGTGTCAGGACTATTGTCTTTGTCACGTCAGTTGTGTGAGTCGGATTCTGAGCAGTCTGTTTAGCTGTTCTGTCAGCTAGGTCATTACCCTGAGAAATGATATCGGTAACTTTTGTGTGGGCTTTGCATTTCATAATCGATATTGCAGTAGGTAAATGAATGGCGTCTAATAGAGCTTGAATGAGGGGTCCGTGTTGGATGTGGGCACCGTGAGAAGTTAAATAACCTCTCTCTCGCCACAGTACGCCGAAGTCATGGACGACTCCGAATGCATAACGTGAATCTGTGTATATGTTGACTTTTTTATTTGTGGCTTGAATACAGGCTTGTGTCAGAGCGATGAGCTCTGCTGCTTGAGCTGACAAAGTGTTAATACAATTTGTTTCAATGACTTCAGTGTCTGTTGTGACTGCGTAAGCGGCCACTAACTCTCCTGTACTTGTTCTCATACATGACCAATCTGCATATAATGTCAAGTCTGGATCTGTCAAAGGGATATCTGTCAAGTCTTGTCTGGGTTTCGTCGTAATAGTAATGACTTCGACACAATCATGTGCCAATGGATCTGTTCCGCCTACTGGTAACAGTGTGGCAGGATTTAACGTATTACAACGTCTGATTTCTATGTGTGGCTGAAACAATGTTAATTCATAACCGGTGAGTCTCGCTATAGTCAAGTGTTGTGTTTGTGTGCGGTTCAAAAGAACCTCTACTGCGTGTGGTACTTGTACTGTCAATTGATGTCCTAACACTATGGCATCGCTTTGTCTGATTGCTAAAGCTGTTGCTGCCACTGATTTCAGGCACGCTGGAAGTGCCTGAGCTACTGGATCTAATGTACTAGAGAAATAAGCACATGGTTTGTGTGATCCTGCTTGTTCCTGAGTGAGTACTGACAAAGCAGTACCTTCGCGTTCTGTAACAAAGAGTGTAAACTGTTTACTGTAACATGGTGTTGCTAGGACAGGTGCTTGACATAAAGCTTTCTTTAAGCTTTCAAAGGCATGTGTATGTTCTGGAGTCCAAGGGAGGACAGTCGATGTGGCTGCCTCCTGTGTTGTCAACTGGATGAGTGGTTTTGCTAGAAATGCATATTGAGGGATCCACTGCCTACAGTATGAAGTGAGGCCTATAAAAGCCCGCACCTCCTTTTGTGTCTTGGGTGGTGGCATGTTAGCAATTAACTGGATGCGATCGGGTGTAAGCTGCCTTCCCTCCTTGGACAGCGAGTGCCCAAGGTAAACAACTCGCTGGACACAGAATTGCAGCTTAGAAGGGGACACCTTGTGCCCCTTGTCAGCCAGAAATTTCAAAACCGTCAGTGACGCTATTTCACATTCAGGTTCGCTCCGGGCGGTGATCAGCAGATCATCGACATATTGAAGCAAGGCAGTGTTAACTGGCATGTGGATACTGTCAAGTTCTCGTTTTAATGCTTGGCTATAGATGCTGGGGCTTTCTGTAAATCCTTGAGGTGCGCGTGTGGATTTAAAACTTCGTCCATTTAAACTAAAACCGAAAAGATATTGACTTTCCAGATCTATTGGGACACTAAAGAAAGCATTCTTGAGATCAATTACAGTGAAAAACGTTGCTTCTGAGTCAATGGCTGTCAGTAACGAAGAGATGTCTGGGACCACGGGGTATTGTGGTACAATACATTTATTTAATTCGCGCAGATCAATAACTAATGGGTATACTGGCGGAGCTTTTGGATCCGTTCTTTTAAGAATCGGAATTATCGGGGAATTACATACATTGGAGTCAGTTTCGACAACCACCCCTTGTGCAATGAGCTCGTCAATGATTTGCAGTAAGGCCGTTACAGCATCTGGAGGTAACTTGTATTGTCGCATTCGTGGTAGTACCACTCCTGCCTTTAGTGTGACTCGATATGGTGTAATGTTCATGCAACCAACATCAGTGGGGCCTTGTGCCCATAAATGTGTAGGTAAATTCTGCAGTCGGTGATCCATGTCTCTGGATACGTAGTGACCTTTAAAGTCACGTAAAAACAGTCGTACTCCTTCCGGAGAACAACATATTATGGCTCCTAGAGCTTTCAATGTTTTTATACCTAACAGGTTTTCTGGACATGATTTAGTAAGCAATAAATCTGTAGTACGTGTCAATGGACCGACTGTAAGTGGAAGAGGTTGTGTTACGTCATTTATTATAGGTTTTCCTGAGAATCCAAGGGAAATATTTTGTGAGCCTGAGAGGGGTGCCCCTGGAACTTCACTGCGTCTTATAGTTGTTCTGCTTGCCCCTGTATCAAGTAAAAACTTTCTGTCTTCCCCTAATAGTTCACTATGTACATAAGGTCCCTCTTGGTCTACAGGAACCTCAATAAGGGGTAAGCCAACTTCCCTCTCTAGGCTATCTCATGAGTATCGCTGATAATCGGGATAATCTGTTTGTGCGTACTGATACATCTGTTGTGTTGTTGCTTGAGTTGCAGCGACAGGCTGCGCTTGTGGTGGTGCTACGATCTGTTGTGGAGCTGCCTGTTGCGGAGCTAATTGTTGCGGAGCTAACCTAGGTTGTGCCTGCTGAGGCAGTTGCTGTTGATTCTGATCCTGTCTAGGTGGACGTGGTCTCTCATGTGTTCTACCTGTGGCAATATTATGTTTCAGGACTGGACAATCGTGTATATAGTGACCTGGTTGTTTACAATAGTTGCATGTCCCTTTCGTAGGACCTGCGGAATCACCCTTTTGATGACTATCGGCTGGAACTGACTGTGCAACAAGCATTTTCATTTCTGTATCTTTCATACGTCTTTGTTCGTGTTCTTGTTCTTCTCTAATTCTATTGTGGTGATATTGTAACATCTGTAGCATCTGTGATGGGGTATTACCTTGCCAGGTACTTTCGAATTTCAATACTCTATTCTTGACTTGTAGCAGAGAATTTTCAACTAATTTTGTCACAAACAGATGTGGATATGACTCACTACTGGCTTTTATGCCACTGTTTATACTAAAACATTTTTCAAATCGGGAATAGAAATCACTAGTGTCTTCATCTGGTTTTTGTTTACAGGCTGAGATTGCACCCCAGTCTTCCTTTTTCGTAGTTAATAAACGTGGCAGTACCTGTATTAGTAATCCTGCTAGTGCTGTAGTCTTTTCCCCAAGCCCTGCTCCTGCAGCTCGGGCCTTTTCTTCGTTTTCTAATGCTGTCCAATCTATCTTTTGGTCTCCCACCTCCCATTCCTTTTCTTTGAGTTTCTCATAAACACCGGCGGGTAATAGGACTTTTAATATTTTCATAATGTCGGGGTAGGTATACTCTCCCATGAGTAACATGTCTTTTATCTCACGGTGGAAACCTGCTGGGTCCTTGTCATGACTAGGTACTACTTTCTTCATTTCTAATAATTCCAGTTTAGTTATAGGCGTGTATACAAACACGCGTGTAAAATTATCACCGGCACCTCTGATTGGGTGTACTTCGCGTAACGGATTCTGTCTATCTATGTGATACATTTTTCTTCCCATAATGGGAACTGGAACGTGTTCTGGGCATACGAAATTTAAATATTGATTTCGGGATTCTAGAATTTCCTTAATCAAATCAGTACCTGACCCTCTCCATATATTCGTGAGCAGTTCTGTCAATATGTCAGGTAAGGGTCCTGGATCGGAGTGTTGGCCTTTATATAATATAAGGAGGTGTTGAATCATGTATATACTAGCTAAACGCTGTTCATATGGGTCTAGATTCAGAAACGTGTGGGCAAGTACATCGTCATTGTATTCGCCGGGACTGTCAGCCCATTGTACTGCTGACCTGGCTAATTCTTGTTCGTCCATGGAATCAAGCACGTGGTACCCCCTTCGATCTCGGAGTAATTTATCAGCGGCTTGGAATAAGTGTTCAGGGGATTTTGTATTTAGCATAGGGTTTGGAAGATGTCTATTACATTCTGGACGTATTGGACGTACTGGGTCGTTAAAACCTCTGGTATTATTATGGGATCTTCCTCTACCTACATAAGCTATTGTATCTACTTGGTCTGATTCTTGCTCCCCCTCCTCTCTGTTTAGGTCAGTGGGGTCTACCTCTAATCTTTCTTCGTGCATTCGTTCTACTTCTTTGCGGATCTTTCGGTACATAGCTACTATACATAACAGTTTATCATGTCTCCCTTCTGATATATTCTGGCCCCAAGTGACAAGTTTTTGCATTTCTTCCGGATTTACCCCAGGCCGGTCTTGATTTCTGATTACACAGTTTATGAGGAAACGTAACAGTTGTCCCTGTACCTCCGCTTTCTGGTACTCCATGGCTCTGCTAATACTTTCAGGACCTCGTCCTGACTGGACAAAGTGATATATATTTTCTAAATGTGTAGCCATTCCTGGTAGCTTCGTTAAATATATTGCAGCTCGTCGAATACGTAATGATGACAGCAGCATTTCGTCCCGTTTACCGGGCACAGGATCATATCTACAATCTACTAGAAGTTCCTTGAGCATGTCGGGAGTTGCTAGTTTGGGCGTACGTTGGTGTGCTAATTCTCTAAGGGAAAATTTATTTCCTCTGGGTGGCGTAGAAAAAATGTCTGTCGTACCTCCTGTAGCACCGTCTGGGGTGCTGGACGTGAAAGGATTTGTGGAAGGTGAGACAGCAACCGTCGTTGCGGGAAAAGCTGTAGAAACAGATGTGCTTGTCGGAATGTGTGTCGAAGCTGGTTGTTGTGGAGGTACAGACGAAGAATCTTGGCGATGAGCATCGTCGGCAAGCGGTCTATGTGGTGCGGTATTAGCATACTCGGGAGCTGCGTCATCTAAATAAGAGGAAAGGAAAACATCTTCTGCGGTTCTAGGATGCCCCTTGGGATGTGCTTTTATCGGAAACAATGGAGGTGGCAAGTCTTTTGGTATTTCCGGAGTAGCCTTAGGTAACCCTTCGGCCAGAAGTGGATACATACCATTCATAAGGGCGTTTCTTTGTCTGTCTACTTGTTCTGATTTTACTCGGGTACCTTCCTCAAGTAATAGATTTTCTCGGGTTTTATTCGAATTCTCCCTACCTTTCTCTTCCTGTCTGAGCGCTTTTTCTGTGCGTCTATATGATTCTTTACGCCATAATTCAATGGCATCTTTCTGTGACTGTCTGGCTTTCTTTTTCCATAATTCTTCTTCTACTCTCATGATGCAATCTGCATCCCAGGTCCCCGCTGCGGGCCATCTCTGACTCTCTGGTAATTCTTTGGTGTAGTCTACCCATAAATCAAGAAATAATACGGCATCTAGGCCATGCTTATGATACATAAAGTACCCTGGAGTGTCCCTAGGTGGGATGGGAACAGCTTCTTCAAGTACACCTTTTCTAGTTTTGATCTGTCTTAGTTTCGAAAAGAGCGGCATTTTTAGACCTTATTACCGGAACACACTTTATACAAGAAAACACAATAATGAACAGTCATTCACACCACAGTATATAGAACGTATTTAAAACATTTAACACTTAACAGTTTTACGAACAATGATAACTAATAGAGAACTAGTTACTGACATTATACTGACACTAGATAATACTTATTTATATTTATTTATATGCAAAACTTACTATATATACTGCTAAACAGTACAGATACACTGCTAAAACAGTGCAGACCGGATTTGTGTACCCAAACCCGTCTTGACCGGCACAGACTATGTGCACGTTCAATGCCTCCCCGGTAATGGTACTCACCGGGTAGCTCGGAACGGAACTGAAACTGGACTGGACCGGACTGGACTCGGAACTTCGGAACCTGGCGGGTCTCTGTATACCTCGGATCTTGCTCTCTCAGCTAGGCTCTGGTCGGGATACTTTGCACTTCTCACCGCCTCGTCTGGGTGTTGATCGCAGCCTCAGTCGTCCCCGCTGGGCCGGAGGGAGATACAGGAAATCCTGCGGGTACGCGTTTTTGTCCGTTCAGCTGTGGCAGGAGACCGGGCCTGCAACGCACCGCCGGCGCGTGAGATGAGAAAGTGTCCCTGTTCGGGCGCCAATTTATGTGGTAAATATTTCGTTACCGGTACTATTTTTTATGCGGTAAAGTCTATTAAGAATAACTCAGTAAAATGAGAGGCAGAATCCGTGGTATTAGAGGTTTAAAAAGGCTTTATTCCTATACAAAGGAATACAATTCGAATTGTTGGCGTTCTATTCCATCACCACGAAAGTTCAGGAAGGAAGGGCATATATTATTGACAGGTAATCATTTTTATAGAAAAGGCATTACAGTAAAACAGATGCAGTAGGCGTATCAACTGATAAGACAAAATGAACTATGCATGCGTAACTAGAATAGGCGTAACTAGAAAACGTCATTTATACATGATGTCATAAGTGGGTGGATCCATAAGAGAATCCGGCAATGTCAGCAGAAATATTTGGCAGAGATGCGTGCGCAGCCGCATGACGTGTGTTTGACGTGCAACTAGAGGGAGAAAGGGACTTGACATTTAGCTCTACATGTGGAGACAGAAGTCTGGGGTTATGTCAACCTAATCCCAAATCATATCTAATATCCTATGTTTAAAGAACTGTGTTATCCAAAAAGAGAGGTCTCTTAGGATAGAATCTTATTCTATACTGACTATACTGACTGTTAGTGCGTGTACAAGCGTCTAAGTGTCTACACTAGATGCGAGGGGGTAGGAATATTCCATGGTAACAGGGCAATGAATTACTTGCATGAGGACAGCGAGGCCTGGCCCTTTGCACGATAGCTGGAGGAATGTTTACCTAAACTACTAGACAGGAATGCATCGGATGAGGGGCGGAGGAGATAATCTTGAAGGTGAAATACAGTTTCTTGGCAGGCGACGGGCTGGATCAGGCACCGTTAGCCGCGCAGGGAGTAAGACAAAGTTCATGGTCACAGATGCAGGCTCAGACTGGAGCTTTCAGAGGCAGAAGGCAGGAAAAGGCTTGATGACAGAATTCGGGCCTACTCGCATGAATCTGTAAAATGTGGAAAGTGAACCACATAAAGTCGGTGGCCTTTCATACTTAGGAAAGGAATATCTGACCCATTTATGGTGAATCTGAAAGAGGACATGTTGACGGTGGACGCACATATATTTGCGTCTTCAAAACTGGAGCAGGAGGGAACATACATGTACGTATAGCATGTACATGGAGCCGTTGGGGTCTACGATAGGGGACATAACTGATCCCAAAACTCATATTTCCTCACTTTCACCCAGCGGAGCTATGTGATTGTGGCGGCCGGCATCAGTATTGGACTCTTGGCTGGGTCGCCTGTGGAAGGGGGGGATTGCTCATTGTGCTGCCTCACCCATTGTTGCTACACTACCATCCACCGGAGGGTGGAGGACAATGGACCTGGACTATTACTGTTCAATTGTTGGGAGGTTTGGGTTGGGGTTAGGGGGAGCGGGGTGGGGGAGGGAAGGGGGTTCCACGTCCATCATGGGGAGGGGTCAAGACAGTCGCAAACACACAGGGAACACACACACCGCTTACCCATGGTGCACTACTCCAGCGCGGCCTGCGATATTTGTCTCCTCCAGGAGACCCATCTACTAACGCAAGACTGTCACCGGCTCAAATCCCGCAAGTTCCCGGTACAACTCTTTTCTTCTAGCCTCACCAAGACAGCGGGGGTAGCGATCCTGGTGGCTCAGCGGTTTAAGGGGGAGGTATTGCAGAAGGAGGCGGAAATTAGAGGGAGGCTGCTGATTTATTGGTTCGCCCTGGGAGACTTAACCTTTACCATTGGCTCGCTCTACGCTCCCAATGAGGGTCAGGAGCGCTTTTTGCAGTCCGCCCTCATGGAGGTCACGGCGACCGCCATATCATCCTGGGGGGAGATCTGAATCTCATTTTTGACAACATACAAGATAGATCTTGCCAACGCACACATCAGACGGGTGCACTTTCTGCGGCGGGCTTTGCCCGTCTTCGAGACCTGGGGCTTGATGATTTGTGGCGCAAGTTCCACCCACAGAGTCGGAAGTTCTCTTATTACTCTCATGCACATAAAACATATGCGTGGTTGGACTACCTTCTGGTTTCGTCGGCGGTCAGAGAAATGACAACGGCAGTTGGGATAGGGGTGGCCTCGCTTTCGGATCACGCTCCGGTGTTTGCGAGTTTGTCTTTGCCGCCAGTGGTGCGACCGGACAGGATTTGGCGCCTTAGGGACACCCTGTTACACCGGGAAGATGTGCTGGGGCAGATTCGCGGATCGATCACAGATTTTCTGGCTCATAACGCTAATACCGACACTACCCTAGCGACACAATGGGCGGCGATGAAGGCTGTCCTTAGGGGAGAGTTCATTGCTATCTCGGCAGCCGACAATCTAGAGCGGCGATGCAAGCGAGAGGAGCTAACGCAAAAAATTAGGGAGTTGGAGCAGATGCACCAGAGGACGGGGGCTCCAAGGGTGTGGCGGCAGTTGAGGGCCACACGACAGCAGCTAGCGGCTCTGGACCAGGATAGAGCGGAATATGCGGCCCTCTGCTTAAAGCACGCCTATTACACGGGAGGGGATAGGTGCGGGCGCCTTCTCGCGCATAAACTTCGGGAGGTCCGGAAACGTCAAGGGGTCCAAGAGATCTGCCGGGAGGACAGAAGGAGAGTTACTGACGACAAGGACATAGCTGACGCATTCCGTGCATATTATGCTGACTCGTATTCTGGCTCTCGGCTGGCCACCGACGAGGGGGCTGCCTTTCTAGATTCGGTCACCCTCTCAACCCTGACACAGGTCCAGGCAGATCGGCTCGATGGGGACATCCGACCGGAAGAAGTGATTGCGGCTATTTCCCAGTTGAAACTGGCGAAAGCTCCGGGGCCGGATGGCTTCACCGCCATCTTTTATAAGAAGTTTTGCACCCTGTTGGCGCCCCTCCTCACCCGCCTCTTCAATTCCTTCTCGGTCGCAGGAGCCATCCCTCCGGACCTGTTGGGGCCCACATAGTAGTCATCCCCAAACCAGGGAAAGACCGGACGCGCTGCGGGGCCTACCGCCCTATCTCGCTGCTGAACGTCGATCTTAATCTTTACTCGGGCATCCTGGCCAGCCGGCTGGCATCTTATATGCCGTGCCTAATTGACCCGGATCAGGCGGGGTTCATCCCAGAACGTCAGGCCGTTGACAACACAAAGCACGTCCTGCATTTAGTCGAGAAAGCCTCTCGTACAGCGGGTGAATATATGTTGCTCACGGTCGACGCTGAAAAGGCGTTTGACCGCGTTCACTGGCCCTACCTGGAGCAGGTATTACAGCGGATGGGGCTGGGAGAGAAATTTCGCACCGGGGCTGGGAGAGAAATTTCGCACCCATATTTTTAACTGCTACAAATTCCCGTCGGCGATGGTCCGGGTAAATGGCCACACATCCACTAGCTTCGCCATAATGAGGGGCACGAGGCAGGGATGCCTGCTGTCGCCGCTGCTTTTTGCGGCATATATGGAACCCCTCGCCCTGAGGATCAGACAAAACCCGGGAATTTCCGGAATTAAGTTCGGGGGGTATACCCATACCATCAGCCTGTACGCGGACGACGTGCTGCTGTCTCTGTCGAACCCACGGGAGGCGCTGCCGGTGTGCGTAGCAGAATTGGAAGCCTTTGCGCGAGTGGCGGGGTTCAAAGTGAACGCGGACAAGTCAGTGGCCCTAGGCCTCTCTCTGACTCCTTCCACTCGAGAGCACTTGCAGAGATCCCTCCCATTTCAGTGGGCGGAGGAATCGGTCCCCTATCTGGGGATTCAGTTGGCACCTACGCTCCCACGAGTGGTGGCCCTTAACTATGCTGCTTTGCGCCAGAAGATTCGCAGAGAGTTGGGGCAATGGAAGCATTATCCCCTCTCATGGCTGGGCAGGGTCGCGGCGGTCAAGATGACCGTACTACCCCAGATCCTCTATCTCTTCCGCACCATTCCACTCTATCCGCTGGCGGGGTGGCTTCAACAGACTCAAGCAGAGTTGGCCCGATTCATTTGGAACGGACGGAAACCGCGCATGAAGGGGTCACTGTCCACTCTCGCACCTGAAGCCAGGGGACTTGGGATCCCTGATCTTCAGATCTACTTCTGGGCTGCGCAGTTATGTTACCTGGTGGAGTGGAGCCGCTGGGAGTCGGAGAAGCATTGGCTGTTTCAGGATCAGGCGGTAGCTGCCCAGCACCTACAAGAGATCCCCTTCTTGCGTAAGCAACACAGGCCCCCCAATCTTTATACCTCGCACATCACTCGAGTCCCCCTAGAAATCTGGGACCGGACTAACGCTCCTCATGAACTCACTACCTTTCCCTCCCCGCTTACGCCCCTGTTTGACAACCCGGAATTCGCTCCTGGAATGGACTCGGCGGCCTTCAGCGGGTGGAAGCCAGCTGGCTGCTTCTTCCTTTATCATATGTACGATGCGGAGGGGGTGCACCCGTTTCAGCAATTTCGGCAGGAGTACGGGCTGCCGGAGGAGGACAGGATCCGCTATCTCCAGGTCCGACATTGGGCGCTTGACGGGCGGGTCCACCCGGTTGCAGACCGGCGGCTCTCCCAGTACGAGCGATGGCTAATAACGCGATCCTCCGATAAGCAGCTCATCTCTGACCTGTACAGAATGCTTCAACTGCGATTCGCGCATACTTACAACGCTGGACGGACACGCTGGGAAAGAGAGCTTGGTCGGAACTTGACGCTTGAAGAGTGGGGGGGAATAGCTTACAGAGCCAGACACTCAGCCTATCACATGGGCCTCACGGACACCCTCACGAAGATTACGACCTATTGGTACTACACTCCGGAACGTTTACAAGTGATAGATGGGCAGCGAGATGCACACTGCTGGAGGGGGTGTGGGCAGATAGGAACCCTGACTCATCTGCTATGGGAGTGTGAGAGTGTTCAGCCATACTGGACCCAGGTGCTTGATGAGGTGGACAAACATTTCAACACTACGATCCCGCGTTTCCCAGCGTACACTCTGTTGGGCCTCCCAAACCCTTTGACATATCCGCTCAAATCACGCAGGGGACGACAGATTGCAATAGCGTTGGGGTCAGCGGTGCAGAATATACTTACTCATTGGCGCACTCCCATCATACCAACATTTACAGGCTGGCTCTACCGATTGTGGCATGTCCTGGGTATGGAGAAACTCACTTTGACATTGGCTGGGGGGGGTTCCAAGTTTGGGGAATTGTGGAGGCCCTTTCTGGCATTGTTGTCCTCCGAGTTCAGGGAGGTTACTTGTCCTCGCTATCTGCGTCTGCTGCGGCTACCTGAGGAACAGACAGAGGGGTAGGGCTGGAGTGTGACTGAGCTGCGGGAGGCAGGGGGATAGATGGACGTGGAACGGGGGGGTGGGGTATGGGAGGGGGGTGTTTTACTTTCAACATAAAGTTTGCTCCACGATAGCTAACAGGGATCACGTCGACTTCCCCAGCCTAGCCCACGCTCGATTCCGACTGTGGAAGAGAAAGGTGGGGCCCATCCACCACTCAGAGACTAAGCACGGAGTTCGTCGCTAGCGGGGTTGGAGCCTGTTTGTATGTTTTTGAAATGTCAATAAAAGATTTAAACCATAAAAAGCCTTACTGTGAAAATGATGAAGAGACTGTGGAGGAGAAGGAACTTACTGGGGTGGCGGAGTGAGCTAAAGAATGATTGTTAGAAATGGGGGTCTCTGGTTGGCAGTGGATGGCCACTGTCCAAGCAGGGACCCTTCTTTCTAATTCAGAGTGAAGGGCTGCACCCCCTTGACAGCCCCTGCTCCACCCTGTGGTAACGTAGCACGAGCAGTTAGGCTAATCTCAGAGGCAGTGTGTAAAGCGTTGATGATCATACACAGCAAATACAGTGAGGAACACTACAAAGGGGCACAACACAGGTAGTTATCAAAGTATTTATAGAGACTTATCACAAGACCAAATAACGAGGAAAGCACAATACTGTACAAAAATAGTTCTCTCTGGATGCTGCAAAAATAGTTCCAATGGGTAAGGTAAAGTTCAGTTCAGGACAGTGGTCTCTGCGACCCCTCTACTCACAGTTCTGAGATGTTGACAAATAATCCACAAGACAGGTCGCTCCGGCGGGTTAGCAATGTTTTTCCTCACGCTCTGGTCACGGCCGCTCGCTAACGGGGGTTAGCGACGATTTTCTTTACGCTCAGCAGCTGTAGCGATGATTTTCTGTCCGCAAACGTGCGGGGCGATGATCAGGCCAGCGGGCCCTCAGCGGCAGTAATGCGACCATTTTCTTTACGCTCAGCAGCTGTAGCGAGATTTTCTGGCCACAAACGTGCGGGGCGATGATCAGGCCAGCGGGCCGTCAGCGGCAGCGATGCAATGATTTTCTTTACGCTCAGCAGCTGTAGCGATGATTTTCTGGCCGCAAACGTGCGGGGCTATGATCAGGCCAGCGGGCCCTCAGCGGCAGTGATGCGATGATTTTCTTTACGCTCTGTAGGTGTAGAGATGATTTTCTTCATGCTCCTTGGCTGCGGCGGCTTGCTAACAGGCCTTAGCGACCAAAATTAAGTCTACTGGTCCTGAGACTTCAGTCAGAAGGCTAGTTCTCTCTCTAGCCCTTGGGTGATTGCAGGGTCAAGATTAAAAATTTCTCTTACAGCTCCTTTTCCCTCCTTTTTCCAGTCCAATGAAAACTACTGCAGGCCAATCCAGGGAACAGCACACAACACAGGACAGTCCTCTCCTGCAGCTTTCTTCAGTTCCACGGACAGAGGTTGGTCTTGAAGTAGTGAAAAACAAAATTGGGTGTTATTCACTACCAGGACATGCTACACACATCAGAGCATAACCTACCTTACACATACACTGCACCCTACCATAGGGGTGGCTTACATGATGCCAAGGGAAGGTTCAGGGGCTGGGAAATGTGTGCACTTCACAGCCAAGATGGCAGTCCTAGACTGCACACAGACACTGCAGTGGCAGGTCTGAGACACACTTTACAAGCTGCTTCTGTGGGCGTCGCAAACCAGCACTGCAGGCCCACCAGCAGCATTTGGTTTACCAGCCCTGGGCACACACAGGCCACGCTACTAGGGACTAACAGGCAAACCAAATAAGCCAATCATGGATATACCAATTCACATGTCATATTTACCTAATGAGAGCATAAGCACTTTAGCACTGATCAGCAGTGGTAAAAGTGCCCAGAGTCATAAAGTCAACAAAAACAGGTTAGAACAAATCCACGAGGAAGGCAAAAAGCTTAGGGATGACCCTGCAAAAAGGGCCATTTCCAACACGACCCCCTTCCAGCCAAAACGCAGGGGAGACCAATCACCACCTCGATGGGCTTCCCTGCTTTGGGCGGTAGAACACGGAACTGGCCCGTGACTACAGGGGCATATTCCAGTTCTACGCCAGTCTGAACCCTGGTGGATCCCTTTGTCCACACTCTCAGGGCCTACTAAGACAACCAAGGGGGAACTCTTCCCCTCACCTGTGGACACCACCTGTGCCGCACCTAACCCTAGCTTGCTCACAGGTGTGTCCCAACAGAGAGACAGCAAGCCACAGTTCCCACGGATTGTGGTCAGCGATGAGCCCCAGGTCCCATACCTCTCAGGGCTCTCAAACCTCTGTGGCATCAGAGAGCAGGGAGGTAGTAGCCCCGGGTGTCCAGCACCTTTTGTCCACTCGCCCCTCTGCCAGGTCAGGCACACCACTCTGACTCGGACCCGCCAGCCCTGGGCCTGTATCCAGCGGCTGGACCGGAGACTGGGGTGGGCTTTCCCACACCCGGTCCTCCCCCTTGGGGCTCGGTACCCTCCCACCTGGAGCGGTACCCCCTTCCAGAATTGTCAGGGCACCTGTGGCAGGTGTCCTGCGCAATTCACCCATCAGTTCAGGGGTTCTATCCTTCAACTGGCATCCCAGCCTAGGGTATGTACCCTTAGACTGGGCGGAGGTCAGGGGTGAGGCTGCCCTCTCCCCGCCCCCCTTACTGGGGCCCTGCACCCTCCCACCTGGAGAGGTGCCCCCATGACACAAACCGGTAGGGGCACTGTTAGCAGTGGCCCCTTCCTCTAAGTCAGAGGGGACACCCTGAACCTGGCCCTCCAACCCAGGGTCTGTACCCTTAGGCTGGACCTGTGCCTGGCAACCCAGGACTTCTGGGGGATTACACCAGTTCCCCCCAAGGAAAACACACCCCTCTAGAGTCGTGCAACAGTCTGCCTGGCACTCCAGGACTTTCTGGGGAGCACACAGGCCCCCCCGAGGGAAACATACCCCTCCACCTGTTCAGGGCCTTGACCCTGCAACCAATCTACCAACCTGGAAAACCTCTCAGGTGGCACCGGGGTCAGAGGCGAGGGCTCCCTCCCTCTGCACCCCCTTCCAGCATACTGCACCCTCCCACCTGGAGTGGTGCTCTTAGAAAAAAAAATGGTCGGGACACTGCTTACAGTTGTCCCTCCCTCCAGGTCAGACAACACCTGGAACCTGACTTCCCAACTCAGGGACCAACCCTCATGGTTGAACAGCTGCCTGGCGAACCAGGACTTCCTGGGGAGTACAAACACCCTCCCCGAGGGTAACACAGAGCTCCTGTGCTGCGTGACAGTGTGCCTGGCACAGATCTCCCGGTCCCTGTCCACCTGACCGGGCGCGAAGATCTCCCAGGACAGAAGTGGTGTCACCATGGTCATTCCTCTGGAGCTCAGCCCTCCTGACTGGCTCCTGACCCACTGGTTCTCCCACTGGGGGCTCCTTCCCCCGCTCACCCTTCAAGCTGGACTTCTGCACCCTCCCCATAGGAGTGGCATGGCCAGACACAAGAACTGATGGAGGCCTGACTACGGGCACTCCCAGCTCACCTAACACGGGGAGATTCCCCACAACTGACGGTCTATCCGGACAGACTATATTCTCTACCTGGTGTTCCCTCATGGAACCATCCAGTACTGAAGACTGAGGTGGGGACACTTCGGGACCTATCCCAGTCTCACTCCTGCTCCCCTCGAGACAGGATGTGAGGCCCTACAACCTTCTCACAACAAGGGGACCTAGCTGCATCACTCTGGACCTCTCCCACCCCTCTGGGTGAGAAAACCTTTAAACCACTCCTATTAGGGTCATTCTCTAATGCCTCTACAGAGCCTCTGGTACTCACCCAGAGGTCTGCCTCCTGTGCCATCTCCCTAGGATCAGGGAACTCACCCTCTAACAGGTGTTGGTTTAGTTCTGGAAAACAGGAACTCACAATAGGCTCTCCCACAATTGTATTACACAGTTCCACGCAGGTGCTAACCTTCACCTCACAATCCAGTGCCTCACATACGTACCCGACACCATTCTCCTGAAATGGGCGAGACATTACATGACTGTCTCTATCACTCAACCCACACTCTTCTGGGCGATTCTCACACTCATACACCAGGACTTCAACCACGGGGGGACCCCTCTCCCTGCACCTCACATCTAGAGTCGGTAGGGTGTCCTTCCCCTCACTAGGACTATGGGCTCCTGCGCTAGTTCCCCAATCCACCTCAGGGACACTGCACACTAATGGACCTACCTCATATCCTTGAATCCCCTGGTGTAGATCAACCCCCTTCTTCGAGTCAGGTGCCACATCTCTGGGTGGGCCTACTACACTGTCATCATTACATAACTCAATTTTGCTGCCACCACTGGACCTCACCCTCACTGGTGAGTCCAGACAATTAAAACTGCGCTCGGGGAACAATCTACCCTCCCAAGCTAACTTCTCCTCTACTGCTATCTGCGCTCTCTTGTGGAAATCCCTAACAACCTCTTTAGGAATGTATACTCTGCTCTCTGTCTGTACTACTGGTATGCTGCCACCAGAGGGACTGGAGGTCTCTCCATTCTTTGCCTTAATATCCAGCTCCCTCAATGCTCTCTCATGCTCAAGCTTCATTTTTATCATTTCAAGCTCTATCTTCCTGATCTCACGGTCTCTCTCCTTCTGACCTTCTATTTGCATCTTAGCCATCTCCCTATTATGGCGTCTCTCTCTTTCCCTGTCCTCCATCTCCTCTGGGGACAGACCCCACGCCGACACACTTGTGCCCAGGCTGGAAAGCGCTTTACTACCTACTACCTCAATCATTTCATCCACATTCTCTCCCTCCACCACAGGTTCTCCCATATTCCTAGGGGCATCCCTGGCTGCAAGCCAGGCCTTCGGTGCCCTGCAGAATTCTTCTTTCCTGGTGAAACCTGTGGTAGGGACTGTAAATTTCTCACAAAAACGTTTTAGCTCCTTGGACGTATAGGTATCTATCTTCTCCTCTTCCCAGGAGAACTCTTCTGGATCAACAACTCTGGGCTTGGCCATTGTATCACCAACTGGCACTCCTAATCAAAAAATAGACTCCAAAAAAAATAAAAACCTCAAATACGTATGTGGCACGTTATGGTCTGCACTCATTAGTAGTGTACACTATAATTACTGTATGCGGTCACCAACGCAAGTCCAGATCCCCACCGGTGACCACCAATGTTAGAAATGGGGGGCTCTGGTTGGCAGTGGATGGCCACTGTCTAAGCAGGGACCTTTCTTTCTAAGTCAGAGTGAAGGGCTGCACCCCCTTGACAACCCCTGCTCCACCCTGTGGTAACGTAGCACGAGCAGTTAGGCTAATCTCAGAGGCAGTGTGTAAAGCGTTGATGATCATACACAGCAAATACAGTGAGGAACACTACAAAGGGACACAACACAGGTAGTTATCAAAGAAAAGAGTTATATTTATAGAGACTTATCACAAGACCAAATAACGAGGAAATCACAATACTGTACAAAACTAGGGGCATATTTACAAGCAGGCGATAAAAAATTATCGCCGCTTTTGCGGCCGTTTTTGGCCGAAAAGCGGCGATAATTTTATTGCCTAATTAGCAAGGCCACGCTAACGCATGAAACCTTGCTTTAGCGTGGGGATTCTTTACGCCCAGCTTTGCATCTCTAATGAGATGCAAAGTGGGCGTTCCTGACCTAACATGACAGGAGAAATGTCGCTAAGCGACATTTCTCCTATCATCAAGCCCCACGCTATGAAGCATAGCGTCAGGGAAAGTAGTGATAACCCCTGTTATCACTACTTTCCTTACGCCTGCTTCAGGACTGACTTAGCCATGATATCCTATGGAGGGTGGATATCATGGCTAAGTTTGTGAGTCCCTATCAGCAAGCTAACGCCACATTGCGTGAGATTATCGCTGGGTTTCCAGCGATAATCTCACGTTAGGCAGTTAGCGTGAGGATTTTTATTTCTGAGGAGATAAGCGTTGCTAATAGCACGCTATCTCAGCGATAAAAATCCACGTTACCCGGCGATAATTATCCTCACGCTAAGAGCGCAGAGCGATAATTATCGCCGCGTGTTGCTGATATGCCCCCTAGTTCTCTCTGGATGCTGCAAAAATAGTTCCAATGGGTAAGGTAAAGTTCAGTTCAGGACAGTGGTCTCTGCGACCCCTCTACTCACAGTTCTGAGATGTTGGCAAATAATCCACAAGAAAGGTCGCTCCGGCGGGTTAGCGATGTTTTTCCTCACGCTCCGGTCACAGCTGCTCGGTAACGGGGGTTAGCGACGATTTTCTTTACACTCAGCAGCTGTAGCGATGATTTTCTGGCCGCAAACGTGCGGGGCGATGATCAGGCCAGCGGGCCCTCAGCGGCAGCGATGCGACGATTTTCTTTACTCTCAGCAGCTGTAGCAATGATTTTCTGGCCGCAAACGTGCGGGGCGATGATCAGGCCAGCGGGCCCTCAGCGGCAGTGATGCGATGATTTTCTTTACGCTCTGTAGATGTAGCGATGATTTTCTTCATGCTCCTCGGATGCGGCGGCTCGCTAACAGGCCTTAGCGACGAAAATGAAGTCTACTGGTCCTGAGACTTCAGTCAAGAGGCTAGTTCTCTCTCTAGCCCTTGGGTGATTGCAGGGTCAAGATTAAAAAGTTCTCTTACAGCTCCTTTTCCCTCCTTTTTCCAGTCCAATGAAAACTACTGCAGTCCTCTCCTGCAGCTTTCTTCAGTTCCACGGACAGAGGTTGGTCTTGAAATCCAGGGGCAATTCAAATTGTAGGGGTTTCAGCACAGATATTTATACCCCAAAAGTCTTTGTTCTAAAGAGTCACAAGTCACTGAACCCAGCCAGAAACAGTTCTGCTCAGTCCTGGAGCACTTTGTTTACCAGGCTGCTTCTTTCCTTTCAGGGTGCAGGGCAGAGACATTAGACGCACCATAGGAGGTAGAGCCAGCCCTATTCAGCTCCCAGGTGCAACTCCTCCCACCCATCTAGATGCAGATCTCTCTATTCACCACTGGGACCCCTCACCCTGTCTCCTGGAATTCCCCAGCCCTGTCACTCCAAAACCAGACAGCCAATACACATAACAGCAGAGCACACTGGAAGGCTTAGGCAAGAAAATACCTACTTTCCAAAAGTGGTATTTTCAAACACAGAATATAAAAATAAACTTCACTAAAAGATTTATTTTAGTATGCTGAGCTCAGGCATACTAAAGTCGTTTTTCTACCATGTTCCTGGAGTCAGTTAGGACTATAGAGTGTTATAGTCAAACTGCCCATTCTGGCCTATGGAGAACAGGTAGCCTTACAGTAGTGAAAAACGAAATTGGGTGTAATTCACTACCAGGACATGCTACACACATCAGATCATGTCCTACCGTACACATACACTGCACCCTACTGTGGAAATATGGATTTTTCTGGTCAGTTATGTCCCCTATCTTGGACCCCAATGGTTCCATGTGCATGTTACAAGTACATGTATGTTCCCTCCAGTTCCAGTTATGAAGACGCAAATACATGTGCGTCCACCGTTAACATGTCCTCTGTTGATCCGCCATGAATGGGCCGGATATTCCATTCCTAAGTACGAAAGGCCACCGGCTTTATATGGTTCACTTATGACATTTTACAGTCCAGGCAAGTAGGCCCTGATTCTGTCATCGAACTCTTCTTGCCTTCTGCCTCTGAAAGCTCCAGTCTGAGCCTGCATCCGTGACCATGAACTTTGTCTCATTCTCTGCGCGGCTCACGAAGCCTGACATCAGCCTATTCTCTGCCAAGAACTGTATTTCACCTTCGAGTTATCTGCTTCGCCCCTCAGCCGATGCATTCCTGTCTAGTAGTTTAAGTAAACATTCCTTCTTGCTACCGAGCAATGGCTCGGCTTCTCTGTCTTTATGCAAGTAATTCATAGTCCTGTTACCATGGAATATTCCTACCCCCTCGCATTTAGTGTAGACACTTAGACGCTTGTACACGCACGCACAGTCAGTATAGAATAGATTCTGTCCGAGAGTCCTTCTTTTGTGGATAACATAGTTCTTTAAACATAGGATGTTAGATATGATTTGGGATTAGGTTGACTTGACCCCCCAGACTTCTTGTCTCCACATGTAGAGCTAAATGTCAAGTCCCCTTCACCCCCTAGTTGCACGTCAATCACACGTCATGCTGCTGCGCGCGCATCTACGCCAAGTATTATCTTATAGATCCACCTATATATGACATCATAACCAATTATGTTCCTTTTTACTCCTTATTACACCCATTTTCGGTTACGCATATGAATCGTCATTTTCCTTATCAATTGTTACGCCTATTGCATTCGCTTCATTGTAATGTATGTACTATAAAAGTCATTTCTTGTCAATAAAGTATGTACTTCACTTCCTGAACCTCCGTGGTGATGGAACTTGGAGCAACCGATTATAATCGATCATTGGAATAAAGCCCATTCCGAACCTCTAATACCACGGATTCTGCCTCTCATTTTACTGAGCTATTTTATTATGTTTCCGTATCAAATTAAGTCCCGGTAATGAATTTTATTTACCACACTACCATAGGGGTGGCTTACATGATGGCAAAGGAAGGTTCAGGGGCTGGGAAGTGGGTGCACTTCACAACCAAGATGGCAGTCCTAGACTGCACACAGACACTGCAGTGGCAGGTCTGAGACACACTTTACAAGCTGCTTCTGTGGGTGGCGCAAACCAGCGCTGCAGGCCCACCAGCAGCATTTGCTTTACCAGCCCTGGGCACACACAGGCGACGCTACTAGGGACTAACAGGCAAACCAAATAAGCCAATCATGGATATACCAATTCACATGTCATATTTACATAGGGAGAGCATATGCACTTTAGCACTGATCAGCAGTGGTAAAAGTGCCCAGAGTCCTAAAGCCAACAAAAACAGTTTAGAACAAATCCAGGAGGAAGGCAAAAAGCTTAGGGATGACCCTGCAAAAAGGGCCATTTCCAACAATGATGATGGATTAAACCCAGATCAGTTGACTGGGGGTGAGTGCTTGCAATGTTCAACACTCCATCCATCATCCCCTTTGGTTTTGCTTTGTTAGCCCTAAGTTGGCAGGGTATGCCCAGACGTGGGGCCCTTGCTCACTTATCCACTGGATTCAAGATAGCCTGGCTGATGAGGGTTATGAAACCGAAACTGGTCCCAGCATGCTTGTTTCCGGTCCAGGGAAGACATGGCTTGGCAGTTCGGGCTGGACTGTTCCCATGAGGCACAGGGTCAGACTGATTTGCATATGGCCATGTCTGAACTGGGGTGGCGAAGTGAGCTAAAGAATGATGATGGATTAAACCCAGATCAGTTGACTGGGGATGAGTGCTTGCAATGTTCAACACTCCGTCCATCATCCCCTTTGGCTAGTATTTGGCTGACACCTGGTAGAAGAATGCTGTGCCTGTTTTTTGTCTAAATAGCCTTACTGTGAAAATGATGAAGAGACTGTGGAGGAGAAGGAAGTTACTGGCAAGTAAGTACAAGGACCCCAGCTGATAGAGGACCTCCTTATGGAGAACCAGTGTTTACTCCACTGGTGGTAGATGATGTACAGGATGACGTCTTTTGCCTATTTCATTACCAGGTCTCAGTGTCTGTGCTTAGATTTATAAGTAATATCCTAGAAAAGAAATGGAAATACTTTGAAAAGCCTTCCTTCCCTTGACTGCCGGCAAATAAGTACACATTTGATTGTTTTGAAGTGAAGATATCCTCCTTCACCAATGTGGACTCTTCTTCGAGCCAGTGGATCATCTCAGTCTCTTCTGGTTTATGAGGATGCTTCTATTGCTGACCCCAAAGAACACCGTTGACATGGAATTCAGGGGGCCTGTTCAGCATCTGATCATCCTCTTCAGTTTAGGGCCTTTGTTACCTACGTGGTTCAATATTTGCTGGAGGGCTTCACTCTTATGCACAGTGGCAAAGACCCAGCTCCAATGTGGAAAGCAAAGTATGGTTCCTCTCATATTTTATCTTCAATATATGACTTCAAAGCATATCCAGCGCCTAGTGTAAAGGGGTTAATCTCTAAGTGATGAGGGACATATAGAGAGCATCAGTGTTCTATTGGTGGGGAAGGTCTTGCTTTAATCTGAACACCTGAGTTGTCATTTCTCTTACTACAGATTTATTAACAGAACATTGACAATGGATTCAAGGATCAATGCAGAATGCTACAATGTATCACATTTGTGATTATAATTCTCACTTTTTGTAGTTCCCCCAATGGGCTTACTAGTTCGGTTCAGTTCACTAATATATATTCGAGTTTTGATAAAATTATAAAGGTGTACATCTCATTTAGTAGTAGCAATATATCCCAGTAAAAATAAAACAATTAAAAATACATCAGATACAAATTTAAGAGGAGCTTACAGATATACATAAAAACAGGTAATTAATAATAAGATTAAGACTAACATTGCCATCAGTGTCCTTGAAGAACTAGATCCTAAAATGCAGATCTTATTAAATTACCAATAGGACACCAGAAAGAAAGTGAGAAACAAAAAACACATTTTGGTTGTCGCTAGCAGCTCTAGGTAAAGACATGCGATCTGATCTGTCTGAAATGTTCAGAAACCAGGAGAGGACTGATATATTTTGATTGGAGATCAAGAAACTTTGGACAAATTAGTAAATCATGCATAGTGTCACAAATTGAGGTGTCATCAAAGTTGCATACAGGCAAGTTGGATGGTTTGTACCATACCCCCTTTGGGACCAAGAGCTGATGAAATATGTCCAGCCTTAGGAATGTGAAGACATGACGTTTCGATTATGCATGTTCAGTTGGAGGTATGGCTCGATCCCACAGACAGATTTGACGAGGACATACTTGCACATTGTCTGCTTTGTTAAAGCAGAGTTCTCTTGGTCCACGCCCTCCTCTGCAAGAAAGCCAGCTTGACCCATGCAAGATCGCTCTTCAAAATGTTTCTTGGGTTGATAAATAAGCCTAGTCGCCCTAATTCATAAAAAGATTTCTTAACGTATTATACCCATGGGATTTGTGACACATTATCTAAAAGCAGACAATCCTGGAGAACAAGCCTGTTAAGATGTAATTCCTCCTTATGCCATACAAAACACCACAGTAAAAGCGGACAAACAAGAATAAAATCTGAAATGAAAGACATGCCCAGTTCTTCATGGATAATTTTGGTGGACATTCCCTGGCCCACTTCCAGTAGGTTTCTCAAAAACTTGTTTTCAATCACATGCACATGATAAATATTAGCATACCCCAGAAAAGTGGCCATCGGGATGCGTTTAGCCTTGTATATAACTAATACAACTTTGCGGGGGTGCTTATGGCCAATGTGTCTGGCAAAATTGCAAAGCCCTGAGATGCCCTTAACTAGAAACCAGTCACTGCCCTAACTCAATAGTAAACTGTTTGAACAAGGGGCTAAGACCCACAGTATGTGTGCTGTTCATAGACCACTTTAGAGACTTCCCTTTTTTGATTTGGTGGTGAAGTCTGAAAGGTTTGATGTGCAGGTGCACATACAAAATCTTGGACACCCTATTCCTACTTTCAAATGGGGAACGGGACACTTATGGCCTGGTTGTGTCTACAAAATGTGGCCTTTCTGGTTTAATCAGCATTATAATAGATGGTTAAAACAATTCTGAAATCAGTATGGCTCAACTTACCCAACAGGTTATGAAGTTAAAGCCTAAGATGATAGAAAAACACTTGCAGTGATAGTTTCCATTAGTGTTCCTGTAGGCTATTGGACAGGATAGGTGGATGCCACAGTAACCTTTCAGGAAGATCTCTCTTAGATCATTTAACCTGTTGTAAAGCTCCTTTTATGACAGATAAGTTGCAAGGTCCTTGTGTCACCTGGTGCTCTTCCTTCCTTGAGACAACCTCCTAGCAGGCTTCAGCAAGCTGGTCTTGCTTCTGTCTTCTTGCTCACTGTTTGCTTGTTATATATATAGAGTTAACCTAGGTGGCGAGCAATGGATCACTATACATTATAATGGGTGTTGAGAGGATTCTGTACATCAAGTGAATATTTACAACTTTGATTGACGCAATTTCATGCAATTTACATAATTCCATTTATAGGCAGGGGCGTGGTTTGATCAGTTAGATTCGAGGGGTGAGCAACAAAGATTTCCCAACCATCACTGCTATTGAAATGGCAAAATGGTTGAGAATAGTCTAAAATTTAAGAGACTTCTCTGCACCACATAAGGGCCATCCAGTCCTTTGCTTATTCTTAGCCTGTTTTGTGCAGAAGGGAAGAGGAGGGATAGGTGTCTACAATCTCTTCAAAGTTTCATAGAGATGTGTGTCTGTGCTATGAGTGTGGATAATCTGAGTGGAAATCCAACCCCAGACACTTCCAGCCTAACTGGAGGCCCAGGGCCCAACTAAACACACCAGGGTCCTTTTATTATGGAGTGTCACTCCCCAAAAACCAGCCCTGGAGCTATACCCCTGTTTATAGGCAAAGGAAGACTAAGCGATTTACCCAGTATCACAAGATTTTCAGTCAAATGCTTTCAATCTTGGTTCCACTTTGAGTAATACAGCCTGTGACTTCCAGGACAAGGCACAGAAAAACAATAATCATTTTAATAGCTGGATTACCTGAGCACTAGGGGCCATATTATCAAGGATCGGCAATAACATTATCGCCGGTTTAGTGGCAGGAAAAGCGGCGATAATGGGCTTGATTATATGCCCTTGTGAATTCCCATAGAAGCCCAGGTTCTGGTGTGAACCTGGGCTTCTATGGGAATTCTCTGTGGCATATTATCAAGCCCATTATCGCTGCTTTAGCAGCAGTTTCCTGCCACTAAACTGGCGATAATGTTATTGCCGTTCCTTGATAATATGGCCCTAGATTCTATTTTGTCAATTAGAAATATAATTACTCATCGAAACTGCCCTTCAGCACCTTCGAACACTCCAACTACGGGGGATGTGAAACATGCTTGAAAAGCTTTGGAGAGACCTTTGCGGGAAATCTAATTCACAGAAAACAGAAATAAATGTAAGACCGCTTTGAAGAACTATAGGGCCCCACTCATACTAGCTTGTTTTGACTGCTTCTCCAAATGCCTCCTGTCAAGCAGCAATTCTTCTAAAGAAATATTAAAATCTTAAAAGAATTCTCTAATTCAAGGGTCACCCAGAATAAGGGTCCCAAAACGCTGGAGTTCTGTGAATCAATCTGAGATGTTTTAAATTAGAAAATGTAAACTATTTACCTTTCTTTGTCTACATTCAGCCAAAAACACACCAGCATGAGTCTATGCTTTCTCTGTTTTTTAGGTCTGTCTCATTTGAAATGATTCCAAAGCTTTGAATCGACTTTCTTGACAATCCACACCCAGAGTCTATAGTTCACCTCTTGGTTTCAGACTTGAAAAATCCATGTATCGTCCCCAGTCCTGTCAAGTTTTCAGGTCCATTGTGACTACCTTGTCTAGTCCAGGAGTTTTTTATTTAAATGCTGAGACTTGTAGACTTGTTTATTTCATTACAAAACCAGAATTTAAAGAAAAGGCCTGGATGGGAGCAGCTCATCACTCATGGACTTGGGAAACATAGGCACTATGCATACCTCTTCTAATAAAGCCATGCATGACCCTCTCATTTTGAGCGACTGTCATCCCATTTCCCTGTTACCTTAGTGGTGAAGTGAAAGGATTGTAATTGATCATCTGTCTGAGTTTATTACCACCGACTCCTTTTTAGGTCTCGCGTCTAGCGCTGTAGTGTGCAACACTGCTCACGCAGCGCGAGACTTCTTGTAGGGGCTTCAGAAAGCTGACCACATGCTGGTGCGTGTGGTTTTGTTATCGTTGCAGGCTATTGGGCGTTGCGTGCGTCTCTCTAACAAAGACAGCACGCAATTGGGCAAATGTGGGCGCATGTCCCGCATTTGCCATGCCCACGGCCTATTGGTGTCTGTTACCCGCACGGCCGAAATCTGTTTTGCATTATCGTGCCCAGACTCGTGCGCCATAATGCAAAACAGATGGCCTGCTCCCTCACACTAGCTTGTGCGCACTCTCGCGATGTACCTTTGTGTTCATTTTGTGATCGGTGATTTGAAAATATACGCGCAACACCCCCAGTGTCTGTTTAATACTGTTAGACGTATTCCATGTCTATTGCAAATGTTCACCCAAATGCCATGTTTCAGCTCTAAATCCAGTCTATGCTTTAAACGGTTGTATTTGTGAATACAGCGGGCTAACCGGGGTTTCCACATAACCAGCCGTCTGATCCAGGACAAGCCTGTGACTCACTTCACTTGCCTTCTAAACCCGGAGTGCTTGGATACATGGCAAACATTCAATTTTAACGTTTGTAAAAAAAAAAAAACATTTTAAATGACATTTCTGTCGAGTTTCTGGAAACAGTTGTTATACCTGCTGGAATTGCAAGCGTCATGTTTAACTTTCTGTGGTTCCAAATAATATATTTATTTAAACCCTGGCGCCACACCGCAGGGGATGAAACCTGTGTAGACCCACAGATGCGCCACCTCAGCGACCGGGCTGCAGCGCCCCTTTCTGGACACGATCAATTTCTAACCCCGGATCACCTGCACGACTATAATTTCGCAATTCTACATAATTCGTTTTATGTCGTTGGCTGAACATCTAAAACGCTTCGAACGCAGCTAATAATACACTAGGCGTTATCATACAATGGCTGCACCAAGGAGGAGTATTTTGCTTGGCATGGCAAAGCGCCACGAAGCAGTGGTTTAATGTACGTGTTGTGGTTTAGCTTTCAAACTCCTTGCGCTCGAGAGGGCAGCCAGAAATGGATCACCCAATATGATGACGTATACATTGGTGCTGACTCAGGCCTCCCATGTGCAGTAAACGGAGAGGCAAAAGGCTTGGGTATAGGAAGTAACATCCGCCCTCTGACATCACCTGGCTCCCATCGAGAGGCAGGTGGAGAGAGCCCTTCACATATTCAATGCATAAACAGTTGCTTTTGGGTGATGCCTCACCGTTTGGTTTAGGACCCATGCAGTGCTTAATTTGTAAAAGAATACGTGCCGGGCCCCAGTCTCTGTCCCTTCACCACTCTCGTTCAGGCTATTTTGTGTCCCTGTTGTCTTTGCCACTGCTTCTTGTCTTTCTCTCTTTAGTGTTTTGCTCCTATGCTCGGTCACAGTCTGATGAGTGAGAAATAGGTACTGGTGATCCCCACCTGCAGGCACCGCTCCAAATTAAGAACGTGCGCACTGCCCTTGAGGGTGGGGGCTGCGCGCTGAAGCTCTTCCCTGGGTCAGGCACGGACATGCCCGCCAACTCGTGCACCGTGGAGGGAGGGGCTCCCGCTGTTCACGGATGTCAACTGTCCTAAACACGCTCCGTCGGCTATGCAGCTGAAGGCTGCTCCCACTGGTGTCTGTTCCGCGTGGAGGCTTTTGGTACTAGTGTGCAGGGGGCTCACCAGTGTCCTGAGTGGAGGCTGCTACCACCAGTGTCTCGGGGGTGGAGTCTGCTCGCACTGGTATCCACAAGAGGAGGTTTCAGGGGCTGGGGTGCTCTCACTAGTGTACATTCAAATCCTGAGCACACATGCATTAGTATGTAGATTTGAGGAGTAAATATCATAAAGTTCGCAGCAGAGTTGTTTCTTGTTTCTTTTCATTCATATCATGTAGAACACAAGCATTTGCAATGTAATAGGTCTCTCAATTACACAAGTTTAAGCTATTGGCATTGTAAGGGACACTGCCTTTTATTTATGTTTTAAAAATAAAAACAAAAGGCATTGTTATTTGCAATGTTAATAGCTCAAACTCGCGTAAATGCTAGACCTATTGCTTTGCAAATGCTTGTTTAACTTAGCTCTGGCTGGGTGGCTGTGTTTTGAAATGTCTTATGGGTTTAAAAGCACCTGCTGCAGAGTTCCCTGTGTATCCAGCAATTTTCAGTCAACAATAGAAATATCTGGGTAACTCTGGTGATTAATCTACTTGTAGGAGAGAAGTTAAAGTCTTGTCTAGTTGTAGTTTTAACTCATCTTAATATTGATATTGATGAAAACGATGGCAATGCTTATAATGGTTCAATCGCATACAATAACAAAATCATATCACTATTGTCAAATTTGCCCGTCATGGCCTCTCAATCAACCCATACTCAAAAATACGTGATCAGGCAGGCTCTGCAAACTAGGCCCATGGTAACTGCTTGACAGGTCACAGGTGGAGTGGCACATAGAACCCAGACAAATGCGCAAACAGGACACTCAGGTCCATTCCCCAGATAATCGCAGCAACACCACAATGGTCCAGGGAAATGTACACCAATAAAGCGCACATAGGCAAAGGGGTGCGTGCATTTCCAAATCACTATAAAGTCAGATGCCACATGGAGTTAGGAACACGCAGTCAATCAGGACACAGCACATACAGTACAGGCAGTCATCACGCACCCATCATGCCGGACATCTGGACAAATTACCCACTGGCCAACATTGTATCCACGCATGGTTGAAGCCCAGCTGCATTTGTCATCAGAGACCTTTTATTTACAACTCCTAAGACAAGGCCCACATTCTTTTATAAAACAAGGAACACAGGATGTACTTTTATGACACCCAAAACTCTATAAAAATAGCTCAGATTGATTGTAATTTGAGACAGTCCTAAGACCCGTTTCAGGTGTGTTACCTATTTTATGTGCCCTAACTAAGTAGTAGTAAGCCGGCCTCTGAGATGTTACCGCGGAGGTCACCTTTTTTAATAATCAGAATAGTATGAAGGGTGAATGGCTTGGCGCTTGGAGAGCTGGGAGTGATACCGATGGTACGCTTGGGCCCTGGGTGTGATATAGGACCGGCACCTCAATCTTATTTTTTAGTTTAAAGGGCTACCGGTTTCTTAACACTGGTGTTATCTAAAAGAAGTGAGATGTGTTGTTCACTTGGACTGCTGGGTGTTACACAGATGGCATGCTAAGACCCTGGGTGTGAAACGGGGTGAAATTCAGGCGAATGTGAAAGATTTGGATTTGGGAGATCAGGTGTAACTTGTGTTTGGCCAAGAGGGGCCTGTGGTTTGTCGAATTATTCCCTTTTTCCGTGAATTTATTTTTATTTTATTTGTCCCACAGCTGATATTGGCAAAATATCAGGCTCACTTAGTTCTGTGTACCGTGCAGGGCTTCCCCATTCACAGGATAGCATGCGCTAGGAGCTGGTTAAGGTATTTTTAACAAAGTCATGATTTTTTCTCTGTCTGTTTTTTCTTAATGTAGTTTGAAATTGATGTAAGTTGTTTGATTTGATACTGTGGTGCTGGGAGATTATTGCAACTGTATTTTTTCTGAATATTGTGTTCTCTCAATGTGCTATATGAAGGTGTTGCTATTTTCACAATCATTATTTCATATTTCAGTAAAGTCTACTACTTGCTGCCCATTTCATGACACTTTTACAATTGCACTTTCTTCCAGGTTGAGATCCTTCATATGCATTGCTATTTTGTGTTTGTGAAATGTATATATTGATGCCTCAATACATAGTGTTGAGCTCATAATAAGTAGAACTTAAAATGTCCCCAAAAACTCCATAAAAAATAGGGTGTGTCTGTCCCTTAAAAAGTTCCCAGCCTATCATGGAGTCAACACTAAAGCACATTCAAACCAGGTTCCCCACACATGCAAAAACACTTAACAAGTATTGCCATGATTGGCGTGCACACAATAAGGCACACGCATTTCCCTGGCCAGAAGAGGGAACCTTCGACACTGACTTAATCGAACACACAAGGACACACATACAGACTACATATGCAGGACAGAAAAGGGACAGGAGAGAGGCACTATTAGAACTGCAGACCATCTTTGTGAAGGCCCAGAATGAAAATCCTGTCTCACAGACAATAAGAAAAGCATTTGAACCTCCCCTGCCATATGCAGGTATGGAGGTGCTCACCCCAATTCCAGCTATCCCCGCCTTAGGATACACCAACCTGCCAGTTGAGGGGGCTGGAGGATCCCCTAACAAACAACGGACTCTTAGGTCTAGGCACAAGGGCCTAACAGGCCAGCTGGACCAGGCACAATCCCATTCCAGTGCTAGTGCTCCCTAAGGCTTGACCCCTGTCTGTAGCATTTGGCCCATCAAATCCAAGCGGCACGAAGAACACACACTCTCACCAGGTCAGATAAACACACTCGGGTAACAGGAAAATTCACAGCAATTATGGACAACTTACGGGGATGAGGAACAGGGTCCCAGTCCCCTGGGATCTGACAATGAGGTGGAGCCACAGGGTTTACTCAGGTACCTGAAGAAACGAGGAGTGACGAGATTGAAGGCAAGCTCCGACCAAAAAAACTGCGCGCAGCTCTCAACAAAGAGGCAATCTAGGTGGGAATTAGTGGAAAGGTGTGAACTAAGTGAGAGAGAGAGAGCCAACGCCATAGAAGCTCAGCCAGCATGCAGAGCAGCGCTCCCTCCTCCTGAGGAGAGCAGGGGTAGGCACAGAGCACCATTCGAGGAAGAGTCTGAGGCAGAACTAGATAAGAGGCCTGGCCGGGATCCGAGCCTCGTCATATCATCAGCGTAGGAGAGGGGCTGACCAGGAAATCAGAGACCATGGTAACCTGGTGCAAACTCAACTGAGACATAGGAAAAGTAGGATGGCACCTCTGTTTTTGCATGAGGGGAGCAGCAATGAAGATGTCCACTTCTCCTCCTGAGTGCATGGGACATATAGGCCGACCCAAAGGGAGATAGTTGCCGGAAAGGAAAATGAGATCTTCCCATGGGCATTTTCCCACCTGTTACACCACTGAACCATGGGCAAGGACCAGTGTGATAGGCCCTGGCCAGAGGAGGATCCTTCGAACCAGAGGACATGGCTGTTGCGGAAGACTTCATTTGGAAGGGAGGGGGAGATCCCAAGTGGACTTCACCTACATGCAGGATTGCCTAAGAAGATGGAAATGCTATGTTAGGGAAAAACCAGTAGAGCTCCCCAACAACAACATTTATCCACTACTACAGAAGGACACGTCTGGGACCATCTATGTGCCCTGGTCTCAGATTGATAAAGAAGGGCTAAGGACCAAATTGTCACCCTTGCTGGATGGGAGCGGGAAATGGATCTCATGTTTTGAGAAGAATACTGTAGGGGTAAATCTTGTGATAGGTGATGTTGAAAGTCTGTTGAGCAGGCTCATCGGAGAACAGACAACACAGTATTTGCCAGAGCTCGCATCCCAACAGTCATGCTAACAAACACCTATCATGATGGGGACACATTCAATTCATACAGGCGCCAATTATGGATGGCCCTGATGAAAATGTTCCCTGAATGCCCAGATGTAGGAGGGTTAGTGGCAGAAACTTTGAAACCTGGGGAGACCATAACTGAGTTTATGTCTAGAATGAGGGAACAATGGGGAAAAGAGACAGGAGAGCTATGGACTGACTCTGGCCCTCAAGTCGTGTACTTTTATAACATTCTCAAAAAGGGGCTACCCACCAAGATGCAGAGTTGTTCTGACAGCATAGTAGGGTTAGATACAAAACCCTGGTGGGAGATACAGTTGAACAGATTGCACTATTCCAAAAAGAAAACAGGGGAAGGATAGAGAGGAAAATGAGCAGACCGAGAGAGCCACAACTCATTTGGTTCAACACAAGTTGAAAAAGGTCGCCCTTGAGGGGGCCGCGTTGGCCGCGAGCATACAAATGGCACCAGTCTTGAAGGGGGCTCGGCCACAAAACCCCAGAGGGTTCCAACCTTAAACCTCAGAGAATGTTAGTATTGCAACTTGATGGACCACATGGCTGACTGATGCCGGCTTAAACCAGATCACGAACAGAGGTCGATAGACATGGGCCAGAAACTGCAAAACCCCCATTGACAAAACCAAACACAGAGGGACCCGAACCAACCATACACACAGCCTCAGGGAAGTAAGCCAGCCACCGCTCCACGCCAATAGGGATTAGGTAGTTGGGCAAATGCACGGCAATAGCAACAACAGACAGGGGACCCAGATCAACAGGGACCTGGACCACAAACATGGCAGGGAAGGGAAACTGTCTGGGGAGGCGATGCCTATGTGCAAATGCAGAACTCAAATATGCAGTAAGTAAAAACACCCAATTATGAACCATTCATTTCATGCGCAACTCACAATCCACTGCACCAAAATTCAAAAGAAGGACCAATGAGACAATATTAGGAATCCAAGCCTTTACCTGTTTTCAGGAAATTCAGGGCTGGTGGACATGTTTTGTCGATCGGGTATCCTCACCAGAGTCTGTCATTCCATTTGCCAGCAGAAGCCTAGGCCCCTCTCTGCTGCTGATACCCCAGGGCTGGCTAGCTGACCACACCCTTGGGGGAGGGCAGTCTGACAAGGGGGTGGTAGGGAGACACCAGTCCAGTCCTCAAAAGCAGTCACACGCACCCACAACTCAAATAGGATGGGTTGCGATCACTAATTCAAAAGGATTCTTTTTGTGGGCCCCCAGCCCGGAACCAAAATTCCTTCATGGCTTGTGGTTCCAACTGAGCCCCCAAAAGCAAGCAACCTCCACCCAATTGTGGCCCCCTTTAAGTTCCAAAACTAAGCTGTCCTCGGGTGTCGGGAACCAAGATTCCACACGCTAGGGATAGTGAAGACCCCATCACCTCCACCTCATAGGATCTGACAAGTTACGAGGTGCTACGCAGTGCTGAGTCAGTCCGGAAGGAAGGTCTGTCTGAACAGGAAACTATCCTAGTCCATCACCTTCATTGGATGAATTTCAACAAAATCTTGACCTTAGATTCCAGGTTCTCCATGCAGAAATGTTTCCTTCTCCCTCCAAATTTTCCAATAATAATAATAATCCACATTTGTAAAGCGCGAGCAATCACCCGTAAGGGTCTATAGGCGCTGGGGGCTGTCAGAAAGATTAAGCAAGCTATTGCCCAGAGTCACATGGTGCTGGGCTAATCTGCTGCCGGTGATCGAACCGTGATCCCCAGATTCTGGAGTCAGTCACCCTGGCCGCGGCGCCACGCCTCTTCCAAGCATCCAAAATACTGCTCAGTGGGTCATGCTCCTCCAGAATAACAAAATCAGCATGCTGCCGGTTAAGGGAACCCAGGCCACAACTGTGAACTGCAGGTTCAACTGACCAGGAGAAGGAGGGTCCGAGGGGGAGGGAGTTGTTGGGGGGAGTGACAGGGAGTCCGCAAAGATCCATCACAGTTCTTCACGAGATTAGAAGTTGAGAATGTGCTCACCATCTTATTAGGCCTCGCAGTGAGCCAACACCGAGTCCTTACACACACCATCTGAAGAAGACAACAATCCCAATCTCAGACACTGCAATATCAGAAACACACAAAGGCCACAGGACAGCTTTCCAACCATCTCCATTCTCTCCTGATAAAATCGGACAGCCAAATCACGTGAGATCTAGGGAAGCACCCAAAAGAACAAAACCAGAAGCCCAAAGTTAGCCTAAATGAAGTACATAGAAGGGGCATAGTCAAGACATCTGATGCCACTGGGGAGGGTTACGTTGCATGCCCCATGCTGAGATTTGAGGTGAGTACACGTGACCTCAGGGCATGTTGCGATCACCACCCACATTAATTTGCGACACCCCCTCTTATATATAGCCACACGCATGTGTAGGTCAAGACCACCACTCACACCGATAGTACCTCCCATGTACACTGCTGGGCTGGTGACACCCATGGAACCCTAGCTAAGATTGATGATACCCCATGTTCACAAGATTACCCCGTAAAAATATTGCACCAACTTAACTGCCAGCTAGGCACAGAGAGGGGGAGGCCCAACATCCCATAAAAATTAAAAGGCCCGAAAACTCGTAGAAATTAATGTGTTCCATGATCGATAACGTACTTTGCAAAATAAAATACCCCGACTGGTGCCGCTTTCAGGTGCCTCACTAAAAATGGCACAAATGAATGGGTAAAAGGCACACCCCTAAAAAGAAAAAGCACACAGTAACCCTGAAGGAAAATGAAGGGGCGTGCAATAACACAGCTATTATTCAACAGGTTGGCAATTGAACGTCTAAGTGCACCACCTTTTCAGAGGCCACATCAGCACCCCAAAAGGATCTACAGTGTGTAAACTAAGGACTATAAACTGTATAATGAGCAGTTGCTTCGCATCTTTTGACTAAAAACACTCTCAATTCCTGGAGGAACACCAACACTTCCGCTTGATCCAGTCCCAAGATCTACGATGTTCCATGAGTTGTGTATTGTTGCTCTTCTATGTACCCTTTATTTGCTATGGATGTTTCTGCATCCATTCTTGGAGTTCTTGGAGTTAGCTAAACCGTCACACCAATGCAAAAACACGTCTGCTTCTGCCTCCCACTGTGGTCCCAGGGTGTCCATTAGCATTTCTGGGGTTGTCTTCCTTAATAACAAATGGACCCCAAACATGGCGCTCCAGTGTAGGGCCATCCACCTCAGTGATACAAAGCTAAATGAGTCTCTTAAGGGAGTGTAAAACAACAGCATAGTTATCCCATGTCAGGAAATCTGGGATACAGATGTGAATAGATATACGTGATTAGAAGGGAGGGGGCAACCCTTAATTGTACAGAAACTTACACTGTATTCCTTGTGTGTCAAAGGAAAAGGAACCTTCCTACTGTGAATGAATGAGATAGCTACTGGCTGTGCAGCAAGCTTGCTTACACTCAGCTTGTCCCTGGATGGCTTGGCTTCTGCTTCCTCGTCGCCAAAAGCACCCAACCCTGGTCATTCCCGGAGAAGATCTGTCAGAGTTGCACCAACACCAGCTTGTCACGATTACCGCAGTAGAAGGCCAGGGCGAGGCGCGCACCATACATCTTCCCCCCGGCGCTTATAGATTCCAGCGCACGGTCTGATATGCAGGGCGCGTAAGGGGAGGCAGTAGTATGCACAAGCACCGGGCACTACAACTCCCAGCATGCCCACAGACGACGAACCGGAAGTAGTTCCCGGCTGTTCCGCCGGACTACGATAAAGCCCTTCCCTCTCCCAGGGAACAGGGCTTGACAATGCTTTTTTGAACATACTTGTAGCGGATGGTATTCCCCGCTGGATACTCGCAACCAACGAAGCCTAGAGTCGGATAACCTGTAGCGACCCGACACGGAACGTAGACCACACCGTTGTGACGGAGACATCGCGGCTTCGAGACCAGGAAGTAAGCAACCTCCGATGCGTCCAAGTCGAGACTCCCCTCCAGATGAAGATTTGTGAGTAGTGCACTACCAAGCGATTTCTCTGATTCGCCCCTGTTTGCTATGCCAAGTGTTAGAACTCTGGTAGGTGCACGGACTAGCGCTGCCTTGCTACACCCCGTTCGCTTCACTCATTAAAGACTCCCTGCACTTGAGATGCTCACCTATGCCTATAAGCCTGCTGTCCCAGGTATTACCCAGTCCTTGTACCCGTGAACAGTTCAGTGAGCCTGAAGAGGTTAATCAACCCTAACTGTGACGTAACAGTGTGGGGGAGATTGACTGTATCTATTACTGCCAATTTCTGAGGTGCATGCTCGCGCTCAACCCTTGCGCCATCATTGAAGAACCCTTTTGTTGACTTTACCGAAGAGCCTTACAGTTGCTGCTACTGTCTCTAGTAAGTCTCGCTTGCTGTTGGGGTAAGAAACGTAACCTTGAGGACTTGAGTAGAGAGGGGGTGGGAAGCGCGTATTCACCTCTCTGTCGCTTGTCTCCCCTCTGTAGTTCTTCTCTCGGAGATTCCTCTGCCGGGTCACAGATCCCATCGTAGACGCAGGACCAGAGATACCTCACCGCCCAGCAGCATTTTATTATTTTTTCACTTCCCTTTTCCCCGGGGGGCTTTCCCGCGCAGCAGTGTAGTTATTGCTCTGTGAGGGTCTGCGCCTCAGGGTTGAGGTGGGATAAGCCACCCTCCATCGCTCCCGATGGCTTCCTTCCGAGGTTAGTGGCAATTTTGTGTTCTTTAACCACTAACTCCACGACAGATTGTCAAGCCCAAGGAACGAGCCTGCCTGAGCGATGGACACTGCAACGGTCATGTCCTCACTGTTGGAAAGCATAAATGCTCTCCAGCAAGAAGTACAGACCTCCCGTAGAGAGACCCAAGAGCTTAGGAACGAAATGGGAACCCTACGCAGAGAAGTAGCAGGGCTCTCAAGAACCAGTACCCCCGTAACCACAGGGAGAGGCTCCTATATTAAAGACTGGACATTACCACCACCCGTTTCCTCCCAAGGTGAAGGGCCCAAAGGAACAGGTATATTTTCCACACCAGCAGCCTCTTCGTCGAATACCAGCCTCATCCCAACAGTCCATGTGATTCAGAACCCTGGAATTCCCCTAGCCGCCCCAGAACGTTTCTATGGGGATCCAAAAAAGTTCGAAACCTTCTTACACCAATGTAGACTCCATTTTCTGTGTAAACCAGCAGTGTTCCAAGAAGACGCATCCAAAACGTCGTTTATGATGTCCTATATGGGAGGCAACGCATCAAACTGGACAATACCCTTAATGGAACGAAACGATCCCGTGCTTCACAATTTCCAAGACTTCTGTGGGGAACTGAGAAAACTTTTCGATAGAAAAACTCATATGCTTTCTTTGGATCAAGAACTTATGACACTACGACAAGGGTCACAGGACCTCCTTACATATAAAACGACCTTTAACCGGCTCCTGGTGGAAACAACCTGGCCCCAAGAAAAGCGTACCTGGTTATTCTATCAAGGACTTCGGGAAGAATTAAAAGACGTTCTGTCTCAAGTAGTCCAGCTTCCGCCAACTTGTGAAGAACTAATCGAGCTGACAGTACAACTGGACCATAGGTTACAAGAGAGAAAAGGGGATAAAAGTAGAGGAGAACCTCGTTTTGTTTTACCTCGACTCCGCCCGTCTGTTGACGAACGCCCCAAGGGAACAGACGGGTCAGAACCTATGCAAATTGGAGGGCTCTGAGGTCCGTTGACCCCAGAAGAAAGAGACAAACGAAGACAACAGAAACTATGCTTATACTGTGGAAAAGGGGGACACTTTATAAGAGAGTGTCGGGCCAGAACCAAAGGCTCAGAGAGGGGGTCCATTCTCAAGTCACAAGCAGCCACTCACCAGGAAGCGGAAACCTCCTAAACCCAAGTCAGGACGGGATCTTCGTCTTGGGTTCTGAAGCGCTTACGATCCCTTTTGTCTTGGCTAACACCATCCAGCCCTCTGTGGCCCACCTGAACGTGGACGTCACGCTGTGGGTAACATCTGACCCGCCCATACTAGTACCCGCTCTGCTCGATTCAGGAGCCACGGGAAATTTCATGGATCAGCAATACGCAAAGAATATAGGAGTCCCCTATGTCCAGAAAACAACTCCTACCCTGGTAAGGGCGGTAGATGGGAAGGCGTTGACTTCGGGACCCGTCCGATACCAGACCATTCCCTTGGAGATGAAGATTACCGAAGAGCATTACGAAACTATAAGCTTTGATCTCATTGACGCCCCTCATTTTCGTCTGATCTTGGGAATGCCATGGCTGACGATGCACGACCCTGTTATACGATGGGCTCATCATACTATTTCCTTGTCCTCTGAGTTCTGCAGAGCTCATTGCACTAAACATTCCACATCCCAAGAGACTACTCTCCATACTCAAGCCGAGTACCTAGCGTCTGGGATGGAAGCCATCGATCTTTGTTGTTCTACACAGCTTCCAGAGGAATACCTGTTGTTTCAGACAGTCTTTGATAAACAAAAGGCCACCCAACTACCACCCCATCGGCCGTACGATTGCCGCATTGATTTACTACCAGGAGCAGACATCCACTGTAGCCGTGTCTATGCCCTTACTGAACCCGAAAACCTGTATCTCAAGAAATACCTGGATGAAAATTTAGCGTCAGGATTCATATGACACTCGTCATCCCCCGCCTCGTCCCCACTCTTTTTTATCACTAAAAAGGATTGTGACGAGTTGAGAACGTGTATAGATTATAGAGCCCTCAACAAAATCACCGTAAAAAACAGGTACCCGTTACCTTTGATACCAGTGTTACTTGATGAATTGAAGAGGGCTCAAGTCTACACCAAACTGGATCTCCGAGGGGCATATCACTTGGTACAAGTTAGAACAGGAGATGAATGGAAAACCGCTTTTCGAACTAAGTATGGGTTGTTCGAGTACCAAGTGATGCCCTTCGGACTGTGCAACACACCAGCAGCGTTCCAGTTCTTTATGGACGAGGTATTGCGTGGATTACTGGACTCCATATGCATCGTCTATATCGACGATATTCTCATCTATTCCTCAAACCTCTCGGAACACATCACTCATGTGAGAACCGTGCTGGAACGCCTTCAACAACACTCTCTCTACGCCAAGCTGGAGAAATGTCTTTTTCATGTGCAAGAAGTCGCCTTCTTGGGATACGTCATTAACGCCCGAGGCTTCCAGATGGATTTGGCAAAGGTCTCAGCAATAACTCAATGGAGGGCACCTCTCAACGTGAAATCAGTGCAGAGCTTCCTTGGTTTTGCCAACTATTATAGAAGGTTCTTTAAAGATTTCTCCAAAGTTATCCACCCCATAACCCGTCTTTTGCGAAAGAATACTCCCTTCTTGTGGAACGAAGAAGCGGGCCAAGCATTTGAGGAATTGAAGCATACGTTCACCCACGCTCCCATCCTGCGTCATCCAGACTCCCGATTGCCCTTCATCCTGGAAACAGATGCCTCACAACATGCCTTGGGAGGGGTACTGTCGCAACGGCATCCTACCACAGGGCAAATCCACCCAGTCGCCTTCTATTCTAAAAAACTCACCCCCAGTGAGGTAAACTACTCGATCTCGGACAAGAAACTCCTAGCCATAAAAAGGGCCTGCGAGGAATGTTGGCATTATCTCCTGGGAGCTCACCACACCGTAGAAGTCTATACGGATCACAGAAACCTGCTATTCCTCAAAACAGCCAAAGCCTTGACGCCACGACAACTCCGATGGTCTCCTTTCTTGTCATTAAATTCAAGCCAGGTCTTCAGAATGGTAGGGCGGACGCCTTGTCACGACAGGACGAAACGGCGGAAGAAACGACGGAACCGACTTCCATATTACCCAGCCAGGCCTTCTCAGAGACACTCGTTGCCACACTTATGTCTCAGACCTTTCTTGAGGAAGTCAAGACAGCCCTGACCGACGTGAATATCCACCAGTGGATCAAAGAAGACCCCGAAAATCGACTAACCCACGAACACCTAGCATATCACAAACATGCCTTGTATGTCCCCTCGGTTGCCCTCCAAAAACAAGCACTGGCTTGGGTTCATGATTCAACCCTCGGAGGTCACCTGGGAGAACAGAAAACAGTGGCGGCATTAGAAAGATCCTTTTGGTGGCCCTCACTGCGTAAAGACACGCAAGACTACCTATGTACTTGTTCAGTGTGTGCTCAAAGCAAGGCATGTCATTCTAAACCCGCGGGACTCTTACGACCCATTCCCATTCCCCCCCTTCCTTGGCATACAGTCCCTTTGGATTTTATTGTGGAAATGCCCCCCTGTGAAGGTTATACCACCATTCTTGTACTCATAGACCACCTGACAAAAATGGGCCACTTCATTCCTTTGAAGAGACTTCCAACGTCCTCTGAAGTAGCCGTCACATTCCTGCAACATGTTGTCCGAGCCCATGGAATCCCCAGAGTTCTCATCACTGACCGGGGTACTCAGTTTACCTCGCGTTTCTGGAAGGCGCTTTGCTCCACCATGAAGGTAGATGCCCGTTTATCCACCAGTTACCACCCTCAAACAGATGGCAAAACGGAACGATTAAACCAATCCTTGGAGCAATACTGTTGTATTCAAAAGAAACTGCACTCCGGTAAGGTAAGTTATAATCTTTATTCTGACCATCCGCTCACACAGCAATGACAGCAACAGCATGAACATTCTAAGATCAACTCCCCAGGGTCATACCATTCGCGGACCAGGGAGGGGGGGTGGAACATACCAACTCAAGATACGTATACTAAGATTGCAACACATCTCCCCCTGAAGGGAATACAACAAGAACAATAATTCACGAAGTGTTTACAACTTTGTCTTTGCTCCATGTTTGTCCATTTTCCAAACGGACTACGCTTCTACCTGTTTTCTCCACCCTTTGAGGTACACCATATTTGCTCACTCCTGGTTGCACTTTGCCAGGTTTTTTGACCCACACAGGAGAGTTAGGTTTTACCTCCATATCTTTTGCTCCATGTTTTTCATCATACCACAACTTGTATTTCTGTTGATGTGACTCAAATCTTTCCTCAATTTGACTTGAGTCTGGTACCACACTCTTACCCCCACCCAACCACCTCGGATTCATTTTGGTGCTGGGTTCCCTTCCTCTGAGAAAAACAAAGGGAGATACCCCCGTGACCCCATTGGGCGTGGTGTGATATGCCCAAATGGACTCTCTCAATGATTCCTCCACATTCAACCCGTTGGTGATGGCTAGTTGTATGTGTTCCTTGATCATGTGATTCACCCTTTCTACCAGTCCGTTGGCTTTGGGACAATAGAGAGCAGTTATTTCATGCTTTATATTATGTTCTTCCAAGAACTCTTTCATTGTCTCAGAGACGAACTGCACTCCATTGTCCGTTACCAGGGTGGCAGGGATGCCTTCATATACAAAAATGTTCTTAAGGAAAGTGATAAGATTGTTCGTTGTGGTGGACGCTGTGAACTTAAAGTTTACCCAATGGGAAGTGTAATCCACCAAAACAAACATAAATCTCTTCCGTGGCCCCAGGATTTCCATGGGACCCACAATGTCCATGGCCAGTTTAGTCCACGGAATCATGGGCACGTTGACGGGAGCCAATGGAGCTCTGTGAACGACTTTGCTCTTGTCGCTTCTCGCACAACTGACACACTCTTTTACCTTGAGTTCAACCTCGGAATCCATTTTAGGAAACCAAAAACAGCTCCGCACCTTGTTCTTGGTGAGGCTCCTACCCAAATGTCCTTCATGGGCCAGGCCTATAATCTTGTTCCTCAATCCTTCGGGTGGAACGATTTTGTCCCCCCTGTGCATGAGACCGGCTATAAACGAGAGTTCAAATCTCACCTCCCAGAAGTCTCTAACCTGGTCGGGAACTTCTGAAATTTTCTCTGGCCACCCTTTAACAATGAGTTCTTTCAACATGTCCATGGCCCTATCTTCCTTCAAGCCCTTGTCCCACTCTGCATCCGTTAATGAGGGTAGGTGCACTGCTAAAATGGGTATATCTAGCACTTCCTTACTTTAAATACCTTTGAGAGGTAACCTTGACAGGCAATCTGCAATGACATTTTCTGGACCTGGTAAGTACTCAACTTTGAAACAAAAGTTTTCTAACCCTAAAACCCACTTACTTATCCTCGGGGACATGTTTTGTGCATGTCTAGCCGAAAACATAAAGGTTAGGGGTTTGTGGTCTGTGTGAATTGTAAACTTTGTTCCCCACAAAAAAAAATTAAAATGGTGTACTGCCCAAAAGCAAGCCAACGCCTCCCTTTCAATGACTGAGTAGTTGCGTTCTGGCTCACTCAAGGTGCGGGATGCAAACGCTATGACTCTTTCTTCCCCTTCTCCTTTTTGGGATAACATAGCCCCCAATCCCTTGCTTGATGCATCAGTGGTTAAAATGGTTCTCCTTTTGGGATCAAAGGATCCCAATGCTGGTGATTCCAAGATGCGTTGTTTAATCACTTCAACCATTTCACTGTGTTCTTTCCCCCATACAAATGCAGTGTTCTTCTTCAGAAGTTCACGTAAGCCCACACACAAATCAGCAAAGTTCCTGACAAATTTAGACATGTACTCCACCAAGCCAAGGAATGATTTTAGCTCCTCCTTGTTCGTTGGATGCGGGGCATCCCTGACAGCCTGAATCAAGCTGTGCTTGGGTCTAAACCCATCTTTGGAGATAGTGTGCCCCAAATAGTCAACTGATGTGACCTTAATCTTACACTTGTCTAGCTGTACCGTTAACCCTGCATCCGATAGTCTGCGACACACTGCATTGAGGGAGGCGTTATGTTCTTCCTCTGTCTCCCCACACATTAGAATGTCATCTTGGAAACAGAGAGTGTTCTTAACACCCTTAAGCACCTGCTGCATTATTTTCTGAAAGACTGAGGCCGCTGAGGCGAGTCCGAACGGCATCCTTACAAACATAAACGCCCCGAAAGGCGAGGTGAACGCTGTCAACGGATGCAGCTCCACCTGATGGTAGGCCCTGGACAGATCGATTACTGAAAAAAAACAGGCCTTGCCCATGGTACTTATCATCTCATTTATATTGGGGAGAGGAAATCTCTCCACCCAAATGTTTTCATTCAAGGAGCGAAGGTCCACACATAGGCGAATACCTTTACCATTACCCTTAGATGCCAAAACCAAGGGCGCAAGCCCCTCTGTAGCCTCAATGGGTTGTATGACACCTATTTCACACAGTTTATCTAGCTCCCTCTTGAGTGTCTCTCTAAGGTGGAAAGGTACTGACCATGTTTTGTGCACCACCGGTTTGGCACCCTGTCTGATTTTAATTTTGTGCTGGAAATCCCGTAACCTGCCTAGCTCCTCATTGAAAAGTTTAGGGAACGTAATCTGTAGATCTTTCTCGCTACTCGATCTGTCAACCAAAATCACCTGATTCTCATTGTTGGGATCTAAAATGATACCCAGCTCTCTTTGATGTTGCCACCCTAGAAGATTGGCACCATGCTCTACAATGTACACGTTCCCCACTGTGGTCCTTCCTCTGAAATCAATATGACTATTCAACATGCCCACCAGGGGAATGGGATCTCTCGTGTACCCTTCTGGTGTGATATCAGGAGACTCTAATACCTCTCTGGACCCACCCAGTGACTCCTCAAAATCGTGCACGTTTACTAACGTGAAAGGGGAACACGAATCTGCAAAAACTTCAAGCGGTCTGTTATTGAATAGTACAATACATTTGGGATAATTCTGTTTCCCACCTGCAGCGGTACTTCCCACTTGGAACGTATACTTAGCATGAGATTCTTCACAAGTATTAACCACACTAACAGTGTTGCTTATCCCTTCTCTGCACATCCTTGCTAGATGCCCCCTCCTATTGCATTTTCTACATAAGACACTTCTAGCTGTACAATTTGGGTTATTCGCAAGATGGTTACTACTGCCACATCTATAACATTTTAAATTATGCATTTCTTTGTTTGATTTAGGGACTTGAGCCTCCTTTGTGCTCCATTTGTCTGATAACTTAAACACATCCTTACTCTGCTCCTCCACCTGTATTGATGCTACTACTTCATCTCTAACCTTCATTTCTTTTACATATTTCACAGTATGTTCAATGGATTGAGCAATCGCCACTGCATCCTTCAAGGTGGGATTTTTTGCCAGAAGTTTTTCTTGTACCCTGCTACTGTTTGTACATCTAACTAATTGGTCACATATGAGTGAGTCTTTTAGGTCCCCAAACTCACATAGCTGAGTAAGACCCCTTAGAACTGCAATGTAGTTACTGATCGATTCACACTTCCCTTGTACTCTGCTGAAAAACTTGTGTCTCTCCAACACCACGTTGATCTTATCTTCAAAGTGTGTCTCCAGTTTCATCAATGTGACATCAAACACATCATAGCCATCCTGATCCTCCAATTCAGGTTCAGGAAGAGTTTCGTATACTTTGCGCCCATGAACGCCCAAATTATGCAGAAGAATGTGCTGTTTTCGTAAAGCTGAAAACTTTTCCCCACCCATGGCAATTAAATACGATTCAAAAAGCTTGGCCCAATCTTTCCAGTGAATTTCTGGATCCCCACAGTCATTTAAAAAGGACGGGGGTTGACTCATGCCTGGCGTGCCCATGGTAACTGCGTGCGTAAGGGTTTCACAGGCAGGAAAACTCACTTAGCTGAAAACACAGCTGGGGCGCAGACTTAAAGACTCCTAGGATTTCCCTGGTAGGCCTTAAAGTGAGGTCCACGTGATTCTACCAGAACCTGCTTCCCCCAAGAGTTCTGAGAGTGCTAAAGTGTCCCCCCAACAAGGTGTACTTATCTGCGCCAAATCCTGTCATGTCCTCCACATGTAGGTGACCCGACTGTCTCCTTCACTTCCTTGAGAAGACAAAATAGATGGCCCACAGGCGGCTGGAGCGCCGGACGCAGGCTACACTGGAACTTCCCGCGTAGCGGAACGCCCTCAGAGGCTGGCGCGCCGGCTCCTCTGAGAGGAAATTGCCTCACAGGACGTCCGCTTCATCCAGATACATGCCCACTGCAGAGAACTCCTCCGCGACACGGCTTCCCCACTTGCTCTCCACACAACGGGAACAATTTTTTCTCTCCACAGAACGGTAACCAAATCATCCTACTGCAGCTGGCCACAGACCGGGATCTGGCACTGGCAATCTGGCACCTGCACGTACCTATCACCAGGATCGCCCGATCTTCCAATGGCTCCCGTCAGAGACCGAGAGGGTCCGACTGCACTCTCCTGTGTCAGCTGACTTGCTGACTCCACAGACACTGGTCAACACCACACTAGATTGTGCCCTCAGGATGTCCTTGGCTCTGCTGATTCACCACAGATCCAATACCCTCAATTCAACCAGCGCTTGCTTTTTCAACCGCAGCACAGCACTCGCCAGATGCGTGTCAACTAAGACAGTGTCGAAGTATTTTTCTGACGTCGTGCCACAATTTGTCTTCTGCCCCGAACACCCGCAGCATAGCACCCGCCAGATGCGTGTCAACCAAGTCTGTGTCGAAGCAATTTCCGACGTGGTGCCACAATTTTTCTTCTGCCCAGAGAGAATATACAGAGGGGAGATGGCCAGCTGCCCCCTACACAGCTCGTCGCCAGTGTTGTATTCAAAAGAAACTGCACTCCGGTAAGGTAAGTTATAATCTTTATTCTGACCATCTGCTCTCACAGCAATGACAGCAACAGCATAAACATTCTAAGATCAACTCCCCAGGGTCATACCATTCGCGGACCAGGGAGGGGGGGTGGAACATACCAACTCAAGATACGTATACTAAGACCTTCAGTGTTTTACCCTGCCAAACTCATCCGACTGGTACCCTCTAATTTGGACAGCGGAGTTCACATACAACAACGCTGAACATGCCACTTTGGGTTGTTCAACCTTCTTCTTTCTTTCAGGGTTTCATCCAAATATGCTTCCCTTCGACTGGCCTGTGGTTTTCAAACATCCTACTATTAAAGAACATCATGCTCATCTTCGAATTGTGCTGAAAGAAGCAAAGAAACAACTACAGAAAGCTCAAGACGCCCACAAGCGCTTCGCAGATAAGAAAAGAAGTCCTGAACCTCTTTATCAAGTAGGAGACCGGGTATGGCTGTCCACAAAGAACCTACATCTGAAGGGAGGGGGAAAGCTTTCACCGAAATACATAGGGCCGTACAAAGTGGATGAAGTCATTAACCCAGTCGCTCTAAAACTGTTACTCCCCCAAACCTGGCATATACATCCTGTATTTCATGTCTCTTTACTTAAAATGTGTCCTAGTTCTATGAGACTTCCCTCTCGACCTGCCCCTATTGAAATAGACGGACAGGAAGAATACGAAGTAAGAGCAATACTAGACTCCCGCTTAGTCAGCGGGCGTGTGCAATACCTGGTAGATTGGGTAGGATACGGGGTGGAAGACCAAACCTGGGAACCCGCTAGTAACCTACACTGCCCTCTTCTAGTTACACGATTTCATGCTCAAAATCCTGGGAAGCCAGGTCGACCGCCGAGACGGCAGTCCTTACGATGGGGCTCTGTCGCGATTACCGCAGTAGAAGGCCAGGGCGAGGCGCGCACCATACATCTTCCCTCCGGCGCTTATAGATTCCAGCGCGCGGTCCGATATGCAGGGCGCGTAAGGGGAGGCAGTAGTATGCACAAGCACTGGGCACTACAACTCCCAGCATGCCCACGGACGACGAACCAGAAGTAGTTCCCGGCTGTTCCGCCGGACTACGATAAAGCCCTTCCCTCTCCCAGGGAACAGGGCTTGACAATACTTTTTTGAACATACTTGTAGCGGATGGTATTCCCCGCTGGATACTCGCAACCAACGAAGCCTAGAGTCGGATAACCTGTAGCGACCCGACACGGAACGTAGACTGCACCGTTGTGACAGAGACATCGCGGCTTCGAGACCAGGAAGTAAGCAACCTCCGATGCGTCCAAGTCGAGACTCCCCTCCAGATGAAGATTTGTGAGTAGTGCACTACCAAGCGATTTCTCTGATTCCCCCCTGTTTGCTATGCCAAGCGTTAGAACTCTGGTAGGTGCACGGACTAGCGCTGCCTTGCTACACCCCGTTCGCTTCACTCATTAAAGACTCCCTGCACTTGAGACGCTCACCTATGCCTATAAGCCTGCTGTCCCAGGTATTACCCAGTCCTTGTACCCGTGAATAGTTCAGTGAGCCTGAAGAGGTTAATCAACTCTAACTATGACGTAACAGTGTGGGGGAGATTGACTGTATCTATTACTGCCAATTTCTGAGGTGCATGCTCGCGCTCAACCCTTGCGCCATCATTGAAGAACCCTTTTGTTGACTTTACCGAATAGCCTTACAGTTGCTGCTACTGTCTCTAGTAAGTCTCGCTTGCTGTTGGGGTAAGAAACGTAACCTTGAGGACTTGAGTAGCGAGGGGGTGGGAAGCGCGTATTCACCTCTCTGTCGCTTGTCTCCCCTCTGTAGTTCTTCTCTCGGAGATTCTTCTGCCGGGTCACAGATCCCATCGTAGACGCAGGACCAGAGATACCTCACCGCCCAGCAGCATTTTATTATTTTTTCCACTTCCCTTTTCCCGGGGGGGCTTTCCTGCGCAGCAGTGTAGTTATTGCTCTGTGAGGGTCTGCGCCTCAGGGTCCAGGGGGGATAAGCCACACTCCATCGCTCCCGACGGCTTCCTTCCGAGGTTAGTGGCAATTTTGTGTTCTTTAACCACTAACTCCACGACACAGCTAAGGAAGAGGACGTCTTTGTTGCATCAGACTTGAGAGAAAAGAACTGCTAAATATTTTGGCTGGGCTTAGAACATTCTGGACAAATTCAGACCGTTTTCTGACACACAAATTAATGCAGGGGGTCCATACCCTTCTTCACAGTGCCAACGAAAGTGAACATCCGCTGGTTGACGATAATCAGGTGGGAGATGCTCAAGATGATAAACAACACTGAGCTCGGCCTTAATGCAATCGAGGAAGAACTGAAAGCCATCCGCCTCAAGGTGATGCAACATCGATATATGTTGGACTTATGATCACAATGGAGGGAGGGGCGTGTACCAAGATCAGTGCATCTTGTTGCACATTTATCTCATGTAATGACCTGGATAAGACTTTTGCCATCCAAGCATTGCGCTGTTTACAAGGAGACAAGCGGGAGGAGAGTGGTGCCCCTGAGCAGCCATGGTGTTTAAACTGGTTTACCTGGCTCTCCCGCTGACTGACTGGGTTGTGTACTTTGCTGTTGCCCATTCTCATATTTTATTGTTCTTGTGTGGTTTCCTACAATTGGGGGTTTCCTACTGTAAAAATGCAGGCCTCAAATTAGGTAGATAGCAAGTAACTAGGAAAATGGTATTATTCAAAACTGAAGAACAGCATGTCCCCAATAATAAGAATGTCATGAAGTATAGGTTGAATAATGTCATTGAAAATTCAACTAGAGGGTGGAATGTTGATAATGATAAAAACTATGTCAAAGCTTATAATGGTTCACTCGTATACACAAACGAAATTGATTTACTATTATCTAATTTGCCCGTCATAAACTCTCCATCAACCCCAATTCAAAAATATGTGATCAGGCAGACTCTGCAACCTAGACCTGCGGTAACTGATTGACAGGTTACAGGTGTACTGGCATGTAGCTGCCAGACAAACGTGCAAACAGGGAACTCTGGTCCATCCCTCAGATAAGCACAGCGACACTACAATGGTCCAGGGAAACTGGCCCTATGAAAGCACACATGGCCAGAGAGGTGTGAGCATTGCCATAATAGCATAAATTCAGAAGTCAGCTTCCAGGGTGGCTTCTGTAATGGCTAAAAGCAGTGGAGCATCTCCCGAAGGAAGAAAAGGGGACAGATCACGCCATGGACTGAGGAGCTCAATAAGATCTTGGGCTAGAATAAGCACATATAAGAAAACAGCTAGCTCCACAAAGAGCAATAGTAACAAGGTAGTGATGACAGAGCCAAATTCAGCAACACACTCTAGGCGTGCTGGTGAGCCATCCTTGATCGGTATGCCCTATTGGTGGGGGGCGGGCACCAAGAGGGGAAAGAAGGTGACCAACCTGCCTCCTATGAAGTAGCAACAACGAGGGATTCCTAGTTTAAGGGTCTGACACAAATGGATGTTAAGATACATGCAGGGTTACTGTTGGTTGAGACTGCAGAGATGAGTTTCCCCCTCTACAACCCTGGGTACTATGCTCAGGTGTCTCGGAGCAAGGGATGCCAGAGCTGCACCATAGCAGTGGGACCTAAAACATGGTGGCCAGAACATCGCAGGTGGAGGCAAGGAAGCGACTTTCTTTAACATTTTCAGTTCAGCCCGTAACTTGAAATAGGGGTTTCCTACTCCACACCAAAATCTTCATCTCTGCAATGGATCTTTGCAGCTATTTTAGAATGGAGCGATACCAAAGGGGATGATGGACCGAGCGCTTGAGCAAATCAAACACTCACCCCCAGTCAAGTGATGGTACTTATCATCTCATTTATATTGGGGAGAGGAAATCTCTCCACCCAAATGTTTTCATTCAAGGAGCGAAGGTCCACACATAGGCGAATACCTTTACCATCCCGGGAAGCAGACCCCCACAGCCACCAGCTATGTACCACCTCAAACGGAAATGGGCTACATTCTCTCAGTCCAAATTCTGTGCAGAATTAACGAAAGGAGGAAGCCCAGGAGGGAAGGATGCTGACACAGCCAATGATAACCTCTGCACACGCATTAATCAGGCACTAGACTGCACAGCCCCTTTGCTAAAAACCAAATCTGGGGGACGCATAAACAAAACTGCCCCGTGGTTCAACGCTGAACTAAGAGTTCAGAAAACTGCACTGAAAAGAACCGAAAGAGAATGGCGCACGACTCTCTCTGAAGAAACCAGAAAGAATTATCTAACCGAGAGACGAATCTACCATGGACTAATCAGAAAGACAAAAACAGCGGGCCCGATTCACAGAACAAACTTAAGACTAAATCCTAAACTTAGTACCAATCTGGTATTCACAGAATGCACCTAGTACTTCTGGTATTCACAGAATGAACTTACTACTTTAGCGATTCACAAAATGAACTTAGGACTTTTGCTATTCACAGAATCCATTTACGACCACTAAACTTACGTCCGCACCGGGCCGGAATTTCCGCCCCCGGAGCGGAGTTTCCGGGCCCGGAGCGGGAAGTCCGCATGCGGGCCGGAAAGTCCGCTTTGAGGGCGGAATACCCGCTCCCGGGCCGGAAACTCCGGCCTCGGGCCGGAAATTCTGCTTTCGGGCCGGAACATCAGAATTGGGACCAGACTACATTACTGTTGCCATTGATCATTTGAGCCAAGGGGAAACACCTATTCAAGTCCCTACCATCCCCCACCATGCATCAGCTGATGCACTCCAGCCAATCCCAGCCAACAGCTCCAGTTAGCCATCATGTTGCTAGTGCCTACCATCCCCCACCATGATCCAGCTGAAGCCAATTAACACAGATTGACCAGCAGCAAAAAACATTTAAAAGCAGCACACAGTGAAGGAACCGGTTTGGCCACACGCAGTTTGTATTTCCAAGCAGAGACCGGCCAAGAAAATGGAGCTCATGAAGAGAAAGAGGAACTTTACAGCAGAGGAGACCACCATGCTTGTGGAGTTCATTGTCAGGCACCACAAACGCCTCTATGGACTCCCACCCTACTGCACCAGTGGGACCCAGAAGGCAGCCCTGTGGCAGCAATTAGCCACTGCTGTCACAGCATTGGGGGAGGACAGGCGCACTGTCCAGGACGTTAAAAAAAATGGCAGGATGAGCGGCTGAGGGTAAAGGATAAATACGCCAGGATGGAATTACAACGGATCCTCCCAGCCGCACACTCTGGACCACGCATCCGCCTCACCACACAGGAGGAGGACATCCTGACGACCATACACCCCCACTTGGTCCATGAGCTGCCTGTCAGTGACGTCCGCTACGTGGTACCAGGTAAGTGGGATGAAAAGTGAAAGTGCATGAATAGAAGGTCTGTGTTGCACTGTCAGTGTGAATAAGGAAGTAGTCCAAAGTGTATTAATTAATCCGTAAGTCAGAGACTCCTGTGTCACCCTCTGTATGTAGCACTACAAGTCCCACAATCCTTAGGGATGGAAATGGCAAATCCCTCCTCCACTTCTGAAAACATGGCCACTGTCCAGTTGCATTAATACACCAGCCTGCTAAGTAGCAATTGACAAATAACAGCAGAGATGCACCAGTAACAATGCCACACCCAATCCAACTCTTGTGCAACCGCGGATGCGTCACATTGACAATGCGGTGCACTGTGGCGCTGGGATAGACAGATGGGTGTCGCAACTGATGGCATTAGGGGGATGCTCTGCTGGAGTAGTGTCGCAAGTGTGACGCAACTCCAACTATGTCCATGGACCGCCTACACCTAACGCTCAGGGCAACTCATTACAGGTGCCTCAAGCTGGTTTAAGTTTGCATGGCAACACCCTATGAAAAGTGACTACGTGAAATGCCGGCGATTACAATGCATCACTTGTACGAGGCATAACCAAATAAACACACACCCTGCCTACATCACAGCTGATGCATGTTTAATGTTGCGCAGGCCCGCACACCGTGAGGCATCAACATAGATGCATAACATTGGGAATAAGTCTAAATGTGTCACCTGTATTACCCCACCGCTGTGTCACAGAAGTGACGCAACTGCGGTGTTAATGTATTACAAGGGGCGTGGAAACATGCCACTAAATCTCTAAGAAGTAAATCACCCCGTGCAAGCTGAAAGCACAAAGCAGAAGGTGAGAGAACCATCTGGTCCAAAAGTCAGACACCTATTCTGTTGTAAATTTCCCACCCTGCCACGCCACTACGAACCCAATGCACCACTGCTCCTACCTGCCCAGTCAGCAGCAGTACTGCAAAACACTGTTAGCATGCAGAAGAAATGGGGAAATCACAGAAATGTTCCACAAGCACATATTCCAGATGTTTAGTTTTCTCTCTTCTCACCCATTGACACATTCAGCCAGAGCAAAGACAACTGCCGTAGCGGAGGTCCCTGCATCTACTGGGAGGCATCGCCACCGTACACCCTCACCGACTGGTAAGTCAAAGTGGCCAGGAGATGGTCAAAATGCATACATTGCCAGGAGTGACCGAGGGACATGTAGTGCCCACATATGAAAGTCAACCAGAGATGTACAAATCGCTGCATTACTATTGGAGTAGTCAATGGACATCCACCTTTAGATAATTATAATTGTGAACAGCTGAAGACAATATATTACATGTCTTGGCTCATCAAACCTTCGTAATTGCGGAACATGACATGTTTTACAGCAACAGGCCCAGACCTGGGAATCCAATCCTGTTATCGAGTGCCACAACTACTCAAAAGGGTGTCCCCACTATGTTGTAATGGTGTCTGTAGACGTAATCAATCAAAGTAATTGACTGAAATATGGCAATGATGAACAAGTGAGATCCCAGGGTCATTAGTATTGACAATGCATACACTGTCCAACTTTGAATGTTTCCAATATAGATCAAATGCCCAGTCCACACAGCTGGTCATGTACCACTTACATTGTCTGGCTTCTGTGTTGCCCATCAACAAAACACGATAGTGGACCGCACATCAGGATCCGTAGACATGTCATTGTGATATAGGTTGCATCCAGGTAGTGGGCCCATTCGAAGTAATGTGGGAGCAATCATGATATTACGTATAACACACTAATGCAACGCTGGTGCCCACAACTGCTTGTGCTCATCCTTTGTGCCAGAAATCTAGTGCATCACATGTGGCTGCCGGAATGTGAAGTAGCAAAACACACTTATCATTGTAGGTACAACGAGGTCCTCCCAGAATCAAAGACACATACTGACTTCTGCTACAAGGTTGGCTGTGACATCTGTTCAGGGCCCACACACTGTTACGGTGCTGGGCCAAGGGAGGGGAACCCAAGAATATATCAGGCTGACTGCTCAAGAAATGTGCCTTTCACGTCCGCCGTATGTTGCATGTGTATTACAACACTGTTGTCCTGCATCACAATATGCTCACATATGGCATTTGAACCCATGCAAGATCAGACCCTGGTGGCTAATGAAAGGATGACACAAAATGTATGCCAAGTGAGTGCAGAATGGACATTCAATAGTACCATGAGTCATATGAAGTGACCAAAACACAACCGGCTTGCAATTCAATGATAGGAAACACCACGATGAAAATAGCATGGCTGAGGCCAACACTGATGCCAGTAGTGTACCTTTGAGATGAATGTAGGGGCTGCTAAGGTGAATCTTCATGTAGTTACACCTGCTAAATGACTAGGCTGAAGAGCAACACGCTAATCCAGTGCAGGCAGAAGGCATCAAAGCCTTTCAGCCTATCCGCAATGTTACATTCTGCTTGCCTCCTCTCCTACTGTATTCACATGTATAGGTTAGTGTTTGACAAAAGAGGTTTGGATGTCTGCTGTACAAGACACCAATCGTCGTCAGCTAAGTAGTACCATGATCTGGGAAATAGAGTACGCAAAGAGAGGACACTCAAAGGACGGACGTAAGACATCTGTGTTCTCTCATACAAATATGTGTGACTTCATGCGTGGGGAAGCACAAATGAGCAACATCATGTCCCTGACTATTGCAAATCTCACACATGAAACCCTTTCTGACTTGACAACAAACAACATGAGACTCTGGAAATATGTAAGTCTGAATGGCAAAGGTGATAGCAGTGTAATGGGGAGGAATCCGGGTCATTTATCCCTTCCTATCAGTAATCTTCTCATACATGTGTGTCTGTTGATGTGTCATCTGATTGATGTCACTGCTGTGTCGAGGGAACGGCTGGCAACTGCTGGATGTGAGCAGGTGCCCAAATGGAAAGTTCAGGAGCTAAACATGCTGCACATAGTCCTGGATTACCCACAAACGGTCTTTGAGAATGACATGTTGGCTCAGAACTACCATCTGTTGTTGCAAAATATAGACCTGTATGTCTTATCACAGATGCTGACCGGATTACACCCCAGCAGCGTGCACCATCCCGGGTACTCAATGACATCCTGGCTGCAGCTGTTCACCCCTCGCGCAGCCGTCCTTCAGGTAATTCTAGCATGAGGTGTCTGTTGATGTGTCATCTGATTGATGTCACTGCTGTGTGGAGGGAACGGCTGGCAACTGCTGCATGTGAGCAGGTGCCTAAATGTAAAGTTCAGGAGCTAAACATGCTGCACATAGTTCTGGATTACCCACAAATGGTCATTGAGAATGACATGTTGGCTCAGAGCTACCATCTCTTGTTGCAAAATATAGACCTGTATGTCTTATCACAGCTGCTGACCAGATTACACCCCAGCAGCGTGCACCATCCCGGGGACTGTATGACATCCAACCCTCGCGCAGCCGTCCTTCAGGTAATTCTAGCATGAGGTGTCTGTTGATGTGTCATCTGATTGATGTCACTGCTGTGTGGAGGGAACGGCTGGCAACTGCTGCATGTGAGCAGGTGCCTAAATGTAAAGTTCAGGAGCTAAACATGCTGCACATAGTTCTGGATTACCCACAAATGGTCATTGAGAATGACATGTTGGCTCAGAGCTACCATCTCTTGTTGCAAAATATAGACCTGTATGTCTTATCACAGCTGCTGACCAGATTACACCCCAGCAACGTGCACCATCCCGGGGACTGTATGACATCCAACCCTCGCGCAGCCGTCCTTCAGGTAATTCTAGCATGAGGTGTCTGTTGATGTGTCATCTGATTGATGTCACTGCTGTGTGGAGGGAACGGCTGGCAACTGCTGCATGTGAGCAGGTGCCCAAATGTAAAGTTCAGGAGCTCAACATGCTGCACATAGTTCTGGATTACCCACAAATGGTCATTGAGAATGACATGTTGGCTCAGAGCTACCATCTCTTGTTGCATAATATAGACCTGTATGTCTTATCACAGATGCTGACCGGATTACACCCCAGCAGCATGCACCATCCCGGGGACTGTATGACATCCAACCCTCTCGCAGCCATCCTTCAGGTAATTCTAGCATGAGGTGTCTGTTGATGTGTCATCTGATTGATGTCACTGCTGTGTGGAGGGAACGGCTGGCAACTGCTGCATGTGAGCAGGTGCCCACATGTAAAGTTCAGGAGCTAAACATGCTGCACATAGTTCTGGATTACCCACAAATGGTCATTGAGAATGACATGTTGGCTCAGAGCTACCATCTCTTGTTGCAAAATATAGACCTGTATGTCTTATCACAGATGCTGACCGGATTACACCCCAGCAGCATGCACCATCCCGGGGACTGTATGACATCCAACCCTCGCGCAGCCATCCTCCAGGTAATTCTAGCATGAAGTGTGTCACTGGCTTCGACTCCAAAGCCATGACAGAGATCCTGATTCCCCTCTGCATGTAATCAGCAGTTGTGTACAAAGTGAAATACAAATCAGGAGTGTCATGTGCCTGTCTGACAATTGGTGATGCAGATAATTGAGAATGTTGTCACTTCCCTCTACAGCTGATGGTTCAGGGCCAGCTAGGCCCGTGAGGAGACAGGTCCAGCAGGTGACACTAGGGGGGAACACCAAGGGACAGAGAGTTGTGGCTGGAGCTGGTGAGTTTGCCTGTATCTGTGTAACACCTCAGTGCTATGGTGTGAGCTGTACTTTGTGGTGGTACCCTACACAGGTCACATGATCCTCATCTGTTGATGCAAAGTACAGTTGATACAAACCCTTGTTTTGCACCACATGTCATACCAGGTCAATCCCTAATACGGTTGCAACCTCTGTTCCAGGGGATGCTGATGACGAGGATGACAGGCCTATGACCAGTGCGGGCCGACGGGGAATCAGAGGGGAGAATCCCCTGATCCTCCAAGCTGTGATGTCGGCTGCAAGCACTGCTCAGGAGGAGGAGGAAGAATATCCTGAGGACCTCTGCTTGGTGGATGATGAGGACTACATGTTTGACGATGAAGATGCCAATGCGCGATATCGTGGCAGACTGGCTAAATTGGTCAGGGCATCAACTCCTCTGCCAAGCAACGTCCCTCCGCCTCCTCCCAGGCATTCCATGGCCTGTCCCCAGACTCGAGCAAACCAGCCACAGCACACACGCATCACAACACAGACATCACTCCCTCACAGTCCTCACGTCCAGGACCAACATGGTGGTTCCCCTACCCACTCCTACCTAGACAATGTATCCCTGCCAGCCTCTCCACCATCTGGGGGTAGTACCAGCCCTGTTGTGCTGCTGGAATCCCCTGGGCACCATTCACCTGCCCACAGGCTCCCACCTCCCACCCCACCCCCTGCCGTAGGACCTGCACATCCCATCCATGGCAGACAGCTGCAGAGAGGGCCTGCACCTGGCTGTGATGACCAGTGGGAGCAGGACTTCTTCCAACAGCAGAGCGATGTGAGGCAGGACATTAGTGCCATAGGGGCTACCCTGTCCACCATGTCGGACTCCCTGCAGGACATGGTCCACTTCCCTCAGGCGGTGGAGAGGCTGAGCCAAGTGTTGGATAGGATGGATAGGACTTGGCAGGACATGTCCAGAAATATGCGAGACATGCTATCCATCCAGAGGGAAGAGAGTGCAAGACACCATGCCTTGGCCATGAAGATGATGGAGGGCATTTTGAGAGTGAGCCAACCTTTCCCTTCACGGTCAACGCAGGGAGGGGAGCCATCATATCTGCCCACAGGACAGCACATCCCCACACCTGTACCAACTGCACACCAACTCAGCAAAGGGAGACATCCACACCAGCGGGCTGAACTGGCACTCCCAACACCACCCCCTGTACAGTCACTCCTGCCACCTGCACAACCACCACCACCTGTACAGTCACTCCCGCCACCTGCACAACCACCACCCCCTGTACAGTCACTCCCGCCACCTGCACAACCACCACCCCCTGTACAGTCACTCCCGCCACCTGCACAACCACCACCACCTGTACAGTCACTCCCGCCACCTGCACAACCACCACCACCTGTACAGTCACTCCCGCCACCTGCCCAACCACCACCACCTGTACAGTCACTCCCGCCACCTGCCCAACCACCACCACCTGTACAGTCACTCCCGCCACCTGCACAACCACCACCACCTGTACAGTCACTCCCGCCACCTGCACAACCACCACCACCACCACCTGTACAGTCACTCCCGCCACCTGCACAACCACCACCACCACCTGTACAGCCATCAAGTGTGCAAACACCATCTGCCACAGCACATGTGGATGCCCCTGGACAGTCCCTTGGACAGTACCCACCTCCACGTAGGTGGCGAGCCAGACCTGAGCACTCGGAGCGGTCATCCCCCCCCCAAATTGCGGCGTCGCACTCACCAGTGACAGGAACCCGGGACAATGTGATCACGTGTTTGTGTGTGCACCAAATAAACACCTACCAAAACTAATAATCTGTTGTGTATCATGTCCTGTGTAACGTTGCAGGTGGCCTGGAGATGTGAGAAGGTATGTGTGTGTATGACACAGTTACAAGTGTGACCCATCGTTGCAACCAGCCATTATGTGCATAGCAGATGACCCACCAAATATGTGTCCATATTCAGAACCAGACATTCAGAATGAAGTAAAACAAGTGGAAGTTATGAGTATTCCGAATTGTATTTTGAGAAGGTACAAAAGAACAACCGTCCGTTTGGAAGGGAGAAAGGAAAACAAATGATGATCTTAATGCAGAGGGAGATGGGAACCTGGATTGGGGTGGGGCAAAAAATATATAACACGTCAGGGAGCGTCAGGGAAAACAGTCTATTTACAAGGGGAAAATGAAATAGTTGTTCACGTCAAAAGTCAAGTGTCCTTCTGGTCATCCTCTAGGACCACAATGTCCAGATCCTCAGAGTCCGATGCAGGCACACGTCTGGCGGGTGCAGTAACAGGCACCACTTGGGTTCGTGCCACACAAGGAGTACGGGGGGAAACAGTGTGGGGCAACGGACAGGGGGAGACATTGACAGTGGTATGGGAAGGGATTGGGGAGACAACAGACGAGATGGCTGCGGGCAGTGAATTGATGGTGGTGGTGAGGGTGGCCACACATCGGAGCATGTCCTCTCGCATCATGCGTACCTCCGTACACACTTGTAGCTGGATGCGAGCGGACATGTCTGGCTGACCCTCACACATCCACATCAAGTCCACTGGCACAGCCACAGGAGGAACAACACCGGGAGGGGCCTGGGGGGAAAAGGAGGGATGTGGTGCCTGAGGTCCGGAGCCAATGATGTTGGGGAGCTGGCGGCTACGATGAGGGGATGCAGCTGTGTCCCCCGATGGAATGGGGAACTCTAGAGGTAGGGAGGGGCTGATGTCAGGCCCAGATTGTTTGTTGGCCTGCCCCGAGGACACCTTTTCAGGGACCACAGGTGAAGATTCCTGAGGAGAGTAGCTCTCCAACACCTCATGGTCCGAGGTGTCGTGTTCACCCCCCCCCCCCGATTCAATGTCTGCAGCCTCCACCCGGGATGTGGCACCAGCATCAGGGTGTCCCTTGTCAGTCCGGGTGGGCGCAATCCCCTTGCCTCTTGATGTTGAGGGTCCCTCCTCATCCTCCTCTTCCTCGCTGGTGGAAAGTGGGTGTAGCCGCCGCCGCACTGGTGGCCTCTTGCTCCGGACCAGGTCCTGCTGCACTTCTGTTTTGCCAGCTGTGCCTGCTGAAATGTAAGCAAAATCCGAATGTTATGTTTGTGTCATGCAGGACGAGACACATTCATAGGAGCCAAGGTCAGACTTATTTTCCTCTGATCACACTCAATAGTTGTCAGTGTCTATGAGCTGACATTACGTGTATGTTCACCGTCAGTTCCTGGATTGAGTCTGACATGGCCATCTCACGTGGATGTGTGTGGCTTACACGACTGTATTGGCCAACCCTCAACCTGGCATTCTGGGGATCTGTGTGTCCTGCCACAGCTACATGAGCAGGTTCCACAAGCAGTCCACCAATGGAGAACATGAAGTCCCGAATCTCAGATTATGGCCATTCATAGGGAGTCGCAGCTGTTGAAGGTCTGGACAAGTGTCATCTGCTTTGTAGCATTCTATGGGACACGACAATTGGCGAATGTGGGTCACACATGCACTGAGGCTCTGGCCTATTTCTGTAGCTAAATTGTGAGTCTAGCCTTTGGCTGTCCCCACACATGTACTGACAATCCAGTGGCATATATTGGCTTTGGTGACTGATATGGTAATGCAGTACACCGCTGAACACTGGGGGAATTTTGTGACAGCTACCTGTACATGTGAAATGTGAAACAGGCCACTGAGGCTGAGACGTCTGTCAGTGAACACCCCTTGTAAATTTAGAAGCGCTTAAGAGTGATGAAAGGATGTCAAAGTCTGTCTTGACTCCATGGCACATGATGTTTTGTCACAATTGGAACCCACACTCTAAAAATGCTATGCAAGTCATAGCATCCAATACCCTTTGGCCTGCCATGCGCACACAGGACAGTGTCTGTACCATTGCTCATCCAATGCACACATGATTTCCTAGTGCCAATTGTAGTGGTGCGGGAAGAGCTGATTTCAGTACAAATGCACAAATATGGCTCATTTAGCCAGTTGTCATGGCGAGACTCCAACTCCCAAAATGCACTCTGCCCTGTACAGTCCATATGCCACAGTGTGCCTTTTTAAGCTTGGTTACTGCTGCATGGACACGGAATCTGTGAATGGAGGCATCGGACACACAATGGTACAGCACTGTTTCACTCACATCATACTCCCAGACACATTTAGCATATGATGCACTTACCATGTCCCTGCTGCTCATGCTCCTCCAGCTGAGCATGGAGGGTCGGCCAAGCTGATCGCAGGACCCTCCTGTACAGTGGGGATAGGCGAGGACGATGCACATGGTGCTGGGAAGACTGGCCCACCAGCTCCTCAGCCTTGTGCCGGGCCCACTGTTTTAGGTCCTCCCAGCGCTTGCGGCATGCCCTCGCACTCCTGGTGTGGACTCCCACTGCACTGCAGCGCTCGGCGATGTTGGCCCACAGCCTGGCCCGGGCTGCATTGCTCAGCTGGTGTTCAGGGTCCCCATATAGCTGAGAAAATTTGGCCAGCACCCCCTCAGCCAAGATGTCCAACTCACTTTCAGTGAAAGGGGGTGCCTTCTCTTCGTAACCCTCAGCCATTATGGGGATAATAAGAAGGATGAGAGCAGCAGGATGTCAGAGGATCTGTCTGTGATAGAGGATGACTCAGAATGAACACAAAATGGCAGCAAACTATTTCCTGTTATGTATTTCCTGCCTCCCACTTCCTGTAAAACATTTCCTGAATGAAATTATGTGTTCCGGGTCATTTTCGGAGTTTACGGCCCGTAAGCGCAGTTTCCGGTTCCGGAGTGGGAGGTCCGCACACGAGCCGTACGCTCCGTAATCGGCGTTTCCGCACACGGGCCGTACGCTCCGTAATCGGAGCTTCCGCTTTTTGGCCGCAAATTCCGAAAATGACCCGGAACATATAATTCTATACAGGAAATGTTTGACAGGGAGTGGGAGGCAGCAAATACATCACAGGAAGTAGTTGCCTGCCATTTTGTAGTCATCCAGATCCATCCACAATCTGGAATCACATCTACTGCCATCCTGCTGTTCTGTTGTGGATAAAAAAGAAAAGACAGTGCATGTGAGAATTAATTAAATGTGACAAGAGGGTGAAGTGACCATTTCAAGACATGTCTGCAGTTTCTGTTTCAGTTTCTCATGCTTTGCATTATGGTACATGTAGTCCATATTAGGTGCTCATTTGCAGAGTTGTGTGATGTGTTCCGGAACATTGTGTTTGAGAAGTGTGGATATGTCACAGACACAGGGGGCAGAGTTACGGCTTCGGGCGCATCTCTGCTAATCAGCAGAGATGCGTCAGAAGAGTTGCGATGCATCTGCCCACCCGTGCGCCAACACAGATGCGCGGCATTGACATTTCGGTGCACCGTGCAGCTCGGATGTGCAGATGCGTGACGCATCCCCCGTTGGAAAGGCGGCGCATTGCTGGAGTTGCGTCGCATGCACAACGCAGCTCCAGCAAGGCTCGGGGGTGCCCTATCCCTATGATGCTGCGTCAATCCTTACGCCTGCTTCAAGCAGGCGCAGGGTTTTGACGCAGCATGGCCTTAAAAGTGACTGAGTGAAATATTGTAGATTTTTAGGAGGCGTTTCTGCGCCCGGAAGGCCCCCCCCCCTGCACCAGAACGCCTACATGTGGCGCAGGCCTTTACAACGTGACGCATCTCCCAGATGCATCATATAGTACATTCCCCGCAGCATGGGGCTGGCTTTGCACCACCGCAGCGTCACAAAAGTGACGCAACGGCAGCGTGAAAGGGCCGCAAGTCCCACATTAATCTGACCCATGGTGTCTGATTGACCCATTGCATCACTCACGTCGTGGGCGCATCATTTGTGGGGGAGTCACATCTGTTGATGGCACAGGGCCGACAATGCTATGGTTATGGCCTTTTCTGATTAAGAGACCCATCCTCATGAGGTTCGGCTGTGTCTCTCAGTACATGTATCATCTTGCATCTGTGGCTATAGATTCTTTCGGGACATCCACTACACTGATCGCTGACATGGGCACATGTGCTGATGCAGGCTCAACGTTTTGACTACTGTCAAGAGCTGTGATTAACATGCAGTTAGTGTGGCTTGCAAAGTAGCCTCAGGAAGGAATTTATTGACACAGTCGTGTATATCCAAGTTTCATCATTGGCAACAGACAGCAATCCACATTTGGTCCATTCCACTACAGGTTGCTCATGTGAAGAACGTGGCAACAAGCTGCTCACGGACTTGCATGCCCTGACTTCGGTTATGTGCCATGGCCCGGTTTCCCAGATTCATAGGTAGCCGAGGTTCCAGCGGTATCTGTAAGCCATGCGTTAAGGCAATGTTGTGCAAGACACAACAGGCTAAAATGATCTTGCACACTACTTCTGGGGAGTACTGCAGCACCCCCCCTGTACGGTCGAGACATCTGAATCGCGACTTCAACAGACCAAAAGTGCGCTCTATGATGGCTCGAGTCCGTATGTGTGCCCTATTGTACCTACGCTGTGGTACAGTGCCTGCACGCCTGTAAGGGGTGAGGAGATGTGGGGTGAGTGCATACCCAGCATCACCTGAGTAGAGGGGAAAGGGCAGTTGGTTAGATTTCCCTCTTTGACTTGCACAGGACATGATCTATACTGTATTACATGCATTGTCAGGTGGGCCCTGTATCTAGCTTAATGAATCTTAAAGTACTATGGTTAATTTTGGGGGGCATTCAGACATTTCAAAAACACATAATCCTCCTTTCTAACGCTTGGTACTTACCCAGTAGCCACATGTTGCCAAATTCTCCCGCAGCTATCCGCCGGGCAAGAGGTGACATGCGGAATATGAAGCTGTCATGGGTACTGCCGGGGAACACCGCATGCACATCAATGAACCTCCCTCTGGCATCACAGACAGCTTGCACATTGATGGAATGCCATCAGTGTCTATTGCAGAAGATGTGTGCAATGTGGCGGGGTGGCTGAAGGGCCACATGGGTACAGTAAATTGCACCTAGCACACGTGGAAATTGTGCAATGCGAAAGAAATCTCGTACTGCCCTTTGTCTCAGGGCCAGTGTCGGTGGCATATGTATGTGGAGGTGGGATCTTGCAGTGATGCATCTCAGTACCTGATGCAGTCACCGCGACTGGCTCACCTGGGTTGTGCCCACATGGTCACTGGAGACCCTTTGGAATGAGCCAGTGGCGAAGAAATGGAGCGCTGATAGGATCTTGAGGTATGCTGGTATTGCATGTGAGCAGCAGGTCACGGAGTCAAGTTCCTGCTCCCACTCACATACCATATCCAAGATGATTTCTGGAGGGAAACGGTACCTGGCCCTTATATCTTGACTGGACATTCCAAATAAGTTGATCCTCTGTCTGAAGATCCTCTCTGCTCTGGCTCTCCTCCTCCTCCTCCTCAAGTGGTTTTGCTGCATGGCAACGGGCAGTGCAACAAACACATTCAGTGACATGTTGAAAGGGTTTGTGTGTGTCTGCTCTGCAGTTATACGTGCTGCCGAGCTAGGATTGGCTGGAGTGCGTCAGCTGATGCATGGTGGGGGATGGTAGGGACTTGGACAGGTGTTTCCCCTTGGCTCAAATGATCAATGGCAACAGTAATGTAGTCTGGTCCCAATTGTTCCGGCCCGAAAGCGGAATTTCCGGCCCGAGGCCGGAGTTTCCGGCCCGGGAGCGGGTATTCCGCCCTCAAAGCGGACTTTCCGGCCCGCATGCGGACTTCCCGCTCCGGGCCCGGAAACTCCGCTCCGGGGGCGGAAATTCCGGCCCGGGTGCGGACGTAAGTTTAGTGGTCGTAAATGGATTCTGTGAATAGCAAAAGTCCTAAGTTCATTTTGTGAATCGCTAAAGTAGTAAGTTCATTCTGTGAATACCAGAAGTACTAGGTGCATTCTGTGAATACCAGATTGGTACTAAGTTTAGGATTTAGTCTTAAGTTTGTTCTGTGAATCGGGCCCAGCATATTTTACGAATAGGATCAGTGAGGCTGGTAACTCGACGAAAGAGCTGTTTTCACTCTACAAAACTCTTTCAAGCGGAAACCCAGCTATTGCCCCCGCTGACTGCTCACCAGAATTGTGTGACAAAATCGCAGATTTTTTCTCAGATAAAATAACAAAAATCTACTCAGCATTCCCTACGCAGTCCAAAACCGGGGCAGACTTCGTTGAAAGCCCAAGGGAGTGGGGAGATAAACCTAGACTTATCAACTTTACTACCCCTCCCACGGAAGATCTTCTAAAAATCTACAGGTCGGTGAAGTCGGGCTCTCCGAGAGACCCTACCACACCCAAACGCCTGACGGATAGTCTAAGGGTACTAGAACCATACATTAGACATGTACTCGATGTATCTTTTACCACCAAGACAGTACCTAGGGAGTGGAAAAAGGCGCTGGTTCTGCCCCTCAGGAAGAAACCTACCATCAGTTTTGAGAAACTTGACAATCTCCGCCCAATTTCACTCCTGCCCTACCTAGCCAAGGTGGCCGAAAAAACGGTCAATAAACAACTAATGGACTTCGTGGAAAAGGCTGCCTTATTGCACGACACCCAATTCGGATTCCGCCCCCGCCACTCTACAGAGTCCGCACTGCTTACTGCAGTTGAGACCCTACGTCAGGGGGTAGATGAGGGACACACCATGGCCCTCATCCTATTGGACCTGAGTGCAGCGTTCGACACTGTGGCGCACGACAACTTGCTACAGTGTCTGAACAACGGAGGTATATCCGAAGCTGCACTCCAATGGTTACAATCCTTCCTGACAGGGAGAAGCTTCCAGGTTCGCCAGGGCGACCACTACTCGAGAAACATAGGTTTGGGTCAGGGCGTCCCCCAGGGTTCGTCCCTGAGCCCAACCTTGTTTAATCTCTATGTCTCTCCAGTGGCTTCAATTGCCGTGAGTCACGGATTGAGCATCGTGTCATACGCCGATGACACGCAGCTGGCTATCTCCCTATCGCGTGCACCCGGCCTTGCGATGGACAGTTTCAGGAACTGCATGCAAGAACTTGCAGCCTGGATGTCCACCAACTGCCTTAAGTTAAACGGCAACAAGACCGAGGTGCTCGTTGTGGGGGGAACCCATCTGTTTGGTCATCGGCGTGGTGGCCTCCATGTCTGGATGAAGCTCCCATACCCCGCCAGGGAGTAAAAAACCTAGGCGTATGGCTCGACGATGACCTATCTTTTGGTCCCCAAATAGACCGAGTTGCAGGCGTCTGTTTTGGTGTCCTAAAAACCATAAGGAAGGTCCTTGACCTCCTTCCTATGTCAGCACGGAAAACACTGGTACATGCCCTTGTGACATCACGCCTAGACTACGGCAACCTACTTTACCTGGGTACCACCTGCAAAGCCATGAATCGCCTTCAGGTAATACAGAACGCGGCAGACCGTCTCATCCTAAAAATCCCTAAACGATCAGACACCAAAGCCGCTCTCAAAACCCTCCACTGGTTGCCAGTAAAAAGCAGAGTGGAATTCAAAGCCCTCTGTACATGCCACCGCATCCTGGCTAAGAAATCTCCTATTCCACTCCAGAACTTAGTGACAAGGTATACACCTGCGCGCGAGCTGCGCTCCTCATATGAGGGCCTACTTAAGGTTCCTAGGGTCAAAAGAGCCCGTATGGGCGGACGCTCCTTCCGCTATCTGGCAGCGAAAAGCTGGAATTCCCTCCCTCTCCATCTCCGTCTGGATCCATCCGAATCCAGCTTCCGCAAGAACCTAAAAACACACCTGTTCTCCAGATAACGGATCACTGGTCTCCACCTCGCTCAGAGTTCTTCAGTTGCAGCGCGGGGACACGCTTTGGCGTAACCAAGCGCTTTTATAAGCTACCCTTAATAATAATAATAAAGATGTCAAAACCAAGGGCGCAAGCCCCTCTGTAGCCTCAATGGGTTGTATGACACCTATTTCACACAGTTTATCTAGCTCCCTCTTGAGTGTCTCTCTAAGGTGGAAAGGTACTGACCGTGTTTGGTGCACCACCGGTTTGGCACCCTGTCTGATCTTAATTTTGTGCTGGAAATCCCGTAACCTGCCTAGCTCCTCATTGAAAAGTTTAGGGAACGTAATCTGTAGATCTTTCTCGCTACTGGATCTGTCAACCAAAATCACCTGATTCTCATTGTTGGGATCTAAAATGATACCCAGCTCTCTTTGATGTTGCCACCCTAGAAGATTGGCACCATGCTCTACAATGTACACGTTCCCCACTGTGGTCCTTCCTCTGAAATCAATATGACTATTCAACATCCCCACCAGGGGAATGGGATCTCTCGTGTACCCTTCTGGTGTGATATCAGGAGACTCTAATACCTCTCTGGACCCACCCAGTGACTCCTCAAAATCGTGCACGTTTACTAACGTGAAAGGGGAACACGAATCTGCAAAAACTTCAAGCGGTCTGTTATTGAATAGTACAATACATTTGGGATAATTCTGTTTCCCACCTGCAGCGATACTTCCCACTTGGAACGTATACTTAGCATGAGATTCTTCACAAGTATTAACCACACTAACGGTGTTGCTTATCCCTTCTCTGCACACCCTTGCTAGATGCCCCCTCCTATTGCATTTTTTACATAAGACACTTCTAGCTGTACAATTTGGGTTATTCGCAAGATGGTTACTACTGCCACATCTATAACATTTTAAATTATGCATTTCTTTGTTTGATTTAGGGACTTGAGCCTCCTTTGTGCTCCATTTGTCTGATAACTTAAACACATCCTTACTCTGCTCCTCCACCTGTATTGATGCTACTACTTCATATCTAACCTTCATTTCTTTTACATATTTCACAGTATGTTCAATGGATTGAGCAATCGCCACTGCATCCTTCAAGGTGGGATTTTTTGCCAGAAGTTTTTCTTGTACCCTGCTACTGTTTGTACATCTAACTAATTGGTCACGTATGAGTGAGTCATTTAGGTCCCCAAACTCACATAGCTGAGTAAGACCCCTTAGAACTGCAATGTAGTTACTGATCGATTCACACTTCCCTTGTACTCTGCTGAAAAACTTGTGTCTCTCCAACACCACGTTGATCTTATCTCCAAAGTGTGTCTCCAGTTTCATCAATGTGACATCAAACACATCATAGCCATCCTGATCCTCCAATTCAGGTTCAGGAAGAGTTTCGTATACTTTGCGCCCATGAACGCCCAAATTATGCAGAAGAATGTGCTGTTTTCGTAAAGCTGAAAACTTTTCCCCACCCATGGCAATTAAATACGATTCAAAAAGCTTGGCCCAATCTTTCCAGTGAATTTCTGGATCCCCACAGTCATTTAAAAAGGACGGGGGTTGTCTCATGCCTGGCGTGCCCATGGTAACTGCATGCGTAAGGGTTTCACAGGCAGGAAAACTCACTTAGCTGAAAACACAGCTGGGGCGCAGACTTAAAGACTCCTAGGATTTCCCTGGTAGGCCTTAAAGTGAGGCCCACGTGATTCTACCAGAACCTGCTTCCCCCAAGAGTTCTGAGAGTGCTAAAGTGTCCCCCCAACAAGGTGTACTTATCTGCGCCAAATCCTGTCATGTCCTCCACATGTAGGTGACCCGACTGTCTCCTTCACTTCCTTGAGAAGACGAAATAGACGGCCCACAGGCGGCTGGAGCGCCGGACGCAGGCTACACTGGAACTTCCCGCGTAGCGGAACGCCCTCAGAGGCTGGCGCGCCGGCTCCTCTGAGAGGAAATTGCCTCACAGGACGTCCGCTTCATCCAGATACATGCCCACTGCAGAGAACTCCTCCGCGACATGGCTTCCCCACTTGCTCTCCACACAACGGGAACAATTTTTTCTCTCCACAGAACGGTAACCAAATCATCCTACTGCAGCTGGCCACAGACTGGGATCTGGCACTGGCAATCTGGCACCTGCACGTAACTATCACCAGGATCGCCCGATCTTCCAATGGCTCCCGTCAGAGACCGAGAGGGTCCGACTGCACTCTCCTGTGTCAGCTGACTTGCTGACTCCACAGACACTGGTCAACACCACACTAGATTGTGCCCTCAGGGTGTCCTTGGCTCTGCTGATTCACCACAGATCCAATACCCTCAATTCAACCAGCGCTTGCTTTTTCAACCGCAGCACAGCACTCGCCAGATGCGTGTCAACTAAGACGGTGTCGAAGTATTTTCCTGATGTTGTGCTACCATTTGTCTTCTGCCCAGAACAACCGCAGCACATCACCTGCCAGATGCGTGTCAACCACGTCAGTGTCGAAGTATTTTCCTGACGTCGTGCCACAATTTGTCTTCTGCCCCGAACACCCGCAGCATAGCACCCGCCAGATGCGTGTCAACCAAGTCTGTGTCGAAGCAGTTTCCGACGTGGTGCCACAATTTTTCTTCTGCCCAGAGAGAATATACAGAGGGGAGATGGCCAGCTGCCCCCTACACAGCTCGTCGCCAGTGTTGTATTCAAAAGAAACTGCACTCCGGTAAGGTAAGTTATAATCTTTATTCTGACCATCTGCTCTCACAGCAATGACAGCAACAGCATGAACATTCTAAGATCAACTCCCCAGGGTCATACCATTCGCGGACCAGGGAGGGGGGGTGGGACATACCAACTCAAGATACGTATACTAAGACCTTCAGTGTTTTACCCTGCCAAACTCATCCGACTGGTACCCTCTAATTTGGACAGCGGAGTTCACATACAACAACGCTGAACATGCCACTTTGGGTTGTTCAACCTTCTTCTTTCTTTCAGGGTTTCATCCAAATATGCTTCCCTTCGACTGGCCTGTGGTTTTCAAACATCCTACTATTCAAGAACATCATGCTCATCTTCGAATTGTGCTGAAAGAAGCAAAGAAACAACTACAGAAAGCTCAAGATGCCCACAAGCGCTTCGCAGATAAGAAAAGAAGTCCTGAACCTCTTTATCAAGTAGGAGACTGGGTATGGCTGTCCACAAAGAACCTACATCTGAAGGGAGGGGGAAAGCTTTCACCGAAATACATAGGGCCGTACAAAGTGGATGAAGTCATTAACCCAGTCGCTCTAAAACTGTTACTCCCCCAAACCTGGCATATACATCCTGTATTTCATGTCTCTTTACTTAAAATGTGTCCTAGTTTTATGAGACTTCCCTCTCGACCTGCCCCTATTGAAATAGACGGACAGGAAGAATACGAAGTAAGAGCAATACTAGACTCCCGCTTAGTCAGAGGGCGTGTGCAATACCTGGTAGATTGGGTAGGATACGGGGTGGAAGACCAAACCTGGGAACCCGCTAGTAACCTACACTGCCCTCTTCTAGTTACACGATTTCATGCTCAAAATCCTGGGAAGCCAGGTCGACCGCCGAGACGGCAGTCCTTACGATGGGGCTCTGTCGCGATTACCGCAGTAGAAGGCCAGGGCGAGGCGCGCACCATACATCTTCCCTCCGGCGCTTATAGATTCCAGCGCGCGGTCCGATATGCAGGGCGCGTAAGGGGAGGCAGTAGTATGCACAAGCACCGGGCACTACAACTCCCAGCATGCCCACGGACGACGAACCAGAAGTAGTTCCCGGCTGTTCCGCCGGACTACGATAAAGCCCTTCCCTCTCCCAGGGAACAGGGCTTGACAATACTTTTTTGAACATACTTGTAGCGGATGGTATTCCCCGCTGGATACTCGCAACCAACGAAGCCTAGAGTCGGATAACCTGTAGCGACCCGACACGGAACGTAGACTGCACCGTTGTGACAGAGACATTGCGGCTTCGAGACCAGGAAGTAAGCAACCTCCGATGCGTCCAAGTCGAGACTCCCCTCCAGATGAAGATTTGTGAGTAGTGCACTACCAAGCGATTTCTCTGATTCCCCCCTGTTTGCTATGCCAAGCGTTAGAACTCTGGTAGGTGCACGGACTAGCGCTGCCTTGCTACACCCCGTTCACTTCACTCATTAAAGACTCCCTGCACTTGAGACGCTCACCTATGCCTATAAGCCTGCTGTCCCAGGTATTACCCAGTCCTTGTACCCGTGAATAGTTCAGTGAGCCTGAAGAGGTAATCAACCCTAACTGTGACGTAACAGTGTGGGGGAGATTGACTGTATCTATTACTGCCAATTTCTGAGGTGCATGCTCGCGCTCAACCCTTGCGCCATCATTGAAGAACCCTTTTGTTGACTTTACCGAATAGCCTTACAGTTGCTGCTACTGTCTCTAGTAAGTCTCGCTTGCTGTTGGGGTAAGAAACGTAACCTTGAGGACTTGAGTAGCGAGGGGGTGGGAAGCGCGTATTCACCTCTCTGTCGCTTGTCTCCCCTCTGTAGTTCTTCTCTCGGAGATTCCTCTGCCGAGTCACAGATCCCATCGTAGACGCAGGACCAGAGATACCTCACCGCCCAGCAGCATTTTATTATTTTTTCCACTTCCCTTTTCCCCGGGGGGCTTTCCTGCGCAGTAGTGTAGTCATGCTCTGTGAGGGTCTGCGCCTCAGGGTCGAGGGGGGATAAGCCACACTCCATCGCTCCAGACGGCTTCCTTCCGAGGTTAGTGGCAATTTTGTGTTCTTTAACCACTAACTCCACGACACAGCTAAGGAAGAGGACGTCTTTGTTGCATCAGACTTGAGAGAAAAGAACTGCTAAGTATTTTGGCTGGGCTTAGTACAAGGACATTCTGGACAAATTCAGACCGTTTTCTGACACACAAATTAATGCAGGGGGTCCATACCCTTCTTCACAGTGCCAACGAAAGTGAACATCCGCTGGTTGACGATAATCAGGTGGGAGATGCTCAAGATGATAAACAACACTGAGCTCGGCCTTAATGCAATCGAGGAAGAACTGAAAGCCATCCGCCTCAAGGTGATGCAACATCGATATATGTTGGACTTATGATCACAATGGAGGGAGGGGTGTGTACCAAGATCAGTGCATCTTGTTGCACATTTATCTCATGTAATGACCTGGATAAGACTTTTGCCATCCAAGCATTGCGCTGTTTACAAGGAGACAAGCGGGAGGAGAGTGGTGCCCCTGAGCAGCCATGGTGTTTAAACTGGTTTACCTGGCTCTCCCGCTGACTGACTGGGTTGTGTACTTTGCTGTTGCCCAGTCTCATATTTTATTGTTCTTGTGTGGTTTCCTACAATTGGGGGTTTCCTGCTGTAAAAATGCAGGCCTCAAATTAGGTAGATAGCAAGTAACTAGGAAAATGATATTATTCAAAACTGAAGAACAGCATGTTCCCAATAATAAGAATGTCATGAAGTATAGGTTGAATAATGTCATTGAAAATTCAACGAGAGGGTGGAATGTTGATAATGATAAAAACTATGTCAAAGCTTATAATGGTTCACTCGTATACACAAACGAAATTGATTCACTATTATCTAATTTGCCCGTCATAAACTCTCCATCAACCCCAATTCAAAAATATGTGATCAGGCAGACTCTGCAACCTAGAACTGCGGTAACTGATTGACAGGTTACAGGTGTACTGGCATGTAGCTGCCAGACAAATGTGCAAACAGGGAACTCTGGTCCATCCCTCAGATAAGCACAGCGACACTACAATGGTCCAGGGAAACTGGCCCTATGAAAGCACACATGGCCAGAGAGGTGTGAGCATTGCCATAATAGCATAAATTCAGAAGTCAGCTTCCAGGGTGGCTTCTGTAATGGCTAAAATCAGTGGAGCATCTCCCGAAGGAAGAAAAGGGGACAGATCACGCCATGGACTGAGGAGCTCAATAAGATCTTGGGCTAGAATAAGCACATATAAGACTACAGCTAGCTCCACAAAGAGCAATAGTAACAAGGTAGTGATGACAGAGCCAAATTCAGCAACACACTCTAGGCGTGCTGGTGAGCCATCCTTGATCGGTATGCCCTATTGGTGGGGGGCGGGCACCAAGAGAGGAAAGAAGGTGACCAACCTGCCTCCTATGAAGTAGCAACAACGAGGGATTCCCAGTTTAAGGGTCTGACACAAATGGATGTTAAGATACATGCAGGGTTACTGTTGGTTGAGACTGCAGAGATGAGTTTCCCCCTCTACAACCCTGGGTACTATGCTCAGGTGTCTCGGAGCAAGGGATGCCAGAGCTGCACCATAGCAGTGGGACCTAAAACATGGTGGCCAGAACATCGCAGGTGGAGGCAAGGAAGCGACTCTTTAACATTTTCAGTTCAGCCCGTAACTTGAAATAGGGGTTTCCTACTCCACACCAAAATCTTCTTCTCTGCAATGGATCTTTGCAGCTATTTTAGAATGGAGCGATACCAAAGGGGATGATGGACCGAGCGCTTGAGCAAATCAAACACTCACCCCCAGTCAAGTGATCTGGGTTTAATCCATCATCATTCTTTAGCTCACTCCACCACCCCAGTTCAGACATGGCCATATGCAAATCAGTCTGACCCTGTGCCTCATGGGAACAGTCCAGCCCGAACTACCAAGCCATGTCTTCCCTGGACCGGAAAGAAGCATCCTGGGACCGGTTTCGGGTTCATAACCCTCATCAGCCAGGCTATCTTGAATCCAGTGGCAAAGTGAGCAAGGGACCCACGTCTGGGCATACCCTGCTAACTTAGGGCCAACAAAGCGATACCAAAGGGGATGATGGACCGAGCACTTGAGCAAATCAAACACTCACCCCCAGTCAACTGATCTGGGTTTAATCCATCATCATTCTTTAGCTCACTCCACCACCCCAGTTCAGACATGGCCATATGCAAATCAGCTTGACCCTGTGCCTCATGGGAACAGTGCAGCCCGAACTGCCAAGCCATGTCTTTCCCGGACCGGAAACAAGCATCCCTGGACCGGTTTCGGGTTCATAACCCTCATCAGCCAGGCTATCTTGAATCCAGTGGCAAAGTGAGCAAGGGACCCACGTCTGGGCATACCCTGCCAACTCAGGGCAAACAAAGCGATACCAAAGGGGATGATGGACATGCCACTGGAATCAAGCTATCTTGGCTGAAGAGGGGTGAAACCCCGAAACCGGTCCTAGGATGCTTGTTCCCAGTCCAGGGAAGACCTGGCTTGGCAGTTCGGGCTGGACTGTTCCTATTAGGCACAGGGTCAAGACTGATTTGCATATGGCTGGGTCCAAATTGGAATGGCATGGTGAGCAAGAAAACGATGGATTTAGGCCCAGATCTCTGTACTGGGTTGAATGTATGACAATGTTCTGCATTCTGTCCATTAATAGTTCTTGTTACCATTTTAGAATGGAGCATCAATAAAAAAAACATCTCAATAGACATCATCAATTTAGTCATTTAGTTCATTCAATGATGAGAGTTTTGGATCAGTTTGAAAACCTTTATTTATTGATAAGAGTTTAGTATATGTTTTGTCTTTCTATTCAAATTAGTAAATTACATACATCTGTTTACAGAAACATAAGGAAAGGTCATAGTTAGAATCAATCATGTAAATTACATTATGCTCCATAAAGGAACTAAATCCCTGTTCTATTCTAAGCAGATTCTAACGTTCCAGAACCCAGAAAGAATCCTTTTGGAAAAGAGCAAGATTTAAACAAGCATTGAAATAGAATCAAATTAAAGCCGAACTCCCCATGAAAAGTAGTTCCAGAAACTCGTCTGAGTCTCTTCTCTCAAATCAGTATCAACAAACAGTTGCAGTAGCAACTGTTCACAGTTAAGCTAAGACAATAGTCACAGCAGTAGCAGTAACCATTAAAGAAAATAGACACCCACAAAGTAGTAGGTGAAAGAGATCCCAGTCAGCAGTACCTCACACTGATTAGGGTAAAAAGTGCTAAGGGAGAATGGGATGGTCGCATAAGAATGGACTGGACTGGACTGCTTTAATTCTAACTGAGAACATGCATATTATAAAACACAAAACATATGTAGCAATCCATTGTGGTGTACGGTCATTTTAAACCAATGAGAACAGATAGTCCAAGGGTCTGCTGCTTGTTCCTTCATTCCCACGGTAAACGTACGGCAAGATGCCATCTACAAATGTCACCTTAGGCCCTCATTACAATGAGTATCGGAAAGCCTCTGACAGCAGGTCGGAGGCTTTCCGAGCCTCATGGCAGTTTCAGGCTCGAACACAGCATTGCGATGCCGGCGGATGAAAGTGAAATGGGACGGTCACGTTCGTAGGCCTGCCCATAACCCCTATGGAGGCATTTTCACTGTAGGGATTATGATGTTGGTTTCCGGCAGGCTTTCCATGTCTGGCTTTCTGACATGGAAGGCCTGTCAGAAAGAGACATTGGGGGCCCCTATCAAGGCCCCCTTTACCCTAGGGCCTCTGATTGGGGGCCGAGGGAAGGTACCCCCCCTGTTAATCCCTGCACAGTGTGGCAGGCAACCTGAGGTGCCTGCCACGTGGTACAGGGAAGAACAGATTCTCCCATTTGTCTATGGGAGTATGCAACCTCACCATGTGCGGTCACGTTGTAATCACGGTGTCGGGACTGCCGACCGGAGGTCGGTTGGTCCCGAGACCGCAACATCCACCCGACATCGTAATTAAGCCTACTCTGAGTTTTGCCGAAAACCCTGCAGTCTAACTATTAGCTATTCAGTATTCCACTGCTTAACAATGAACTATTCTAAAGGCAGAAACATTCTAGTTGTGACCTACAACATTAGGTTCTGAGATTCACATCTTCATGTAAGCATTATTGTTTCAATACACTATTCAGCATTCAGCATTGTGAATATGTGGCACCTAGAAAACTAAATATGATGAGAAGATGTAGCTTAGGAAAAGAAGAAAAGCATTTTTTAAGTCAGCACATTCTACAGAGATAACATGTTTAAATAAGTCAAGTGTGAATCACTTATCAAATCATATTACATAGTTAAGCATTCCCTAAAAGCACTCATTTATTAAAGAAGAAAATTAACTGAAAGGTAAAAAATGGAAGAGTTGTAGTCTCGCCAAGTAGTGTAATTGCAATGGAAATGAGTGCCTAGTGCTAAAATCATGCTACAAGTTAATTTTGCACATTTAAGAAAAGGCACATTTTCCTAGGTTTCATTCTATCAAGCATTTTCATGTTAATGTCTAGTGTAAATTATGGAATTTATTTAAGCTAAATTCTCCTACTCTATCACAGAGACTCACAGACTAATGGCAAATCTCACATCCAGGTGTAGCCCATGCAAGGTCAAAGTAAAACACAGGGCACAGCAGACAGACGGCTGGGGAGCAGGAAACAGGTGGCTCTGGTTCAGTATCCTAGTCATGAGGAGCTGACAGACCTGGATGGATAACAGTGATTAAAGAGGTTGGATGGTTGTTGGTAGAGCGTAGCTGACCAAGAAGAGACAGAATTTGTGAAAGGGGAAAGGGCTCACATATCAAAAAAAGAGTGGCAAAAAAAGACATTGGAGCACAGGGTGTGGAGGAGGATGATGGGGACAAAGAGGGTACCAGCAAAGGGGTGTAACACAAAGCTTCTCCCAGATTAGCACTGGTAATGGCACACATGCTTAAGCCAAAGACAGGCCATAGGAGGGTATGGGCACAATACGTAGTGGAGGTGTTGTGTAGTTCCTATATACCCTAATCAGGATCTGCGCATTCAGATAACATAAACTTTGGGATTGGTGGCAGACTGGTTCCGAGCATCCCCACCGGCTATGTTAGCCTGTTTGTATTAGCTAGCTCACAGTGCCACTAGAATCTCCTCTAATCGGGGAGAGAATAGTTTTTGGCAACCTCAGAACATGACAAACCTGATCACCCAAGATCGTGGAATACTACTTTTTTCTCAGTCACTCGTGCTTACTTAGTTTGTCTCGGAGATACACAGAATAAACAGGCTGGGCATTTCAATAAGAATTTATTGAACAGTTGTTATTCTAGTGTAGAATAGATGAGTTGTAACAACCATTAGACAGTAGCAAGGATATATGATGAGCAGTATTACGTAAGTAAAAGGATGGTACAGTTCTACCGTTTTGCAGTAATCATGAATATATACCAGTCCATAGAATACATGATAAAAGTGCGTACTCCTACGATGTCTCCCTCACTAGATGTACCTAAATGTACCTAGCATCTGTGTAGGTGTTATGCCAAGAATCCCTTTAGGATCTAGTCAACCCCATTACCTGAGAATGAGAGAATATGAGACCCTGTCCTGGTCTCGAGTTGGACACCCCCCGAGGGATGTTAGACCACTGCGATCTAGAGTGCCTGCATGCAGGAACATCAGCGTCTCTGGTCAGTGTGTCAGCAGGGAAGTCACGGTCTCCTCTGTCTTTCTAAGCAAGACATGATGTATATATACCCATAGGTCTCCCCAGAGGTCCTACCTTGCTGTGTTACTGTGTCAGCCTAAAGGATGACCTCAGGCCTGAACTTTATACATAGATATTATACAGGAGATGTCAGTCCTTCAGTGCTTCCAAGAAACCTCATGCATAATGTATGAGATTCGAACTATGGAATACCTGCATTCTGAACGCAGTGTCGTATCTAGGTAAAAGGTCAGTTCCTAAGAACCGTTATGTATGTAATGTAGGGAAGAATATAGGTGAAAGGTTGAGATGTTACCTGTACCTATATAAGGTACCTATATGAAATATAACAGAAGGACCTCGCCCATAAGGATCTGTGTGTGACAGAAGAAGAAGACAGATTTAGGGGAATAGAAGAAGGAAGATCAGACAGCCAAGCGGCAGAAAATGTGGAAGCGTATAGCACAGTAGTAGAGGGAGAAAATGGTTGCATGGAAAGGTTGAAGGTGTGAGGCAGGAGTGGAAATGTGAGTGAGAGAAGAAGGAATGGACATGCAGGGAAGATGGAAGGAGAACCTTGGGTGGAACCCATGAGAGGGTCCAAGGGAGAAAAGACACTGGCCTAGTGGAAGGACAGAAAAAAGGAGGGTGAAAAAAGATAAGAAGCCCAAAATGTTGGCGCATTGTAAAAAAAAGTAGGGTGGAATCAGATTCTGAGAGAGGGGGCATTTGGCGAGATAAGTGTGGTGACAGGAATACCCTAGAGGGGGCGGAAGGAGAGGAAGGTGTTGTCATTGTAATGGGCATGATGAGAGAAGTCAAAATGTGAAATTTCAGACGGAATGGTGGAAGTTTTGGGACACGTTTTTAGCATGAGCAATGGCACACCGCATCCATGGGCCCAGAAGGAAGTGGATGATGCCCAAGAAGCGGTGCAACCTCCGCTAAAGGAGCGCAGGAGTGGAGGGACAATGGAAGAAGGTGCAAAGGTGGGTCCAGGCATTGTGTGATTGCTAGATATAGCTGGGAAATGAATTCCTCAGAGACAAGACAAAAAGATGAGGATATTAGCGAAGATAGACAGGATGATAAAGGATGATAAAGTTGCCGTACATGAGAGTGATGAATCCTGTGGTGGGGGTAGAGAGGGGACATTCCGATAAGTACCAAAGAGAAGATTTGAGAGAAAGTGTATATGGAACTTTTTAGGCTATTGCTTCGGAAAATTGGGTGCAAGCATGGCTCCAGGACAGAAGGGAGGGAACTGGCCAAGCATCCAAGGTGCCAACAAATATAGATACCTAGACGGCAGTATTCACAATCTTTGCAACTATCATTTGTCAGAGATCACTGGAAAGTTGTGTGGCCCTATAGATATATATGGATGTAATAGCATCTGCCAGCAAAATCTTTAGGGTCCTAGCATGACAACAATTTGATAAGGAAATCAGACCAAGGAGGGATGTGACATTCATGAAATCATGAGTTAACTTAAACAATGAGCTGCGGCCACAGTTCATAACACCAACACAGTCACTACCAACAGAGCACACAGCAAGCAGATCATCATAGCTGTACATGTATTTTCAAGGGCATCCCACTCCTGGAGTTTTACCAGAGGAGAACACCGTAGGTATCTGGGCTAATTAACACACAGAGGTTATAAGTGCTCTGCCAAGCACTTTTTTCCTGAAGTGCTTCGGAGTCCAAAGACTAGACAGCAGGCCAACTGGTTAAAGCAGACACAATGAGAGATTGGCTGCAGCTGCACCGATGGGGTCACAACCAGTTTGCTATGGGAGGAATTTGCACAGGGACTTAGAATCCCCTACATTGGACCTAGGACCAGCACATATGACCAGCAAATAGGACCAGCAAATGGGTGGTAAACTGCAGTTTATGCACTGACATAATAAAATAGTGGTTGATAAATTGAGGAAAGGAATAGAGAGTGGTCAAATGGCAAGCCCTTTTGATGAGCTGCCACTACAGGAACAAAGAATTTTGCTCCTTGGGGTGGTGCCAAAGAATGCAGTAGGCGATTGTTAAATTGACTACTCTAACATAGATACAGTGATTGAGTTAGTACGGAAAAGCAGAGAGGCTGAAATGTGTAAAGCTGATGTCAAGTCAACATTCCAGCTCTTGAAAGTACACCTGGAAGATTTCCGACAACTTGATTTTTTATTTATGCGGTAATACTACATGGAGACATATGTGGTGCCTTGTACCGTGTGCAGTGTTTGAGATATTTAGCATGTTTCTGGAGTCGTGATGAGGCAGATGTTGAGGCCTGAGCAGGTGCTGCACTACCATGAAAGTGTTCTGATGTGAACAGAGTGTGAATGGCTCATGAGTGCACCAGAATGAGGGGAATCTTGGAGGCAATAACCAGGGTCGGACTGTGGCAGAAAATGGGCCCATGCACCAAAATAGAAGTGGCCCCCATTAGTGAATGTGATCACTAAAAATGAGGCTGGAATTTTCAAATTGGGGTCGCTTTTAACTCGTAAAGACCCGCTATATATGTGTTTTGCAAGGTATGGAAGACTGCATGGATTTTAACTTACTGCAGGCAATGCTCGTTTTAATAACAGGGTAATCCTCAGTAACAAATGGCCCAAAGGACCATAAAACAGTCCCGCAAACAGCTAAACAACAGGGCCACACACCCACCTATCAGACCAGCCCATCAGCCCTGCCTGATCGCATTATGAGCCTGTCTGACCCTGGCAATAGTAAATGGTTTTGGCATACAAGTAGTTCTGGAAAAGAAAGAAGGTCCCAACACTCCCCTGATGTTCCTGGGAATTAGGCCAAACTCAGTGGATATGGTGCTGCAGCTTAAAGTGGACAAAACGACAGCCCAGAAGGCCTTACTTAAGGAGGTAGTAGGTGAAAAGAAGAGTGGACTGAGGAAACCACAACAGGTGCTAGGGCAACTGTACTCCACCTGAAAGGCAATGCACCTAGGTAGATCCTTCTTTGGACAGTTGCCTTTTACCATGAATGGAAAAAACAATGAATGGACAGAATGCAGAACAATGTCATACATTCACCCCAGTACAGAGATCTGGGCCTAAATCCATCATTTTTTTGCTCTCCGTGCCATTCCAGTTTGGACCCAGCCATATGCAAATCAGTCTTGACCCTGCACCCAACAGGAACAGTCCAGCCCAAACTGCCAAGCCAGCTTCTCCCTGGACTGGAAACAAGCATCCTAGGACCGGTTTCGGGGTTTCACCCCATATCAGCCAGGATAGTTTGATCCAGTGGCATGGAGAGCATGAATGGGGCAACAAATCCACATCACAAGGTTAGGGTGACAGAAAGGGTGAAACACGATTTGAGAATATGGCTTGGATTTTTAGCCCTACAATGGAGTCATGATGTGGTTCCCAGATGAACTGAATGTAAAGATCTTTTCTGATGCAAAAGGCACAGGAGGATCTGGAGAGTATTGGAATGGCCAATAGTGGACTGAAAGGTGGCTAGAATAATGAAGGATCAAATGTCATAGTGTTGCCTTTTTGGAGTTCTTTCCGCTGGTGGTGAGGCTGTGGGGAGATGAACTGAGGGAAACACAAGTGATGTTTGGGATTGCTAATCTGTTAGTTGTGCCCACGATTAACGGACAGATGACAAAGAATGAGTGGGGTTTTTGGCTCAGGAGAGAAGGTGAGAGAACAGTGCGCAGGGTTTGGAAGAGAGGAGGATTTAAGATGAATTTTATCATGAGGCAGATTGTGGAAGGGCTTGTGCCCATGAATATGGGGGGCACTTACAGGCCTAGCATTCCATGGGAAATGTTTCTAAGGATATGATCCACGTGGGTGCGAACTGGGCATAAGAATGTGTGAAGGGTGGAACATGAAAAAATTGAAAGATAGAGACCTTAGGAAATCAGTCACAACTGATGTTTGAGGGGAGTATTGGAACAGGTGAGAGTTGCGTACTCCTTCACCTGGGAGAGTGCATTATTCATTGCAACATTCATAGTGCTGGTTTTCAGGGCCTTTCGGGTATCGAAGGTAGTTGGGTCAGGAAGCGGCAAGGGATTTAGTTTCGATTACATAAGGGTGAATGGGCGTGGAGTAGGAATTGGAGTGAAGAGGAGTAAGACAGATCTAAAGTGCAAAGGGAATATGGCGTGGGTAAGTGTCAGGAGAAGAAATATGTCAAGTGAAAATGGTAGGTGCGAATTTTTTTTTTAGAAAGAGGGGCATTGCAAAGGGCCGTTTTTTGACATAAAGACAACTCGAAAGTGACAGACAGGCAAGTGCTGGGGGTTATGAGAAAATGCCTGAAGAAAAGTGGCTGGAAGGAGGGATGGTTAGGGACCCATTCATTCAATATAGGGTTGGCTATGTAAGGTTTTCGATTGGGACTGAGTACAGCTAGGTACGTAGTGGGGTGCAAGAGTGAACGCATGTGGGGTTATGTGAGAAATGCCCTTAACGAGCAATACCCTCGTACAAGGACGATGGCCATTTGAAGCTAGGCTGTTCAGGGGGACCTACAGATGTATAATATCACTAGCAAGAAGACAGGGTGAGGGCTCCAAGAATGGAGAGGTGGATACGCGGAATAGAGGTGAACAGAGGAAGTAGAAGAGAGAGGAAGAACGGAGAACTTGGGCAGACAGGCGAAAAGTACACGAGGAATGTAGGATTTAACATTGCTTAAAATTAATTGTTGAGAAAAACAAATAGAGGGGATGGGAGATGTAGGAGCGGTATGTTGTTTAGAGTGCAGTGAACGGATCGGTCTACGTTAGTCCGTTGTTTATGTCATAATAGAACGTGGGGCTTATTATCCGAAGGTATGAAGATGTTAGCGCAGCTCGTTCCCAATAAATGTCCCCTTTTTCCACCTCAGAATTAGAGTGGCGAAGGCGATTCCCCTCCCATCTGACAGAAGCGAAGGCATTGGTCGTGACGAGATGCACGCGCTCTGCGGTACAAAAGCGGTTTCTGAGTGTAAACCACGAGGGTAGACGGGTGGCGATGGGAGCTGGTGTTTTATTTTCTAGTTGTTGGAAGCCAAGTTGTTGTACATGGCCATACAGACAACTTTTTTTTTTATAACTAGGCTTCGAAGAATGCCTATGAATCTACTATTTATTTACTAGTATATTATAAGGGCTCTCTTAGTTTCCCTTGTAATTATTAACCATGCAACTTTTCCTCTCTACTAGGCATCACGATATTATATCAGACAGTAGACTAATATGTATGCTGAAATATTGAAATTGCAATAAAGAATTGATTACAGAAAATAAGCAGGAATGCGAACACCTGCGAGAGCAGAGGTGAGGCCCTGAACCAAGAGGGGCTGACCCCACAGCCCATGGTGTAGGCCCAGCTGGCATTATTAGCCCGATTGAGCGAATGGTCAGTTCACCTCTGCCTGGTTCCTAATCGGACTCGTAGTTTTCCACCACAAGAAAACTTACCTCACACTTCCCGCGGCTGCCTCAAAGCCTTTCTGGCGCTTTCATCGGCGCAGCTAAAAAGGAGACCGCGTACCGCGTCCCGCTTTTCATCTGCCGGTGAAATTAATTAGGAAAAGCTTTGTTAATATTAATATTGTTTCGCAAAAGATCAAGGCAGGACGTGCTTCCCTCTGTCTTCACCGTCCGGATATTATATATTTTTCCTTTTGTTACTGCTGACGAGCCTGCATCCCCCAAAAAAGGCAGGTTTGTAATGTAACAATTCAACTCACGCCGACTTATCTTGGTTGAGAGCGCCACATTGGATCATATAGGCACAATTCGTAATCGGTTCGATAGAACCACCTTTAAGGAGCATCAGGCAGGACAGTGAAGATCATTTATTGGCTAGGGACAGGGCTTTAAGTGGGAAAAAAAAACTAGGGGTGCTCTAAAAGGGGCGTGGCAAATTTCTTAAAGGCATGCGGCCTATCTGAGTAGGGGCGTGGTCTAAATCAAGATAACTAGCATTGTGTGCTTAAGAAAATCATGAAGTCGCATCCAGCAAAGGATAATAAAATAGGCAAAAAGGTATATTTATTAAGTATAAGTCATAAAATACCAAACACTTTAAAAAACACTGTCTGGGCATTGGTTGCACTTCATTAGTACCAGTTTAGTACCTAAATATAGGAAAAAGCAACAGAAAGGTGACAACTCCAGCTTTGTAAATGACCTTCCACTGCCCGGCAACCAGTGTCGCTGCCTTTGTAATAACTTTTGAACTGTTTGGGCTAGACACAATTTTCGTTTTTGCGGAAATCTGCAGTTTATGCAGCAGATGATGGATTATATGGCAAATGCGGCAAATGTATAATCATGCATAAATCTCTGCGGGCCCACATTCGCATAATTCCAGGGGCCCTGCCTATAACCTCACCAGCTAAACCAAGCCAGCAGACAGGAGTGCTATATAAACCATCGGGAGAGGATTTGACCTAACGGTTAGGGTGATCGACCTCGGACCTGGGGAAACTGGGTTTGAGTCCTGGTAATGACGCTAAATATGCTGTGATTCTGGGCAAATCACATAATCTCCCCGTGCCTAACAAAAAATGAATGTGTGTCCTCATGTAACGTAACTGGCGCTATGTAAAGCGCTCTGATACCTGATTGGATTTGGGTCAAGTTTGTGCTATATAAAACTCTGCAACAATAAAAAAAAAAGTGGATCTTGAGAATACAGCCTACATTTTGCTTCTGGGCATGTGCTCAGGTGGAGTAAAGAACAACGCATTTTCTGCCTTTTCCTGTTGAAGACCAGAATGACAGTAGCAGCCCCCCAAAGAAGGCATTTAATAACAATATTGCATGTGTACATGTTTTATGCAACATGTTAATTTTGGTGCAGTTGGCGTCAAAATAATGCTCTGTTGATGCAGTGAAATGTTATATACCGCAGTAAGAGGCGTGCTGGACTGCACTGTCTGGTTGTCTGCAGTAAAGAGGAGGCATACTTAGTTATGTAGGTAGGATTTTCCCAAACAAGTTGTGCTTCGTTATTCAATCTTTACTATGCATACGCAGTGCTTTCTATGAGGGTGCTTTACTACCGCATATACAAATCAATAAACAGAACAAGTCAGCATTGGCAGTGAGAGTGTTTTGAAAAAGATGAATGGCGCTTTGCGGCAGAATAAGAAAGCTGTGGGGAAGGGGATTAAAAAAATGGCCATTATAATACTCACGTTGCGGGCTTGCAGGCTGGTAGGGCATGTCTTGTGTGGTTTCAGAAGGATCCTGGCTGAGGCAGCTCTGATGCGGAGGCAGGGTCCAGACGGTGCTGGTAGGGCTGGGGAGGCATCACAGAGGTAAGTTTCCTTTTCACTGCTGCTGGATTCTGTTGTAGACCCTCGTCCCTCGCTTGTTTTAAGGCAGAGCAGGGTCACACTGGTTGCTGGAGAAATCTTGCTGCAGGCCGTAAAAGCAGGGTCGTGCCAGTTCTAACCAGCTGTTGGTGTGCCGATGGCTGGCACGATGACGTAGGCGGCGCTGCGTGTTCAAAGAGAAGGGAAATCCTGAGAGAAAGAGTCTCTCTTCAAAGGGTTTCCCTTCCTGCTACAATGATGTCACACCTTAAGCAGTGCGCGCATGCTCACCCGAAACACCAACAAAAACCGGGACGTCTGGTCACCCTACCTTTGACCTTCGAGGCCTGAGAATAGAGCCCCCTAGAGACCCGTTTCGAGGCCCCTAAAAAATAACTGGGGGTGCTCAGACCCCCCCCCCCACTTAAAGCCCTGGGTAGGGATGCCTTTATTTACGTCACATAAACAAGGATGGAGGGAGGGTTAATATAGTGACTGTTGAGTTCCTCAAAGAATTACATTGGGCAGCAGTAGGACGATGTAAAAGTCTGCTCAGTGGCTCAGAAGCATATTCATCAAGTAGTTGTGTTGCCCTTGTGCCACGCAATGGGACCCACGGGCAACGCAACTACTAAGTAAGATTTATCAAGCCAAGCAAGGTTGTGTGGCATTGTGCGGCTTGATAAATCTAGAGTATTGCACCCTAGTGCAAATCGCTGCGTTGCATTACTCTGCCCTAGGAAGGTGTTCCACAGGTGGAGCTGGGCGTTCCGAAATTTACCATTACCTGTAGACCTCGGAATGCATCAAAATACTACGCTTCCCCAGGTGAGGAGTAACAAGGAGAAATGTCGTTATTTATCCTTGTTACTTCCTCTTTCTATGTGTATTCTGCAGCACAAAAAGAAAGAGGAAAATGCAGTTGTCCCTTCCAGCACAAAAACAATCCTTCCTAATACGCAGAAACCATTTCCCATGCCTGCTTTGGCGCTAGACAACAGATTGTGCCAGCACAGGGAAAAGAGAAGAATGTACCGCATAAAATTAAATACAGCGCATTCCTGCCTTTTCCCTATCACGCATCTGGAGCAGCTTAAATTTGGCTCCACCTCTATACGTTTGGCTAGGTCACATATATTCTATTTTTGGCCTCATGCATTTGTGTAATGCAATGTTTACAATTAAGAGATGGTGCGCTGAATATATAGTGAAGCATATTCACTATGTGCTTTTGATCTGTGCGTGCATATTAACATTTTCCTTTGCAGAAGTATCTGGATTGCTGATCTTAATCTTTTAAAGGATTAGATTGTACGGTGATGTGCTAAAATGCACCCTGTTGCAGTGAGTTTACCAGAATTTGGTAGAAAATTAATCCTATAATGTGGTTATTAATGTTTAATGATTTTTTATATTAGATTAAAGTTCTCACTTATAGTTACATGAATATTTCACTTTGTAATCTTAATCATCATACATACATATATATTCATATGTCGGTTACACAATGATTATTTTTCTAATTTAGCATGACCTGACGCTTTTGGGGATTTTAATGTTTAACCTTCAATGTGAAAGTTGTCTGCTTGCATGTTTTTTTCCTTTCCTCTGCAGGTGCAAGCTAGACTTTATTAGCTAGTGAAAAGGCTATCCAATGTAGAGATAACAAGGTATGGGATGTCATCGTTGGCAAGAGAAACTATGTTAAAGAGGATGGAGACGAGTTTCATGACAGAAAGGAGGTGCTCAAGGTCTCTTGGTGTTCCAAAAGACTGTGGGAGAGAAGAAGAAGAGTTTCCAAATATTACTGTGAGATGGTAATGTACTGGAAACAAGAATGAGAATTTACTTTAACCATTTTGCACTAATTGGTATTGTTTTGCTAGTTACAGTTCAGATGTCTTTAGAATATCCAGAGGTACAGACCTTACTACTATATCTCCGAGTGTGGTTTTATGCTAAACACTCTTCATGACTCGAGTACATGTGCTGAAGTCTCCAGTATGCTGACACCTTTCTTTGACTAACTAGGATTTCCCTTACTATGGGGTAGAGCAGGATATTTAGAATTTCTTGAGTTTACTCATGACTAGGCAAGAAGATCAAAATCTACAATTTAATTTGCAAATATTAGGCCTCATTTATGAAAAGTGACGCATCGCTGCGTGAAAACAGCGATGCGTCACTTTTCATTGCACCCTCCTTGCGACATGCTGGATGCGTCATATTTACAATATGACGCATCATGTCGCAAGGAGTTACAGATACATCAGTATTTCTGATGTATCTCTAGGCGCAAAAATCACGTATTGCTGGAGTGTGTCACAAAAGTGAGACAACTTCAACAATGGGTCATTTCACATAGGCAAGTCCCATTTCAATGTGCCTGCGTCAGTCTTACGCCTGCTGTGAGGCAGGCGTAAGATATTGACGCATTTGCATCCTAGAAGTGGCGCAGTGAAATCTCATAGATTTCACTGCGTCACTTCTACAAGGCTTACTTGCGTCGGAATGCCCACCCTGCATACATTATACCTGACGTAGGTATAAAGTGGCGCAGGGGTTTACAAAGTGACGCATCTACCTAGATGCGTCACTTAGTAAATATGACACAACATGCTGCATCTTTTACGCCGCTGGTGCGTCACAGAAAGTGACGCACCAGCGGCGCAAAAGTGACGCAACGGCTCATAAATAAGCCCCATTGTTTTTATTTTTTTTTATCACTGCTGCTGAATTTTTGGAATGTTCATGTTGCTTAGACTGAAGTTCTTTAGAAGATTTGGTCTCATTTTGGTGATTTTATTTTTATGATATGCTTTTGACACTCATTTATATCAGTTTGTTTTTTTTAGTCTGTAATTAATCAACTTAACTTTATTTAATAGTCCTGGCTCTACTGTGTGACTAAACGTGTTAAACTGTTGAGAAATTTTGAGATTGAGTTTTAAAAAAACGTTATTTTGATGTTTAACTCCACCTTACCTCTCAAGCTACTACAAGATTTATTGACCAAAGAAGCAGATTTGTTTGAAGGGCCCAGGGCTCCATCACAGAGCAGCAAGGTGACTTACTGCACTGTGTGATTTTTTAAAATGAATATACCCCTCAAAGTTAGAGCATAATCCCCCGCTAGCATCATGTTTCATTTCATATTGAGCGTTCTTTCTCAGTTAAATATGTTAGTCATCTGAATCTACCTTCCGACTACATTAGACAACAAATTACTCAAAACAGGATTATCTCCCTCCTTCTCTTTCTGGAATGGCTACACCAAACATCTCACAATTCATTGAAATTTTTTAAACAGACCATTCTTCCATATATCAAGATATATCAACTGTCCAGATCTCAAAATTATTTCTTAACTTTTGGGATCCTTCGGCTGCCCCACATTTGTGATAAATCAAATGTGGCTACTACTAGAGGAAGCTCAGCAAACAGTTTCTTACACCTTGTTGTTTCAGAATTATCCAGTATCTCCAACAGTAGTAATCTGTCTGATGGTACTCTTGTTGTGTCAATAACACTGTGCATTCTATCCATCACCTTCACCCAGCACGTCAATATCCTGGAGGCACAGAGAATGTGTATTGTATGTACCATATGTATGCACCACCGTGGGTATAATGAGGAGGCAGCAAACACACAAGCGCCTAGCCTTTGAATGCTCTACTAGTACATTATTTGCAGAGCCTTCAATTGAAAAAGCTGGAACCCTATCCTTATTGCAACATCCCTGGGATGCACCGAGGTCTGTCTCTGGTCTTCTTCCATCAACTCACTCACATAATTTTACTGTCTCAATTTAACTTTATCTGTATTGTGTTGTGTATTATTGACTAACGTCTTGTGCATGACTGAGACTCTTTGATCTCAACACTTTCCTGAGTACTTTGTTCTACAATGGAGTGTAACCAAGCAGTGACTCCAATCTTCAAATTTTTACCTAGTTCCTGTCTCTGTTTAATATATCTACAAAAATCTTCTTCAGACAGTTCATACAACAACTACGCAGTTTTTCCATTATATCTTTTTCCCATAACCCCTTATTTCTCTAATCTATGTAATACCTATTAGGTCGCATTTCTTAAAACCTTCTAATTCTCTAACCTCCTTCATGATTTTACCTCACAAAAGGGTCTCTCTGTAGAGCTTCAGTTCATCTCTCTATTTGCCAACCACAGATCACAATAGCTGTAGGGGGTTAGCAGACTGATTGGATACACCCTGCGTAAAAAGATTGAATGTGTTAATGTTTTCCCATCTTATATCATTTCATGTGTCTAGTTCAGCAGGACTCATCTAGAGTCTTGACCCAGTTCTGAAGGTATCATCTTGAGGCCTAAATGCTCATCATCTATCACCATTGTTACTTTTCATTTTTTTGTCATAGATTAATAGATTACATTAGCAAATGTAACCGCTTTTGCAGTTTTATTCTGCCCTCGAGAATGTCCATGTGGAAAAATTAGATAGGCTTTTCTGGATTACTTAACTGATAACAAACAGATTGCATAAAAAAATTAAGGAGTTAAGGTGTACACTATGGAGATCTATGTGTATTCAGCAAGTCTCAGGGTATGCTACAGCTAGGATAGTTCTGGTGGCTAATGGATTTGCCATCGAGAGATTGTGTGAGCACTCTTTAGTGACAGGTTTGGAACAGTTTAAAACAGGTCAGAGTTTTGTATATAATGTGTAGGCAGTAAGAGCTGTTTGACTTGCAGTCATACAAATAATATGTATTTGATAATTATTGAATATGTGACTGAGGGAGGGAGGCACTGGGTGAGTGACACTAGAGTAGTGATTAGTTTGATGTGTCTGGTCGATCGATACATTCCTGTGAACTCAGGTTTAGTCTTATCATTTCAATGGTCACATGCATTGCAAAGGTTAGAAAGCTTGCAAAGTTTGCAAAAAAGCTTCACCAGGTTTGCAGAGAAGGAACTTAGCACACACATAGCTGCATGGAATGGGTCACAAACAAGAATTTAAAATCATAAATATTCTTATTGGGTATCTTGCTTTTTGTTTATGTTATTCTTTACGGGGAATGTTCCTTTTTTAATTTAAAATGTCTAGCTGTATCAAGTTTATGTGGTTCTTTTTATTGATTATAAAAGGCAATGCACTGTATTTATTACATTTTCAAAAAATTGCTAGTACCTTTTAGCAGTCAAATACTGCATTATGTGTCACACTTTGGAGGCCATATTTGCATCATTTTGTCTAGTTCTGGAAGTCCCTCAAGGTGTATTGTGGACCTCATCTCTCTGCATTATATCCATTACAGTAGGCTATACATGGATTGCTGGATCCAGGTCTGCAGGCCATCTCTACAGGGTTGTGTTGAGTTCTGCGGCCAACATCAGTAACTTTGAGCAACTTTCTTAAGGTCACCTAGAGCACAGTGGTCACTTTAATTCTAATAAATTGTGCAATCCAATGTTGTGAGAAATTGGGTTGTTGGTTGACTGGGGATTGAGCCCTGGTCAAGCACCAACCACAATCCACCATAGGGTAGGACACAAGCAAGCCAAAAATTCACCTGTGCTCAGCCCCTGGTAGATTGGCACAGAGCAGTCACGTTTAACTTAGAGGAAACTTGTAAAGTATTTGAACAATACTTCAAACAGTAAAACAGTGAAAACATCACAAAAAAAGTCAGATTAGAAACATAGAGACAGATTTAATACATAAAATAAGACCAAAATGACAAAAATCCAATCAGTAGAAGTGGTGATATGATTTTTTAAAACAATTTAGTGAAAATAGAGCCAAAACGTACAAAGCACCAACTTGGGATATCTGGTCATGCTGGACCGTATCAAAGTTACACTTTCAGGCTCACTGCGATAAAGTGCAGATTGGTCACAGTTACCAGTCTAGACTCGCTGATGTTTTACCTTCTCAAGTTCATGCCAAGAGTCTAGTTTGTGTTGAAGAGGATCAGGGAGAGGTAATGGGAGGCTGTTGGTGAAGCATGAGGAGTTGCAGACATCTTGGGCAGGTGTTGCTGGAGCTTTTAGGTGGCAATCCCGTGAGCAGTTGATACTGCAGTGCAAGGAGTCAGGCTGATGGAGCTTTATGCTGATTTGCTGTGCGAGCGGTGAGATCTTGGTGTAAATGTAGGGCACAAAGAGCGAAGAGCCCAAAAATTTGATTTCAGTGCCTTCGAGTCACACCAAGGGTCCAGGACATGAGAGGCACCACTTGGGTGTCAGGTACTCGCTGCAGCTGGGTCCAGGGGTTGGTGTCCCTGATGCTCAGATCAAGAGGCCAGCGGACTGGCCCTTGGGGTCCTGTTTTCAAGACGAAGTTGCAGGTCCAGAACTTCCTCCCTAGGATAGAGGGCAGCAGGTCAGAACAGTAGGGCAGCAGTTCTTTCAGAGCAGCAGTCCAGCAGAGTGGCAGTCCTTTCAGCAGCACAGAACTCCTTCTTCCTGGCAGAGTATCCACAGGTCCAGAAGTGTATTTGAAGAGTTGGTGTCTAAGGTCCGGTATTTATACACAGTTGTATAGTAATTCAATCAAAGGAGTTCCCTAAAATAAAGATACAATTTGGAGTGAGACAGGGAAAATTAGACCAAGAAACAAACAAAGAAGCAACCCACCTCCACTGACGACTCAGTAAGAAGTCTGTTCTGTGGTAGTGTGACTGCTTAGTGAGCAGTCAGTGGAAGAGGGTTGCTTCTTTGTTTCTTTCTTGGTTTATATACCTTTCAAGTGGGGAGAAGCTTCTAGAGGTATGTTTTTGAAGTGCATAGATGACCTGCCTTCCTGGCCTTGACTCCTGTCTAACTGCCGGGGAGTATGCAGCTCTTTGTGTGGAGAACCTATTCAAGTGTGAGCGTGACTGGGCCCAGCTCCTCCCTCCCATCCTGCCAGCAAGGGTCCATCCTGTCACACCTAAGATCACCATTGTGTGTGGTTGTCTAGGAGGAATACACAAAGCCCAACTGTCAGCTACACTCAGTAATGTGACCCAGAGACAGGCTGCAGGCATCAAAAGGCTAATGCAGCATTCCTAAAAGTGGAATTTTCAGAATTGCAATTTAGAATCTGACTTCACCATAGGTTAGGATTTTACATTATGATTCCAGGGACACCAAAAATGAACTGGTTACCTATTCCCATTTGAAAATTACATTTATAAAATGCAATTAGGTAATTCCATTGTTATCTTATGGGAGAGTTAAGCCTTGCAGTAGTGAATAGCGAATTTAAGGGTACCTGGATATGTAAAACTTAAAAGTACATGTCCTACTTTTTAAAATACATTGCACCCTGCTCTATGGCCTGTTCACGCCCTACCCTAGGGGTGTCTTTTATGTATGAAATAGGAAGGTTTGGGTCTGGCAAAAGGTTTATTTTGCCAGGACTAAATGGCAGTTTAAAAACTTCACACTAAGGCGGACCTGAGACATGTTTAAAGTGCTACTTGAGCGGGTTGCACAAACAGTGCATTTAATTTACAGGCCCTGGGCCAGGCAGTGCCACTTTGCTAGGGACTAATAAGTACATTAAAAATGCCATTTGAGTATAAACCAATTCTACCATGTTTTAAGGAGAGAGCACAAGAACTTTAGCACTGGTGAGCAGTGGTAAAGTGCTCAGAGTTCTAACTTAGTCCGACAAAAACGAAATCAGCAAAAATTGAGGAGAGAAGGCAAAATGTCCAAGGATGACCCTGCAGAAAAGGCAAAGCCCCATAAATATTACATGGTGTACAGACTTCATGTTGTTGTTCCCAAAAGGACTAAAAGTTCCATCCATTCTGTTAATCCAAAACATGTTTGCATGCGATGACGTTCAGTGTTACACAACCCAGTCTTGGTCCTATGAAGTGGCAGACCAAGTGCTTCTTTATTAAAATACACAGAATTATGTGTGAGCACCTGCTATTTGGAAAATCTGGATTTGGCTTCACTATCTCTTCTCATAGCCATATTTTAGTTCCATTTTTATCTTTAGTAGGCAAGATGTGATGTAGCTTTTGAAGATCTCTCCATCTGCAATATTAGTCATTTCTATCTCAGTTAAAAACCCTTCCTCTATTTCCTTGCTTAGCTAGCACTCTAGAAACAAAATATACTTTTTCAGCAACAATGCCTTTCAAGAGTGCCCATTACAGTAGGGTATTCTGGTTGTATAGGCAGTCTTCAGCCTTTTCTCAAGCGAGACAAATAAGGCTCTGCTTTTCAAACTTCTGTGTCCCAGATCACAATATATATCTGCAGCTGGGGTATTATGTTTTTATGCTCAATGAAGTGATCCAAAACGTTTCTAAGACCTTACCAAGCTTGTGCCAATAAATGGCTAAACATTTTGTATTATCAGCCCACCCCCACTCCTCATAGAGAGCTATACTAGAGCAGACATCATTTCAGTAGGGGAAACAACTGAGCCTTTGCAATACAGCTAGAAGGTATTTGGTACTGGGTATGATACATCCATAGTTTTATGTCCAGAGCTGGATACCTCATCTAGAATATTGTGTCCAGTTTAGTAGGTTTAATGTACTGTTCTGAGTCCAGTTCTAGAGAGTCCCTCTGAGTAATTTCTGCTATCTACACCTGGACTATTCTGTACACCTCTAAAGGGTAGATCTTCAGTGTCTCCAGTTCAGCAGGACTAGCCTATAATCTTGCACCCAGTTCTGAAGGTTTCTTCTTCAGGTGTCATATTGTTTATTGTATCTGTTCTACAAGTTACCTGTCCTGTATTCTCGTCATTTCTGTAAACTACCTCTATCACGGTGTGTTCAATTCCACTGATGTCTTCTGGCATTAGAGGCCTATCTATTGTAAATTATATCCGGTTCTGAAGGTTGCTTCAAAAGTGTGTGGAAGTGTTTGTTTATTGATGGGTGAATGTTGTGCGTGTGGTTGTTTGTGGATGAGTAGATGGTGAATGAATGGGTGATTTGGGAATGCTTGGGTGAGTGAGAGGAAGGCTACACATGGATGGGCCAGTTGGGAAAATTCAACGAAGAACGAGTGGAGTGCGTGCATGATTTGGTGGACTTGTGAACTTATGAAAGGAGGCCAGAATGCAGTGATGGGTTCATTATTGGTTGGTTGGCATGAATGTGAATTTGTGAATAAATTGGTGGATGAATGGGTGTGTTGTTTGGTGACACGAGTGTAGCCAGAGTAGCTGACAGCTGTGGGCTTCAAGTATAGGGATGAGCAAGGACACCAAAGCCAGATCTTATGGCAAACACCTCTTAATATTCTTAAAAAGTAGACCAGGCCTCTGTGCTTTGACTTTGCAAAGGCAATGTTACCTATTCTGGCTGTCATCGAGAAGGAGTTAATTTAACTTTCACAAAATTGGATTTGTATGGAAAGCCACACAGAACAGGTCTGAGTGTACACTCCCCGGTGCCAATAGGGAATATTTGGAGGAGCAGACTTTATGTTAAACCCATCCATAGACTGCTTCCCCGAGAGGGTTAGGTTGTAGCTGTCAGAGGGTGCAGTGGTGATCCAGATGTTTCACTTATTCTCTATATCACTGCAGCACAAATCTTCGGCAGGTCACCTAGCCTGGTTGTACATTTATCATGCATGAGATGACTGTTGCTGCTGTGGAAAATACTTTTAAAATCAAATGTCGACTTGCAAACCATGTGAGAATATCACCTTAGAATGTGTTTAAACTGCTGCAGAAATGTTTTCACATAGAAAATGTCACATAGGAAAAATGTGCTTGCTTCATAACTTGAAAGAATCATTATCAAATGCATTATTAATATCGCAAATAATTTATAAATTAATCACACGTTGGGAAAATGTACATTGCTTAAATATATATGAAATAGTATTGAGAAACATTTTGTACTAGGCTATCATTCCTAAATGTGCCCCTTTAAGAAGCCTCAAAAGCCTTTCTTTTCGAACTATTACCCTTAGCTTGATAAAAGTTTACTTAGAGCATTTTGCCTTGCACCACTAGTTTGCTTAAGAATGTACTGACTTCAAGCTTATGTTTAGTTAGCCCTATTACCCACATTAGCTCATGTAAAATAAATAATAGACTATGCAGTGATTGTGAGAATTAAAATGATTTAGATATTGTATGTGTGTCTCACCAAAAAATTATTGCTAGTTTTGTCCCAGTATATTTCATTCATGTTGCAAATGCATGGCATATTGTTTTACTATACACTGGCATGAATGTTTACAGTGGGAATGGAGTGGAGAAACATCAAAAGTTGACAACACCATCCGATGAGCGATTTCCATTGGAGGAAGACTATTAACAATTTCTAAGCTTTGACACATTATTGTATGATTTTATACAATAAGTGTTCCTAGCTAGTTAGGAGCAGTTGCTCTCACTCCTTCTTGACCCTTACTTGAGACTCATTTTGAGACTAGAGGCTCGCCCAATTCTACCTCTAAGACATGCATGGAGGAGACTTCATCCTTGCTACAGACAGCTATTGCTAAAGGGGACTCTATTCTCTAACTTACCTAAATCCTTTCTTGATCAATGGTACTGCAACAATCATTCCTCCTTTACTGATACTTTGATGGTTGCTCCTGCGACTGTGGGAACTCAGCTGAGTTTTCAGAATGACTCTTTATGGGAAGTTCAACTTGCTATTTTTTGAAAAGGAACTCTTCGCGGGTTCTATTCTAGGGTAGATCAGTGACAACTCTGGAACACTTTATATTGGTCTTTAAGACCCTTTGGAAACTTTCCTATTTCCCACACTGAAGATTGCACATCTACCAAACTCTTGCATCCTCTACTGTCAATACTTATATCCCTTTCATAACAATTGAAAATGTAAAAGTAATTCCATGTTGGTATCATGAATTTGAACTCTGATGATATAGTAGGAGTATCATGACATCACCCTGGAGCCTAATGAAATGTTACAGACCATGGCATTTTATCCCGCTGCCATTGCAGGATGCAGCAACACTTTAACAGTTAAAACAGCCCTCAGGATTAGATCTAATCCCTAAACTGCACAAATGTTACAGGATTAGGCCTCAGACAGTAACATCTAGTGTTTAGAGAGTTTTGCAGACTCAGGCCTCAGAGCTCTTCCTCATGTTTCACAGATTGTCCAGAATTGTATGAAAGGTTGGTGGATTAGGCAACAGAGCTATCTCTCTAGCTGCTTGGATGTCAGAACTCCTTTCAGGAGGCCACTGGGCAAGCAGGGGTTCCTGGGCCAACTCCTGAGCATTGAGGCCTTTTACTCCTGATGTCTCGGGCCCCACTTACAGTGGACTCTTAGAATCAGGTCCAAGTACCTCTTTCGCACTTGAGTCTCCAGATACCGTGGTCCGAGCAGTCCAAGGCTTCCTCAGGGGGAAGGTGGATACAGATTAAAGAACACGAACTCACAACTCAACAAGCACACAGCTGCAGCAATAAATCACTGTCCAGCAAAATACTCGCTTTTATAAAAACAGAGGGGTATTTTATTTCTACCCCCATCACCACAAATGAAAAATACAACATTCACAAATAATTACACACTCCTCCCCTTGAGATATGGTCTGTGGTGGTTCTTTGGTGTTTCCTAGTCCCTCTCGCTCTTTGCATTAGTGATTGTAGTGATTCTCCATTCACTACTGGTAACTTCCAGGGTAGGCCCCATTAGTAGTCTGAGTTTCAAGAGTCAACTATGACTTTGATTTAAAGTCAATATTGTTCCTTTGCAAATGGTCTCATATTAGCAGCAAGATCTCCCAGGGACATCAGGCCAGAACCAAGTCTTAACCACACAGGCAGGTGTGGAGAGTCCCGAATTCTGAATTCTGGAGTGCACCCGACCGGCAGATGACAACAGCAACTGCAGCCAACTTCGGGTAAGTCAGCTGCACACGGATCAGACAGCTGTACTCAGTGGGTGCCGATTCTTTCACTCGCGGTCACGCTTTTGAAGTGACCAACAGCTTTCTGCAACTCCTCCTGTGGGGTAAGTGTTTCTTTGGCTCTCGATGGGTGGTGATTATGACAATCCTGCCTTGGGTTCACCACAACTCACTGTTCATGGCAGCCCCACCTGGAATCTGGTGATTGATGCACCAATACAGCACAAGGTTTTGGCCCTTTCCACATGGCAGTCATTTCCTTGGCTGCTTCTAGTGGCATACGGGGCCGCCATGCTACCAAAAAGGCTTTAGCATTACTGCATGGTTGTCTGTTCCTCAGGGGCCTCCTGGAATACAGGGTCACTGCACTGCTACTGCACAAGGGTTCTGCCCTTACAGCATGGCAGGCTTTCACACAGTTATCTTCACAACAGCCCCCTCCTGGTATACGAAGGTTGCCGACTCAGTTCTCGCTCTCTCCAATGCTCTCCTCTTTCTCACAGGGCAGACTGGTCTTGAGAAGCAGGCAGGTGCAGGTGCTTCAGGCTCAAGGGCAGGTGGTCTTGGATTCCCTGAGTTATGTCCCCTCATCTAGAAAGGAGACTAGCAGAACTTGGCCCCAGTCCTGGTCACAGTCAGAAGTCTTCCAGAACGTCCCCTTCTCACACAGCCTGTCTGGCTGCTTAGTAGATGACCATTTTTAGGGTTTCAAACTCACCTCGTTATAGTTCATTTCCAGACACAAATGTGCTTTAGGGTTTGAGTCTTTGAGGTTTTATGTTGAGGTCTGCATATATTGAAGTACATACTTAATCCTGCCTTGGGTTCCTTGACCTGGGTAAGGCGTACGGGTGCTCCCACGGCGTCCTCACTTCTCCAGTACGGGGAAAGAATAAGTTGCAGTGCCTGATGCTCCCTGTGACCCCGGGATCACCACAACTCACTGTTCATGGCAGCCCCTCCTGGAATCTGGTGATTACAGCACCACTACAGCACACGGTTTTGGCCCTTTCCACATGGCAGTCATTTCCTTAGCTGCCTCTAGTGGCATACGGGGCCGCCGGTGCTACCAAAAGGCTTTAGCATTACCACATGGTTGCCTTTTCTTCAGGGGCCTCCTGGAATACAGGGTCACTGCACTACTACTGCACACAGGTTCTGCCCTTACAGCATGGCAGTCTTTCACACAGAAGTACATACTCCCCTTGCCCCCTCTTGCTCTTGAAAGCCAATCAAACATGGCAGGAGTGTCTCCAAAGCTGATAGCCCCACAACACAGGCCAAAGGAGTGATTAGAGTTCACACCGGGATGTCAGCCACAATATGTGCATCACAGGATTAGCCCAGGGCACCAAGCCCTACTAGTTATGATTCTCTTATCAGCCCCTTTTTTCCTGAGATGTGCTCAGGCCCCTTCCTTGTGACCTTCCACTGAATCAAAGAGCACCCTTTGAAGTATATGGGGGAGGCCTAGAATTCTCTCCCCGGTGTGTGTCCCACGCAGCTGACAGGAATGCAGCAATCCACAAATGTGTTTGGGGGATCTCTCTACCTAATTTCCATGTTTTATCGGGCAGGCCTGGGTCTCACAAAATGGAACCCAGGGCCCTACTTGTATCGTAGCATTCACAGGCACACATACACCCAGTGCATTTATACAACACACAGGAATTGCACAGTACTGTATCCTCCATGTTCTCCAGCACTTGCATCTAACATGCATGTACTGCCCGTACTGTATCCTTTATACTCCCCTTTATGCTCTACTCATAGGCACACATACATTCCCCATGTGTATTTATTATGCACACACTGTACAGGAATATGACTCATTACAATGCGTAATAATACCACACGTGCCATTACAACATGGGTATTACTACGCATTGTCAATTACAACAACATGTTATTACATCACATACTTTTACCATGAGTATGCCATTACCACGCATGCCATTACCACGCAAAGGTGTGCATGGTAAAGGAATACTCATGGTAAAAGTATGAAAGGGAAGTGACACTACCCTGCCCTGCCCTGCCCTAAACCCTAATGTAGTACCCCTGCACAACCCTCCCCCAACCCACAGTCCTCTCCCTACATTAACTCTTCCCAGCATGACCCAAAACACTTCCCTAAACCCTAAAACACTACCCTGCACAACACACACACCATAACACTACCCTAAACCCTAAAACACTACCCCAGCATGACCCTCCCCTGACCCCCAGTCTGGTCCCTCCACTCAAACTCTACCCTGCACGACCCCCCGACACTACCCTAAACCCAAAAACACTACCCTGCACTACAAAAACACAACAACAGTACCCTAAACCCTAAAACACTACCCCCAGCATGAAGCCCCCGATCCCCAGTCCAGTCCCTACACTCAAACACTACCCTGCATGACCCCTCGACACTACCCTAAAACCTAAAACACTACCCTGCACTACACAAACACCACAACACTACCCTAAACCCTAAAACACTACCCCAGCATGACCCCCAGTCCGGTCCCTACACTCAGACACTACCCTGCACAACCCCCCAACACTACCCTAAACCCTAAAAAAAAGTTAACCCACCCCTGCCTCAATCCCCTTACCTCTCTCTCATCGTGGTTCCTCTCTCCTCCACTCACTTCGGCCCTGAGGGGTGATGTACGGGGCACGTTGTTGTGAGGAAAGGGAAGAGCCTCTGTTTCCTCACGAGGTGGATCGCCATTACATCGCATGTGTTATAAGCGGATGCGATGTAAAAACATGCACAGTAATGGCTAAGTTTAGTTACATCGCATGCGTTGTTATGGGTGTTTCCCCTGTACAGCACTACATCCTTCTGGTATTGTACCACTCATAAGCACATAGACATCTAGCACAGGCATAAACCTTGCACACACTACTCAGTACTGCATTATTCCTGTATTCAACCTTCTTAGGCACAAATACACCCAGTGCAGATAACATTTCCACAGGCACAGCAATTCACATCAACCTGATGTAAGCCAAGGGAGAGTTAAGCAGAGAACGGCGGAACTTTAAAAAGTGAGTGCGCCTGTAGACCTATCTTCAGTGACACACGTTAAAAAGGACTTATTCACTTCTACTGATAACTACACAATATGGGTCACCACCGCAGTCATACTGCTTAATTCCTGGTGAAGGTGATAACCTTCCACCACTATGAGGGAAGCTCTATGGGAAGCCCCCACCTGTGGTAAATAATTTAATTACCGGGACTTAATTTGATACAGAAACATAATAAAATAGCTCAGTAAATAAGAGGCAGAATCCGTGGTATTAGAGGTTCGGAATGGGCTTTATTCCAATGGTCGATTATAATCGGTTGCTCCAGGTTCCATTACCACGAAGGTTCAGGAAGTGAAGTACATACGTTATTGACAATCAATTACTTTTATACAATAGGCATTACAGTGAGGCCAATGCAAGAGGCGTAACAATTGATAGCAAAGATAACATTTCACATGTGTAGCAAAAAATAGGCGTAACTGGGAGTGATTTAAAGAACGTCATCAGATGTGATGTCATAAGAGGGCGGTTACATGAAAGAATTTCGCAATGTCAGCAGAAATACTTGACAGGAATGCGCGCGCAGCAGCATGACGTGTGATTGACGTGCATCTAGGGGGTGGAGGGGACTTGACATTTAGCTCTACATGTGGCGACAGATGTCTGGAGGGTCAAGTCAACCTAATCCCAAATCATATCTAACATCCTATGTTTAAAGAACTATGTTATCCAAAAGAAAGGTCTTTTAGAGTAGAATCTTATTCTATACTGACTATACTGACTGTTAGTGCGTGTACAAGCGTCTAAGTGTCTACACTAGATGCGAGGGCAAGAATCTTCCATAGTAATCAGGGCTATGAATTACTTGTATAAAGACAGAGAAGCCGGGCCTTTGCTCGGTAGCTGGCAGAATGTTTACTTAAACGACTAGACAGGAATGCATTGGGCAGGAATCGGAGCAGATAATTTCGAAGGTGAAATACAGTTCTTGGCAGGCAGCAAGCTGATGTCAGGCTTCGTGAGCCGCGCAGGGAATGAGACAAAGTTCATGGTCACAGATGCAGGCTCGGACTGGAGCTTCAGAAACAGAAAGCAAGAAAAGCTTGATGACAGAATCAGGGCCTACTTGCCTGGACTGTAAAAATGGCATAAGTGAACCATATAAAGGCGGTGGCCTTTTGTACTTAGGAATGGAATATCCGGCCTATTCATGGCGGATCTGAAAGAGGACATGTTAACGGTGGACGCACATGTATTTGCGTCTTCATAACTGGAACGGGAGGGAACATACATGTACTTGTAATATGCACATAGAACCGTTGGGGTCCAAGATAGGGGACATAACTGACCAGAAAAATCCATATTTCCACATTCCCTCCTTGTCCCCTACTTGCCCGTCAAGAGACATCAATCTTCATCAATCCATTGATCTGTTCATATAGCATCATTTGTTCTTCTTTCTTCTTCCGGGATTTTGAACGAAAATCTTGATGTGGAATGCACGATGTGGCACACAGACCACAAATCGCTGGTCCACATTGCAGGCATAAGCAGCAACTGAATAATATGAGAAGGCCAATACCTAGGAAGGATAGAACTCTCCATCCCCAGGCTGATAACACGCTCCAAAACCAACCGGACCAAGTCCAGGTGCCTGGATTCTGGTGTATCTGGCTTACAATCTTATGGAGGCGGGTTATGGCTTTATATACAGATGGCGAATTTTCTGGTATGAAAATGCAACAGCTTGATCCGATGACCCTACAAGCTCCGCCCCTATCGGCCAGGATGACGTCAAGGACAAGACGATTTTGAAGCACAACAATCCGCATGGCAGACTGCTCTTCTGTTAAATTGCCTAGGGCGGAAATAGTTTCGTTCACTACTGCTTCAAGGGTTCTAGTCAATCTACGTATCAGCTTACTATTAGTAACGGTACCTATATAGGGAAAGAGACCTTTATTGAAATCTGTGTATTTTTCCCATGCTGTTTCAGTGTAGTCGACTATTGGGAGATCTCTCCTTTCTCTATTGTGTACTAAATGAGTATTTCTGTGATAATCAGGAGGAGCTAGAAAAACAGGTGGCAAAAGGAATCCAATGTAGCAGGTACCATCCCAATCTAGAGGCAAACGTACATATGCCGTCTGACCACATATAAAATAGGAATGGCGGGAAGCTCTAAATGTCGACTTGCCTTGATCACTAAATTCTGTTACAGTGGTGCATCTACTATGGCCCATATGTATGGAACCATTCTTTCTTACACATAATTCACCTTTTACTGGAAATACTGACATGGCGGGCAAACTTGGAGTGACTTCGGATTCGACATTCAAGATCAAGAGATTAAGCGTAAAATTACCTAATCCATATACTTCGTTTTCTAGATCAGTTCCTGTTCTTTTGGGAAGTCCCTCCTTGTTGGGGTGGCGGACTTTAAGTAAAACTAAGTTCAGATTTCCCCATACCCAGTTATCTTGATAAACTGCAGAATTCGAATCAAGGGAATTAATTAGACTAAACCATGCTCCACAGGAGCCATTGTGTGTGAACGGGTATGGAAAGAGAGGTAGAATTCCTTTATAGTTCTGATAGGGAGGGAGTCGGCCACATATCCAACAATTTGTAGCATTGCTAACCTGATGGGAATGATGTAACATACTAATAAAAGTGTTATTGCGCAGCGCAAATCTATATGCCAATTCATGCGGAGGTAATTCACTAAAAGAATGTTCAGCAGTAACATTATAAACATGTCTAGAAATAGGATAATATATGTGCAACAATATACTTGCAGTAATTATTAAAAGACTTAAGGAAAATAAAATTAATAACGTCACTGTACAATGACTACGCAGTGATTTACAGTACGCCTGTCGTTTCAACATTTTTCGGGTGTTATCTCTATTCAGGTCCAAGGGATACATGTCAGAGACAATTCAACCGCTTCACCTCGGAGAGGACTTAAACAATCAAATTGCTTGACTGATTGGGCCTGAGTTTTAGTTTATAATGTTCGGAATTACTTCTTTCAACAAGAGGAAGTTTTGAGTCAATGGGTGAAGACACACGAGGTGTGGTATTCACATCTGCTGGTAGTCCATGAAATTTCTTGATATGACTTGAATGAATCCAGCCTTTCCTGCCTTCGATCTTCACGGCTGTCCTCGTCGTTAATAACACGAGCTGAGGCGACCTCCACCTAGGATCCAGCTGAGTCTTTCGATCAAAGTTCCTCACTAAAACGAGATCCCCCGGAATTACGTCATGGGGTTTCACTTCAGTGTTGTCAGGAAAAGCTGCAGCTACCTGTGAACGACAAGATTGTAGTGCAGACATCAAGGAAGCCAAATAATCTGTCAGCATATTACAGTCAATATCAGTTATTTTACGTGGTATAGGCGTCCCCCACATATTTGGTGGTCTGCCGAAGATCACTTCATACGGGGATAGCCCTGTTCGAGAGTGTGCTACCATTCTCATGTAAAAGAGTGCAACTGGTAACGCTACTACCCAGTCGACACCTTTCTCCCTGCATATTTTGGACAATCTTATTTTCAGAGTCTGATTATGTCTTTCTACGAGACCTGCTGCTTCGGGGTGTCGGACACAGTGGAATTTCCACTGATAGCCTAACAAAAGTGAAACGTGTTTCATTAATTCGGATGAGAACGGCTGGCCGTTATCTGAGTAGACAGCACGTGGTAAACCGTATCGTGGGAAGAATTCTCGAACTAGCTGTTTGGCAGTAGTCGGGGCAGTGTAATCTGATACTGGGTACGCCTCTGTCCAACGGGAAAGAGCACAAACGACTACGAGAACATATTTGAATCCTCGACATCGTTCCATCTGGATATAATCCATCTGGAGGATTTCAAAAGGGTGATCAGGAGGCTGAAATCCACCCTGTTCTACGGGAATGCTTTTTCCTGGGTTGAACTGACAACAGATCATACAGGTACAAACTTTTTGTTTGGCTGCTGCTCGTAAATGTTTGTTGAACCAAATATGTTGAATGCTGTCTAGCATAGCTTTCTCTCCTAGATGCACTGGACTATGGATAGTGTTAATAATGACTTGGACCATTGAATCAGGAAGGAACCACACAGACTTTTCCTTCATCATCCATCCTTGATCCGTTTGGATCCCTCCTAATTCAATCCATTTCTTTATTTCGTCTGGTGTAGCATGTGTCTGTATATCAATTACGTCAAGAGTAGGATCTTTAACCGTCATACAATGTGTTGGCGTCGGGACTATTGTCTTTGTCATGTCGGGTGTTTGAGTTTGAGCAGTCTGTTTAGCTGTTCTGTCAGCTAAATCATTGCCTTGAGAAATGATATCAGTAACTTTCGTATGTGCTTTGCATTTCATAATCGATATTGCAATGGGTAAATGTATTGCATCTAATAAGGCATGAATGAGGGGTCCGTGCTGAATGTGGGCACCGTGAGAAGTTAAATAACCTCTCTCTCGCCACAGCACGCCGAAGTCATGTACAACTCCGAATGCATAACGTGAATCAGTGTATATGTTGACTTTTTTATTTGTGGCTTGAATACAGGCTTGTGTCAGAGCGACGAGCTCTGCGGCTTGAGCGGACAAGGTATTTATGCAATTTGTTTCAATAATTTCAGTGTCTGTTGTGACTGCGTAAGCGGCCACTAGTTCTCCTGTACCTTTTCTCATACATGAACCATCTACATACAACGTCAGGTCTGGGTCTGACAATGGAACATCGGTTAAATCTTGTCTGGGTTTCGTCGTGATTGTAATAACTTCAATACAGTCATGAGCTAGTGGGTCTGTTCCATTTACAGGTAAAAGTGTGGCAGGATTCAATGTGTTACAACGTCTGATTTCTATATGTGGCTGAAACAATGTGAGTTCGTACCCTGTAAGTCTTGCTATAGTCAAATGTTGTGTTTGCGTTCGATTCACAAGAACCTCCACTGCATGTGGTACTTGTACTGTCAATGGATGTCCTAACACTATGGCATCGCTTTGTCTGATTGCTAAAGCTGTCGCTGCCACTGATTTCAGGCACGCAGGCAGAGCCTGAGCTACGGGATCTAATGTACTAGAAAAATAAGCACACGGTTTGTGTGATCCTGCTTGTTCCTGTGTGAGTACTGACAAAGCAGTACCTTCTCGTTCTGTAACAAAGAGTGTAAAATGTTTTCTGTAACATGGTGTTGCTAAAACAGGTGCTTGGCATAGAGCTTTCTTTAAGCTTTCAAAAGCTAGTGTGTGTTCCTGAGTCCAAGGGAGGACAGTCGATGTGGCTGCCTCCTGTGTTGTTAATTGAATGAGTGGTTTTGCTAGAAATGCATACTGAGGGATCCACTGCCTACAATATGAAGTGAGGCCTATGAAAGCCCGTACCTCCTTTTGTGTCTTGGGTATTGGCATGTTAGCTATTAACTGAATGCGATCTGGTGTAAGCTGCCTTCCCTCCTTGGACAGCGAGTGTCCAAGATAAACAACTCGCTGGACACAGAATTGCAGCTTAGAAGGGGACACCTTGTGCCTCTTTTCGGCTAGAAATTGTAAAACTGTCAGTGATGCTTTCTCACATTCGGGTTCGCTTCTCGCGGTGATCAGCAGATCATCGACATATTGAAGCAAAGCAGTGTTAACTGGCATGTGGATACTGTCGAGTTCTCGTTTCAGTGCTTGGCTATAGATGCTGGGGCTTTCTGTAAATCCTTGAGGTGCGCGTGAGAATTTAAAGCTACGTCCATTTAAACTAAATCCGAACAAATATTGGCTTTCCGGATCTATTGGGACGCTGAAAAAGGCATTTTTGAGATCAATTACAGTAAAGAATGTTGCTTCGGAATCAATAGCTGTCAGTAATGATGAGATATCTGGGACCACAGGGAATTGTGGCACAATGCATTTGTTTAATTCGCGCAGATCAATAACCAATCGATATACTGGCGGGGCCTTCGGATCTGTTCGTTTAAGAATCGGAATTATCGGTGAATTACATACATTGGAGTCTGTTTCTACAACCACTCCTTGGGCAATGAGCTCGTCAATGATTTGTAGTAAAGCCACTACAGCATCTGGTGGTAACTTGTATTGTCGCATTCGTGGTAGTACCACTCCTGCCTTTAGTGTGACTCGATATGGTGTAATATTCATGCAACCAACATCAGTAGGGCCTTGTGCCCACAGATGTGTAGGTAAAGTCTGCAGTCGGGGATCCATGTCTCTAGACACATAGTGACCTTTAAAATCACGCAAAAACAATCTTACTCCTTCCGGAGAACAACATATTATAGCTCCTAGAGCTTTCAGTGTTTTTATTCCTAACAAGTTTTCTGGACATGATTTAGTAAGCAATAAATCTGTAGTTCGGGTCAAAGGTCCTATCGTAAGTGGAAGAGGCTGTGATACTTCATTAACAATAGGTTTTCCTGAAAAACCAAGGGAAATATTCTGTGAGCCTGAGAGGGGTACCCCTGGAACTTCACTACGTTTTATAGTTGTTCGACTTGCCCCTGTATCGAGTAAAAACTTTCTGTCTTGACCTAATAATTCACTATGTACATAAGGTCCTTCTTGGTCTACAGGGACCTCGATAAGGGGTAAGTCAACTTCCCTCTCTAGGCTGGTTCATGCGTATCGTTGGTAATCAGGATAGTCATACTGTGCGGTCTGGTACAGCTGTCGTGTCGTGGTTTGTGTGGCAGCAGCAGGCAACGCTGGTGCGGCTGGCACAAACTGTATAGACTGTTGTGGAGCTGGCATGGACTGTGCATGCTGCGGTGCTCCTTGCTCATTCTGATCCTGTCTAGGTGGCCGTGGTCTTTCTTTTGTAATACCTGTGGCGATATTACGCTTCAGAACCGGACAATCGTGTACATAATGACCTGGCTGTTTACAATAGTTGCATGTCCCTTTTACAGGTCCTGCTGAATCACCGGAATGTGTCGTACCCTTTTTATGTCCTTCAGCTGGAACTGTCTGGGAGACTAGCATTTTCATTTTCGTGTCTTTCATGCGTCTTTGTTCATGATCTTGTTCTTCTCTAATTCTATTGTAATGGTACTGTAACATTTGTAGCATTTGTGATGGGGTATTACCTTGCCAGGTACTCTCGAATTTTAATACTCTATTCTTCACTTGGGGCAAAGAATTTTCAACTAATTTTGTCACAAACAGATGTGGGTATGACTCGCTACTTGCTTTTATACCACTATTTATACCAAAACATTTTTCGAATCGGGCATAGAAATCACTAGTGTCTTCATCTTGCTTTTGTTTACAGGCTGAGATTGCACCCCAGTCTTCCTTTTTCGTGGTTAATAAACGTGGCAGTACCTGTACTAGTAAACCTGGTAGTGCTTTAGTTTTGTCCCCAAGCCCCGAACCTGGACCTCGGGCCTTTTCTTCATTTTCTAATGCTGTCCAATCTATCTTTTGGTCTCCCACTTCCCACTCTTTTTCCTTCAGTTTTTCGTAAATGCCAGCAGGCATCAATACCTTTAATATGGTCATAATGTCGGGATAGGTATACTCTCCCATGAGTAACATGTCTTTAATTTCTCGGTGGAAACCCGCTGGGTCTTTGTCATGACTGGGTACCACTTTCTTCATTTCCAACAATTCTATTTTCGATATGGGCGTATATACATATACACGTTTAAACTCATTGTCCTCGCCCTTTATTGGGTGCACTTCTCGTAAGGGGTTCTGTCTGTCCATGTAATACGTGGTTCTTTCCTTGATGGGCAGTGAGACATGTTCTGGGCATATAAAAAGAATGTACTGCTTTCTTGATTCTAGTATTTCTTTAATTAACTTAGTACCTGAACCTCTCCATCTATTCGTGAGTAATTCAGTCAATATATCAGGTAAGGGACCAGGGTCTGAATGTTGGCTTTTATATAGTATAAGAAGTTGTTGAATCATATAAATCCCAGCTAAACGCTGTTCATCTAGGGTGAGATTCAAAAATGTGTGTGCTACTGTATCATCATCATACTTTCCGGGACTGTCAATCCAATGAACGGCTGACCTAGCTAATTCTTGTTCATCCATAGAATCAAGAAAATGATAACCCCTTCGTTCTCGCAGTAATTTGTCAGCGGCTTGGAACGAATGCTCGGGGGACCTCATATTTATTTTAGGTATTTGAAAATTCCTGTTATTTTCTAGACATATCGGACGTATCGTGTCAGTAAGACATCTAGTATTATTACAAGATCTTCCTCTACCTACATAGGCTATAGTTTCTGACTGTCCTGTGGGCAGTCCTGATCCTTCTTCCTCGCTTTGCTCGAACTGGTCTACCGCTAATCTTTCTTCGTGTAAGCGTTCTATTTCTTTACGGATCTTTCGGCACATGGCTATTATACAATTTTGCTTATCATGTCTCCCTTCTGATATATTCTGGCTCCATCTGGTAAGAATTTGCATTGCTTCCGGGTCTACCCCCGGTCGGTCTTGATTTCTGATCACACAATTTATTAGGAAACGTAACAGTTCCCCCTGTATTTCCACTTTCTGGTATTCCATAGCTCTGTTGATACTTTCAGAATCTCGCCCTGTTTGGACAAAATGGTATATATTATCTAGATGCATAGTCATTCCTGGTAACTTCCCTAAATACACCGCGGCTCGTCTGATACGTAATGATGCCATGATCATTTCGTCCTCTTTGCCGGGCACAGGGTCATATCTACAATCTATAAGAAGTTCCTTAAGCGTACGGGCATTTATGAGTTTGGGGGTACGTGAATGTGCTGACTCTTGAAAGGTAAGTTTATTTATTCTGGGTGGCGTAGAAAAAATGTTGGTAGCACCTCCCGTAGCCCCATCTGGGGTATCGGGCGTGAAAGGATTCGTTGAACGTGATACAGCAACTATAGGTGTGGACACAGCTATGGAAGTAGCTGTAGGAGCAGATGTGGAAACAGATGTGCTTGCCGGAACTGGTGTCGGAATTTGGTGCTGCAGAGATACAGATACAGGATCTTGGCGTTGAACCTCCCCGGCCAATGGTCTATGTGGGGCGGGGTTAGCATACTCGGGAGCTGCGTCATCTAAATATGAGGAAAGAAAAACATCTTCTGCGGTTCTAGGATGCCCCTTGGGATGTACTTTTATTGGGAATAATGGGGGTGGCAAGTCTTTTGGTATCCCCGCAGTAGCCTTAGGTAATCCTTCGGCCAGAAGGGGATACATACCTTTCATAAGGGCATGTCTTTGTCTGTCTACTTGTTCTGATTTCACTCGTGCACCTTCTTCAATTAATAGATTTTCTCAGACTTCACTTGAATTCTCTTTACTCTTCTCTTCCTGTCTACGTGCTTTTTCTGTACGTCTATACGATTCTTTACGCCATAACTCAATGGCGTCTTTCTGTGATTGTCTAGCTTTCCTTTTCCATAATTCTTCCTCTACTTTCACTATGCACTCTGCATCCCAGGTCCCAGCTGCGGGCCACCTCTGACTTTCTGGTAATTCCTTAGTGTAATCTACCCATAAATCAAGAAATAATATAGCATCTAGGCCATGTTTGTGATACATGAAGTACCCTGGAGTGTCCCTAGGAGGAATAGGAACAGCTTCTTCGAGTACCCCTTTCCTAGTTGTGATCTGTCTTAATTTCGAAAAGAGCGGCATATTGAGAACTGATCTGATACTTGATCTTGAACAAACTTAATACAATAAACACGATAATGAACAGTCATTCATACCACAATATGCAGAACGTATTAACACATTTAACATTTAACATTTAAATGAGCAAACAATGACGATGACGATCTAAGGAAAACTTAATCACTTAAACATAATACTCGGCATTATCTGAATTATTCTGAATTTATATACTTGATATACTAGATATACTGCTAAACAGTACAGATACACTGCTGAAACAGTGCAGACCGGATTTGTGTACCCAAACCCGTCTGGACCGGCACAACTTATGTGCACGCCAGAACGCCTCCCCAGTAATGGTACTCACCGGGTAGCTCGGAACGGAAGGCCTCGGAAACTGAACTGGACTTGAACCGGACTGGACTCGACTCGACTCGAAAACTTCGGACACCGGACTCGACTTGGGACTTCGGAAACTGGTGGGCCTCTGTATACCTCGGATCTTGCTCTCTCAGCTAGGCTCTGGTCGGGATACTTCGCACTTCTCACCGCCTCGTCTGGGTGTTGATCGCAGCCTCAGTCGCCCCCGCTTGACCGGAGGGAGATACAGGAAATCCTGCTGGTACGCGTTATTGTCCGTCCAGCTGTGGCAGGAGACCGGGCCTGCAACGCACCGCCGGCGCGTGAGATGAGAAAGAGTCCCTATTCGGGCGCCATTCATGTGGTAAATAATTTAATTACCGGGACTTAATTTGATACAGAAACATAATAAAATAGCTCAGTAAATAAGAGGCAGAATCCGTGGTATTAGAGGTTCGGAATGGGCTTTATTCCAATGGTCGATTATAATCGGTTGCTCCAGGTTCCATTACCACGAAGGTTCAGGAAGTGAAGTACATACGTTATTGACAATCAATTACTTTTATACAATAGGCATTACAGTGAGGCCAACCCACCCCTGCCTCAATCCCCTTACCTCTCTCTCATCGTGGTTCCTCTCTCCTCCACTCACTTCGGCCCTGAGGGGTGATGTACGGGGCACGTTGTTGTGAGGAAAGGGAAGAGCCTCTGTTTCCTCACGAGGTGGATCGCCATTACATCGCATGTGTTATAAGCGGATGCGATGTAAAAACATGCACAGTAATGGCTAAGTTTAGTTACATCGCATGCGTTGTTATGGGTGTTTCCCCTGTACAGCACTACATCCTTCTGGTATTGTACCATTCATAAGCACATAGACATCTAGCACAGGCATAAACCTTGCACACACTACTCAGTACTGCATTATTCCTGTATTCAACCTTCTTAGGCACAAATACACCCAGTGCAGATAACATTTCCACAGGCACAGCAATTCACATCAACCTGATGTAAGCCAAGGGAGAGTTAAGCAGAGAACGGCGGAACTTTAAAAAGTGAGTGCGCCTGTAGACCTATCTTCAGTGACACACGTTAAAAAGGACTTATTCACTTCTACTGATAACTACACAATATGGGTCACCACCGCAGTCATACTGCTTAATTCCTGGTGAAGGTGATAACCTTCCACCACTATGAGGGAAGCTCTATGGGAAGCCCCCACCTGTGGTAAATAATTTAATTACCGGGACTTAATTTGATACAGAAACATAATAAAATAGCTCAGTAAATAAGAGGCAGAATCCGTGGTATTAGAGGTTCGGAATGGGCTTTATTCCAATGGTCGATTATAATCGGTTGCTCCAGGTTCCATTACCACGAAGGTTCAGGAAGTGAAGTACATACGTTATTGACAATCAATTACTTTTATACAATAGGCATTACAGTGAGGCCAATGCAAGAGGCGTAACAATTGATAGCAAAGATAACATTTCACATGTGTAGCAAAAAATAGGCGTAACTGGGAGTGATTTAAAGAACGTCATCAGATGTGATGTCATAAGAGGGCGGTTACATGAAAGAATTTCGCAATGTCAGCAGAAATACTTGACAGGAATGCGCGCGCAGCAGCATGACGTGTGATTGACGTGCATCTAGGGGGTGGAGGGGACTTGACATTTAGCTCTACATGTGGCGACAGATGTCTGGAGGGTCAAGTCAACCTAATCCCAAATCATATCTAACATCCTATGTTTAAAGAACTATGTTATCCAAAAGAAAGGTCTTTTAGAGTAGAATCTTATTCTATACTGACTATACTGACTGTTAGTGCGTGTACAAGCGTCTAAGTGTCTACACTAGATGCGAGGGCAAGAATCTTCCATAGTAATCAGGGCTATGAATTACTTGTATAAAGACAGAGAAGCCGGGCCTTTGCTCGGTAGCTGGCAGAATGTTTACTTAAACGACTAGACAGGAATGCATTGGGCAGGAATCGGAGCAGATAATTTCGAAGGTGAAATACAGTTCTTGGCAGGCAGCAAGCTGATGTCAGGCTTCGTGAGCCGCGCAGGGAATGAGACAAAGTTCATGGTCACAGATGCAGGCTCGGACTGGAGCTTCAGAAACAGAAAGCAAGAAAAGCTTGATGACAGAATCAGGGCCTACTTGCCTGGACTGTAAAAATGGCATAAGTGAACCATTTAAAGGCGGTGGCCTTTTGTACTTAGGAATGGAATATCCGGCCTATTCATGGCGGATCTGAAAGAGGACATGTTAACGGTGGACGCACATGTATTTGCGTCTTCATAACTGGAACGGGAGGGAACATACATGTACTTGTAATATGCACATAGAACCGTTGGGGTCCAAGATAGGGGACATAACTGACCAGAAAAATCCATATTTCCACACACCAGTGCTACAAGATGGCACGAGTGCATGATCTGTGTTTGTCCATGAGAAAAAAAAGTCAGCATTAAGGAACCAAACATCAGTCAGTTGGGCACTCAGGGCAGGTGTGCATGTTTTTTACCATGTAGTGGACTATCCTGTCCCAACAATAGACATTATAGGTTCAGATATCAGACGGAAGAGCAATGCAACATGTTACAGGAGCAGGTCCCAGACCTAGCTCTTCCCTGTGCCAAGTGCGCTGCCAGCCTTTGCCACCGTCTCTTCTGCCTGATCTCTGCTTCTGGCCTCACCCTCTTTGACGTCTGTGTCTTTGATGTTGGTGCACGGCGCTCTGCTCCTTTCCCTAGATCTTAATCTCTGACTTCGCTCCGATTCGCTCTGTTCTGTTCTTTTCTGCTAATTTTGTGCTCATTTTGTGCCCTGTTATTGTTCTGCTCCTTTTCACTAATAATTTTTGTGCTCATTCCTTGCCCTGTTCTTTTTATGCTCATTTTCTCAGATCATTTTCCTGCTCTTTCCTTGGTCTCACTCACTCTTCTCGCGCCCGTTTTCCCACCTCCCACCTCCCATTTTTCCCAACTGACTTCTTCTCACTCTCTATCTGTTCTGTCCTTACCTTTGATCTCAATTTATGGCGTTTGCTCACTTTTTTCTCTGTTCTGTTCTTTTTCTGCCCATTTTCAGCCCATTTTTCTGTTCATGTTTCTACTAATTTCTCTGCTCATTCCTTGATCTCACTTGCTCTTCTCTTGGTCATTTTCCTCCCTCCAACCAAAAGCCCTTTCCCAATCGCTGCTCTCCCTCCTTCCACCTAGCTCCACCCATCACCTCCCAGTGCCCTGCCCTCCTGCCAGGTCCTACTTAATGGAGGCTGCGGTGCTGCCACGTCAAAGGCAAGCCTGTCTGTGCCCGTCTGTGCCTGGACAGTGCCCAGGACCAGGACCCCTGGTCCTCGGCCCAGCCGCAGATACAACACCACTGCCCTCCACGTTGTGAATACCAGATGACCCAGCAAACGCTGCTGCCACATCGCTCTGCCCTCTACTGTATGGCCATTCTCCTGCACCACCTCTAGTCACACCCTACCAGAAATGACACAATGACTCAACTGCCTACTCCTCAACATGCGCTCCATGCACAAGCACTCCACCAGATTATGTGACCTCACCACCACCCTCGCACCGACATCATCTTCCTCAGGAGATCTGGCACAAACCCACATCCACCCTGGACATTGCCACACCGATCCCCAACAGATATAAAATGACTCACCAGGACCGCACCAACAAGCCATCATCCACAAAAAAGTCATAATGTGCACCACCACCGTGGACAACACCACCACCCCTATTGAATACCTCAACTTCAACCTCAACACTGACTGCCAGACAAACATCAGAGGCACCCTCACATTCCGACTCCTGGACCTGCAGTCCAGCTTCTGCAACACCATTGTAAACTTCATTGCACAGCTAGCCTTAGACTCCAAGGACTACATCTTCCTTAGTGACCTACATTTCCACATCAACGGCCACAACGACAACAACACTGCACAACTCCTCAACAATATGAGCAGCCTCGTACTGGTCTAAACTGGGGTGGCATGGCGAGCAAAAGAATGATGGATTTAACCCAGATCTCTTGACTGGGGGTGAATGTTTTGATTGGTTCTGCATTCCGTCCATCAATTGTGTGTCTTTTGCAGCCTCGGACTGACCCAGATCGTCCATCACCCTACAAACACTGCAGAACACATGCTCAACCACATCCTCACCTGCAGCAACCACATCAAATTCAGCCACATCACAGAACTCACTTGGACCTATCACTCCATCATTCACTTCAGCATATCCAGCCATCGCACCATCACTCCCAAGATGACCAATGACTTCCACAGGAAGTGGAACAAAATATCAGAGACCAGCTGGATGGATGCCCTCAACACCTCAAACCCCATTACTGCCACTGACCTCTAACAAGGAGTTAAGAACTGTAATGCTTGCATCACAAATTTCACCCACATCATTGTCCCCAACCAGAAAAACAACCAGAGAAAACCCTCAAATAGACCAACTGCTACACCCAACAACTCAGAACATCAAAAAGGAGAACAAACAGCTAGCAAGGAGATGGCATGCCAGAAAGGCCAACTCTGACAGGACAGCCTTCAAGACATCCTTCAACAGCTGCCACTGCCTGCGAGGGCAACAAAGAAGACAGCCTTAGTTGCACACATCAAAACCAGTACCAACAACACCAAATAACTTTTCAACAATGTTAAGAAATTCTCCAACCTGACTGACAGCGAAAACATCACACCCTCACAGGAGCTGTGCAACAACCTTGCCGACTTCTTCCACGACAAGATTGCAAACATATACAGACATTTTGTATCCACACCTGTGGACTTACTCGAAAGACATTCCACCACTGCAGCCAACACGATCTACAGAAGGACCACCTGGAACCTCCTCTCCACTTAGGACACCACATCCACCATGAAATCCATCCACTCAAGAGCTCTCATGGACCCAATCCAAAACCACATCTTCAATCTCGGAAACCAAAAGATTGGCCAGGAATTCACCACCCTGCTCAACACCTCCATCACCAACGCAACAGTTCCCGATGCTTGGAAACACGCAGAAGTCAGAACACTGCACAAACAACCTCCGCTAACCCCAGCAAACTTGAAAACAAAAGACCAATCTCCCTGGTCCCATTCCCAACAAAGGTACTGAAAAAGATCATCAACAAGCAATTTGAGACACACCCGGAGCTGAAGCAATTATTCAACACTTCCCACTCTGGCTTCTGCAGCAACCACAGCTCGAGACCGCCCTGATCACAGTCACTGATGACATCTGAACCCTTCTCGACCAAGGAGAAACAGCTCCCCTGATCCTCCTTGACCTCTCCACAGCCTTCAATGCCATATCCCACCATGTGCTGATGAAAAGACTTCACCACAGTGACTTCCAAGGGGACGTGCTCAGATGGATCACCTATTATCTCACCAGATGAGCCCAGAGGATCCACCTTCCACCTTTCACCTTGAATCCAAGGGTATCACCTGCAGTGTCCCCCAAGACTCATCCCTCTCCCCTGCGTTCTTCAATGCATAAATGACCCCGCTGGCCAACATTGTCAGATCCCACAGGCTCAAAATAATTTCTTGCACAGATGACACCCAACTCATACTCTCACTCACCAACGACCCCACCATCACTAGAACCAACTTCCACAGATGCATGACAAGCATCGTCGACTGGATGAAGAACAACTGCCTGCAACTAAACACAGACAAGATGGAAGTACTGATCTTTGGCAACAACAGCAACTCATGGAGTGACTACTGGTGGCAATCAGATCTAGGATCCTCACCCACTCTCTCCAACCATGCCAGAAACCTAGGAATCATCATTAACAACAAACTGTCCATGAAATCACCGATCAGCATCATCTCCTCTGCTGGCTTCCTCGCTCGGTGCATGCTACGTAAGATCTTCAAGTGGCTGCCTGTGCACATGAGGCTCACCATGACACAGGCCCTCATCACCAGTCAACGGAGCTACGACAACTCTCTCTACGTAGGAATCACTGCACGCCTCCTACAGAGATTACAGATTATATAGAACACTGCAGCTAGACTCATGCTCTATCTTCCCTGACGTACCCACATCGCACTCCACCTCAGGCAACTCCAATGGCTTCCCATACAGAAGAGGGCCATTTCAAGCTACTGACCCACGCACACAAGGCTCTACACAACGAAGGACCCGCTTACATTAACCACCGCCTGAACTTCCACCAACCATCGAGAAGACTATGCTACCACTCCCTTTTACTTGCTCAGATTCCCCACATCTACTGAAGAGAAGTGGAGGCAGCTTCTTCTCCCACATCACAGCAAAGACCTGGAACAGCCTCCCCACGCAACTCCTGACCATCACCTCTCTTTCAGAATTCCAGATGGTCCACCTACGAGTGCCTGGATACCCTACAGGGTGATAAGCCGAACTTCATAAATTCTGATTGATTGATTGATTGATTGAGTGTTTGATTGATTGATTGATTGATTGATTGATTGATCTGTTGATAAATGTACATATATCTTATAGGGTAAGGACCCAGAGAGTAAAACTGTTCCTTAGGACATTAATATCATATGGGATCTGGCATCAAACAAGGCTGCTATCCCAAATGCTACATGTGCATTACAAAGTAGAAGTAGTTATAGGTCACAATTCAGTTTGGGCTGGACTGTTCCCATTGGGCGCATGGCCAAGACTGATTTGCATATGGCTGGGTCCAAACGGTAATGGCATGGTGAGCAAAAGAATTATGGATTTAGGCCCAGATCTCTACTGGGGTGAATGTATGACATTGTTCTGCATTCTGTCCATCAATTGTTGTTTTTGCACAATTCAGACCAAGCAAATATTAATATGAAATGTATATCCTAACAAGATCCTTAATAGATATACTTTTGATTGGAGAGTAGGTCCAAGCTGGCCGACAGGTGAGGTGCTCCGGCCGGGAGCACCCAGCTTGGGATTGCCTTTTTGGCTTAAATCACATGACTTCTACCTCCTTTCTGGACCCCTTACTCACTTGAGGTCCTGTTTGGCTGTGGTGCTCATTGCTCCAATCTCCCGCTTGAGGGCTCATGATTTGCTGAGAAAAAGGATTGTTGCTTTCTTCCGCGGACAACCATGGTCGATGTCTGGTGGAGCTGCCCAGTCAGCTTTATGGGAGATTGGTTCCGGTTTCTGGCTGAGGCCATCACCTACCCAGCCGGACATTGGGCATGGCTCTCCTCGCCTCTCTGCCATGCTCTCCCTCCTCTCCTGCCTTCCTGATGAAACCACCGATGACTATTTCTTTCTGTCTGGGTGGCTGCTGGATAATGGAGGGGGATCTCCCCCCCTCGGCCGTCTCTCCCAGAGTCGCTGCTGGTGAGATGGTGAGGGATCTCTCCTCTGGCCGCTTGTCTTCCTTCTGGACCTGAGACGTGGGTGCCGGACATCTCTCCAGTCAGTAACGAATAATTTATCGAGAATGCAGCTTAGAGATCTTGCTTTTGTCAACCTGCTGGTCCTGTGCCGTAACTGCCTGGCGTCCTGCTGGCTCCCTTCTGGGGCTATGACGGAGAAACAAGGATATTTTTTTCCCACCAACTGAGCAGTCTCGAGATCACCGAGGCTGCTGCCTCATCTCCTGTGTCTATCCCACTTTACCTGGAGTCTGATGACTCGAGCGTTCAAAGACCTCCAGCCGTCCTACATTCCAGATATGGTGACCACCCCCCCATTCAGCACTGCCTTGGGGTAGGTTTTTCCCTTTTAGTCTTTTTTACTAGACTTCTGCTCGCCCTCAATCCCGTCATTTTGATGCGAGGTACCTGGGGTCCTTGAATCGGAATCCTCCATTTTATGTACTCGGCATAGCCTCAGACTGATTCTTGTAGCTGGTCAGCGCATCGTTCCACCTGTTTGACTATCACCCTTACTCGATCCCCCCTGGAGCCTCCTTTACCCTTCTCTTATTTCAATGATCATGGTGAGGCACCCTTTTTGTCCCCTCCCTTGGACCCTTTCATTCCCTAATTCTGGGACTTGACTCTGTGAAGAATAGCCGGCTCTGGATGTGCTGATTACTGGATCCCTACCCGCTTGTTTGACTCTGACCTTTGGTGGCCGGTCAGCTGTATTCTGATCTGCATTTGTTACCCCTCTTACTTTACCTCCCTCACCCTCTATGCTCCACTAGTCTCGTTTTCTATGTTACTGAATGTTCAGGTAACAGATGTACTTGTAACTGATGTAACTTTGTAACTATATGTATCCTCATGTAAAGCACTCTGATAGCTCAGGGTCTAGCCAGCGCTAAATAAAACTTTTCAAATAAATAAATAAATTGTGTGCTCTGTGCCTTGAAAATTAAACTGTATTCCTCTCTTCCTCCCGTGTTGATTTCATCGACCAGTTCCATTCACTGCCCCTCAGGCTGATTCATCTCTGTCTTTGCCTCCTATTGGTAATAGTAAACTTCTTCTACCACTTCTTTTCATCTAATTTCTCTCCCACACAGAGATGCTTTAAGGCATGGACAAAGTGGTCAATTGCCAGGGCCCTCTGCTTCCCCCACTTCACTCGGGAAAGTGAGCTTTCTCACTAGCTCACTTCTTTGTATTTCTGTATCTCAACCTTCAAAACTTATAATTCAACATTGTTAGGCAGCATAGAGATTGCAAAGCAGAAATGGATCATACAATTTGAGTTGTTACAAACAGAGCCCAAAAAATATTTCTGGCCTGGGTCCCTCAAAATTCTTTACATGGCAATGACTGTGCCCACATTGAGTTAGAGGGGAAGTTTGACATATTACCAGGAATCATCACCTTCATCTATCTCTCATGAAAAAAAGGTACCAAAGTGGATCTTTATAGGCATGGGGGGAACTCGTGGAGTTTCACTCCACATGAAATTCAGTGGAGTTACTAAAAAACTCCACGGAATTCCATGAACGGCCAGAAATAGGCACTTCACGATGCTCACGCTGTGATTTAGCTCAAGGAGCTGAAAAATCTGTGCGAATGGCACCACAGTGTGGGCCAAAGAGTGCAGCTTCTCAAGTTGATTGTCTTGCAGCTCGAGTCGATTTTCTACTTGAGGGGCAGCTTTCTGAGCACAAATGGTTGTGACCACCGTCTGGAGAAATCTTACAGTTAAATTCTCCATGTTCATATGCGTAGAGGTGCTATTGATTTTGAATTTATGACATTTTTTCTGTTTGATAATATCTTTATCTTTCAGTACCAGCTCAACAGATATACACAGGGGATGGCCATGGGTACCTGCTTTGCCCCCAGCTATGAGAACTTGTTCGTGGGCTGGTGGGAGAAGCAGGTAGCCAGGTCAGATATCCATGGTGAATGGCTGAATAAAATAGTGAGTTGGAACAGATATATAGATGACTTATTTATAATATGGAGAAGTTTGCAGCAATCAGCCACTGACTACATAACAGCCCTCAACAAGAATGATATCAATCTATTGTTCAAGGGGAAGATGCGCTCAGTATCAGTGAACTTTCTAGACCTAAGAGTGTCTGTCTTCGAAAATATGAAATGTACAGCTCTCTTCAGAAAGCCCACAGCAGGGAGTTCTCTACAACATGCTGATAGTAGCCACCCAAGCAAATTAAAGAACAATATTCCCTATGGTGAGTTATGGAGCATATAGAGGAACAACTCCAGAGAATGTTTTTTTTCAAATCCCTTTGGGAGCTTGGGTTCCGGACAACAACCGGCCGTAACATAGGCTGCTATGGGGAAATTGGGTGTTTGCAGAAAACCCTGCACCCTGTCGCAGGCACCCCAAGGTTCCTGCCACACAGTGCAGGGTTTTACGGGGGGGTCCCTTAGGTACCCCGTCAGCCATGACCCGAAGGCCACGGGTCATTAGGGCCCTGCCAGAGGACCCCAAAGTGACTTTCAGACAGCCGTGCTGTGTCGGACAGGCCAACGCAGAAAGGCTGTTGGAAATCAGCATCGCAATCCTGAGGGTGGCAACGCTGTCCATAGGGGTGTACGATGCGGTTCCGACCAGCACAAATACTCGCTGAGTCGCTCGGAACCAGTTCGGAATGACCGCACAGTTTACATTCCGACTGCGAACATTGCAATATGGGGGTCGGAATGTAAACCAACTGAGTCGGTTGGAAGTGCTCCGACACCGGCTAGGAGATTTCGACTGTCGGGAGGAGAATTTCCGCCAGACAGCGTAATGAGCCCCTTAGCCATAAATAATCCCAGTCAGGGTGGAATAACAATCCACTTTAATGAGGATCCCTTGGTACCCATACAGAGCTGAGATGAACAGAAAATGATACAAGTAAAAAATGAATTCATCATGTGTATTAAGATTCTATGTTGTGGGCACTTGTTTTATTGATAATTATGCATTGTGAATAAAGTTTCATTATTTTACAATTGTCTATAATTTACATCAATGAATCAATCAGTGTTTTTGGAGAGCGCACTACTCACCCGTTAAGGACTCAATAAGGCTGGGGGTGGGGGGTGTGTTCAGCACCGTTGGGGTCATTCGAAGACCCACATTTTGAGGTTCTTTCTGAATTCGTACAGTGTCGGGCTTCTCTGGAGGTGGCAGGGGAGCTTGTTCCTTGTCTTAGCTGCAAGGTAAGAAAAGGACCTTCCACCCGCTCTGTTCTTGTAGAATCGTGGGACGGTGGCTAGGGAGAGGTCAGATGAGCAGAGGTTTCTCTTGGGTGCGTGGAAGGAGAGGCAGTTGTTGAGGTATTGGGGTCTGATGTTATGGAGGGCCATGTCTGCATGGGTGAGTAGCTTGAAAGTTATTCTTCTTTCGAAGGGGAGCCAGTGGAGGTCACAGAGGTTTTGGGTGATGTTGTTGTGTCTTGGGATATCAAGGATTAGTCTGTCTGCGGTGTTCTGGATGGTCTGGAGTTTGTGGAGGAGATTTTTGTTGATTCCGGCATAGTGGGTATTACTGTAGTCAAGTCTGCTAGTGATGAGGCAAGAGTGACAGTTTTCCTGGAGTCGGAGGGTATCCATTTGAATGTTTTGTGTAGTATGCAGAGGGTGTTGAAGCATGCGGAGGAGACTTCGTTAATTTGGTGATTCATAGTGAGCGATGAGTCCAGTATGATGCACACGTTATGTGCGTGGTCTGTCTGGGTGGGAGCGTTTCCGAGGGCAGGGGGCCACCAAGTGTCGTCCTATGTGGAGGGGGTGGAGTCAAGGATGAGAACTTCAGTTTTCTCTAAGTTGAGTTTCAGGCAGCTGTTCTTCATCCAGTTTGCGACTGCTTTTAACCCCTCTTGGAAGTTGTGCCTGGTGATGTCATACTCCTTGGTGAGGGAGAGGATGAGTTGGGTATCATCTGCATTGGAGACAATGTTGAGCCTGTGGTTTCTGGCGATGGTTGCGAGGGGTCATGTAGACGTTGAAGAGGGTGGGGCTGAGGGAGGATCCTTGGGGTACTCTGCGTCTGGTCTCTGGTGGTTATGAGAGGAAGGGCAGGAGTCTTATTCTCTGTGTTCTGCCTGTGAGGAATGAGCGTTTCCAGTCTAGGGCCTTTCCTGCGATGCCGGCGTCGTAGAGTCTGCTGGCTAGTGTGCGGTGGGAGATGGCACATGACTGAATTTGTTCATACATGCCACGAGGAGCCAACAGGCATTAATTATGAATGACTACTGGTAGGAGGCCATCAAGATCTCGTTGATAATTAGCTACAATATGTGATTATAATCTACCACATATTGGTGAACTCATGTGTATAATGAACATTTGTTCGATGTTATTTATATGAATTGCAGAAATCAGAATACACTCCAAGATGGCATGTTTTATATTAGATGCCTAAATGCACACGTGAATTTAAGGTTTAGTTCTTTGTTTAGTACTATGAATTTCCGTGAACCAATGAAATGTATTGTATATGATGATGTGCTATGATGATGTTCACTAACATTGAGAAAGGCGTTTGCTGAAACGCTTCTGTTTGGACCTGTCTTCCAGTAAAACGCTGGAAACCTCTTTCCCATGAGATTGATATTTAATTTCTTGGAGCAATCATCTAATCCACGAGTTCACCCTCACGCTTGGTCGAGCACCCGCCTGTGAATGCAGGTGGTCTTGGTAACCTGGAGCTTATATATATATATATATATATATATATATATATATATATATATATTACCTACTGGCGGTCGCCAGTAGGTAGTTATAGTTAGGACCCTCTTACCATAGGAAATCCGCAACATTCTATTTTGAATAACTTTGGCGCCGGTCGACGAATCCTCGCCAAATTTTCAAAATAGGTGAGGCGTTGCGTTCCGCTCCTACCCTGAAAGTCTCGGGGGGATTCGTCAAGCGGGGGCTGAGATAAAAGGGGGGTCCCAAAACGCGTTTTTCCCATGCATTTTTCCATAGGACCTTTAGACACAGCTATAGCCCGAACGGCTGAACAGAGTTAAATGAAATTTGGCAGAGAGGTAGTCCTCAGGTCAAGGAAGTGCCTTTTGTAGGTTTGGTGTAAATCTGTTCAGTAGATTCTGAGAAAATAGCCTTTAAATCAATATATATATCTGAGCCAGCTTACGGTGCGCTTACGGTGCGCTTACCGTACGCGTACGGTGACGTGCGCGAGCGCGATTCTGATTGGCTGTTAGATCTTAGTAAACATTCGAATCGGTCGAAACCAGGAAGCGGCGGCCGCCATTTCGTGTGTTTCAGTCAGAAAAAAAAAGGTAGATAACTTGAAAAGGGGGCAAGGAAGAGAGTTACAGACCCCCTAACATTTGAAAGTGGGTCAAAGAAGGACAGAAAAGTACAAAAAAAACATTTATTAATTTTTTTAAAAATCGCGGGGTACGCGTACGGTAAGCTTACCGTACGCGTACGGTAGAAAAAAAATATAAAAAATGAAATGAAATGCAGATTTAAGTGTTTAGATATTAGGGGGCTCTAAAAAGAGCCATTTTGTTTATGAAGTGATTTTTTAGTGGTACCTACAAGTAAGTACCGATGCAGAGTCTAAGGTTAAAGAGGAAGACTCTGTTCCCTTCATCATTGAAGTGCACACCATCTCCTCTATAAATGTCTTGCATGTCGTAACGCAAGTTGTTGTGGTAAATGGAACCCATACCATAGTCTCGGAGGAAAGCAGAAACAGATTTGTTGACATGCTTTCTTGCTTTGTCAATCTGTGGACAGAAATGATTGGACCAGTTCCATTTTTGCCTTTGGCATATGTTAGAAAACACAAAGGCAGTTTTATGGAAAAGTGAAAAGAGTTGTGCAAAGGTCTCCTTCATAAGCATTTCCAGACCTACCCCAGTCAAAGTGCCTAGGTCATTGCCACCACAGTGCACTATTATGAGGTCAGGGTGTTGGATTTGCATGAAGGATTTCACCAATGGCATCAATTGGTGCCACTTTAACCCTCTCTGACCAATCCATTTAATGTCTACATTTGGCAAAGCGAGGTCTCTCACCATACCTGTTTTCTCTGCATACTTTTCACTCCAGAAGACATAGCTGTGCCCTACAATCCACACTGTGAACATCTTCAAAGGAGAACTGGATGCACTCAGGAGGTGTAATTCAGTAGAATGGTAAAAAGAAATGAAAGACAGTTTGGAAATAGAGGCATACATATATATTTTTTTTTTAAACTGATTGGCTGTTTCATACCATTCTACAATAAAAACTAGGCTGTATGTGTAAATTTATAGAAGCATGTTTTGTATTGGTACAGAAAAATGTGTTACCAAAGAACAGTACTATGGATTTGCTGTTAGGTTTGAAAAGTCAAGCACTCCTGCTCTTTGGAAATGAAACATTGTTTGGTGAACTTCTGACCTAACTCTGCACAGCAGTGTTTCAAGAGCTGTTGCTATGGTAGCAGGCAGAAGTCAAGTTGGGGGAAGGGTACTAGGCAGAAGTCAAGTTGGGGGAAGGGTACTTTTGGAAAAGGGTTGGTTTTCAACCAATAGAAATGTGTGATTACATTTGAAAAAAAGGGGGAAGCACTGAGATTTGAAACTTTCATGTATATGTGTGGAAAAAGAGAGGGAAACTTTGCCATTATCTGGTTCTGCTGAGAGGAGAGAGGTGTACAGAACAGAGATCCTGCTCTGATAATCTGCTGTTTGAGTGCCACATTTCTTTCACAACTAACTAATTTTAAAGGTGAGTTTAGAGTTTGAGAGGGGATGTATATGGTAAATTAAGAAATGAATAATAGAATTGGAATTCCTTTTGTTGAAGTTGTGTTTATCATTTTCTGTTTTGGGAGAAATTTAAATGTGAGGAACATGTAAAATAATATGGACTATGTTTTCACGATAAATTAAGGTGTACTGGTATAAATAAGGAAAACTTTAAGGGTTTGAGGTTGCACTCAGTAATGCAAATACATTCAGCATCAGTAAGGCTGGTTGCCCTTGCTGGAGTGTAGTCAGTCACCCAGGCTACACATGTTGTTGGTCTCAGAAAGCTGTTTGGTATTGCTCTGGTGATTTTACATTTGCATTAGATGGAAAGGGGGAGGTATTTTTTTCTGCAGAAGCAGACTCTTAGCACACAGCCAGCTGCATATTCTGTGGAATCATGCATAGTATTCACAACCGAGTGGGGTTTGAGGTTTCAGTCAGTAATGCAAATACATTCAGCATCACTAAGGCTGGTTGCCCTTGCTGGAGTGTAGTCAGTCACCCAGGTTACACATGTTGCTGGTCTGAAAATGTTGTTTGGATATGTGCTTTTTTAAGAATCTGAAAAGTGGATTCATAATGTGTCAGACTGTAAAAGTACTTATCACTTGCCAAAAAAAGAGTAGTAAGTGTGCTTTGAAATTGGCAAAGAAATTTTGTTTTTTGACTAATATGAAAACATGACTCTGTGTGCAAAGAGGAATTACAGGCAGAGATTAGATTTATTGCGTATTGCTCTGGTGATTTTACATTTGCATTAGTAGGAAAGGGGGAGCTATTTTTTTATGCAGAAGCAGACTCTTAGCACACAGCCAGCTGCTTATCCTGTAGAATCATGCACAGTATTCACAACCGAGTGGGGTTTGAGATTGCAGTCAGTAATGCAAATACATTCAGCATCACTAAGGCTGGTTGCCCTTGCTGGAGTGTAGTCAGTCACCCAGGCTACACATGTTGTTGGTCTCAGAAAGCTGTTTGGTATTGCTCTGGTGATTTTACATTTGCATTAGATGGAAAGGGGGAGGTATTTTTTTCTGCAGAAGCAGACTCTTAGCACACAGCCAGCTGCATATCCTGTGGAATCATGCATAGTATTCACAACCGAGTGGGGTTTGAGGTTTCAGTCAGTAATGCAAATACATTCAGCATCACTAAGGCTGGTTGCCCTTGCTGGAGTGTAGTCAGTCACCCAGGTTACACATGTTGCTGGTCTGAAAATGTTGTTTGGACATGTGCTTTTTTAAGAATCTGAAAAGTGGATTCATAATGTGTCAGACTGTAAAAGTACTTATCACTTGCCAAAAAAAAGAGTAGTAAGTGTGCTTTCAAATTGGCAAAGAAATTTCGTTTTGTGACTAATATGAAAACATGACTCTGTGTGCAAATAGGAATTACAGGCAGAGATTTATTGCGTATTGCTCTGGTGATTTTACATTTGCATTAGATGTAAAGGGGGAGCTATTTTTTTATGCAGAAGCAGACTTTTAGCACACACCCAGCTGCTTATCCTGTGGAATCATGCACAGTATTCACAACCGAGTGGGGTTTGAGGTTGCACTTAGTAATGCAAATACATTCAGCATCACTAATGCTGGTTGACCTTGCTGGAGTGTAGTCAGTCACCCAGGCTACACATGTTGCTGGTCTCAGAAAGCTGTTTGGTATTGCTCTGGTGATTTTACATTTGCATTAGATGGAAAGGGGGTGTGATTTTTTTATGCAGAAGCAGACTCTTAGCACACAACCAGCCGCTTATCCTATGGAATCATGCACAGTATTCACAACCGAGTGGAGTTTGAGGTTGCAGTCAGTAATGCAAATACATTCAGCTTCACTAAGGCTGGTTGCCCTTGCTGGAGTGTACTCAGTCACCCAGGTTACACATGTTGCTGGTCTGAAAATGTTGTTTGGACATGTGCTTTTTTAAAAATCTAAAAAGTGGATTCATAATGTGTCAGACTGTAAAAGTACTTATCATTTGCCAAAAAAAAGAGTAGTAAGTGTGCTTTCAAATTGGCAAAGAAATTTTGTTTTTTGACTAATATGAAAACATGACTCTGTGTGCAAAGAGGAATTACAGGCAGAGATTTATTGCGTATTGCTCTGGTGATTTTACATTTGCATTAGATGTAAAGGGGGAGCTATTTTTTTGTGCAGAAGCAGACTCTTAGCACACAGCCAGCTGCTTATCCTGTGGAATCATGCACAGTATTCACAACCGAGTGGGGTTTGAGATTGCAGTCAGTAATGCAAATACATTCAGCATCACTAAGGCTGGTTGCCCTTGCTGGAGTGTAGTCAGTCACCCAGGTTACACATGTTGCTGGTCTGAAAAAGCAGTTTGGACATGTGCTTTTTTAAGAATCTGAAAAGTGGATTTAAAATGTGTCAGACTGTAAAAGTATTTATCACTTGCCAAAAAAAAGAGTAGTAAGTGTGGTTTCAAATTGGCAAAGAAATTACGTTTTCAGACTAATATGAAAACATGACTCTGTGTGCAAAGAGGAATTACAGGCAGAGATTTATTGCGTTATGCTCTGGTAATTTTACAGTTGCATTAGTAGGAAAGGGGGAGCTATTTTTTTATGCAGGAGCAGACTTTTAGCACACACCCAGCTGCTTATCCTGTGGAATTATGCACAGTATTCACATTTGAGTGGGGTTTGAGGTTGCACTTAATAATGCAAATAAAAACATGTAAAATAATATGGACTATGTTTTCACCATAAATTAAGGTGTAGTGGTATACACGAGGAATACTTTTAGGGTTTGAGGTTGCAGTCAGTAATGCAAATACATTGAGCATCAGTAAGGCTGGTTGCCCTTGCTGGAGTGTAGTCAGTCACCCAGGTTACACATGTTGCTGGTCTCAGAAATCTGTTTGGTATTGCTCTGGTGATTTTACATTTGCATTAGATGGAAAGGGGGAGCTATTTTTTTATGCAGAAGCAGACTCTTAGCACACACCCAGCTGCTTATCCTGTGGAATCATGCACAGTATTCACAACCGAGTTGGGTTTGAGGTTGCAGTCAGTAATGCAAATACATTCAGCATCACTAAGGCTGGTTGCCCTTGCTGGAGTGTAGTCAGTCACCCAGGTTACACATGGTGCTGGTCTCAAAAAGCAGTTTGGACATGTGCTTTTATCAGAATCTGAAAAGTGGATTCAAAATGTGTCAGACTGTAAAAGTACTTATTACTTGCCAAAAAAGTAGTAGAATGTGTGCTTTCCAATTGGCAAAGAAATTTCGTTTTCTGCCTAATTTCAAAGCATGACTCTGTGTGCACACAGGAATTGTTTTTAGATATTTAATTTGTGAATGTGTTATTGTGATTTTCACTTCTAGGAAAGGGGTACTTAGTATTTTAAGATTTGAAAAAATCATAAAAAATGTAGTAATATATATAAATATAAAAAAGAATTTTTGTTTTTGTTTTTTTCAGGTATTGCTGAAGAGCAGTGAACAAAATTTAAGATGCCTACAAAATCCAGAGTAACGAAAAACCACAAAAAAAAACTATATTTGAAGACAACTGGAGGACCTAAGTTAGTTGGAGATGCTCATGTTGGGAAAAAGAGAAAGTCTTCTGGTAAGCAGACAAAAGATTTTTTAAAGAACATCTTCAAAAAAAGGAAAAATGTACAAAATGTTTGTACTGGAAAGAATGTTTTCAATAGAAAAGAACAGGAAAAAATTGAGAATTTAGTTAATGCAAATATACCTTCTGCAATAACAAAGATTAACTTAAACAGAAAAACAGCGTTTAAAGAGATACGTAGAAAAATGTTTCAGAGAAGAGTTATGTCCAATTTGATAAAGGATGTGAAGAAATATAAGAAAAAGGCAAAATATTACAAGAGAAAAAAAGAAATTGAAGCCATTGCAGCAAAGGCATTAGAATTAAAAAGGAAACTATTCATTTTAATTTTGAATAGGATGCGTACATTAGATAAAATGGTTAATGTACTGAAATCACAAAGCAAAAGGAAAAGAGTAGTGAAAAGAACAAACTTTTGTAAAGTGTTTTTAGGAGAATGGATGCATAGTTCAAGTAGTGAACTTTTTTTAATGAAGAGAGTTATTTTCAAAGTAATAGCTTGCTGCATGCAGTTGACACCAGAGGTCGTGCTTATGAAGTGAAAAATGGTTGCATAATGGAGAAGGAGATAATGGTTCCAAGAGATGAGGTACAAGTGATGGCGGATGAGGCTATGGGGAGACGTCCTAAAGCCCCAGTGTACACTTGGAATTGTAGTAGTATTTGCACTGTGTGTCAGGAATCTATTGATAAATTTCGTGAGTTTCTAAGAGAATATAGTAAAAAAAGTGTAAAACAGAAGATTAAGGTGCTTCAAAGTCTAGATCCATGCAGAGTGAGAGAGAATACTGGTTTGCAGGGTCATTCTCTGGCTTGTCTATCTAGAAAAGTGTGTAATAGTGTTTTCCATCATTTTAGGATGCTGGCTGTTCATCATACTGAAATGAGAAAGTTTGTGAGACGGATGTATTTTGCTAAAAGTCCAGCAATAAAGTTAGATGAATTGAATAGGGCTCTGTTCCGTGGATCGGTATCAGATGTAGAGAAGGTTGTTGATGAAATTCAGTTTTGTTACTTTGGTCCTGAACAAGACAGTGCAGAAAAGGACACAGTAAATGAGGAAGAAGTGGAAGAGAATGTAGAACCCTCTGTAAGTAAAACATTTAATGATCACATAACAAAATTTGCAATAATCTCTAATGAAAGACCAAATATAACTTGTATTTGTTGCCGCAGAACTCATTATAGAAAACAAACTAGGAATGTTGATCTCTACAGAAAGAGTGAAAATGAAGATAATTATAAGTGGAAGGATTTTGCCACATATATATTTCTTGAAAATTGTTTTGAATTGGGTGAAGATCAGCGTATTTGTAAATACTGTTACAACAAGTTAGAGGAAAATAGAATACCAACCAGAGCTGTACATAATAATTTAGAATTGGATGTTATTCCTGCCGAACTTTCTGAATTAAATACATATGAGTCTATACTTATTCAATGTGTTCATCCGTTCCAGACCATAGTACGTATGGAGCCCATAACTGGTAAATTACCTCCTTCAGATTTACTGAGAGGTTTAAAAGGTAGAGTGGTGTATTTGCCCTTGGATTTGAAAAAAAATATGGAAACTATTGATGCAGATACTTTGGAAACTGAACCATTAGTTATTCTGGTTAATGGTGTACCTACAAAGAATAAGAAGATTTGGCAGGAGCTGGTAGATGTACGGAAAGTACAAAGAGCAAATTTGTATTTGAAAAGGAATAACAAATGGTATGAATCAATTTATATAGAAGAAGAAGAAGAAGATTTACAAGAAGACACAGAAACACCAACTGGACTGTTTTTCTTTGGGTGGCTTGGGAGCATCTCTCCATCACTAAAGACTCTTATAGAGTCTAATTGCCTCACATCTTGGGTGGGGGAGGGGGGAGGGTTGGGTGCAGGGGTCTGCTGGGAGGGGAGGCGGGAGGGGATACGGGGGGGGGGGAAAATGCAGAAAAGAGCTTGATCTGTAGTATAGGAACTCTTAAAGGTTTTTTTGTTATTATAATCTACGTAAGTGACTGGAGTTTTACATCAACTATTTTGATTGATTGGAACGGAGTAAATATCGAATGCAAAATTGGCTGGTGGTGGCGCAAATTATTTAGCATTGGTGGTATCGGTCCAATGGGGAATAGTTTTGAATGGGGAGAGTAAAACTACGATGTTGGAATGTAGCGGGTCTCAATGATGGGAGAAAGCGGGCCCAACTGTTTCAACTGCTACGTCAGGACCCAGTGGACATTCTGTGTATTCAGGAGACTCACATAGCTGGATGCGACAAAAATTTATTAAAATTTCCTGGATATAACCTGATGGCAGCAACATCTCAAACATCTAAAACGCGTGGGGTTGCTATTTTGGCAAAACCCGGTTTGGGGAGTCCTAGACGTCGACTTGTCGACAAACTTGGTAGGTGGGTTATGGTTCAACTGGAATTGGATATAACCATTTGCTCACTTTACGGTTCTAATTTGGATGACCCACAACTCTTTATTGAACTTGAACTAGAATTGGCTTCCTGGGCTGGCCCACTTATCCTGTGTGGCGATTTTAACATTAATATAGAAAAATTAGTAAACAACAGACTCCCACGGAATTACAGTGGCCGGAAACCTAAAGTCTATAGGGCAATATCTTGTCTGATGGATACTCATGATTTAAGGGATACTTGGGACACTTTGAGGCAGAATGATAATGGCTTTACCTATTACTCCTATCCCCATAATAAGTATGCTCGATTAGATTATATTATGACATCAATACATAGGACAGCCTTAATTGATATAATTAAAGATCCCAAAACTATTTCTGTCCACAATGCACTTACATTAATTTTTGATTTGGATAGTTTTAATAGATCTAATTTCCAATGGTCGTTCGACCGGAAGCTTTTTGTGAACCCAGATTATATTAACTATATTACACCAGTTTCTCAATCTTTTTTCGACTGTAATCAATATAGTACATCCAGATTTAGTGTATGGGACTGTTTTAAGGCAGTAATCAGAGGAGAGACTATAGCGTATGTTGCTAAATGTAAGAAAACTCAGGACAATATTAACAAGCAACATAAGGCGGCACTTATTAACTTGGAAATAGTACATGCCAAACAAATCCAGCAAGGAACACCAACTTCTGACATACTACAAAAATTACTGATCTTAAAAACCAAAATTAATAGCTCGTTAACGCAAAAAGCAGCGGAAATATATCAAGCCAATAGAAACAGAATCTATGAAGCAGGGGAAAAAGTAGGGAGGCAACTAGCTCTCAAAACTAGACAGAAAGAGACATACAACAAAATAAAGAATATAGAATATGAGGGTCAACAGTATACCTCCCCTCAAGATATAGTAGATGTCTTTCGAAAATACTACCAAAAACTATATCAAAATGATAACGAGCATCTATCTACAAGAGACATGAAAACCTTTCTTAGCGAGTGGTTGTCGGAATCAGAGCTATCTAGAGTACTTGATCAAGGAGATAGAGAAGAACTCGAGAAAGAAATCACAATGGTAGAGTTAGAAATTGCTTTGTCGGATCTAGCCAATGGGAAAGCGGCTGGTCCTGACAAGATTCCTTTAGAGTTATATAAGGTGCTGGGCAAACAGATACTCCCCTATTTATTAGACCTTTTTTTGGGAATACAACATCACTCAGCTACACCAGAGTCTTGGAAACATACTAACATAGTAATATTTCCAAAAAAGGGGAAACCTCCCCAGCTTCGATCTTCATATCGACCTATCTCACTTATAAACTCTGACTCAAAGCTATATTCCAAGATACTTGCAAACCGAATGAGGGGGATCATTGAACATCTTGTATCCCCATGGCAGCACGGTTTTATCCCGGGGAGAGGAACAACTGACCATACCCGTAGAGTTATTGCCTTATTTGACATCATGGGCATCACGGGGGGAGAGATGTCAATGGTCTTACTCGATGCCGAAAAGGCATTTGATCGAGTGTCTTGGCGGTTCTTATGGGAAATAATGGAATATAATAACTTCGGCCCAGGCTTTGTCAAAGCTTTAAAAGCTCTGTATGTCAGCCCTAGAGCTAAACTATTTATTGATGGCTTTGAGTCGGAGTTTATTGAGGTAAAAAGAGGCACTAGGCAGGGCTGTCCTTGTTCCCCGATATTATTTGCCCTAGTGATTAATCCTTTAATTTTAAAGCTCCTTAACTCCTCCCAAATACAACCAGTTACGGTGGGCTCATACTCTACAAAAATATTGGCATATGCCGATGACATTGCTTACAACGAATCCAGACGAAGCCGTAGCAGAAATAGAACAATTAACCCAGGATTTTGGTGTTTATTCCGGCTACTCACTCAATAGAGACAAAACTATGGTGTTATGTACAAATAATACCATATTTGAAAGTCCCTACAAAGTGAGAAATGCAACTTATCTTGGTGTAATTATTTCTCCTGAGGTAAATGAGATTAACCGGCTTAATTATGATCCTTTGATTAAGGTAGTAAAAACAGATCTGAAGAGGGTAGATAACCTACATCTCTCAATAATCGGGAGGGCGAATTATATCAAAATGAGTATATTTCCCAGAATACTTTATCTGTTCCGGGCTATTCCATTGATTGCCGACGTTAGTATTATCAAAATTTTTGATTCCACGATATCTAAATTTATATGGAACTATGGTAAAATAAGGAGAGCATTACCATTACTAACTCTCTCCGTACATAGAGGTGGCCTTGGTATCCCGAACCTGACATTTTATCTCTGGGCGACATTACTCCAACAAATGGGCCCTCTCTTTAAAGTTAAACCGGCCAACCTACCCAACATAGACTCCTATATTCCTTCCATTTTTGAACTGGGATTGGGTGAAAAATGTCAAGGGCTATTTCTGAGACAATTGGAAGCGTCTTATTATAAAAAGACCAAGTTCAAGGTGATTGGAGACGCATGGAAAATCTGGAAACTGGCCGCAAAACAATTAGGTATACCTAAAATAACAAGATATACATCTCTGTGGCATAGCAAGATCATCTCATCATCTATGATAGATAATGTCTCTAGGAGATGGGAGAATTTAGGCATATATACACTTGGTCATTTTCTAGGACAAAATTTTATTCCATCTTTTGAGAGACTACAGCAGAGATTTGATATTCCATCTACAGATTATTTAAAATATTTTCAAGTCTTTACTAATATACGGAAATCAAAACTTAATATCACCTTAGATAGTTTTCCCTTTTTTTCTATTATTGAGAAACAAACCACTAGGATAGGCACTTTATATGATATTTTCTCTCAATCCTCTAAAGACGATTTAGATCGTGTGGAGAGATCCTGGGCACAAAAACTTGGAAACCCAGATGTAGATATTGACTACTCCCTAACTCTCTACACAACATTATTTTTAGCGCCCAATCTCAAAGCACAATATTTCAAAACTATTTACAACCTTTATTTTACCCCGGCCAAACTTTTTACCTGGGGAATGCGACTAGATGATTGCTGCCCTAGATGTAGCCAGGGACAGGCAAACTTAATTCACATGTTTGCGGAATGCCCAAAATTGGATAATTTGCAAACATCGATTGGAGGATTTTGGACTCAAATATTCGGGCGGATTCTTAGATCCTCCGCAACCCTATTTCTTTTAGGTTTTGACGAATCCTTGGGGTACAGCTTGGAGGAACAGAGGATTGTCTTCCTGGGCACAGCTGTTTTTCGTATCATTTTGGCTGCTTGTTGGAAAGATCCCAATGTACCTACTTTTCAGATGTGGCTTAGCCGATTTCTTGCCATCTATAAGCAGGAGACAGCTATATACAGTACAAGAGGCAGGAAAACAAGACTCCGGGGTACCCAGATCTGGGCCCCAATTTCCAACTGGTATTCAAATGTATGATCACCCCCCTGTAGAGAGAAGGGCTGATATGATTTGATGATGTAAAACATGTAGAGATTTACTTTGCATTTTCTATATTTTATATTAATTGTGCATTCGTATTGTGCTGTAATGATTTTGTTTTTCTTAACTGATGTACTTCTTGTTGTACTAAGAATATATATATTTTGTTTGTTTGAATGAAACAGATCAAGCTCAATAAAAATATTTAAAAAAAAAAAAAAAAGAAACACCAACTGGACAAATTGAAAAAGTGGACAAGTCAAAGGAAGAAGAAATTTATGAACATTTTAGCATACATCCTCTACATTCAAAAGAAGTTATGGGAGACAATATTGATCTGTTTCAGATGAAGAAAGCAAAAGGAACTCCCGTGAGTGTATGGGAGGAGAGCTTGGAAGCTCGATGATTTCCCCAGCTGTTTCCTAAAGGAAAAGGAGGACGATACGATGAACGTCCAGAACAGATTCCAGCTTCTGAGTATCGGACTACAAGACTATATGCAGAAGATCCCAGATTTCGACAAAGTATTCCTTATTTGTTCCATCTTTTATTTGAAAGCGACTTGTCTGCACTATCTTATGCAGTAAATCACATTTTAAAAAGTGGAGTACATTTACAAAATGTGTCTGCTAAGGATTTTATGGAGAAAGTGCAGCACCGAGATGATCATTTGGAAACACAACTGATCAATCTGATGGCTTGTCAGCGTGGGACTAATGAATATTGGTACCGACGCCATGGTGAATTAAAATGCATGTTACGGAATTTAGGAACACCAACATGGTTCCTTACCCTAAGCTGTGCTGAGTACGCTTGGGATGATTTACTGGATTTTCTACGAGAGGCAAATTCAAACATTAAAAACATTGAATACAAGACAGCAGGAGAACTGTGCTCATTGGATCCGGTTAATGTTTGCAGATATTTCAATCATAGATTTGAGGCTATGATGTCCTTCATTTGCAATAAAAAAAATCCACCCCTTGGAGAAGTAGTGGATTTCTTTTGGAGAAAAGAGTACCAGGCAAGAGGTGCTCCTCATATTCATATGCTGTTGTGGATCAAGGATGCCCCAAAGTTTGGAACAGATACTGATGAAGCAGTGTTATCTTACATTGAAGAATATGCAACATGTGCTATACCAAAAAGCACAGAAGAGAAAAAGTTAAAGGAGCAAGTTTTACGTTTCCAAAGTCATTGGTGTGGAAAATACTGTCGACGGAAATACAAGAGCAAAGATAAATACTACACTAAATGTCGATTTGGATTTCCTAGACCTGTTCTTTCAAATGGAAGAGTAAACAGTTTTATGTCATATGTGAGACATACTATCACAAGAAAATCACCTAAGAATACCTACAACCTAAAAAGAAAAGAAGAATCAAAAAATATAAATGACTACAACCCAGTCATTTTATCCATGTGGAATGCTAACATGGATATACAGTATGTAGCTGACAATTCCATTGCTGTTGCTCGATATGTAACGTCTTACATTACTAAATCTGAAAAAACTGAATTGAAAGAAATGTGGGAAGAGATTTCTCACGAGAAGACTGTCAGTAAGAAGCTGTACAGTTTCAGTTTAAAGATGTTATCGCATAGAGAAATTGGATCCTACGAATGTTCAGATAGGTTATCTTCTGCAAGTCTCTACTCGAAATCAAGAAGAATAATTTGGGCAAGTTTAGGCCTTGCAGCAATGAGAAATCGGGTACTGAAATCTGTTGGAGAAATTGAATATTTGGCCGAGAATGACCCAGAAAGTACAGATATTTTGAAATCAAACATGTTGGACACATATTATCCAAAAAGAAGTCATCATCTGGAGAACATGTGTCTCTATGAAGTGCTGCAGAACTACATTTATTCACGGAAAGCCGCAGAAGACATCAACAATGGAAAATATAAAGTCATTGGTGAGGAAGGATGTTTGGTGAAGCAAACAAAAGGAAGTTTGATAAATCACAGGAAGCTGAGTTGCGACACTACTGACAAAAAGGAATTTTACTACTTGGCTCTTTTACAGCTGTTTAAACCATGGCGTACAGAGGATGAACTACTGGGAGAATTTCAAAGCTATGAAGATTCTTTTAATGTGTGCAAAGACAGCATACAATGCAGTACATTCTCAACTTATCTGCAAATGTTAAATGAAGAAATTGAACAGGAAACTACAACTGCAGCTGAAGTAGCTAGAGACAGTTCTCAAGACAGCCAAAGTTCAGGAACACTCAGTCAAGATCCCCTATGACAACCAATCGTTGAAAATGAAGCATCAATAGCCATGAATGAAGTGGAAACGGCTATGAATCAAGCTCAAGAAGAATTTATAGACTTACAAAATTTGGAAAGACAACTGAATGAAGAGCAGCAACAAATTTATGAAGAGATCAGAAGCAAAATTGATCACGGATTTCTACATGAAAAAAAAGAGTGCTCATGCACATCATTTCATCCAATCAGGATGTATGTAAGCGGACAAGCTGGAACTGGAAAAAGTTTCTTAATAAAAGTCATCAGAAGCTACCTACAGCAAAAAACGGATTCTACTTTGTCTTGTGTGGTTACTGCTCCAACTGGGTTAGCAGCATATAACATAAAAGGAATCACCTTACATCGTTTGCTAATGTTACCAGTGGAGCATGAGAACAAAATACAATACAACAAGATAACTGATGAAGCTGTCATGCCCCGCGGTCATGCCCAGAGATGCGGAGGGTATTTAAGGGACACCGATCGTTACTAACGCTGCTTAGCGTTCTAGCTGTTAGCTCATTTCCGTCCTGTCGCGTAGTGCCTGACTTCCTGTCTGGAGGTGTTTCCTGTTTCCGGTTTTCTGGCGTCGTTTAGCAAGCAGTGCGAGTACCTTGCTGTTCCTTGTGTGGCGTGGTGTTGAAAGTTGCGGTAACTTCTGGGGCGGCAACGATTGTCGTGTGCTGGTCCGTTTTTGGCAGAATTCGTTTACACCACGGAAGCCTTCAGTTCCAAGTAAGGTCTCGGTGTCTGCAGTTTGGACTAACTGATGGTCCGTTCCCTAGGCAGTTCTCTGATGGGGAGTTATTGTGTTGAACACGGGGATCTGTGTTTATTGTGAATCTTGAACCCTGCTATTAAGGAGTCTCTCTGACGGGTGTGGGTCAGAGTGCTATTATTAGTTAAGTTTGCCTTAGTTCCTTTTGTAATGACACACCACTACTAGGCGGGGAGAACTAGCGTGGACCATTGAGCCTTGACTTATGTTACAGCAGTACTTCTCAGATAGAGAAGGTAATCATTAGTCGTTACACAGGAAGTACGTGGGGGTTATTTAGGTGTTTTTTCTCTACGCTTCTTTTCTCACTCAAGTTCCCTGTAGCCCTTAGGTGAAATACTCTCTTCAGAAGACTATTAGGCAGACGTAGAAGTCAGTATTCCCACGGTTCCAACTAACTGCAAGATAAGGGGTAAGCCAGGTATCTATAGGTAGATAAGGCATCTTCTTAGAGGGAATATTGGGTGTAACCATTGTATGTTTCTCTAGGATTCCTTGCATCTGACACACGATAGCGTGCTGAGACTTCCCTGAAACGAGATAGCGTGGTAGGTGTTTCCCACTTTCACTAGGGTACTACCAGGGAGATCATATAGTACGATGCACATTAACTAAACCTTTCTTTTTTACAGCTGAGAGTTCTTGCCTGTTGCTCAGACGTGGTCCACAACCAAACCTGCCTTTTTTCCCCTGCCTACCCTTGTTTTGTTTCCCTGTTTTCCCTTGCGTTCCTTCCAGCTCTAGAGTTTGATAGAGCAGGAGGGACGTGGGGGACGACTGCGGACTTCTCTTCAGAATTCCTGGCGCTCCTGCGGAACAGAACCATTGATCATTACAGAAGCATGCTTGGAAGTTTCAAGAGTTTTGAAGAAGAGGCAAGTTCTCATTATTGATGAGGTGAGCATGGTATCAAACTTAATGCTTGCCTTTGTGCATTTAAGAATGCAGCAAATTCTAAGGACAGACTATGACGTGTTATTTGGTGGAAAACATGTCATAGTTTTTGGGGATCTTCTACAACTTACTCCAGTTAAAGGACAACCAGTGTTTAATACTGTGACACATGAAGACACAAAGAAGTCATTGGGAAGCATCGGTAATGCAAATATTTGGTCCTTCTTTGAGTACAAGGAACTTACTACTAATATGAGGCAAGCAAACGATGAAGAATATGGAAGTATTCTGAAAGATATCAGAATTGGACTACTCACAGAAGTTGGCAAAAAAGCATTACAGAGTCGGCTGCTACATAATTTATTTCCAAAGGAAGAAATAGTTGCAGAGAAGATATACAAGAACATTGCAGAAAAGAAAAGTGTCATCTGCTTAATGCCAACTCTACGTGAATGCTCAATATTCAATGAGGAGCTTTTAAAATTGGAAAAGGAAGATATCAGGAAATTGGAAGCAGTGGACAAAATTGAGGATGGAAGAATTACTATCACATTAACAGGCACACTGAAAAATAAATTGGATTCACTAGAGAAGAACATTTCCAAAACAGCTGGATTAGAAAAAAATCTATATGTTTGCATGAACTGTAGAGTATTTTTAAGGAGAAATTTGGATGTTGAAAAAGGTTTAGTTAATGGAGCTATGGGAAGAGTTGTGGGTTTTATTAATTATCAGAAAAAAGATGGAATTGAATGTTTAAAAATAAAATTTGATCAGATAGAAGAAGTTAAAGACATTTGTCGTTGTTCAGTTCGTTTCATGCTTGTGAAAGACTTATATGTACGTAGGAAGCAGTTTCCGTTTTCTCTAGCATATGCTGTAACTATTCACAAGTCTCAAGGATTGACTGTAGATTGTGCTTTTGTGAACATTGGTTCAACTGTGTTCAAAGAAGGTATGGCTTATGTAGCTTTGTCACAAGTGAAAACATTATCTGGTTTATTCATGATAGACTTTGATGACTCAAAAGTTAGTGCTGATACAAATTGTGTAAAGGAGTATAATAGATTAAGAAGAACCTATGCTCCTCATTTAGGTCAGTATCCTGTGTTGGAGAAACGTGTAGTTTCTCGTAAAAGGAGAAATTAGAATATCTGTAATGAAGATGTAGAGAGGAGGAAAAAAAAGAGGAGTGATGTAATTGCAAGCAAAAAGAAAAAGGAAAATGAAGAAGAGGTTGTAGGTTGTCATTTTGAAAATAGCTCTGGTGTCACCTGCTACGCTAATGTACTGCTGAATGTTGCATTTTATCTGGAAAGTGTGCAAGAGCAGATAATAGTAAATCAGAGAAAAAGATTCTGTTCTGAGTTGAGTCTCCTTTTTCAAAAGCTGAGTAATGATAAAACTCAAATAGAAAGTGCTACTGAAATTAGAAAACTTTTAGATGTATGTTCAGGACGAACACAGTTTTCTCAAAATGTACAGCAAGACGCACAGGAATTTTTTATGTTTTTTCTTCAGGTACTGGAAGAAGAAGGGGTTCTCATTGAAAATATGTTTGGTGTCTCTTATAAATGGGAACATAGTTGTGAAAACTGTTACAATACATGTGGCTCTAATGTTGATTCTGAAAGGTTTATTTATTTAACATTGCCAGAAAGTAAAACAGTCACTTTTGCTAAATTAGTTAAAGATGCTAATCATAGCATGGAATGCGGTGAGTGTCAATCTGAAATGTTTTCAACGTTAATTTTAAAGGAACACAGACAATATGTAATTTTAATGATGCAACGATGTAGAGCTGATGGTTCAAAATTGGATACTTTAATAAAGAAGTTTACAGGACAGCAATTATCAATTTCAGGAAAAACTTTTGTAACAGTTGCAATAATTTTCCATGAAGGACCTACTGTTACTTCTGGACATTACACAGTTTATCTTAAATGTGAAAAAGGCTGGACACTGTGTAATGATTCCCAATTGATTTTCAAGCAACGTTTGCCTTTTGATTTAGCAAATTCCTATCTAATCTTCCTGAAACCTAAATTTTAGAGAGACTTGGCAAGATCTGTACAAAACAATTTTACCATTTTAATGGATTACCATTGGAATTTTCAAAAAAAATGATTTTACAAATTATCATTTGGCCTAATGGAAAGGTAACCAATTGTAATGTGGACTTTTAAAATTTTTAATGAAACTTTGGAAAACCAAAAATTTAGACAAAATCGGTAACATCTGCACAATTTAAATTTTGGAATGTTATTGGATTGCTATTGGAAATTTATTCAAAAAAGATTTTTAAAATTACTATTTGGCCATGAGGAAAGGTAAACAATTGTATTGTGGACTTATTTAATTATTAATTAATCTTTCGGAAACCAAAATGTTACAGAGAATCGGTGAGATCTGTACAATTTAAACTTTAGAATTTTATTGGATTAACATTGGAAATTTAATCAAAAAAGAATTTTAAAATTACTATTTGGCCTAAAGGAAATGGAACCAGATGTATTGTGGAGTTATTTGAGATATATTTTTGTGATTATACTTCTGAAACAAAAATGTCAGACGGTATTTTAAAGAAATAAGTATTGATATTAGATGATATTTTTTTAGAATATTATGCATTTCTATAATGTTATGTTTAAGTAAAAAGAGATTCTGGGCTTTTTTAAAACAATCTTTGAGATTGTTATTTTTTTTTTGCCCGCTGTTAAATGATGAATGCAATTGCTTTCACAATTTATAGTGAAATGCAATATATTCTGAAAACAGCAAAAAAAAGGCAAACATTTTTTGGGGAAAATATGTAAATATGTGTACTGTATTATAAAATGTTTTATTAAATATTAATACTTTTTTCTTTTTTTTCAGATTGAGATAGAAAATTTTCGAAAACTTGAACCATTTTTAAAGCAATTAAAATTAAATTTTAATTAATAAATAATTTTTAGAGTGGGTATGGTAAGTCAAAAATTTCATGGTCCCTTTTTTCCACTTCTCCACAATCACATTTTCAGTTTTTCATTGTAGTCTCTCAAGGACCTTGTAATGTGATAATCGATTTTTAGTGTTTTAAAAAAAAAAAAAAAAAAATTACGCGTACCGTACGCCTACGGTAAAAAATTTTTTTAAAAAAAGTTAAAAAAAATATATTAAAAAAAGTTGAAAGGTAAGGTTGGCTCTTAAAAGAGCCGTTGTGTTCATGCAGGGACAGAGGAAAGAAAGAATGGGAATATTAGTCGGTACGACAAATGTGCTGATCTATTAAATTGTTCACTAGGGCAACACTGGTCTCCCTATGACAAATTAGATCATGACAAGTGGCGCACCGAATTAAAACCCTCACAAACCGATGGTTGGTTTCCAGAGGACCAGAAAAAGGAGATGCTCCCCCCACAGATGAAGGGCTCAGCTGACCTGCCGAAGATGGACTCGGCCCTGCAGATGATGGACCAGGCTGAGCTGCTGTGGATGTGCTTGGTTGACTTACTGAAGGGTTACCTTCAGTATGTCGAGCATATGTCCTACCGTGTACATCATGAAGGTGTCTCAACATGGTGTGATTCCCGAAGGAATACTTCTTGTTGGGATTCCCTCTTGAAAGTACACGGTCACAAAGCTTACAAGTCACTAAGGGTGCATTTACCTTTTTCTTACCCTCTGGAAAAGAAAAATACTCCCATATGAAAGAGCTCTTTTGTTTCCTCCTTCTCTGCCTCAAGGTAGTGCTGCTAGCCTCACTCTCAGAAGAGGTCTGCTGTTCTGCCATCGTATCACAAAGACAACTCAGCTCCTTCTCCTAAGGGATCACGAGCAGAAATGAGGGGAATGGGTGTGGTGTAGGAGAGTTCTAGAACTGAAAGTAGTTTCCACCAATCAAAAGTTATGTTTCATGATCACATGACCCCCCGTGCGCGTACGTTACGCTTACGGTGCGCTTACGGTGCGCTTACGGTAAAAGTACGCATGCGCGTAAAAAAGACACGCGCTCGCGCGCATGCGCAAAACAGTCACTCCACAACACTTCCGCGTAACGTGCGCATGTAGCGTACACGCCTACGCGCCCCACGCGCAGTACGCGCGGCTATGCAAATTGCGTAACTATACGCAAACAGAGTAGATAAATTACGAACATTGCGTAAACCGTACGCTTACCGTACGCTTACCGTACGCGCACCAAAAAAAAAAAAAAATTCTATGTTATACTAATATATCTTACCTGTTTGGTAAAAAAAAAAAGAGAAAACTTGATATATTGCAGATTTTGTTTTAAAAAAAAACAGTGTTTTAAGAGAATAAAAAGTTTAAAAAAAAACTTGTTTTTTTTTTAAAAAAAACACATTTAATATAAGAATTTATAATAAAAAAATCATACAAAATCAATACAAAAAATATGGGAATCACATATGTTATAGGTAAGAATTAGCATTTAAAAAACCATACAAATTCACTGAAAAAACCATGGGTTTCACACCCGTTATAGTTAGAAATTAGCATTTAAAAAACCTTGCAAATTCACTGAAAAAACCATAGGTTTCACACATGTTATAGTTAGGAATTAGCATTTAAAAAACCTTGCAAATTCACTGAAAAAACCGTAGGTCTCACACACGTTATAGTTAGGAATTAGCATTTAAAAAACCTTGCAAATTCAGTGAAAAAACCATAGGTTTCACACACGTTATAGTTAGCTGGACATTTCACTCGTAAAAAACCAATGAAATTTCCCCGTTATAGTTAGTTAAGCTAACTATAACTCGCGCGCCCGCAATGCACTGCTGATGACGTCACATATTACATCACTCATGACATGGTCAGTGACATCACTCATGACATCACTGATGACATCTCAAATGACATCACTGATGACATCACTGATGACATCATCCAGTGAATGTGTGTTTTTCTGAAAATTAAATATGTTTTATATATGTATATCTCAAGGTCGATGGAAGAATAAATGAGTATATAAGTGTCTAAATTGATGATTTGTTTCTGAAAAATTGATTGTATAACTGACTGATTAAGTGTATCTTTTTTAATACATGGCTTAGTGAGTAATGTTTAAATGTGTAAATACCTGTATCAGTCTCTCACTTTGTATATAAGTGGCTGCATGGGTTGGTGAGTAGCTACATGAGTGTCTATATAGGTTAATAGTTGTTTTTTTGAGTATCAGTATGAGTGTCTGAGTGTCTGCATGGTGCGGTGGGGGTATTACGTAGTGCATAGATGCATGAATGAGTGACTCACTGTTTGTATGTGTTGAAGACAGCATGTGTGCAGGACTGTATGGGTGGATGAGTGTGTGCATGGGTGTGTTAGTGAGTGAATGACTGTCTCAATAGTGTCTTCATAAGTAACTACATATGTTTTAAACTAGTATATGTGACTATTGGTGTATATAAGTGAGTATATGTGAGACTGAGAGATTGGTAGACTTCCTGTATGAATAAGTATGTGTTTCTATAAGTGATTGTTTAAAAGACTAAGTATGTGTAAGTTTCTGTAAAAGTAAGTGTGGTTGTGTGTGTATAACTGTATATGCAAGTAAATGGATGTTTGATTCTTTATTAGCATGAGTGACTATGTGTGAGTAACTCTATGGATGAGTGGCATTGTGTAACAGGATGTATAGGTGTATGAGTACATATGATGTGTGAGTACATGTATGAGTGACTGTATAGGATTGTTGGTGGATGAGTGGTTGTGTATGTGGATCTTAGAATTACTGAATAGGTTGTTGTAACTGTTATTGGTATGTCCATTTTTTTGAAAACTTTTGTCTCTATTTTTGAATGTTTGTATCAAAGGTTATATTAGGGTGAGAGGAGGTCTACCACTCTGTCACAAGGATAATGTCATCAGTGATGTCATTTGAGATGTCATCAGTGATGTCATGAGTGATGTCACTGACCATGTCATGAGTGATGTAATATGTGACGTCATCAGTAGTGCATTGCGGGCGCGCGAGTTATAGTTAGCTGAACTAACTATAACGGGGGAATTTCATTGGTTTTTTACGAGTGAAATGTCCAGCTAACTATAACATGTGTGAAACCTTTGGTTTTTTCATTGAATTTCTAAGGTTTTTTAAATGCTAATTCCTAACTATAACGTGTGTGAAACCCATGGTTTTTTCAGTGAATTTCAAAGGTTTTTTAAATGCTAATTCCTAACTATAACGTTTTTGAAACCTTTGGTTTTTTCAGTGAATTTGTACGGTTTTTTATATGCTAATTTTTGTATTATTTAATTAATGATATTTATTTTTGTATTATTTAATTAATGATATTTATTTTTTAATAAAAATAAAATTCCTATATATTCATTTATATATTATCTGTATCTTTTTTTTTTTTATTTTTTAAAAAATTTCAATTAGGATACATTTTTTTTTATTATTAATTTTTTTAATTATTTTTTGTCCACTTTTTTTTTTTATATAAATTCTTGGGGTGCGCGCTCTGAGCGCGCTCCTAGTACTATTTCGTAAGTTTTTTATGAATTCCGTCGTACGTTATTTACGTACACAAATATACGTCATAGTGCGCGCTGGGAGCGCGCACCCAGTACGTATGTGTGCGTACGTACGTACGCATGCGTGCATGCGTCCTACGCGCTCTACGCGGTTTACTTCCGCATACGCTAAAATTACGCGCAGTAACGGTCGCGTATACGCGTGTTCAACGTATGCGCGCTAGGTACGCGCATATGACATATGCACATGCGCTCTTACGCGTTCGCGAATACGTAATCACGAGGTGCGCGCTCGGAGCTTGCGCAGTGCGCGCACCTCGGGTTTATGCATAATAAAACAATATTTCTTATTGGTTATCATTACTTTCAGTTTCTAATTGTTTCAACACCACACCCAATCCCCTCATGGCAAGTCATGTGATCAAGAATCATCACTTTTGATTGGTTTGAAGTACTTTCAGTTCCAGATTCTTCCCAAACCACACCTACTCCCCTCATTATTAGTTCTGATTCCTTTGGAGAAGGAGCTATTCTGTTGTTGAGAGACAATGGCTGAACAGCAACCAACTTCAGACAGTGACCAGGACACTCTTGAGAGGCAGAGGAACAGGAAGCAGAAAGACAGTTTTTCACTTTTCCAGAAGGTCTGAAAAAGGTAAATGCACCGAAAGTTACATGTGTACTTTGTAATAAAGTCTTATCTCGTGGGAATCCTAACAAGAAATATTCTTTTAGCATTCACACTATGTTGAGACATGTTAACAAAATGCATCCAGTAACTTTTCGTCGAGCTTCTGGAGAAAACCCTCCACCTGCTCAGCCGACGACATCAGCAGCAGCTCAGCCGAGCACATCTTCGGCAGCTCAGGGGAGCACGTCAGCTGCGATGGTGCCTTCACCTGTTTCTACACCTCTTGTTGGTCCACCTTGTTTGGCGAGGTTGTCTACACGGTGCACTGATTGCGGTTCTCTTATTTCTGTGGGGGAGACCAGTCTTGATCTCCTTCAGAGAAAATTTGATGCGCATCCGTGCACTAGGCCATAGATGTTTTTTCTTTTTTTGCGTTTTTCTCTTCCTGTTTCCCTCCATTAACTCAAGGGCTCTTTTAAGAGCCACTTATAAACTAAACCCCCCAAATTTTTTTTGGAGATATTTTTTGGGGAATTTTTTTTTGAGGTGCGCGCACCCTGCGCGCACCCAAGGTTTTAAAAATTTTTTTTTTTTTTTTTAAATTAATATACAAAAAGAGGTGAAGAAATGGAACCACACAGAGTCATGCCATCATTTTGAGCACATAACACAGGCTGCCCCTTTCATGGGCTGCATTTCTTTCAGAACAACAACTTCACAAATTAAATCTCTGCCCACAATTCCTGTGTGCACACAGACTCATGCTATGTTTTTTTGAACAAAACAGTGTCCCTGAATAGTACCAAATTACTGTTACAGCCTGATACATTTCCCTTATTATTTACAGAAGCAGAAAACTGCAGGGATGTATGTAACAGTGCATGTGTGCTAAAGGATAATTTGTGTAAACACAACAGGCTGCCCCTTCCATGGGACTGCATTTCTTACTGAACAACATCTTCACAAATTAAATCTCTGCCCACAATTCCTGTGTGCACACAGAGTCATGCCATCATTTTAGGCACATAACACAGGCTGCCCCTTTCATGGGACTGCATTTCTTACTGAACAACATCTTCACAAATTAAATCTCTGCCCACAATTTCTGTGCGCACACAGACTCATGCTATGTTTTTTGGAACAAAACAGTGTCTCTGAATAGTACCAAATTACTGTTACAGCCTGATACATTTCCCTTATTATTCACAGAAGCAGAAAACAGCACATTTCCTAACTGCTCCTTAAGACCATGTCCATATGTTACAGAGTGAGTGATTAAACAAGATCAATTTAAATGAGGCCTTGGTGACGTTGAATGTGTTTGCATTACACAATACTATCTGAAACAGCACACAGAGCTGTGTACTACACATGAGAGTGTTGGAGAAGCTGCTGCGTGTGTGCCAAGAGTGTGTTTCTGAACACTGTGGATTGTCTGGTGCTTGACAGATGAGCAAAGAGACTTCCAGAACTGCATGAAGACTGCAGGGATGTATGTAACAGTGCATGTGTGCATGCTTTTTTCAAATGTGCTGCCATTTTCCTCTCTTTTTTTTTCAAAGTGATTTCTGCTAAATGCTAACCATCACAATTAAAACGAAGCTGTCCTTTTCTTTCAACTGCAAGTCTTACTTTTCAACAGCAACACAAATTAAATCTCTGCCCACAATTCTTCTCTGCACACAGACTCATGGTTTGATGGTAGTCACAAAACAGTATTCCTCATTGTTACCAGTACACATTATCTTATGTTGAAAACATACTCCATAATATTTTACATATTCAAAACAGTTAAATATCTTGCAAAACTGAAAATGTATATCACAACTGTAAACAAATAATCATAATTTTTTTATATATATCAAAATTAACCACAAACACCCCCTCTCAAACTCATAACTCACCTTTAAAATTAGTTAGTTGTGAAAGAAATGTAGCAGTCACACAGCAGTTTATCAGACCAGAATCACTGAGCTCCACACCTCTCTCCTCTCAGCAGAACCAGTTAATGGCACAGTTTCCCTCTCTTTTTTCACACATATACATGTTAATTTTCAATCTCAGTACTTCCCACATTTTTTCAAATGAAATCACACATTTCTATTGGATGAAAACTTCAACCCCTTTCCAAATGTACCCTTCCCCCAACTTAACTTCTGCCTGCTACCATAGCAACAGGTCATAGAACACAGGTGTGAGCAGAGAGGTCAGAAGTTCAACAGACAATGTTTCATTTCCAAAGAGCAAGAGTGCTTGACTTTTCAAACCTAACAGCAAATCCAAACTAATGTTCTTTTTTCACACTTTTTTCTGAACCAATGCAATACATGCTTTTTAAAATTTAAACATACAGCCTAGTTTTTAGTGTAGAATGGTTTGAAACAGCCAATGAGTTCTTTTTATAAAAAAAGTATGTGTGCCTCCATTTCCAAACTGTCTTTCATTTCTTTTTGCCATTCTACTGAAAGACACCTCCTGAGTGCATCCAGATCTCCTTGGAAGATGTTCACAGTGTGGATTGTAGGACACAGCTATGTCTTCTGGAGTGAGAAATTTGCAGAAAAAAGAGGTATGGTGAGAGACCTTGCTTTGCCAAATGTAGACATTAAATGGATTGGTCAGAGAGGGTTAAAGTGGCACCAATTAATGCCTTTGGTGAAAACCTTTCTACATCTCCCACAGCCTAACCTTATTATTGTGCACTGTGGTGGAAATGACCTAGGCACTTTAACTGGGGTAGGTCTGGAAATGCTTATTAAGGACTCCTTTGTGCAATTGATGTCGCTTTTTCCTCAATCTGCCTTCGTATATTCTAACATATGCCAAAGGCAAAAGTGGAACTGGTCCAACCAATTTTGTCCGCAGATTGACAAAGCAAGGAAGCACGTCAACAAATCTATTTCTGCTTTCCTCAGAGACTATGGTATGGGTTCTATATACCACAACAACTTGCGTTACAACATGCAAGACATTTATAGAGGAGATGGTGTACACTTCACTGATGAAGGCAACAGAGTCTTCCTCTTGAACTTTAGACTCTGCATCGGTACTTACTTGTAGGTACCAAAAAACAAACAATAAACACAAGGGCTCTTTTTAGAGCCACCTTATATCTAAACACTTAAATGCGATTTTTTTTGATTTTTTTAATAAAGTTTTTTTTCGGGTGCGCGCTGGGTGCGCGCACTCGGCGATATTTTTTAACAAAATATAAAACTTTTTTTTTGCCCTACAAGGTCCTACTGTGACCCCCTTACAATGCCTACTGGGTTAATTTCTCCCCACTCTGCCCCCTTTTCAAGTTCTCCCCCTTTGTTTATCACCCCCTCTTTATGCGATAGACAAAATGGCGGCCGCCGCTTCCTGATTTCCACCGATTCGAATGTTTACTAAGATCTAACAACCAATCAGAATTGCGCTCGCACACGGCAAGGTGCGCGCACCCAGCGCGCACGCTGCGCGCTTACAGATATATATATTGATTTAAATACTATTTTCTCAGGAAATACTGAACAGATTTACACCAGACCTGCAAAAGGCACTTCATGGACCTTATGGCTACCTCTCTGCCAAATTTCACATAATTCTGTTCAGCCGTTCGGGCTGTAGCTGTGTCTAAAGGTCCTATGGAAAAATGCATGGGGAAAACGCGTTTTGGGACCCCCCTTTTTTCTCGGCCCCCGCTTGCCGAATCACCCCGAGACTTTCAGGGTAGGAACGGAGCGTAGCGCCCCACCTATTTTGAAAATTTTGCGAGGATTCGTGGACCGGCGCCAAAGTTATTCAAAATAGAATGTTGCGGATTTCCTATGGAAACGTGGTCCTAAATATAACTACCTACTGGCGACCGCCAGTAGGTAATATATATATATTCACAGAAAAAAACATAGGTTTCAGGGGTGTTATAGTTAGCTGGCCATTTCACTATAGAAATTCCTCCGTTATAGTTAGTTCTGCTAACTATAACTCGTGCGCCCGCAATGCACTGCTGATGATGTCACATATTGCATCAATACAATACAGATTGGTATATATATAATACATATTTAAATTTCAAACTAAACCACATTCACTGGATGATGTCATCAGTGATGTCATCAGTGATATCATTTGAGATGTCATCAGTGATGTCATCAGTGATGTCACTGACCATGTCATGAATGATGCAATATGTGACATCATCAGCAGTGCATTGCGGGCGCGTGAGTTATAGTTAGCAGAGCTAACTATAACGGAGGAATTTCTATGGTTTTGTATGAGTGAAATGGTCAGCTAACTATAACACCCCTGAAACCTATTGTTTTTTCAGTGAATTTCAAAGCTTTTTTAAATGCTAATTTCTAACTATAACGTCTCTGAAACCTATGTTTTTTTAAGGGAATTTCAAAGGTTTTTTAAATGCTAATTTTTAAGTGTGATAGTAGTTCTACCTATTTATTTGTACTGATTTTCTACAATTTTTAACTGTTTATTTATAAATATTTTATTCATTAAATAACATTATATATTTTTATGAAAATTGCACAAAAAATAATTTTAAAAAATTCAAAATGAAATATTGATTAATTTTCTTGATTTCATTTTTTATCTTAATATATTTATATTAATTTCTTAAAAAAAATAAAATAATTTTTTTCGGATTCGCGCACTCAAAGCGTACACATCACGGTGGATGTACGCATTCTAGATACCATTTTAGAAAAGTTCTGAAGGATCCGCTTACGGTGTGTGACGGCTGCGTGTTTTTCAGTTATATCATATACATTTAATATTACGTGATGTGCGCGATTGGTATGCGACCAGTCCGCGACTCCTGCTCCCGTGCATTCGCGACACATGCGCATTACGTAACAAGATGCTTGCACGGTTGTGGGTCCTGCGTGACGTCATATACGTGCTGGGGCGCACTGGGTGCGTGACTCCCGCAAAAAAAATTATGTTCCAAAATGATATGTATGTGTCTTTAATATATATATTAAGGCAAGAGATTATCTAAGATATTCAGAAAAGTAATATATTTGTACTTATAATAAACGTATATTATTTCTAAATATATTTTCGCAAAGTCGGGTGCGTGCATCGTGAGTGCAGAGAACCAGGTCAGCAGAGCTGCTGTAGAGCCAGAGAAACCAGGTCAGCAGAGCCGTTGTAGAGCCAGAGAACCAGGTCAGCAGAGCTGCTCTAGAGCCTAAGAAGCAGGTCAGCAGAGCTGCTCTAGATCCAGAGACCCAGGTCAGCAGAGCTGCTCTAGAGCCAGAGACCCAGGTCAGTAGAGGTGCTTTAGAGGGAGAGAACCAGGTCAGAAGAGCTGCTCTAGAGGCAGAGAACCAGGTCAGCAGAGCTGCTGTAGAGTCAGAGAAACCAGGTCAGCAGAGCTGCTTTAGAGGGAGAGAACCAGGTCAGCAGAACTGCTCTAGAGCAAGAGAACCAGGTCAGCAGAGCTGCTCTAGAGCCAGAGAACCAGGTCAGCAGAGCTGCTCTAGAGCCATAGAACCAGGTCAGCAGAGCTGCTCTAGAGGCAGAAAACCAGGTCAGCAGAACTGCCTTAGAGCCAGAGAACCAGGTCAGCAGAGCTGCTTTAGAGCCAGAGAACCAGGTCAGCAGAGCTGCTCTAGAGCCAAGGAACCAGGTCAGCAGAGCTGTTTTAGAGCACGAGAACCAGGCCAGCAGAGCTGCTTTAGAGCCATAGAACCAGGTCAACAGAGCTGCTTTAGAGGCAGAGAACCAGGTCAGCAGAGCCGCTCTAGAGCCAGGGAACCAGGTCAGCAGAGCTGCTTTAGAGCCATAGAACCAGGTCAGCAGAGCTGCTCTGGAGGCAGAGAAACAGGTCAGTAGAGTAGAGCTGATTTACAGGGAGGGAACCAGGTCAGCAGAGCTGCTTTAGAGCCAGAGAACCAGGTCAGCAGAGCTGCTCTAGAGCCAGAGAACCAGGTCAGCAGAGCTGTTTTAGAGCCATAGAACCATGTCAGCAGATCTGCTTTAGATCCAGAGAACAAGGTCAGCAGAGCTGTTCTAGAGCCTAAGAACCGGGTCAGCAGAGCTGCTCTAGATCCAGAGAACCAGGTCAGCAGAGCTGCTGTAGAGCCAGAGGAACCAGGTCAGTAGAGCTGCTTTAGAGCGAGGGAACCAGGTCAGTAGAGCTGCTTAGAGCGAGGGAACCAGGTCAGCAGAGCTGCTTTAGAGGGAGAGAACCAGGTCAGCAGAGATGCTTTAGAGCCAAGGGACCAGGTCAGCAGAGCTGCTCTAGAGCCAGAGAACCAGGTCAGCAGAACTGCTTTGGAGCCATAGAACAGGGTCAGCAGAGCTGCTTTAGAGCTAGAGAACCAAGTCAGCAGAGCTGTTGTAGAGCCAGAGAACCAGGTCAGTAGAGCTGCTCTAGAGCCTAAGAACTAGGTCAGCAGAGCTGCTCTAGAGCCAGAGAACCAGGTCAGCAGAGCTGCTGTGGAGCCAGAGAAACCAGGTCAGCAGAGCTGCTTTAGAGGGAGAGAACCAGGCCAGCAGAGCTGCTTTAGAGCCAGAGAACCAGGCCAGCAGAGCTGCTTTGGAGCCAGAAAACCAGGTCAGCAGAGCTGCTTTAGAGCCAGAGAACCAGGTCAGCAAAGCTGCTTAAGAGTCAGAGAACCAGATCAGCAGAGCTGCTCTAGAACCTAAGAACCAGGTCAGCAGAGCTGCTCTAGAGCCAGAGAACCAGGTCAGCAGAGCTGCTGTAGAGCCAGAGAAACCAGGTCAGTAGAGGTGCTTTAGAGGGAGAGAACCAGGTCAGCAGAGCTGCTCTAGAGGGAGAGAACCAGGTCAGTAGAGCTGCTCTAGAGCTAGAGAACCATGTCAGCAGAACTGCTTTAAAGCCATAGAACCGGGTCAGTAGAGCTGCTTTAGAACCAGAGAACCAGGTCAGCAGAGCTGTTGTGGAGCCAGAGAACCAGATGAGCAGAGCTGCTCTGATTTGATTTGATTTGATTTTTACATTTGTAGAGCCCACGAATGCCCGAAGGCGTCTTGGCTCTAAAGTTGGATGCAAGGAGATTCTGCGAGGATGATTAGCAGGGGTATAGCCATGTCTTGATGGCCTTTCTAAAGGCGAAGAGTGTAGGGCTGTTTTTTATGTTAATGGATAGGAGGTTCCATAGCTTGGTTGTCCTCAGCAGAAAACTTCTTCCTCCCCATCTGTTCTGCCTGAATTTGGGTACTTGGACGAGTCTAGTGTTGGAGGATCTGAGACTTCTACCTGGGACATACCATTGGAATTGAGTTCTCAGGAAATGTGATCCTGAGCCGTGGAGTGCCTTGTAAGCCAGGCACAAAGATTTAAATTGTATCCTTTTGTCCACGGGAAGCCAATATAAGTCCTTTAGCTTATTAGAGACTGATTCAGATCTAGGGATGTCCAATACCAATCTTGCTGCCGCATTCTGGAGGCGTTGCAGTTTAGTAAGGTATTGAGTTTGGATGCCTGTGTATAAGGCATTGCCATAATCCAGTGTAGACAAGGCAAGCACTGTAACCACAGTTTTCCGTGAGTCCAGAGGAATAAATGGACATATTCTTCTGATCAATTTCAAAGTATGCCAAATGGAGGATGACACCTTATTTGTCTGGGCATTAAAAGTCAGTTTATCGTCGAAAATGAATCCGAGATCTTTGACTTTCCTCACTGGGAGAGGGCAGTCGCCCAGAGTGTCAGGCCACCAGTCGGGGGACCAGAGATCGGCCATAGTACCTAGCAGCATGATCTCGATTTTTTCACAGTTTAACTTTAAGCAATTGCATCGCATCCAATGATTGACTTGAGTCATGCAGTTCCTAAAGCGATCTACTGATTCTTCTATTTTGCCAGATACTGATACCACTATTTGAGTGTCATCGGCATATGAGACTGGTGTGAAACCGAAGTTTCTAATGACTGAGGCTAAAGGAGCAACGTAAATGTTAAAGAGAGTAGGGCTTAGCGCCGAGCCCTGAGGTACCCCACATGGTGTCACGAAAGGGTTGGACGCGTGTTCTCCCAAGGTGACTGTGAAAGATCTATCTCTCAGAAAGGACGCCATCAACTGGCGAGCAGAGTCTTGGATCCCTAGTTCGTCCAGGCGTGCCAGTAGGATTTCGTGGTTCACGGTGTCGAAAGCTGCCGATAGATCTAACAAGATCAAGGCGGCCTTCCCTCCTGCGTCTAAAGCATTCCTGAGACCTTCCGCTGCCATCACCAATGCTGTCTCGGTACCGTGCTGTTCTCTGAAACCATATTGTGAGTTATCCAGGTAGTTTCTGGAGACTACGAGATCCTTCAGTTGTTGGTTGGTCAGCTTCTCCAATACCTTAGCTGGGAAAGGTATTCTGGAGATTGGCCTATAGCTGCTGAGGTCTTTAGGGTCCAGGGTACTTTTATTTAGTAAAGGGTTGACTGCTGCGATTTTCCAGGCATCCGGAAAAACTCCTGAATGGATTATCTCCGAGAACAGGCCGTGTAGCTGCTCACTGAGTATGGCTGAAAATAAGTGCATTATTTTTGGCGGACAAGGATCCGTTGGGTTGCCGGATTTGATGGTTTTTACCACCTGGTGTATCTGTTCTACTATAGGGACCGTGAAACGGAAGTCTATTTTAGGATTTGATGTATCTAGTTCTGGGTTAAGGCAGTTATTTGAGCTTGTAATGGAGTGGTTAGTTTTGAATAGTTCAAATACTTTGGCAACTTTATCCACAAAGAACTTTCCTAAGTTGTTGCAGAAATCAGTGCTGCCTTCCAGTTGATTCCTGGGTGAGGGACCTGCTAATTTCTTAATTGTCGCGAAGAGTTCCTTACTGGAGTTCATAGTCTCTTTGATTTTGCTTGTAAAATGATTACACTTTTCCCTGATCATAAGTTTTTTGTACTCAGTTAGTGTTTGAACATAGTCATTTTTTAAGTTTAGATCGTAGTTAGCCCTCCATTTTCTCTCGGCCCTCCTACATGTTTGTTTCTGTGCCCTGAGTTTTTCAGAGAACCAAGGTTCTGATGGCTTTTTCTGTTTTGGAACAAAGCATTTAGTAGGGACTGCCATTTTTACCGCAGCCTTTATCCAAGAGGAGATCCTGTTGGCTAGCTGATTACTGTCAGGCACTGATTCAGGTCTGGTCCTAATGAGTGTCTCCTGTAGCAGCTGTGTGTTACTTTTTGCCAAGTCTTGGTATACAACTGACCTCTGGCCTTTGGATAAGCCAAACTGTACCTGACTGACGGTGATAGAAAATATGATGGCTTTATGATCTGACCATGTAATGGGTAATAGCTCTGTAATTTTAAGGTTAGGGTTGGAGGAGAAGATCCCATCCAGTGTGTGTCCTGCCACATGAGTGCCTTGATTAACGATCTGGTCCAGGGAGAGTCCAGACATTGCATCGAGCAATTCGGCAGAATTGATGTCCTTTACTTTTTCAAGATGATAATTAAAGTCCCCTAGGATTGTGAAGTCTGATCCTTGCAGACTTGATTCTAGAATTGGGCTTAAGATTGATAGCAGAGGGGCCCTCGCCTTGTGAGGTCTGTACAGTAAGAGGCCTCTAAATGTGTAGTTCTTTGAGAGTGTTATTTGAATCTGTACCCTGAGAACTAGGTCAGCAGAGCTGCTCTGGAGCCAGAGAACCAGGTCAGCCGCCCTGCTGTAGAGCCAGAGAAACCAGGTCAGCAGAGCTGCTTTAGAGGGAGAGAACCAGGTCAGCAGAGCAGCTCTAGCTGACACTGACTGACTGACACTGACTGACTGACAATAACTGATTGACACTGACTGACACTGATTGATTGACACTGACTGACACTGACACTGATTGACTGAAACTGACTGACTGAAACTGATTGACTGACACTGACTGACTGACACTGACTCACTGACTGACACTGACTGACAATGATTGACTGACACTGACTGACTGACACTGACTGACACTGATTGACTGACACTGACTGACTGACACTGACTGACTGACACTCTCCACTACTCCACTACTCACTCTCTACTAGTCTCTCTCTACTACTCACTCTCTACTACTCACTCTCTACTACTCTCTACTACTCACTCTCTACTACTCTACTACTCTCTACTACTCACTCTCTACTACTCACTCTCTACTACTCTCTACTACCCACTCTCTACTACTCACTCTCTACTACTCACTCTCTACTACTCTCTACTACTCACTCTCTACTACTCTCTACTATTCACTCTCTACTACTCACTCTCTACTACTCTCTACTACTCACTCTACTACTCTCTACTACTCTCTACCACTCACTCTCTACTACTCACTTTCTACTACTCTCTACTACTCTATCTCTACTACTCACTCTCTACTCTCTCTCTACTACTCACTCTCTACTACTCACTCTCTACTTCTCGCTCTCTACTACTCGCTCTCTACTACTCGCTCTCTACTACTCACTCTCCACAACTCACTCTCTACTACTCGCACTCTACTACTCACTCTCTACTACTCTACTACTCTACTACTCTCTCTACTACTCACTCTCTACTACTCACTCTCTACTACTCTCTACTACTCTCTCTACTACTCACTCTACTACTCTCTACTGCTCTCTACCACTCACTCTCTACTACTCTACTACTCACTCTTTACTACTCTCTCTCTACTACTCACTCTACTACTCTCTACTACTCACTCTACTACTCTCTCTCTACTACTTTCTCTTTACTACTTACTCTCTACTACTCACTCTCTACTACTCACTCTCTACTACTCTCTAATGCTCACTCTCCACTACTCACTCTCTAATACTTGTTCTCAACTACTCTCTACTACTCACTCTAATACTCACTCTCTACTACTCTACTACTCTCTCTTACTCTCTCTACTTCTCAATCTCTACTACTCTCTCTACTACTCACTCTCTACTACTCACTCTCTACTACACACTCTCTACTACTTGCTCCCTACTACTCGCTCTGTACTACTCTCTAGTACTCACTCTACTACTCACTCTCTACTACTCCACTACTCTCTACTACTCACTCTCTACTACTCTACTTCTCTCTACTACTCTTTCTCTTCTACTCACTCTCTACTACTCACTCTCTACTACTCACTCTCTACTCACTCTCTACTACTCTCTACTACTCACTCTCCACTACTCTATCTCTACTACTCTCTACTACTCACTCTCTACTAGTCACTCTACTACTCACTCTCTACTACTCACTCTGTACTACTCACTCTCTGCTACTCACTCTCTAGTACTCTCTACTACTCACTCTACTACTCACTCTCTACTACTCTCTAATACTCTCTCTGCTACTCACTCTCTACTACTCTCTACTACTCACTCTCTACTACTCTCTACTAATCACTCTTGTACTCACTCTCTACTACTCTCTACTACTCACTCTCTACTACTCACTCTCTAATACTCACTCTCTACTACTCTCTACTACTCACTTTCTACTACTCACTCTCTACTACTCACTCTACTACTCTCTACTACTCACACTCTGCTATCTCTCTGCTACTCTCTACTACTCTCTACTGCTCACTTTCTACTCTCTATTGCTCACTCTCTACTCTCTACCGCTCTACCTCTCTCTCTACTACTCTCTACCTCTCTTCCTATACACCTCTACCTCTACACCTCCACCTCTACCCCTCTACCTCTATACCTCTCTACACGCACACATATGCATATATATATGCATATATATGCATCTGCATTTATATATATATGTATGTGTATATATATACACACACATATATAAACATATATATAATCTGCATATCTATATAAATACACATATAAATGCATGTATACATATACATATATGCATACATATGCATGTTATGTACATGAAAGGTTGAAAAACACTAAAACAAGCAAAGCTAAAAAGTCACCTAATTACAAACAGAATTGCTTTAACTTAAACGAGGGCAAGACCTATTGCATTTGCAATGCTTGTTTACTTTGGTTCCATCAAGAAGGCATTCAGATGTGTCACACATTTGCCATACATTCTGAATGGTAGCACTCTAGTTGCTCATTAGATCACTGTAGTAAAGCTACTGCTCACCAGGGAAGTCTGCTGCTTGTATTCAAAGTGCATGTTTCAGTCTGCATGTCAGAATTTTTTAATGAAATAGAAGAGGATTTGAGAAGTCAAAATGTGCCCTCATTTTTCTTTCTGCAGCATTTATCATAATTTCTATGGCAAAATTAACCCCCTCATTTTGTACCTTTGCAAATAAAATGTTTTAAACGTTACCACTTTATTCCAATCAAGATGGCTTCAGGTGTGCCATATGTTTGTCATAAGTAAGACAGTTAACACTCTAGTTGTTCTTTAGAACACTCTGGGACAATCTGTCATTGGGCTATACTTGGGCTACATCTGGGTGATATTTGTGCTACATTTGGGCTCTTTTGTCTCTGGTGGCCATCATGGGAGACTTATTTGTTATGAAGTTTCCTAATTTCGTCATTTACTACAGTCTCCTCAGTAGGAAATACTTTCAGGTTATTTACTTTGATTCCATCAAGAAGGCATTCAGATGTATCACACGTTTGCCATAAATTTGGAATGTTAGCACTCTAGTTGCTTATTAGATCACTGTAGTAAAGCTACTGCTCACCAGGGAAGTCTGCTGCTGGTATTGAAAGTGCATGTTTAGGTCTGCATGTCAGAAGTTTTTTAATGAAATAGAAGAGGATTTGAGAAGTCACTCAAAATGTGCCCTAATATTTCTTTTTTCAGCACTAATCATAATTTCTATGGCAAAATGAACCCCCTCATTGTGTTCCTTTTAAATTAAACTACTCACTCTCTACTACTCACTCGCTACTGCTCTCTACTACTCACTCTCTACTACTCTCCACTACTCTCTACTACTACTCTCTACTACTCACTCTCTACTACTCACTGTCTACTACTCACTCGCTACTACTCTCTATTACTCACTCTACTATTCTCTACTACTCACTACCACTCACTCTCTACTACTCTACTACTCACTCTCTACTACTCTCTACTACTCTCTACTACTCCCTCTCTATTACTCACTCTACTACTCTCTACTACTCACTTTCCACTACTCTCTCTACTACTCACTCTCTACTACTCACTCTCTATTACTCACTCTCTACTAGTCACTCTACTACTCACTCTCTACTACTCGCTCTCTACTACTCGCTCTCTACTACTCTCTACTAATCACTCTCCACTACTCACTCTCTAATACCTGCTCTCTACTACTCTCTACTACTCACTCTCTACTACTCACTCTCTACTACTCTACTACTCTCTCTACTACTCACTCTTTACTACTTTCAATACTCTCTACTACTCACTCTCTACTACTCTCTCTCTACTACTCTCTACTACTCACTCTCTACTACACTCTCTCTACTACTCACTCTCTACTTACTCTCTCCTACTCACTCTGTACTAGTCTTTACTACTCACTCTCTACTACTCTCTCTCTACTACTCTCTACTACTCACTCTACTACTCACTCTCTACTACTCTCTACAACTCTCTCTCTGCTGCTCACTCTCTACTCCTCACTCTCTACTACTCACTCTCTACTACTCACTCTCTGCTACTCTCTACTACTCACTCTATTACTCACTCTCTACTACTCTCTACTACTCACTCTCTATTACCCACTCTCTACTACTCTCTACTATTCACTCTCTAATACTCTCTACTACTCACTCTCTATTACCCACTCTCTAGTACTCTATACTACTCACTCTCTAATACTCACTCTCTACTACTCACTCTACTACTCACTCTACTAATCTCTACTACTCACTCTCTGCTACTCTCTCTACTACTCTCTACTACTCACCCTCTACTCTCTACTCTCTATTACTCATCCTCCACTCTCTACCTCTCTCTACCTCTCTCTCTACTACCCTCTACCTCTCTACCTCTCTACCACTACACCTCTACCTCTACACCTCTACCTCTACACATCTACCTCTTACACCTCTACCTCTACACCTCCACCTCTACACCTCTACCTCTACACCTCTCTCTACCTCTCTCTACATGCACACATATGCACACATATATATGCATATACATATGCATTTATATATATGTATGTGTATATATATATACATAAACATATATATAATCTGCATATCTATATAAATACAAATATAAATGCATGCATACATATACATATACATATATGCATGTTATGTACATGAAAGTTTGAAAAACACTAATAAAAGCAATGCTAAAAAGCCACCTAATTACAAACAGAATTGCTTTAACTTAAACGAGGGCGAGACCTGTTGCATTTTCAATGCTTGTTTACTTTGGTTCCATCAAGAAGGCATTCAGATATGTCACACATTTGCCTTAAATTCTGAATGGTAGCATTCTAGTTGCTCATTAGATCACTGTAGCAAAGCTACTGCTCACCAGGGAAGTCTGCTACTGGTATTCAAAGTGCATGTTTCAGTCTGCATATCACAATTTTTTAATGAAATAGAAGAGGATTTGAGAAGTCAAAATGTGCCCTAATTTTTCTTTCTGCAGCACTAATCATAATTTCTATGGCAATATGAACCCCCTCATTTTGTTCCTTTGCAAATTAAATGTTTTAAGTGTTACCACTTTATTCCAATCAAGATGGCTTCAGGTGTGCCATACTTTTGTCATAAGTAAGACTGTGAGCGCTCTAGTTGTTCTTTAAAACACTGGGACATTCTGTAATTGGGCTATACTTGGGCTACATCTGGGTGATATTTGTGCTACATTTGGGCTCTTTTGTCTCTGGTGGCCATCTTGGGAGACTTGTTTGTTATGCAGTTTCCTAATTTCCTCATTTACTACAGTCTCCTCAGTAGGAATACTTTCAGTTTTTTACTTTGATTCCATCAAAAAGGCATTCAGATGTGTCACACATTTGCCATAAATTCAGAATGTTAGCACTCTAGTTGCTCATTAGATCACTGTAGTAAAGCTACTGCTCACCAGGGAAGTCTGCTGATGGTATTGAAAGTGCATGTTTCAGTCTGCATGTCAGACTTTTTAATGAAATAGAAGGGGATTTGAGAAATCACTCAAAATGTGCCACCATTTTTCTTTCTTTCTATGGCAAAATGAACCCCCTCATTTTGTTCCTTTTTAAATTAAATGTTTTAAGAGTTACCACTTTATTCCATTCAAGATGGCTTCAGGTGTGCCATACGTTTGTCATAAGTGGGACGGTTAGTGCTCTAGTTGTTCTTTGGAACACTCTGGGAAGCTGCAGTATAACACAAAGGAATCAACTGACAGTCTCTGCCCTTGTTGGATGTACATGTTTTACTGAGAATGTCAGACTTCATTCTCACATGACTGAGAAAGATATTGTGAATTTACAGAAAATATGCTCTCAGTTTAGCTTATAGATCACCTTCCAAACCTCTGTGGGAAAAGCATGAGAAAATAGTTTTCCCTCAAACATGATTCATGATATCCCAGCAGAAGGCTTTTTCAGATGGTAAAATCACCTTGGAACATACCACAATTCCTAAAATGAGTATGGTACCATCAACAAATGATTTATAATGTAACTAAAGTCTTAAAACCTTCTATTAACTGCAATGCTTTATAATGAGGTGCTATCATGTATATTGGCCCCAAGATGGCTGCCAACACATCTTGGATGAAGTGCTGATAGCCAATCAGATCTCACGATGAGATGTGTGTTTAGGCTCCGCCCAGATATATGTGTGATTTTACTTTTGATTTTCTCAGGAACTACTGAACGGATTTACACCATTTAAGCAAACGGCACGACACTGAACCATGGTCTACCTTTCTGCTAAATTTGGTGTAATTCCGTTCAGCAGTTCGGGCTGTAGCTGCGATTAAAGGTCCCTATGGAAAATTGCATGGGGAAAACATGTTTTGGTACCCCCCTTTTTTCTTCGCCCCCACTTGATGAATCACCCCGAGACTTTCAGGATAGGAGCGGACCAGAGCGGGCCACTAGTTTTGAAAATTTCGCAAAGATTCGTCAACCGGCGCCAAAGTTATTCTAAATAGAATGTTGCGGATTTCCTATGGATAATAGGTCCTAACTATAACTACCTACTGGTGACCGCCAGTAGGTAATATATATATATATATATATATATATATATATATATATATATATATATATATATATATATATATATATATATATATTCACTGAAAAAACCATAGGTTTCACACACGTTATAGTTAGGAATTAGCATTTAAAAAACCTTGCAAATTCACTGAAAAAACCATAGGTTTCACACATGTTATAGTTAGCGGAAATTTTACTGATAAAAAACCAATGAAATTCCCCCGTTATAGTTAGTGCAGGCAATTATAACCGCGCGCCCACTTTACGCAGTTAGTGCCGTGCACGCACGGTGGGCACGCGGTGCGCTACGCGCACCGCGTGCCCACGTTACGCTAGATGGGCCATGTACGCACGATGCGCTTCGCGCACCGTGCGCACATGGAGGACATATGATGCACTTCGTTTTGAAAGGTAATATTTTAATTTTTCGTATATTTTATAAGCCATGCACAAATGGTGCCCTTCGGGCACCATTTGCACACGGGGTGAAGAGAGTGTGGATCATTTTTTTTTTAATGATTTTTTAAAAAAATATTTTAGTTTATCTCATCTCTATTAAGCCATGCACAATTGGTGCCCTGCGGGCACCAATTGCACACGGGGTGGAGAGAGTGAGGATAATTTTTTTTTTTAAAACATTTTTACCGTACGCGTACGGTAAGCGTAATCGGCGAAATTACCAAAAAAATAAAATTCCGTTTTTGGCCTTGGGGGATCTTTGGGGACTCCCTCAACATGGCTATGTGTGTGGGAGCTGTCTAAACAGCCCCTTTACATGTTTTTGGGCTTTATATTTTAGAAATCACTCTCAGTGCGAGAGAGAAAATGGCGGCCGCCGCTTCCTGGTTTCGGCCGATTCGAATGTTTACTAAGATCTAAGAGCCAATCAGAATCGCACTCGCGCACGCCACCGTACGCGTACGGTAAGCGTACCGTAAGCGCACCGTAAGCTGGCTCAGATATATATATTGATTTAAAGGCTATTTTCTCAAAATCTACTGAACAGATTTACACCAAACCTACAAAAGGCACTTCCTTGACCTGAGGACTACCTCTCTGCCAAATTTCTAGTAATTCTGTTCAGCCGTTCAGGCTGTAGCCCTGTCTAAAGGTCCTATGGAAAAATGCATGGGAAAAACGCATTTTGGGACCCCCTTTTATCTCAGCCCCCGCTTGACGAATCCCCCCGAGACTTTCAGGGTAGGAGCGGAGCGTAGCGCCCCACCTATTTTGAAAAATTCGCGAGGATTCGTCGACCGGCGCCAAAGTTATTCAAAATAGAATGTTACGGATTTCCTATGGAAACGTGGTCCTAACTATAACTACCTACTGGCGACCGCCAGTAGGTAATATATATATATATATATATATATATATATATATATATATATATATATATATATATATATATATATATATATATATATATATATATATATATATATATATATACAAGTACCAGGTGCATTCATCCACTTCCCAACAGGCGAGGAGAAAGCATACGGACACCAGATCGTGCTTCAGTGAGGTTTATTCAGAGTCAGCATCGGCGTGACATGCCATTACGCGTTTCGGCCAGCAGGTGGCCTTGATCACATAGAGTAACAGTCATACTGGGCATCCTTATATATACAACACTGAGTGGTCACATGGTGAATGGTGTGAAACGACATAAAAGAAATCTGGATTATTCGTTTTTTCGTTTTTTTCCCTCCATTAGAAAACAGAAGTTATCACTTGTCATGATACATTGTTGCGCATTTTGTACAAATACATGAATATAAGTTATAAAGTGCAGATACTTGAAGTGCAAAGTCTAGCAAATTTAAAATGCAGAACGCAAAAGTTTCTGTGTGCAAAATACGCAATAAAGTGCACAATGCAACTGGTCATATAAGGTATATGCAAAAAATAACCATGACTGAAAACAGAAATGTATATGGCATAATAAAACCCAGACCTAGTTGTTTGGGGCAAAGTTGACCCTATTCATGATTGCATGCAAAAAAATATATATTGGAGTACAACGCATTCTTCTGTTCATAAACCAGAGAGGCTACTATACTGGTAGCAAATATGTCGGTCGAATTCATATTTGTTTTTTTCGGTATATAAATACCTGTTTTTAAAGTGATCTTAGTGCAAAAATGTGTTAAAAAATGAAATGAAGGATGAAAAAATGAAAGAAACGGCTAAAAGCCAAAAGAAGACAATATTGACCAATATGGAATGAACCAAATATTGAAGTATACTACAATGAACGTCATATATAAATACAATTTACAAAAAATTCATATCAATAAGCAAATGTAATCAGCCAGATGTTGAGTTAACGTTTCTTCGGTAACAGTGGTCCCAAATGCATTGCGGTAAATACTGACAAAGCCAAATTGTATGGGAGTTCAATTGGAATGTCAAAGACACCAGTATCAGGAAAGATGTATCTAACAATCAAAAACAGAGAGATAAAAATAGAAAGATAAAAGAGATAAAAAGAGATAAAAGGACTGAAAACAGGGAACAATTAATCACATGAATAAAAGTGCAGATAAGGTGTCAATGGGCATCATCATGAGTCAAATTGTAATGTTGGTAAATACTAGTATAGCTATTTTCAGATACAATTGTATAAATCTTCAGTATTATTTAATCCTGTGGGTGCCTTACTATCGAACTCAAGAATATATCTTGTTTCGAGTTGTCTTAGGGTCTTTTCTCTGTTGCCCCCTCTACGAGATGCAGGGACGTTGTCAACCACAAAGTATTTAAGACAGCCTAAGTCATTGTTGTGGCACCTTTTAAAATGTCGTGCTACAGGATAGCTAGAATCATTGTTGACGATAGCTCTCAAGTGCTGGAGGATTCTAACATGGGCTTGGAGTTTGGTACTGCCGATGTAATTTAGGCCACATGTACACTTGAGAACATACACCACGAATTCTGATCTACAGGTGTAATGGCCTGTGATTTGTCTGGCGCTGGGACTGAAGGGGACAAAATATTCAGTGGTATTTTGACCGAATTTGCAGGCCCTACAGCTTGTGCACTTGAAAAAACCATTTTTCGGTTTGAGCCATGCACTGTTTGAGGGTTTGTCCTTGCTTGATTTCATGAGATCCCCCTTCATAGTCCTAGCCCTTCTGAATGTGATTATGGACTTTGGGGGTAGCATAGGTGCCAGAACACCATCAGTGAGTAGAATGGGCCAATTTTTGTTGATAATGGCCCTGATTCTATGGTGTTGTTTGTTGTAGGTCGTGATCAGACGCGGGGCATCCGGGAATGGTTTATCTGACCCTGGATCTGGTGTATTCAAAATGGGTGTGCTCGATTTGTCAATAAGTAATACATCTCTGGGCAAACTCTGCACTTTTTTGTAGGCTTCCCTCAAGATCTTCTCAGAATACCCTCTTTCCCTCATCCTCATTATAGCCACGCGACCGCAATCTTCTGCTGATGATGACATATGTGTCTTTTTAAAAAAAAATATTTGTAATATATGTATAGCTAAAAATGTATGGAAGAAGACATGGGCAAATAAGTGTCTAAATACAGTATTAGCATCAGCAGAGGATTGCGGTCGCGTGAGTTATAGTTGCCAGCACTAACTATAACGGGGCAATTTCATTGGTTTTTTATCAGTAAAATTTCCGCTAACTATAACATGTGTGAAACCTATGGTTTTTTCAGTGAATATATATATATATATATATATATATCTTCATCACTCATTACTCCATCACCAAACTCCTTTACAAAGGCGAAGATTGACCCAGAAATCGGTGCACATTGGAAGTTTATTGTCAAACGCCCTGCACCACTGCCATTATGCGTTTCAGCCTCGCAGGGGCCTTGATCACATGATACGCCAATGGAGAATTTTTCAACCTTTTTAAAGTGCTAGTGCTCCAAAATATGTGAAAAGACACTCCCACAAGAGTTCACAGACATAGAAAACACAGTGTCCTTAAAATGTAATATATCTCAGTGCAAGTGCAAATCATAACGCAGTACAGTACAAGTATCACAGTGCAAATAGCGCTAAACCCAATAAATATATAAATAGGTATTTATGAGTACAACATATAGCATTAATAAAATCTAATAAAAAATGCTAAAATCCAAAGCTAAAACATTCCAACATTAAAACCCGTAAAACTGATCAAATGGAATTAGCAGCATAATTGCATATCCAATTCTAACTGTCAGAATACTTGGTTATGATTAATGCACAAGTAGCTCTGTCATCTGCAGCTCAATACAGGCCAAATGCCGATTGGTACTGCTAACAGCCTGAAATATTGATGACCCAGTTATTGCAATGCAAAGGATATATAACATAAAGATATATTCAGAGTGTCAGCCCTAGTGGGCCAAATGATTTTTTTGTGGGAAAAAAAGTGCGTTGTGTTATGTACAAATTATGCTTAATTTACATTAATCCACATCACAGCCGTGAATGGATAAGTAAAAGTAAAAAACACATAGTCTTAAAATCATCAGTTCTATTAAATAATATGTCAGGAGGCGGCAGTACAACTAAACTATATGTAATGTGAGTGGTAGTTAATATTTATAGACAAGTAAAAAAATCCTCACTCGCATTTAACCCCTGAGGTGCCTTGCTGTCCAACTCTAAGATATATCTTGTTTCCATTCGTCTCAATAGTTGATCTCGGTTGCCACCCCTTCTCAATGGCAGAACCGTGTCAATAACAAAATATTTGAGGTGAGACAGATTATTCTCATGACACTCCTTAAAGTGTCGTGCCACCGGATAAGCGGCATCACTGTTAGTGATAGCTCTAATGTGCTGGAGCACTCGTTTGTGTACCTGCAATTTCGTGCTTCCAACGTAACGCAGGCCACATGAGCACTCCAGCACATATACCGCATTTTTCGGTCTTACAGTTGAGAGCTTTGGTGATTTTGACTGGTCTAGGCTGAAATAGAGTTTGGTATAGGCATGTATTAATCCCATACTTGCAGGCTTTACAAGATGTACATTTAATAAACCCCGTCCTGCTACTGAGCCATGTTTTAGTAGATCGGATCTCAGGGCTGCTCTTCACTAGAGAGCTGCTCATGGAGTGTGCTTTCCTGAAGGAAATGCTGGGGGACTTTGTCAATCCTTTTCCTTAGGACTGGATTATTGCACACTAAGGGCCAGCTTTTGTTAATGATCCTACTTAGTGTTTTATGCTGTATATTGTACGTCAGTATTAGTCGTGTAGGCTGATCTTGTCTGTTACTTGCAGTGGCTTTATACCTTAGTGCGTCAGACCTCTGTATTTTATAAGCTTTAGTCATGGCTTTGTCCAAAATATCTTCAGAGTATTCCCTGTCCAGGAATCTCTCTCTACACTCATGTTGTGCTTGTGTGCATTCCCTGTCTGAACTACATATTCTTCGAATCCGCAGCATCTCCCCAAAGGGGATGCTATTGATTAAATGTGGCGGATGATGGCACTGTGCATGCAGGACTGTATTACCAGATGTGGGTTTCCTATGAAGTCTTGTTTCTAGTTTATTATTTTTTACAAAGACCTCCACATCCAAGTAAAATATGCTACTCTTACTCATTTGGGTGGTGAATTTGAGATTCAAATTATTGATATTCAAATTTTCAATAAAGTCCTGTGTCGCTAGTTCAGTACCTTTCCAGATTAAAAACATATCGTCGATATACCTATACCAACATATGACCTGGGAATTCAGATGATTTGCCATGAGGACCTGCTCCTCTCAGAGTCCCATGTGTAAACAGGCATAACTCGGAGAGAAGCAAGCCCCCATGGCAACTCCCCTAACCTGTTAAAAAACCTGGTTTTGAAACAGGAAAAAATTGTTCTCCAAATAGGTAGAGTTCATAGTCAAAAGCATTCTATTGTGCAAATGTCTGTCCATGGGGCGTGTGTTCAAAAAGTGTTCTACGGCTTTTAGGCCGTCCTTATGATGAATGCTTGTATATAGTGAAGATACATCTAAGGAAATTAGCACATAGCCTGGTTCCCATTTGACATGATTAATCTTATTTAAGAAATCCCCAGTGTCCTGTACATATGAGGGCAATTTCTTTACATGATCCGGTAAGAAAAAATCAACAAATTTGGATGCATTCTCCATAATGCTACCCTGGGCAGAAATAATGGGTCTACCCGGAGGTTTGCATGCATCCTTGTGAATTTTTTATATAAAATAAATCACAGGGATGATGGGATGTTCTACTTTTAGAAACTTAAATTCATTCAAAGTCAATAGTCCTGCAGACTTCCAGGCTGTCAATTTAGTATAAAAGTCATTCCAAGAAGACTTGACTGCTTGTATATCTCTGCGTTTGTAGCAGTCCCTATCATTAAGATGAGTAAGAGCCTCTTCCATATAGAACCTGCGTGGCCATAAAACTACATTGCCCCCTTTATCAGATTGACTGATGATAATACTGTCATCTGCCTGTAGTTTTTTCATTAATTGGAAATACACATTGTCTTGTTTGGTATATTTTTGGGGGGCACGTGCAGTAGAACAGTGTAGCTTTTTCAGTTCTGATGTTATATTGTCATGAAATATGTCCACATTATCACGCAACATCATGGGACAGAAAGTGGATTTGGTTTTGAAATTGGTTTGAATACCACCCCCTGATTGTATGGTATCATGGCTCATTAGACTCACACTATATATATATTTCCACAACTGCCCATTCCGGAAAGAAGAGGTAGAGGCCACTCAGGGGAGATGTTAGAAGATCTTTATTAATTACAGCGTGTGCATAATGCATTTAAGCCTTTCGGCCTTCCTCAGATGCCACCGTAAGCAAAGAAATAACTCCACCCCCACCTTCGAATGTCCAGTGTCTCTCTCATTGGCGGAAATCCGCTGACCCATGGCCATGTGATGTCAACTCAGCTGCAGTTCTGCCACAACTACAGCTCCCAGAATGCTACGTATCCAGGTGAATGTTGCATGGGAGAGACAAATTCCTGGAAAAGTGCGGAGTATTCAAATGCAGAGTCTTTGCTGAAAATAACGATCTCCCTTGGGTCCCCTTTAACGCTACTGGAGGTTGCCAGTAGGTAGTTATATTTAGGACCTTATTTCTTTAGCAAATCATTTTTTCTTCTGGCAATATATTTGGTGATGTTTGACGACTCTTCGCGAAATTTTAAAATTTAATGGAGCGGTCAGGTCAGTTGCTGTGTTGAAAGTTTCGGGGTGATTCATCAAGACAAAGGGGGATCCCAAAATGCTTTTTTTCAATGTTAATTTCCATAGGAAACTTTAGACACAGCCACAGCCCACACAGAATTATTCAAAATTTGGCAAAAAGGTAGCGCTGGGTTCAGAAGGAACTCTTTTTGTTTAATGGTGTAAATTCGTTCAGTAGTTCCTGAGAAATGTAAACATTTCTCAGATATGCAACTGTGGCCGCGAACCCTCCTGATCTCGATCCTGCAATCTGATTGGCTGCCAACACTTCAAACAAGGAAGTGTTGGCGGCCATCTTGTGACTCGGTTGAACCAAGTTACAAGAAAAAAGTGAAAAAACAAGAAAATTGGGCAGGGTAGAAACAACCTGACCCCCTAGGCCTGTTCAGGGCGTCCCACAGGGACCCCCAGGGCGAAACAAAACAACTTTTAAAATGTTTGGCGGGATTTCCTGTGGATCCGTTAATCCCTCCAATTAGTTTTTTTTAAATGAAGTGTGGGCTCCCTTGCTTTGTTTACTTAAGCCCCCTTATGGGCCAGGTCCCGGGGGAAATGACTAATAATGATGTGTGGGTGGGGCTCCATCCCCCCACACAGCCCTGGTGACCATCACTTCTAAAATACTGTTGGAAGGGGGATGTGAGGCCCCCCTCGTGGAGCCCTAAAGGGCTCTGGGGACCGCCACCCACCAGGGCCGACTCCAGCAATGTCCCAGGGTGCCCACCTTTGGATACTGCAGTTTGCTATGGGATGGTGGGAGTACTGCTATCGTAATCCCATAGCAAACAAGTGCTCCACTTTGAACAAGTGAGAGCATTTTGCTCTCACTTGTTCAAAGTGAAACACTTTGCTTTTTACCCCCAGGGAGCTGCATCTTAGCAGCTCACTGAAGGTAAAAAGCATTGCTGGCTCTCGCAGGTGCCGGGAGCCAGCCGGGACTGCAGGGGCCTTCAGGCTCCACCCACTGTCACAAAGGAGATGGCCATGCCCCAGGGGATGAGGTCCCCAGGGCATATATCAGCCTCGGACCCACTCCCATTTTATTTTTATTTTAAAAAAATTGGTGAGGTCCCGGGGGATGGTCCCCTGGGGCTTAAAAGGGGCAATGGAAGGGGGGCCACACAGCCTTCCTTCCTAAAATAACAAAAGAAGCCGGCAACTCACAAGAGGCCCCACCCCTTTTATCCACTACTACGCAAATTAGCCTCGTCTTTCTGGCTGATATTAAAAATGATAAGAAAAATACTCCCATATCTACCTCAAGACACACGTAGAACGGTAGTGACAGCCCTTGCACTGTCTCGACTGGACTACGGTAACGCATTATATGCGGGAGCCAGAATAAAAATTATAGAAAAAATGCAGCGACTCCAGAATGCAGCGGCACGACTGATACTGGAAATTCCAAAGTTCCAGCCTATTAGCCACAAACTAGGTTCACTACATTGGCTACCTGTGGCCAAAAGAATCAAGTTTAAATCACTGTGCCTAACCTACAAGGCACTGCAGGACAAAGGCCCCCACTTCCTGAAAACACACCTGAAACACTACCAACCTGCAAGGCTTCTTAGATCTAGTCAAAAGAAGCTGATAGCCATACCCAAGTTCATACGATCAAACTGGGGAGGAAGAAGTTTCTTCGTCCACACAGCACGGACATGGAACTTATTACCGTTTGATGTAAAAAACAGCCCAACTCTGGAGATATTTAGAAAGAAAATCAAGACTTGGCTTTTCACCGCATAAAATACACTAATGCCAGACCTGCACCGGAACCGGACAATTCCTAGCGCCAAGACACCCATGGGTATTCGTGCGCTTTATAAATAGACAAATCAAATCAATCAATCAAATCAAATGCGCCTTCTGGTGCACTCTTGGTTGTGGGATGAATTCCCCTTCACTCCTGAGGGTCCTTACGGGCCAACTAGCCCACCTGTTACCTCATTAAGGCCCACACAGTGGTCGGAGGCCAGGCCCCTTTTCCATCACTCTGCAAACGAGCATCTCGGCACAATGCTGGCAGGGCGATGAGGTCCCCTTGTGTCCTGAGGGCCTCAAGACTAAAGTGGACTTCATCCCCCAACCAAGAGCACGCCAGGAGGCGCATTTGCAGAGTAGTCGTGAAAGGGGGCGTGGACTGCTATCAGAACTCAGTAATCCTGCTGTATTGGACTTACTAGAGGTAATAGGAGGGATCGTTGGCCCCCAAGGAAGTCCTTGGGGGCCAGATTACCCTCTCCTGTTAACTCCAGTAGGTCCCACACAGCTTGTTTGCAGAGAAGTTGTCAGAGATCATGCCCGCTTTCTCCACCACTCTGCAAATGTGCCTTCTGGTGCACTACTAGATGAGGGATAAAGTTCCCTTGGTTCCAGAGGGACCTTGGGGGCCAAGAAGCCCTCTTGGTATATCCTGTAAGCCCTACGCAGTGGAAATCCTGAGAGCTGGTTGGAAGCCCAGCCCACTTTCTCCACCACTCTGCAAACACGACTGCTAGTTAAAAAACCTTAGAAATTCACTAAAAAACCAAAGGTTACAGGGACGCTATAGTAAAGAATTAGCATTAGAAAAGCTTAGAAATTAACTAAAAAAAACAAAGGCTTCAGTAACGTTATAGTCATTTGAGATGTCATTAGTGATGTCACTAACCATGTCATGAGTGATGTAATATGTGAGTCTGTCTATCCACATGAACCCCAAGAGAAGGACTTGGGGAAGGGAACAAGAGGCACGGACCACCAGGAGCAGGCAGCCTCTGAGACAAGCTGAGACATAGGTGTAGAAGCGGGAGACAGACCAGCAACAGTAAGAGAATGAGTGATTTGGAATGAATGTGTGATTCCAGAGTTAACCTCACAGGAGCTCTTCATATCAATGCGTACATACGCATACCGCCTTAACCAGAGCAATTTACATACAGCGTATTTGCTCATCTGCTTTCTTTCTCCTCTCTATAGCGCTTGACCAAAAGGGGCTTCCCTCCAAAGCCTCCTATGGGGCCAGTAGGTCCCACCGAAAGGGTGAGCACTGTGGGGCTCACCTCCCATTATTGAGTTTGAAGAGCACAGATGAATGTCACGTTTGCTGCAGTTTGTAGCCACTCACTATGTATTGCATGTGAATGTGGCTGTCTGGACTTTTTTCCTTTTTCCTTTTTAAGACCTAGGTGCTTAGTTACACTGTATCTTTTGTATTTCTTCTTTAAAGGTTTGAATTTTTACCTCACCAAGGTGGAGTGTGATATTGATCAGCCCACTCAGTGGAACTCTCTAACCATAGAACGGTAAGGGTGGAACCCATTGTTTCTGATAAATCCTGATGAATGCCGCAGACCCGACTGGGCCAATAGGCAGAAACATGTCGACTACGCACGTTACGGTGGGAGGACAAAAATATCCTCAATACACCGCACTTTTGGTTTTAATTACCATACAGATGCCAGTCACATTAAAATCTAGTTTGACATCTGTAATGGACTTTTAAACTCACAATTTGTAAGGGCCCCCACTTAGATTCAGGTGTATGCCTGCCCCCTATCAAACCAAGCTTTTATGGGGCGAGGACTGGTCAATGATGAAGCATGACACCAGGTGGTGTGTGAGACCAGTCTATAACTTTTTGTGAGATACCAGCGCTCACAAAATAACCTTATAGCACTTAGGTCACTAGACTCGGAGCGGCTCTTTTTGTGATAAACAGTGTATGTTGGAGACTGCCTGCTCCTGGTGCCCCATGCCTCTCCTTCCCTTCCCCAAGTCCTTCTCTTGGGGTTCAAGTGGATAGACATTTTAGTACAGCAGAGAGCTGTGGGAACCTTTCTGGGGTAACTTTTCAAACCCAAGTGTAATTTTTCTTTTTCTTAGTCCGGAACTTAGAGTTTGGACACTGTCCAATCCCCAACATGCATACGGAGCTAGCGTTCCATGAGGCGAACTATGAAGAAAAACTGAGGACACCACCCTTATTAGCTGAAACAGTGGTAGCACAAGTAGTCCAGAACTCGGATGATTGGGAAACACTAACTTCTAAGAACAAAGAAAAGATTCGAACAGCCCTGCATGGAGCATTCATGACAGAATATCTGCGTAAAAATAGTGCTCCTAGATGCCTGGTGGTTACAAATGAACCAAGACTTTTCCTTAATAACAAGGAGTTCAGGACCAACTGGTCAAGAATCGCATGAAAATGCACCAAGGACTGGCTAGTCCTTATTATCAATACGGCCAGGGAACTGGCTGATGCACTCCTTATTGAAATCCAACAGAGTGAGAGCAGACTAAAGACTATGATGCATATAACGGTGTTTAAGAGAAAACTGGAGGAAATTAACAAAGATCACAACGAATACAAGGAATATCTTACCCAGTCGAATGCTTACGAAACTAAAAAAGGACGTACAAAAATTTGATCGTGAAACTATATACCCATACACCACTGATGAGTACTATGAAAAACCTCCCCAACAACAACACAACAGGAAGCAAAGGTTCAGGCCAACTCCTCAAAACTGGACTTTCAGTTCAGGGGAGGAAAGAAGTACAAGCGGAAGCAGTAGCAATGAGAGTACTGAGGGGCACCAAGGAAGACGACAGCAAAACTATCATCATCCGATGATGCAACAACCTATGCCACAATTTGGATTTTAGAAACCACCTTGTTACCCGCCAGGGTTTGGCTTTCCATCTGGTCCCCAGCATTTTTTATAGAGGGTACGAGGCAGGGGAAAGGGAAGAAGAAAACAGACCCCAAGAGTCCAATGGGACGACCAAAGACCAGTCGTGATGCGAACAAGAAGCAGGGGGAACGGCCCATCCACGAGCCTAGAATAACGAACATTGTCAATCTGAGTAACCATATCCTCTCTGAAGGTGAAGAAGCTGTTCTCTCTAAAGGCCTAGGTTTCGTTCCTACACCTATGAACGATCCATTTACACTGAACATTGATTTAGCGCAATTCTTCAGGAAAATTAAATTGCGCAACAATTTTGGTGACACGAGAAATAAGCAAACAGAGACACTTTACAAAGGTGTCAAAAGGAAATCCACATTGGTGCCTCCATCACATACTATTCCATGTCACATATTAGCTTTTGAGCAAGCAGTCCTTAAAGAAATCTAGAAGATTAACTACAAACAGGAAAAGGGATTGCAGAATCTCACGAAACTGGAGCTAACCACATTGGAAGGACTGAAGAACACCCCAAACCTAACAATCAAACCAGCCAACAAGGGAGGCGCTATCGTCCTGATGAATAAAACCATGTACCAGGAAGAATGCAACCGACTACTCTCCGACCGCACAAGCTATGAGATACATCGGGAGGATCCTAAGCCCTGCCTCATCAAGAAAATACAAAGAATGGTAGATGAGGCACTCTGTCAAGACTGGATCTCAAAACAGGAAGCTGATTTTCTTGTCTGCGAAGTAGGTCCCACCAAAAGGGTAAGCAATGTGGGACTCACCTCCCATTATTGAGTTTGAAGTGCACAGATGAATGTCACGTTTGCTGCACTTTGTAGCCACTTACTATATATTGCATGTAAATGTGGCTGTCTGGAGTGTTTTCCTTTTTCCTTTCTCCTTTTTAAGATCTAGGTGCTTAGTTACACTGTATCTTTTGTATTTCTTCTTTACAGGTTTGAATTTTTACCTCACCAAGGTGGAGTGTGATATTGATCACCCCACTCAGTGGAACTCTCTAACCATAGAACGGTAAGGGTGGAGCCCATTGTTTCTGATAAGCCCTGATGAATGCCGCAGACAGGGCCAATAGGCAGAAACATGTCGACTACGCATGTTACGGTGGGAGGACAATAATATCCTCAATACACAGCACTTTTGGTTTCAGTTACCATACAGATCCCAGTCACATTAAAATCTAGTTTGACATCTGTAATGGACTTTGAAACTCACCATTTGTAAGGGCCCCCACTTAGATTTAGAAGTGCATCCCTGTCTCCAGGTGTATGCCCGCCCCATATCAAACCAAGTTTTTAGGGGGCAAGGACTGGTCAATGATGAAGCATGACACCAGGTGGTGTGTGAGACCAGTCTTTCACTTTTTGTGAGATGCCAGCACTCACAAAATAACCTTATAGCACTTAGGTCACTAGACAGGAAGCGGCTCTTTATATGTAATATGTGAGCTCATAAGTACTGAATTTTGGGGGCGCGAGTTATAATTAATTCAGGAACTATAACAGCTGAATTTCTTGTTTTGTATGAGTGAAATGTCAGCCTAACTATAAAGTTCCTGAAACCTTTGGTTTTCCCAGTGAATTTCCAAGCTTTTTTAAAATATTGATTCCTAACTATAACATCTCTGCTTTTTTCAGTGAAAATATATACATATGTCATCAGTGATGTCATTTGAGATGTCATAAGTGATGTCATCAGTGATGTCACTGACCATGTCGTGAGTGATGTAATATGTTATCACCAGTGCATTATGGGCGCGCGAGTTATAGTTAGCTCAACTAACTATAACGGGCTAATTTCTCTGGTTTTATATGAGTCAAATGTCCAACCAGCTATAACGTCCCCAAAACCTTTGGTTTTTTCAGTGAATGTCTAAGGTTTTTTGAATGCTAATTCCTAACTATAATGTCCCTGAAACCTATGGTTTTTTCAGTGAATTGCTAAGGATTTTTTAAATGCTAATTCCTAACTATAACATCTCTAAAACCTATGGTTTTTTTCAGTGAATTTCAAAGTTTTTTTAAATGTTAATTTCATATTTTAATGTTTATAAAACCTATATTTTTTCTATTTTTTTGTAATATTTTGGAACTCTATTATCCTTTTTTGTTTTTAATTTGAAAAATATGTAATGTTTTATATCTTAAAAAAAAATATGGATATCGGGTTTTTTTTGGGGAGGAGAAAACTGAAGTCCCGTACCGGTAGTGTACCAAGCTCCATCAGCACGTGAATCCTATCCGCCATATTGCTAAACTCGTAAAGGATGCGCATTTCATATCCGACGGGTTCGTGGTATCGCAGTACCAAGCCACACCTTACCTCATGTACGTATGGGGTCATGCCCGCTGCGCGTTGCGTATGCTACTAGTGCAAGCTGCCAGGACCTGTGTTACATCATAGACGTATGGTGGCGTGCCGAGTATGCAATTCCCTCTTTTTTTTGTCTCAAAACTATATCTAAATAGGTTTAAAGTGCATATGAGAACAAGCGATAATCTAAAATATTTTAAACATTTATATATTTCTAACTATAATAAACTTATATTATGGTAATATTTTCTCAAAATCGCGTCGGGCGCGGCCTCCTTGCGCACTTGCTGCATGATTGCCATGTGACCTTAAAGAAAAGCATTTGATTGGTTCATAACATTTCCCATTGTAACAGTTATAGGACCCCACCCATTTTCGCCATTCTCTCTACAGAGTTTGATGAGAGACTCCTCTTCTGCTTACAGAGCTTTTTTGAAAACATTTTGCTATGTACACATATCTGACAGTACACACAACATGCAACCATAATCTTCATCAATATTCATGCTCTGTAAAGCAGCCTTCCACCTGTGATAGCCATGCATCTAAAAGCTACATAGCAGAACTTTTCCCCACTGCCAGAGGTAACATGGTTGCATACGCTGTCCACAGCACAATCTAATGTGGTACGGCCCAGGGGCAGTATCATGCATAGATAATGAACACACGGACACAGATAGATAGTGCAAGTGGGCACGGGCACGTGCACTCGACTCCTTTTTATTACCAGGGTCACATATCCAGTAACGTCTGTGCTGGATGTGTGTGTGGTGAGTGTAAAGTTTAAACCAGCCCTTAGGGAATGGTTGCCGCTAGCATCAACTACAACAGTAATCATTGGATCACACACAGAGACTCAATAATTAAAGGGTCAATAGTTTGTGCTGTAGTAAGGTAAGAACACTAGATGTGAAATAATACAGAAAAGATTCTATCGTAAAACAACCATAACTTGTGGTATACTAAGATACAGGCAGTAGATCTGAAATAATACTCAAAAAGATTGTATCATAAAGGGTCCATCAGGTCTAGTGCACTTAGATAGCCACATCAAAAGCATTCAGCATGTGCACAGCCAGTGATGATGCGTGCTGCAGGCAGGCCGTACTAGGAGCAATGTCTCTTGCCTACAACACTACATCATCTGCAATAGCGACTCGATCTGAATTGTGAACACTGCTGTCTGCAATGTAGGCCAGAGAGCGGTCAGCAAAGGCCCACAGCCACATGGCGTTGACTTGAGCTGCCCAGTTTGCCGTTACTGAAGCAACAAAAAGCGTGTGCGGACCCTGTGATGATGCGTATGCGTGGTGCGGACAGAGCGCACTGGAGCAATGTCTGTTGCCTACAACACTAAATCATCTGCAATAGCGACTCAATCAGAATTGTAAACACTGCTGTCTGCAGTGTAGGCCAGAAAGCGGTCAGCAAGGGCCCACAGCCACATGGTGTTGACTTGAGCTGCCCAGTTTGCCGTACGCGAAGCAACAAAAACCGTGTGCGGACCCTGTGGTGATGCGTATGCGTGGTGCGGACAGAGCGCACTGGAGCAATGTCTTTTACCTACAGGACTGCGTCATCTACAATAGCGACTTGATCTGAATTGTGAACACTGCAGTCTGCAGTGTAAATTGAAGGCAGTAGTGAGCATAGTCTTCCATGAATACTTTTTCTCACGTCCTCTTCACAAAATACAACAACATAAATTACACAAAACTCTGCAATAAATAAATCAAAACAATTCGAATTGTGATCTCTGCTGTCCAGTGTGTACACTGTTTTTTTTTTTTTTTGTTTTTTTTTTTGAAAACCTTTATTGACAGTTCAATAGAGAACAAGTATGGGCCTACAACCCCCCGGGGCCGGCCGCTAAGCAATCAGAGCAAAAACAGGCAAGTATAAACACAGGCAGCACATCGGGGAGCAGAATCGTGATGCTAATACTGTGAACAGCGTAGGTAGGGCACCAGGAGAAAAAGGTTTTCGTTTTATAATGAAACAAGGCAGAAGGATCAGGTGCCAGACTATTTTCAAACAGCAATTACAGGTATGCAGAGTAATAGACGTAAACGATTTACAGCAATCTATTAGGTCAATGGCGCAAACACAAGAACATCAGGATGAGGAAGAGTATCATAAGCAGTAGCGCCTGCAGTCCCCCGCCAGAACTCCCGGAGAGCACCCCGGAAATTGTGGTACACATGGAGCGGCAACGAGTCATAGCAAAGGAGGTGTATCACACTGATCCCAGAAAAAGAAAAACAAAAAGAATCATAAAAGAAAAAGGAGGCCATGGAAAAAGAGATAAAAGACGAAAGAACCCCCTCCCCCAACCCCCCACCCTGCACCTCTGCAGATGAGTACGGCCCCCCCCCCAGCAGTGTGCCTGTCGCCCTGGAACCAGACCCGAAATATAGGAGAAAAGGGAAAAAGAAGTAGGAAAAGAACCCCACCAGACGGGGGGGTGGAGAAAGTATTAATAAACTGGAGGAGGGCCTTCAAAACATACCCCCGGCTTCTCCCTCCCGCACGGTAAGTTTCCCCCAAAGTGAACAATAAACAGCACAAAAGCGATCTTCTCAAGAAAGATGGGAGCACTATGCACCTATTCTGCTGTTAGCTATGCCAGGAGAGCACGCAACCCCTGAGCCCGCCCGTCCACTAGATGACCACCCCTGAAGGATCCGCCTTATCCCTGACCACTCTTTGGAATTCTGCCCATGCCTACCCCTCGACCCAGCACCATATCCGACGTTCCAAGGTAGAGGATTGTCCAAAAATGTCCGAGAAGCGACGCACACAGGTGGGGTGGAAGTCTCTGAGCATCAACACAGTCCGCAGCGTGGAGAAACAGGCTTCCCAGTGCTGCCCCAGGATATGCACTGCACTCAAGGTCCAGGAAGGCAGAAGCAGCCAAAGCAGACAATAGTTGCTGGAGTTGTCCCTGGGTCGCAGGAGGGCACGTACGGGACGAGGCTACCACACCCCACTCAGGTCCAATGCCTCCGGGACAGATCGGGCCCTCAGCTGGACGAACACACTGTAGCATACTGGCCTGAGTGTCCAGCCGTGCACTAACCTCAGGGGTGGCCGCCAAAGTGTCCTCCTGTGCGCAGTGTGGGTAGTCCCTATGTACGTGCGGACAGGCGGGCCGCCATTGCCCCAACGCCGACGCCACACCATCGAGCTTACTCCCCAAGACCCCGACACCATGAATCAAGGAGGAGTGAAGAGCACCAAGGGCCTCGAGGAGGTCGCCGTACCCCAGCACAGCTCTCTGCGATCGCGCCGCCACACTCCCAGAAGTCGCACTCTCACAAGCCCGCTGCGACCCAGCGGACAGGATGGTAGGCTTCATCGCAACAAGATGGCCGCCAAGTATGCCCGACCCTCACCGGGGCCGGGACCCTGGGACAAGCGTCACGATGGCCACGTCGCTGGTGACCGGGTTCCGGGGGCAGGCGAAAAGTTATCCGTTGCGTGGTCACGGGCAACAGTCGTCCCCACTACGGACCCGCTCCCGTGAAAAGCCGGGGGCGGCCCGCAATGATCAGGGCAGGATACGGGCGGCAGCCGGGCAGCTCACCATCAAAGGCAGGGGCAGCCACCGGAGGATCTGAGAATTGCACCCACGGGCATGCACTCGGACCGCTACACTTGACAGTAGAAACGACCACGACGAAATGTAGGCCGAGTTTGGCACCGCTCCGGTGGACCGCCTCCGCCCAGTCACAACAGGCCGCTGTTGTTGAACTGCCACCCGGCCACGGCGTCCACTTGAGGTCCCGGCTCCAGGGCCGCACAGGCCGCAAAGTTCAAATGCTCGTTTCTCCGGCGATACCGCAGCCAGAAACCTCGGAGTCACATAGTCGGGTGCCACTCTCCTTCAGAAACACGACCGCGTAGCACAGGTTGAGGATCTCGTGCAGGATATCCGTGCGGGATGCGGAGGTTCACGGAGCCGGGAGTCTACGCTGCCGTCCCGGTCGCCATCTTGGCTCCTCCCCCCCAGTGTGTACACTGTTATTCAGTGTTCTTTACCATTACCAAGAAGAATTTGGTCATTGTACTAGACCTATAAGTCATCTTAAAAATCTTCTTCAAGCAAGTATACTAAAACGCTATTGTGTATATTTCAATAGAGGTTGTACTTAGTTGCCTACTGGATTCTGTAATTAAACAATCACCACTCGATATGAATTGTGAGCCCTGCTGACCGCACTGTAGGCCACAGGCAGTTGTCATTAACGCCTCACAGCCACGTGCTGTTGGATTCGGAAGCACACAGTTGGTTGCATCTGATCGGTGTGGGTACACAGAAATCATCACAAACTTCAAGACCCTGTTTCACTGTTCTGACCTGCCGTACCATGGTGTACTCCACCGACTGCAGTCAACCAAGCCCAATAATCATGTGCAGCAGTTAGCTACGGAAGCACAGAGTCTGATGCACCTCAATGGAGGGAGTTCTGTCAAATCCAAGTAGCAAGTAATATTGGACATCGTCCATTTTGGGATCAAGATACCGTTCCACTGTTGGGACCTAGAGTTGGTTGCACCTGGTCGAAGGAACTACCTTCAGCTCCACTCTCGGATACAGTTCTAACATCGTCCATTGTGGGATCAAGACACCGTTCCACTGTTGGGACCTAGAGTTGCTTGCACTTGGTCGCAGGGAGTACCTTCATCTCCACTCTCAGATACAGTTCTAGCATCATCCATTGTGGGATCAAGACCCCGTTCCACTGTTCGGAACTGATGTACCGCGGTGTACTCCACCGACTGCAGTCACCCAACCCCAATAATCATGTGCAGCAATTAGCTACGGAAGCACAGAGTCTGATGCACCTCAACAGAGGGAGTTCTGTGAAAACCAAGCAGCACGTAATATCGTACATCATTCATTTTGGGATCAAGACCCCGTTCCACTGTTTGGACCTCCTGTACCGTGGTGTACTCCACCGACTGGTGTCAACCAAGCACAATAATCATGTGCAGCACTTAGCTACAGAAGCAAAGAGTCTGATGCACGTCAACGCAGGGACTTCTGTGAAAATTCACAAACAGCAGGTAATATCGGACATCGTCCATTGTGGGATCAAGACACCATTCCAATGTTGGGACCTAGAGTTGCTTGCACCTGGTCGAAGGGAGTACCTTCATCTCCACTCTCAGATGCAGTTCTAACATCATCCATTGTGGGATCAAGACACCGTTCCACTGTTAGTACCTCTTCGACTACTGTGTTAGTAGTATACAGAGCAGCTCCTGGTGGTGGGCCTCAGGCTGGGCTCTGTCTGCCTGTGTCGCGGTAGCCAGCGTAGATCTCAGGAGCCTTCCCAGTTCGCAGACCTCGGCCCAAAAAATTCCGCCGGCACGTGGTGGGCCCTCTTTCACATACGACGGTGTCAAATGGTGAACTGTGGGGTATATGTGTGTTGCAGCAGCCATGATGGTTTCTGGGTAGCAGCAGGCTGAGAGCATTATTCCCGCAGCCACCTTTGCTCACGGCGTCAGCCTCGTAGCGGTGTAAGCTGCGCAGACCTGACAGACATGTTCGCCATTCCGGAAGAGAACCACACCCAGAGAAATGTGCCTTTTATTCATACCCCTACGCTTGCCTTGCATACGCCGAGCCAGCCCACTACGCTAAAGATTGAGGGGGCACGTACGCGCTATGTTTTTTTAATCTTCCCTACTAACTGTACTATCATGGTTGCGTCCACTGTCGACTTCACTCAATAGACCATCAGTGTATGTTGACATGTAAATGTCTGTGCTCTGCATAATCAAGTCTGTCCGGCACATCCCCTCAACACTTTGCATTGTATACTTTTATAATCGAGAATCACTTGCCACCTTCGCACATACTTTGCTCCCATCTCTCCCCGCATTCTGCATTGTGTGGCAGAGGTGCTATGTTTGGCTTCTGTACATGGCTCTCTTATAATATCTCGGAAACGAGTGGGGGTCAAAGGGAAAAAAGTTTACAGACTCTGATTCTTTTACAGAGCGGGGCCTCCCCAAACCTGAGCAGTAGCCAGGTGAGGTGAGGTGCACACCCACAACATATTGGGTAAGTGCTATAAACTTTATTCACTTTACTTAATTACACAGACTTATTACAGTCTTGATACATATAAGAGTATTTGTATACTAGATAAATGTACTGGATGCTAAACGTTGACCTTGAAAATACCACTTTCTAAAAGGTTTTTGCCATGCTGTGTTTTCTTTTTCTTCTTTTTCTGTGTATCCATCTCTGTAGGTCAGCGGAGTAAAATTACTTCCCACAGAGCCTCTAGGCCCTTCGATTGGGTCCAGTTTGTATTAATCACTCCACAGCTCATTTGAGCACTGTTTCATCTTTGCAGTAGCTAAATTGGTCCTGACGAATGCTTGGGTGAATCCCACCCGATAGCAGAAACATGTAGACCTCTTTTCTCCATCACAGTTATTATATTATTGAAACTGTTATAGCACTGTTTTTATATTTTGCCAACAAGGTAGCGATTTAATAAAATGTGTTTAGTGCCTTGTTAGACAATTTTTATCCAGCACTCTTACACCATCACGTTTCACGAGCACTGCAACTATCACACTTTTCCATCATCCAACAACAACAATATACCAGCCACTGGTTTGGGACACATAAGAGACCAAGATCTACAAATTGCCAAGTAGAAGATGGTACTCTTTTAAGTCCTTCACTCCCAGATGATGAAGCTAACCTCTTGAGGTTGATGATGGGAATTTTGACACCTATGCATACATACACATATGCATACTTGAATTCACAGCTTTACTAGTTTTCAGCATCACCTTTATTCTTGTGTCAAGGTCTTCAATTGTATGAGACTCATAGTTGTTCTAGTATATTATTCTGTACATGGCTCGTCACGGTTCCCACAGTACGTAGTGTCGTTGTGTCTGCTAGGTGTACATGTTGTTTGTCATGTTGTATGTAATTATATAAGGTAGCGCATTTATTCACAAGCAATGGTTTCTCCCATTTACATATCGCTGTCTTAACCCCTTCCATGCGGGGCGGATTCCCCCGCTGTGCTGACTGCTGCTTGCGCGGGCGTGGTCATGACGGAACGGTTCCGTCATGAGCACAGCTCAACCGACGCTCATGACGGAACCGTTCCGTCATGAGCGTCGAAGGGGTTAAAGAGGATACCGAAGTTTTTCTCACAGGTGAAAAGTGGGACCACAATGGCAATCATTCATTACTATGCAAGAATGTCCAACTGCACAACGCTTCTAAGCTTACATCCCCTAATCGTGCGTGCTTTCTTAAAAGCACGCCAACTCCCACAATCAGACCAACATTCACACAGCTTTCTAACTGCAGTTATCTGCTTCTTAATAACATGAACTGCTACGCAATGTGAGTTGGCATACCGTATGTCCTTACTGTTTCAAACAGAATAACTTCCTCTGGCAATCTCTATTCCCACCCACACAAAGTAACTCCCAAAGTTCAACTTGGCCTTCAATACCTACTTTGAAAACAGATTTTATTAAATGGAGCAAACTGAAAGCGCTTTTGTTTCAAACAGAAGTGTCTCTCACTTCTCCCAAAATAATTTATCGACTGCAGATAGCACGAACTTCAAGTAAAATACACTCCCTTTTCAATACGAACCTCCCATTACACTTTGTGAATTGTTACACAATTTTCAACACATCTGACATTTAAGGTCTGGCCTACTTTTTTAACATTGTCTCCTCCGGCCTTCTCACAGGCTTTCAAACTGTTTTTAGTCTAATACCAGACTTCATTAATTCGATCATCTCTGGAATAACAGCAACAGTGCCCATACTTCTCGCTCTGTTTGCGGCCATCCTACTACTATTTTAGCTTGTTAAAAATGGCTGCGCTCCCTGTGGTAACAAGCATGTCCGACAGAATACACCTCAACACGGAACTACATCAATACCGTGTAAAAATGGAACAACTTTTCGGCTGCCTGCCTCTATCTTTTATCGGAGCCAGCTACAACATGACATTTATTTACACATATACAATCTGCGTGCAACCATTTTTTTATTGCAAAACTTGCCCAATCGACTGGCGAATGGATCTATGCCTTGCCAACATCCTAGCAAATGCTCCTGATATCCAGCAGGTAATGGAGTATCTTGAAAACCATGAACTTGATTGTTCGGGCAGTGGAGCAATGGCTGATGCAACGTAAAAAGGTATCGTGGCGGAATGGTTTTTCTGCGCAGCCGCGAAAGATCTCCTGCAACGTGCGACCTTTAACAACATAGCAGATTGCCTGCCAATTCAAATTGCTGCCCCAACATTCGAGGAACATTACTGTCCCTTTGAGGATATGAATTGGATCGCTTTGCTTTTCTCACACGATGGCAACAATCGCCTTTTGGAACATTACGCATCTCAAGCCGCTGAAGAACTTCCGGACTGCAATCTCCAAGACTTGTAAAAAATTCACTTTATTGTTGGATTGATTTTTTCCAACTTTTTGACTTTTTCCTATTAAATTTTTTAATACACTTCAATTGAACTATTTTCATATAATAACTTTCTAAGTTTGCTTAGGCATTTGAACTCTGTTTACATTATTGGCCCTTACCTCTCCACACTAACCAGGGATGGATGATGTATGGCCTATGCAAATACGCTATTTACTTGCTAAATTAGCCTAAACCCGACATCCATTTTGAAACCATATCTATTCTTTGTACACACGTCTCTCTGCCTGCCTCTTATCCACAAAGCCCTTTCACACAAATTTGCTCATCCTCAGCCTCTGCTCACGAACTGGCGATCAAAATCAGAAAACACAGCATTGTTTAGGAACTGGTTGGCACAGTGTGGTAATCGTATCCTACCTTTATTTTCATTCTACAATTTACAGTCATTCATGTCTAATAAGTATTTTTTATGTCACATGGAACTGTAACATGTAATGTGGAATTGACTGATGCAGAAGCTTAGCTTTGAATACAGCAGAAGCGGTTGGAGTTTACCTCAGCTGGATGCCTTAGCTCTTGCACCAGTAGTTCCATTTATGGCACTTACATAAAGACACTGTTTAAATAACTTGCAGACTACATCGCTTTATCCCACACAGCCACTTTCTTAAACACACCTTATTTCACCATTTGTCTTCTGTGGCATTGCACCATTCTGCATTATATTCTTCACGATTATTTCTTTATTCCTGCTTGCTAAAACACTCCATTCGAGTCTTCAGACTGGTAGGGGTGAGTAGTTTGCTTCCCACTCCCGCTATAGTCTAAACGCATACTAACACCACTTGCACAGCTATGCTACAGCAGCCAGTATGCTACAGCGCCAGAAGCACATCAGTTTACAGCAATCAGCTCACGGTTTCATCCCTGAGTGTACTGGCACCTCACCTCGGCACCATCTCAGTCTGAGCAAAACAGCACTTTCACACCGCTAGGGGTGAATACTTCACTTCACACTCCCTGTGTAGCACACCCTAACCACCCCACAGACCTCACAGTGCTCCTACCCTCCTCTTTCCTACTCTTTTCACCCTTTTTTCCCCTTACACACTTCAACGGAATCACAAAATGGCGGCCAACACTTCCTAGTTCCAACCGCTCACAGCGCTCACAACCAATAATTAGCAAGCTCGTGCTCGTAACATCTCAGCCAATCAGATGGCAGAATTCCCAAATATCAATATCTGTAAATTTTGATGTTTCTCAAAAACGACTGAACGGATTTACACCAAATAAACAAAAGCGTGCTTTCTAGACCAAGACCCTTCTCCCTGCCAAATTTGGGGTAATTTCGTTCACCCGTTCGACCTGTAGCCTTGTCTAAAGTTTCCTATGGAAATTAACATGGAGAAAACATGTTTTGGGACCCCCCTTTTTTCTCAGCCCCCCCTTGACGAATCACCTCCAAACTTCCCACATAGGAGCTGATATGAACAAACAATTAGTTTGGAACAAACGACGCCAAAGTTATAAGCAAAACAAAACAGGCTCTTCCTATGGAAACTTGGTCCTAACTATAACTACCTACTGGCGACTGCCAGTAGGTAATATATATATTTCTATCTATCTATCTATCTATCTATCTATCTATCTATCTATCTATCTATCTATCTATCTATCTATCTATCTATCTATCTATCTATCTATCTATCTATCTATCTATCTATCTATCTATCTATCTATATATATTCACTGAAAAAACAATAGGTTTCACACACGTTATAGTTAGGAATTAGCATTTAAAAAAGCTTGCAAATTCACTGAAAAAACCATAGGTTTCACACATGTTATAGTTAGCTGGACATTTCACTCGTAAAAAACCATTGAAATTCCCCGTTATAGTTAGTTCAGCTAACTATAACTCGCGCGACCGCAAGCCACTGCTGATTTTGCAAGGTTTTTTAAATGCTAATTCCTAACTATAACGTGTGTAAAACCTATGGTTTGTTAAGTGAATTTGCAAGGTTTTTTAAATGCTAATTTCTAACTATAACGTGTGTGAAACCTATGTTTTTTTTAGTGAATTTGTAAGGTTTTTTAAATGCTAATTTATGTATGTATTATTATATTTTTTATATATTTATTTTACAATAAACTACCTATGTATATAGTTATAGATTGACTGTATCCTGTAATATGGAATGACTCAGCTCTTTTTTTTTGAATTTGGATAAAGTTTAACAGCATAGTTAATATCTTCTATAAACTTATAAACAGTTTAAAATGTTTGTTTTTTTTAAGGGTTTTTCACGGGGCGTGCACCGTGCGTGCATCGTGCGTGCACCCCGCGATTTTTTGAAAAAAAATAAAATGTTTTTTTCACCCTTCGGGGTCCTTCAGGGACCCCCTGACAAAGGCTAGGGGGTCAGGAACTCTCTACCCTGCCCCCTTTTCACGTTCTCCACCTTTCTTTTTTACTGTCACACACAAAATGGCGTCCGACACTTCCTATTTTCGACCGATTGGAATGTTGACTGACATCTAACCACCAATCAGAATTACGCTCGCGGACATTTGGTGCGCGCCCCGTGCGCGCACCGTGCGCGCACGGTGCTTGCATATAGATATTTATGTACTTTTAACTGCAATTTTCTCAGGAACTACTGAACATATTGACACCATATATGCAAAAGGCACATGCCTGACCTGAGGACTACCTCTTTGCCAAATTTCAAGTAATTCTGTTCAGCCGTTCGGGCTGTACCTTCGACTAAAGGTCCTATGGGAAAATGCATGGGGAAAACGCGTTTTGGGACCCCCCTTTTTTCTCAGCCCCCGCTTGACGAATCACCCCGAGACTGTCAGGGTAGGAACTGAGCGGAGCGCCCCATTAGTTTTGAAAATTTTGCGAGGATTCGTCAACCGGTGAAAAAGTTATTCAAAATAGAATTTTCAGATTTCCTATGGGAACTCGGTCCTAACTATAACTATCTACTGGCGACCGCCAGTAGATAATATATATATATATATAATATATATATATATATATCTATATATATATATATATATTACCTACTGGCGGTCGCCAGTAGGTAGTTATAGTTAGGACCACGTTTCCATAGGAAATCCGCAACATTCTATTTTGAATAACTTTGGCGCCGGTCGACGAATCCTCGCGAATTTCTCAAAATAGGTGGGGCGCTACGCTCCGCTCCTACCCTGAAAGTCTCGGGGGGATCCGTCAAGCGGGGGCTGAGATAAAAGGGGGGTCCCAAAACGCGTTTTTCCCATGCATTTTTCCATAGGACCTTTAGAACGAGCTACAGCCCGAACGGCTGAACAGAATTACTCAAAATTTGGCAGAGAGGTAGTCCCTAGGTCAAGGAAGTGCCTTTTGTAGGTTTGGTGTAAATCTGTTCAGTAGATTCTGAGAAAATAGCCTTTAAATCAATATATATATCTGAGCCCGCTTACGGTACGCTTACCGTACGCTTACGGTAAGCGTACGGTGGCGTGCGCGAGCGCGATTCTGATTGGCTCTTAGATCTTAGTAAACATTCGAATCGGTCGAAACCAGGAAGCGGCGGCCGCCATTTTGTGTATTTCACTCTGAAAAAAAAGAGTGAAAACAAGGAAAGGGGGCAATGAGGAGAGTTACAGACCCCCTAACATTTGTAAGGGGGTCAAAGAGGGACAGAAAAGTACAAAAAAAACATTTATTGATTTTAAAAAAAATCACGGGGTACGCGTACGGTAAGCTTACGGTAAGCGTACGGTAAAAAAAAAATAAAAAAAAATAAATGAAAAGCAGATTTAAGAGTTTAGATATTAGGGAGCTCTAAAAAGAGCTGTTGTGTTTATGAAGTCATTTTTTAAGTGGTACCTACAAGTAAGTACCGATGCAGAGTCTAAGGTTCAAGAGGAAGACTCTGTTCCCTTCTTCATTGAAGTGTACACCATCTCCTCTATAAATGTCTTGCATGTCATAACGCAAGTTGTTGTGGTAAATGGCACCCATACCATAGTCACGGAGGAAAGCAGAAACAGATTTGTTGACGTGCTTTCTTGCTTTGTCAATCTGTGGACAGAAATGATTGGACCAGTTCCATTTTTGCCTTTGGCATATGTTGGAAAACACAAAGGCAGTTTTAGGGAAAAGTGTAAACAGTTGTGCAAAGGTGTCCTTCATAAGCATTTCCAGACCTACCCCAGTCAAAGTGCCTAGGTCATTGCCACCACAGTGCACTATTATGAGGTCAGGGTGTTGGATTTGAATGAAGGATTTCACCAATGGCATCAATTGGTGCCACTTTAACCCTCTCTGACCAATCCATTTAATGTCTACATTTGGCAAAGCAAGGTCTCTCACCATACCTGTTTTCTCTGCAAACTTTTCACTCCAGAAGACATAGCTGTGCCCTACAATCCACACTGTGAACATCTTCAAAGGAGAACTGGATGCACTCAGGAGGTGTCTTTCAGTAGAATGGCAATATGAAAAGAAAGACAGTTTGGAAATGGAGGCATACATATTTTTTACAAAACAAAAAGAACTGATTGGCTGTTTCATACCATTCTAGAATAAAAACTAGGCTGTATGTGTAAATTAATAGAAGCATGTTTTGTATTGGTAAAAAAAAATGTGTAACCAAAGAACAGTACTATGGATTTGCTGTTAGGTTTGAAAAGTCAAGCACTCTTGCTCTGTGGAATTGAAACATTGTTTGGCGAACTTCTGACCTAACTCAACACAGCAGTGTTCCATGAGCTGTTGCTATGGTAGCAGGCAGAAGTCAAGTTGGGGGAAGGGTACTAGGCAGAAGTCAAGTTGGGGGAAGGGTACTTTTGCAAAAGGGTTGGTTTTCAACCAATAGAAATGTGTGATTACATTTGAAAAAAAGGGGGAAGCACTGAGATTTGAAACTTACAAGTATATGTGTGGAAAAATAGAGGGAAAGTTTGCCATTATCTGGTTCTGCTGAGAGGAGAGAGGTGAACACAACAGAGATCCTGGCTCTGATAATCTGCTGTTTGAGTGTCACATTTCTTTCACAACTAACTAATTTTAAAGGTGAGTTTACAGTTTGAGAGGGGATGTATGTGGTAACTTAAGAAATGAATAATAGAAATGGAAATTGTTTTTGTTGTAGTTACACATGGTGGTTTCATAATGTGTCAGTCTGTAAAAGTGATTTTCACTTGCCCCGAAAAAAAAAAGAGCAGTAAGTGTGCTTTCAAATTGGCAAAGAAATTTCGTTTTGGGACTAATGTGAAAACATGACTCTGTGTGCAGAGAGGAATTATAGGCAGAGATTTATTGCGTCTTGCTCTGGTGATTTCACAGTTGCATTAGATGGAAAGGGGGAGCGAATTTTTGGGGGAAGAAGCAGAGTCTTAGCACACACCCATGTGCTTGCCATGTATAGTCATGTACAGTATTTACAAGCGAGTGGGGTTTTGAGGTTTCAGTCTGTAATGCAAATACATTCAGCATCACTAAGGCTGGTTGCCCTTGCTGGAGTGTAGGCAGTCACCGAGAATACACATGGTGGTGGTCTGAAAAAACAGTTTGGACATGTGCATTTAAATAAATAAAAAAAAAATGGTTTCATAATGTGTCAGTCTGTAAAAGTGATTTTCACTTGCACCGAAAAAAAAAAGAGCAGTAAGTGTGCTTTCAAATTGGCAAAGAAATTTCGTTTTGGGACTAATGTGAAAACATGACTCTGTGTGCAGAGAGGAATTATAGGCAGAGATTTATTGCGTCTTGCTCTGGTGATTTCACAGTTGCATTAGATGGAAAGGGGGAGCGAATTTTTGGGGGAAGAAGCAGAGTCTTAGCACACACCCATGTGCTTGCCATGTATAGTCATGCACAGTATTTACAAGCGAGTGGGGTTTTCAGGTTTCAGTCTGTAATGCAAATACATTCAGCATCACTAAGGCTGGTTGCCCTTGCTGGAGTGTAGGCAGTCACCGAGAATACACATGGTGGTGGTCTGAAAAAACAGTTTGGACATGTGCATTTAAATAAATCAAAAAAAATGGTTTCATAATGTGTCAGTCTGTAAAAGTGATTTTCACTTGCCCCGAAAAAAAAAAGAGCAGTAAGTGTGCTTTCAAATTGGCAAAGACATTTCGTTTTGGGACTAATGTGAAAACATGACTCTGTGTGCAGAGAGGAATTATAGGCAGAGATTTATTGCGTATTGCTCTGGTGATTTCACAGTTGCATTAGATGGAAAGGGGGAGCGAATTTTTGGGGGAAGAAGCAGAGTCTTAGCACACACCCATGTGCTTGCCATGTATAGTCATGCACAGTATTTACAAGCGAGTGGGGTTTTCAGGTTTCAGTCTGTAATGCAAATACATTCAGCATCACTAAGGCTGGTTGCCCTTGCTGGAGTGTAGGCAGTCACCGAGAATACACATGGTGGTGGTCTGAAAAAACAGTTTGGACATGTGCATTTAAAAAAATCAAAAAAAGTGGTTTCATAATGTGTCAGTCTGTAAAAGTGATTTTCACTTGCCCCGAAAAAAAAAAGAGCAGTAAGTGTGCTTTCAAATTGGCAAAGAAATTTCGTTTTGGGACTAATGTGAAAACATGACTCTGTGTGCAGAGAGGAATTATAGGCAGAGATTTATTGCGTTTTGCTCTGGTGATTTCACAGTTGCATTAGATGGAAAGGGGGAGCGAATTTTTGGGGGAAGAAGCAGACTCTTAGCACACACCCATGTAAATATGTGTACTGTATTATAAAATGTTTTAAAAATATTAATACTTTTTTCTTTTTTTCCAGATAGATATAGAAAATTTTCGAAAAGTACAAACATTTTTAAAACTATTTTTAAAAAAAACAAATGAATAAATATATTTTCAGTGAGTATGGTAAGTCAATAATAATAATTGTAGTCTCTCAAGGACCTTGTAATGTGTTTATTGATTTTTAGTGTTTTTAAAAAAAAAAAAAAAAAGTACGCGCACCGTACGCGTACGGTAAAAAAAAAATAAAAAAAAGTTTTTAAAAACATATGTAAAAAAAAGATGAAAGATAAGGTTGGCTCTTAAAAGAACCGTTGTGTTCATGCAGGGACAGAGGAAAGGAAGCATGGGAAAATTATTCAAAGCGACAAATGTGTTGATCTATTTTGTTGTTCACTAGGGAAACACTGGTCTCCCTATAGCAAATTAGATCTTGACAAAATGTGCATCGAATATCAACCTTCCGAAATCGAGGGTTGATTTCCAGAGGGCCAGCAAAAGGAGATTCTCCCCCCACAGATGAAGGGCTCACCTGACCTGCAGAAGAAGGAGTCAGCCCTGCAGATGATGGTTCAGGCTGAGCTGCTGTGGATGTACTGGCTTGTCTTTCTGAAGAGTTACCTCCAAAAAGATGACCATGTGTCCTTCTGTGTACATCCTGGAGGTGTCTCTTCATGGTGTGATTCCCAAAGGAATACTTCCTGTTAGGATTACCTCTAGAAAGTACACGCTTACACAGCTTACAAGTCACTAAGGGTGCATTTACCTTTTGCTGGCCTTCAGGAAAAGTAAAATAATCCCATACATAAGAGGGCTTTTGTTTCCTCGATCTCTGCCTCAAGACAGTGCTGCTAGTGCTAGCCTCACTCTCAGAAGAGCTCTGCTGTTCTGCCATCGTATCCCAAAGACAAACCAGCTCCTTCTCCCAAGGGATCACAAGCAGAAATGAGGGGAATGGGTGTGGTGTAGGAGAGTTCTAGAACTGAAAGTAGTTTCAACCAATCAAAAGTTGTGTTTCATGATCACATGACCTAACGTACGCTTACGGTACGCTTACGGTACGCTTACGGCAAAAGTGCGCATGCGCGTAAAAAAGACACGCGCTTGCGCGCATGCGCATAACAGTGACTCCCGGCACTTCCGCGTAACGTGCGCGTGTAGCGTACACGCGTACGCGTCCCACGCGGAGTACGCGCGGCTACGCAAATTGCGTAACTATACGCAAGCAGCGTAGGAAAATTACGGACGTTGCGTAAACCGTACGCTTACTGTGAGCTTACGGTACGCGTACTAAAAAATTTTTAAAAAAAATAGAAAAAAAGTACTGCAAATACATTTTACATGTTTATTTTAAAAAATATATTAAAAAAAACATATTTAAGAATTTTAAAAATTTAATCATAGTCTTTATAAAAGGTAAGAAAATTAAAATAAAAATATGTTAGAAAAAATAGAAGAAAAAAAAAAATTAGCATTTAAAAAACCTTGCAAATTCACTGAAAAAACCATGGGTTTCACACACGTTATAGTTAGGAATTAGCATTTAAAAAACCTTGCAAATTCACTGAAAAAACCATGGGTTTCACACACGTTATAGTTAGGAATTAGCATTTAAAAAACCTTAGAAATTCAGTGAAAAAACCATAGGTTTCACACACGTTATAGTTAGGAATTAGCATATAAAAAACCTTAGAAATTCAGTGAAAAAATCATAGGTTTCACACACTTTATAGTTAGGAATTAGCATTTAAAAAACCTTAGAAATTCAGTGAAAAAACCATAGGTTTCACACACGTTATAGTTAGGAATTAGCATTTAAAAAACCTTAGAAATTCAGTGAAAAAACCATAGGTTTCACACATGTTATAGTTAGCTGGACATTTTACTCGTAAAAAACCATTGAAATTCCCCCGTTATAGTTAGTTCAGCTAACTATAACTCGCGCGCCCGCAATGCACTGCTGATGACGTCACATATTACATCACTCATGACATGGTCAGTGACATCACTCATGACATCACTGATGACATCTCAAATGACATCACTGATGACATCACTGATGACATCATCCAGTGAATGTGTGTTTTTCTGAAAATTAAATATGTTTTATATATGTATATCTCAAGGTCTATGGAAGAATAAATGGGTATATAAGTGTCTAAATGGATGATTTGTTTTTGAAAAATTGATTGGGTAACTGACTGATTAAGTGTATCATAGTGAATACATGGCTTAGTCAGTAATGTTTAAATATGTAAATATCTGTATCAGTCTCTCACTTTGTGTATAAGTGGCTGCATGGGTTGGTGAGTAGCTACATGGGTGTCTATATAGGTTATTAGTTGGTTTTTTGAGTATCAGTCTGAGTGTCTGCATGGTTCGTAGGGGGGTATTATGTAGTGCATAGGTGCATGAATGAGTGACTCACTGTTTGTATGTGTTGAACACAGCATGTGTGCAGGACTGTATGGGTGGATGAGTGTGTGTATGGGTGTGTTAGTGAGTGAATGACTGTCTCAATAGTGTCTTTATGAGTAACTACATATGTTTTAAACTAGTATATGTGACTATTGGTGTATATATGTGAGTATATGTGAGAGTGAGAGATTGAAAGAGTTCCTGTATGAATAAGTATGTGTTTCTATAAGTGATTGTTTAAAAGACTAAGTATGTGTAAGTTTCCGTAGAAGTAAGTATGGTGGTGTGTGTATAACTGTATATGCAAGTAAATGTATGTTTGATTCTTTATTAGCATGAGTGACTATGTGTGTGAGTAACTCTATGGATGAGTGGCATTGTGTAACAGGATGTATAGGTGTATGAGTACATATGATGAGTGAGTACATGTATGAGTGCCTGTATAGGACTGTTGGTGAATGAGTGGATGTGTATGTGGATCTTAGAATTACTGAAGAGGTTGTTGTAACTGGTATTGGTAAGTCCATTGTTTTGAAAATTTTAGTCTCTATTTTTGAATGTGTGTATCAAAGGTTATATTAGGGTGAGAGGAGGTCTGCCACTCTATCACAAGGATGATGTCATCAGTGATGTCATCAGTGATGTCATTTGAGATGTCATCAGTGATGTCATGAGTGATGTCACTGACCATGTCATGAGTGATGTAATATGTGACGTCATCAGCAGTGCATTGCGGGCGCGCGAGTTATAGTTAGCTGAACTAACTATAACGGGGGAATTTCAATGGTTTTTTACGAGTAAAATGTCCAGCTAACTATAACATGTGTGAAACCTATGGTTTTTTCACTGAATTTCTAAGGTTTTTTAAATGCTAATTCCTAACTATAACGTGTGTGAAACCTATGGTTTTTTCACTGAATTTCTAAGGTTTTTTAAATGCTAATTCCTAACTATAAAGTGTGTGAAACCTATGGTTTTTTCACTGAATTTCTAAGGTTTTTTATATGCTAATTCCTAACTATAACGTGTGTGAAACCTATGGTTTTTTCACTGAATATATATATATATATATATATCTATCTGTCTATCTATCTATCTCTCTCTCTCTCTCTATATATATATATATATATATATATATATATATATATATGCGAGATGAATTAGTAGAGACTAGAAGACTAGCCCTGAAGTATTAGAAGGTACGTTCTGGCTACAAACACATAAAGGATTTTACAAGTGCAAGAGTTGCAAGGCCTGCCAACTAGGTGTCAATACTGCAACTTATATGACACCATTTAGCCCCAGACAGCACAACATTTCCAGACTCCTCACCTGTAAAACCGAATATGCAGTGTATATCTTATACTGTCCCTGTAATCTTTGATATGTTGGCAGTACAAAATTACCTGTTCACAAACGGATACTGCAACATATAAGGGCCATAGTGAATCAGGATAACACCTATCCTGTGGCCAGGCATTTTCAGGAAAAACACAATGCCGACAAACAATATCTAAGGTATTTTGTAATTGATTCTGTTCCGGCAAGTAAGAGAGGTGGGGACCGTGAATCAAAATTGAGGAAAGTGGAAACTAGGGGGCAGATTTATGGTTCCTGGCGCAGCCCTGCAAATCAGCAGGGATGCGCCAGGAAAGATGCGTCACGCAAGTTTATCCTTGCGCCACCACAGATGCGCCGCATTTACAATGCAGCGCATCGTGGCGCAAGGATAAACAGATGCGTGACGCTTCTGATGGCATAAGAGCGGCGCATTGCTGGAGTCATGTCGCAAGCACGACGCAACTCCAGCAATGCTCAGGGGCTGCCCATACCTAACATGCTGCGTCATGCCTTACGCCTGCTGCAAGCAGGCGCAGGATTTTTGAGGCAGCAGCGTCGGAAAAGTGACTCAGTTAAATCTTGTAGATTTCACTGCATCACTTTTCCGAGGCTTTTTCCGACGGAACGCGCCCACCCTTCATGCATTATACCTGACGCAGGTTTAATGTAGCGCAGGGCTTTACAACATGACACATCTCCCTAGATGCGTCACGTTGTAAATAAGGCGCAACATGGCGCATGGTTTACGCCGCCGCTGCGTCACAGAAGTGACGCAACGGCGGCGTAAATGTCTTGCAAGGGGCTTGTAAATCTGCCCCTAGGAACATACTGGAGCTACATTCTAAACATCCTGGGGGCCTCAATATTACGGAGGATCTCTACATTTGTTTATACTGAGATATTTTAAAACTGAGCTACCTATCTAGCTGTTAAGAATATATCAGATAAACCCTGTTTATAGGAATTAGCACTGATTATACCTAGTGAGGTTGTGTTAAATTGGATCCGCCAAGCTGCATTTAGATTGACATAATTTGCTTTACTGATTGTAAATGTGTATATGTCACGCATATTCTGGCCCCTACATATGGTTTTACTGGGACCAGTAACATTTTAATGACTATGTAGGTTGTGATACTTGATATTTACTTTTTACCATTTAAAATATTTAATATATGAATTGTATTGAATATTTATTTATTTATAGTATTAGGATATGTGGTGTTTTAACATCTGCGTGAACACAATGTTTTTAGCGTATGTATTAGGATATTTGGATTTCTACTTATTTATCAATTTATGTAGTTATTTATTCAAATTTTCTATTTATTGAAAACATCTATTTATTGATTTTCATAAAGTTTAGTAATGGATATATCTTTAGTAGTTAATGGATCCTTTGACACAGTCTACTTATACTGTTCTCTGTGAAAAAAGTTTTTGTATGATTCTGTCCTTACTCATACGGGTATTTATACCGTGAATATAACAACTGAATAAAACAAGAGGGTGCAATGCGGGGATTTAGGGATCTAGACCCTGCTTCACTCTTAATATCAATACCAGTTTGGATCTATGGTCTACTCTGCTGGATATGGCTGTGATCAACAGACCTGAGAGTGACCATGATCCTCTTTCTATGAGGATAGCAACCAAGCCATTAGTAAGTACTAGTCCCCCTCGGGATATAATGGAAGGCGATATTGTGCTAACAAACGACTTACGTTGATTGAAGTGGGCCCTAATATCGGATAACGAAAGTACCCAAGGTTCACTTAGAAACATCCTTAATGAAACACTTGTGACCCTCTCAGCCTTTAACCCCTTAGAAGAACCCCCCCAGTGTCTAATGGGTGTACATGAGGCCCTTTTTGTTAAACTGAAATTACTACTTACCTCTAAAAGGAAGGAAAGTAGACCAACTCTATCCCATTCCAGCTAAATGGTATGACCATGATTGCTCAGTAGCCTTTAAAACACTATCCCTAACGATCAAATCAAATGATATTCAAGCGATTGGAACAGCTAGGGCTATGTATAAAAAGGTGCTCTATAAGGCTAAGTAGAACTTTGACAAGAATAGATGGGAGGAGTTAACCAAAGCTTCCCATGAGAAGAATTGGCTTAAATTTTGGCATTTAATAAAATGGGGTAGTGGGGTACTTGAGCCTACCCCCCACAACAATGTCCCCCCCATCAAGGGTTTCCTATTATCAAGCCCAGTTTACCTGTCCCTTAACCTCAGTGTCTGGCTACAATGATATAGCAACACCGGAGGTCTTAACTTTTGGCCTGGCGGAGATCTAGGCAGCCATAGAACCAGCAAATTAGGAATATCTTCTATGTCTATGTTTTGATTCTCACATGTGTTTTATATTTATGAGCACCTTTTACTTTAAAAGTACGGCAATGAAGTGTATTACATGTCATGTGATCAAGGCCTGTGGTGGGCTGAAACGCATTGTGGCGAGACTTTCACCCTAAATAAAGTACGATAAATGAGGCACATTTCTGTGGTCCATTCTGTTTTCTTTGCAAAGAGGAGGACCAGCGGAGCTTTGGAATATATATATATATATATATATATATATATATATATATATATATATATATATATATATATATATATATATTCAGTGAAAAAACCATAGGTTTCACACACGTTATAGTTAGGAATTAGCATTTAAAAAACCTTAGAAATTCAGTGAAAAAACCATAGGTTTCACACATGTTATAGTTAGCTGGACATTTTACTCGTAAAAAACCATTGAAATTCCCCCGTTATAGTTAGTTCAGCTAACTATAACTCGCGCGCCCGCAATGCACTGCTGATGACGTCACATATTACATCACTCATGACATGGTCAGTGACATCACTCATGACATCACTGATGACATCTCAAATGACATCACTGATGACATCACTGATGACATCATCCTTGTGATAGAGTGGCAGACCTCCTCTCACCCTAATATAACCTTTGATACACACATTCAAAAATAGAGACTAAAATTTTCAAAACAATGGACATACCAATACCAGTTACAACAACCTCTTCAGTAATTCTAAGATCCACATACACATCCACTCATTCACCAACAGTCCTATACAGGCACTCATACATGTACTCACTCATCATATGTACTCATACACCTATACATCCTGTTACACAATGCCACTCATCCATAGAGTTACTCACACACATAGTCACTCATGCTAATAAAGAATCAAACATACATTTACTTGCATATACAGTTATACACACACCACCATACTTACTTCTACGGAAACTTACACATACTTAGTCTTTTAAACAATCACTTATAGAAACACATACTTATTCATACAGGAACTCTTTCAATCTCTCACTCTCACATATACTCACATATATACACCAATAGTCACATATACTAGTTTAAAACATATGTAGTTACTCATAAAGACACTATTGAGACAGTCATTCACTCACTAACACACCCATACACACACTCATCCACCCATACAGTCCTGCACACATGCTGTGTTCAACACATACAAACAGTGAGTCACTCATTCATGCACCTATGCACTACATAATACCCCCCACCGAACCATGCAGACACTCAGACTGATACTCAAAAAACCAACTAATAACCTATATAGACACCCATGTAGCTACTCACCAACCCATGCAGCCACTTATACACAAAGTGAGAGACTGATACAGATATTTACATATTTAAACATTACTGACTAAGCCATGTATTCACTATGATACACTTAATCAGTCAGTTACCCAATCAATTTTTCAAAAACAAATCATCCATTTAGACACTTATATACCCATTTATTCTTCCATAGACCTTGAGATATACATATATAAAACATATTTAATTTTCAGAAAAACACACATTCACTGGATGATGTCATCAGTGATGTCATCAGTGATGTCATTTGAGATGTCATCAGTGATGTCATGAGTGATGTCACTGACCATGTCATGAGTGATGTAATATGTGACGTCATCAGCAGTGCATTGCGGGCGCGCGAGTTATAGTTAGCTGAACTAACTATAACGGGGGAATTTCAATGGTTTTTTACGAGTAAAATGTCCAGCTAACTATAACATGTGTGAAACCTATGGTTTTTTCACTGAATTTCTAAGGTTTTTTAAATGCTAATTCCTAACTATAACGTGTGTGAAACCTATGGTTTTTTCACTGAATTTCTAAGGTTTTTTAAATGCTAATTCCTAACTATAAAGTGTGTGAAACCTATGGTTTTTTCACTGAATTTCTAAGGTTTTTTATATGCTAATTCCTAACTATAACGTGTGTGAAACCTATGGTTTTTTCACTGAATTTCTAAGGTTTTTTAAATGCTAATTCCTAACTATAACGTGTGTGAAACCCATGGTTTTTTCAGTGAATTTGCAAGGTTTTTTAAATGCTAATTCCTAACTATAACGTGTGTGAAACCCATGGTTTTTTCAGTGAATTTGCAAGGTTTTTTAAATGCTAATTTTTTTTTTTCTTCTATTTTTTCTAACATATTTTTATTTTAATTTTCTTACCTTTTATAAAGACTATGATTAAATTTTTAAAATTCTTAAATATGTTTTTTTTAATATATTTTTTAAAATAAACATGTAAAATGTATTTGCAGTACTTTTTTTCTATTTTTTTTTAAATTTTTTTAGTACGCGTACCGTAAGCTCACGGTAAGCGTACGGTTTACGCAACGTCCGTAATTTTCCTACGCTGCTTGCGTATAGTTACGCAATTTGCGTAGCCGCGCGTACTCCGCGTGGGACGCGTACGCGTGTACGCTACACGCGCACGTTACGCGGAAGTGCCGGGAGTCAAGCGCGTGTCTTTTTTACGCATGCGCATGCGCACTTTTGCCGTAAGCGTACCGTAAGCGTACCGTAAGCGTACGGTAGGTCATGTGATCATGAAACACAACTTTTGATTGGTTGAAACTACTTTCAGTTCTAGAACTCTCCTACACCACACCCATTCCCCTCATTTCTGCTTGTGATCCCTTGGGAGAAGGAGCTGGTTTGTCTTTGGGATACGATGGCAGAACAGCAGAGCTCTTCTGAGAGTGAGGCTAGCACTAGCAGCACTGTCTTGAGGCAGAGATCGAGGAAACAAAAGCCCTCTTATGTATGGGATTATTTTACTTTTCCTGAAGGCCAGCAAAAGGTAAATGCACCCTTAGTGACTTGTAAGCTGTGTAAGCGTGTACTTTCTAGAGGTAATCCTAACAGGAAGTATTCCTTTGGGAATCACACCATGAAGAGACACCTCCAGGATGTACACAGAAGGACACATGGTCATCTTTTTGGAGGTAACTCTTCAGAAAGACAAGCCAGTACATCCACAGCAGCTCAGCCTGAACCATCATCTGCAGGGCTGACTCCTTCTTCTGCAGGTCAGGTGAGCCCTTCATCTGTGGGGGGAGAATCTCCTTTTGCTGGCCCTCTGGAAATCAACCCTCGATTTCGGAAGGTTGATATTCGATGCACATTTTGTCAAGATCTAATTTGCTATAGGGAGACCAGTGTTTCCCTAGTGAACAACAAAATAGATCAACACATTTGTCGCTTTGAATAATTTTCCCATGCTTCCTTTCCTCTGTCCCTGCATGAACACAACGGTTCTTTTAAGAGCCAACCTTATCTTTCATCTTTTTTTTACATATGTTTTTAAAAACTTTTTTTTATTTTTTTTTTACCGTACGCGTACGGTGCGCGTACTTTTTTTTTTTTTTTTTTAAAAACACTAAAAATCAATAAACACATTACAAGGTCCTTGAGAGACTACAATTATTATTATTGACTTACCATACTCACTGAAAATATATTTATTCATTTGTTTTTTTTAAAAATAGTTTTAAAAATGTTTGTACTTTTCGAAAATTTTCTATATCTATCTGGAAAAAAAGAAAAAAGTATTAATATTTTTAAAACATTTTATAATACAGTACACATATTTACATGGGTGTGTGCTAAGAGTCTGCTTCTTCCCCCAAAAATTCGCTCCCCCTTTCCATCTAATGCAACTGTGAAATCACCAGAGCAAAACGCAATAAATCTCTGCCTATAATTCCTCTCTGCACACAGAGTCATGTTTTCACATTAGTCCCAAAACGAAATTTCTTTGCCAATTTGAAAGCACACTTACTGCTCTTTTTTTTTTCGGGGCAAGTGAAAATCACTTTTACAGACTGACACATTATGAAACCACTTTTTTTGATTTTTTTAAATGCACATGTCCAAACTGTTTTTTCAGACCACCACCATGTGTATTCTCGGTGACTGCCTACACTCCAGCAAGGGCAACCAGCCTTAGTGATGCTGAATGTATTTGCATTACAGACTGAAACCTGAAAACCCCACTCGCTTGTAAATACTGTGCATGACTATACATGGCAAGCACATGGGTGTGTGCTAAGACTCTGCTTCTTCCCCCAAAAATTCGCTCCCCCTTTCCATCTAATGCAACTGTGAAATCACCAGAGCAATACGCAATAAATCTCTGCCTATAATTCCTCTCTGCACACAGAGTCATGTTTTCACATTAGTCCCAAAACGAAATTTCTTTGCCAATTTGAAAGCACACTTACTGCTCTTTTTTTTTTCGGGGCAAGTGAAAATCACTTTTACAGACTGACACATTATGAAACCATTTTTTTTTATTTATTTAAATGCACATGTCCAAACTGTTTTTTCAGACCACCACCATGTGTATTCTCGGTGACTGCCTACACTCCAGCAAGGGCAACCAGCCTTAGTGATGCTGAATGTATTTGCATTACAGACTGAAACCTGAAAACCCCACTCGCTTGTAAATACTGTGCATGACTATACATGGCAAGCACATGGGTGTGTGCTAAGACTCTGCTTCTTCCCCCAAAAATTCGCTCCCCCTTTCCATCTAATGCAACTGTGAAATCACCAGAGCAAGACGCAATAAATCTCTGCCTATAATTCCTCTCTGCACACAGAGTCATGTTTTCACATTAGTCCCAAAAAGAAATTTCTTTGCCAATTTGAAAGCACACTTACTGCTCTTTTTTTTTCGGTGCAAGTGAAAATCACTTTTACAGACTGACACATTATGAAACCATTTTTTTTTTATTTATTTAAATGCACATGTCCAAACTGTTTTTTCAGACCACCACCATGTGTATTCTCGGTGACTGCCTACACTCCAGCAAGGGCAACCAGCCTTAGTGATGCTGAATGTATTTGCATTACAGACTGAAACCTCAAAACCCCACTCGCTTGTAAATACTGTGCATGACTATACATGGCAAGCACATGGGTGTGTGCTAAGACTCTGCTTCTTCCCCCAAAAATTCGCTCCCCCTTTCCATCTAATGCAACTGTGAAATCACCAGAGCAAGACGCAATAAATCTCTGCCTATAATTCCTCTCTGCACACAGAGTCATGTTTTCACATTAGTCCCAAAACGAAATTTCTTTGCCAATTTGAAAGCACACTTACTGCTCTTTTTTTTTTCGGGGCAAGTGAAAATCACTTTTACAGACTGACACATTATGAAACCACCATGTGTAACTACAACAAAAACAATTTCCATTTCTATTATTCATTTCTTAAGTTACCACATACATCCCCTCTCAAACTGTAAACTCACCTTTAAAATTAGTTAGTTGTGAAAGAAATGTGACACTCAAACAGCAGATTATCAGAGCCAGGATCTCTGTTGTGTTCACCTCTCTCCTCTCAGCAGAACCAGATAATGGCAAACTTTCCCTCTATTTTTCCACACATATACTTGTAAGTTTCAAATCTCAGTGCTTCCCCCTTTTTTTCAAATGTAATCACACATTTCTATTGGTTGAAAACCAACCCTTTTCCAAAAGTACCCTTCCCCCAACTTGACTTCTGCCTAGTACCCTTCCCCCAACTTGACTTCTGCCTGCTACCATAGCAACAGCTCATGGAACACTGCTGTGTTGAGTTAGGTCAGAAGTTCGCCAAACAATGTTTCAATTCCACAGAGCAAGAGTGCTTGACTTTTCAAACCTAACAGCAAATCCATAGTACTGTTCTTTGGTTACACATTTTTTTTTACCAATACAAAACATGCTTCTATTAATTTACACATACAGCCTAGTTTTTATTCTAGAATGGTATGAAACAGCCAATCAGTTCTTTTTGTTTTGTAAAAAATATGTATGCCTCCATTTCCAAACTGTCTTTCTTTTCATATTGCCATTCTACTGAAAGACACCTCCTGAGTGCATCCAGTTCTCCTTTGAAGATGTTCACAGTGTGGATTGTAGGGCACAGCTATGTCTTCTGGAGTGAAAAGTTTGCAGAGAAAACAGGTATGGTGAGAGACCTTGCTTTGCCAAATGTAGACATTAAATGGATTGGTCAGAGAGGGTTAAAGTGGCACCAATTGATGCCATTGGTGAAATCCTTCATTCAAATCCAACACCCTGACCTCATAATAGTGCACTGTGGTGGCAATGACCTAGGCACTTTGACTGGGGTAGGTCTGGAAATGCTTATGAAGGACACCTTTGCACAACTGTTTACACTTTTCCCTAAAACTGCCTTTGTGTTTTCCAACATATGCCAAAGGCAAAAATGGAACTGGTCCAATCATTTCTGTCCACAGATTGACAAAGCAAGAAAGCACGTCAACAAATCTGTTTCTGCTTTCCTCCGTGACTATGGTATGGGTGCCATTTACCACAACAACTTGCGTTATGACATGCAAGACATTTATAGAGGAGATGGTGTACACTTCAATGAAGAAGGGAACAGAGTCTTCCTCTTGAACCTTAGACTCTGCATCGGTACTTACTTGTAGGTACCACTTAAAAAATGACTTCATAAACACAACAGCTCTTTTTAGAGCTCCCTAATATCTAAACTCTTAAATCTGCTTTTCATTTTTTTTTTTTTATTTTTTTTTTACCGTACGCTTACCGTAAGCTTACCGTACGCGTACCCCGTGATTTTTTTTAAAATCAATAAATGTTTTTTTTGTACTTTTCTGTCCCTCTTTGACCCCCTTACAAATGTTAGGGGGTCTGTAACTCTCCTCATTGCCCCCTTTCCTTGTTTTCACTCTTTTTTTTCAGAGTGAAATACACAAAATGGCGGCCGCCGCTTCCTGGTTTCGACCGATTCGAATGTTTACTAAGATCTAAGAGCCAATCAGAATCGCGCTCGCGCACGCCACCGTACGCTTACCGTAAGCGTACCGTAAGCGTACCGTAAGCGGGCTCAGATATATATATTGATTTAAAGGCTATTTTCTCAGAATCTACTGAACAGATTTACACCAAACCTACAAAAGGCACTTCCTTGACCTAGGGACTACCTCTCTGCCAAATTTTGAGTAATTCTGTTCAGCCGTTCGGGCTGTAGCTCGTTCTAAAGGTCCTATGGAAAAATGCATGGGAAAAATGCGTTTTGGGACCCCCCTTTTATCTCAGCCCCCGCTTGACGGATCCCCCCGAGACTTTCAGGGTAGGAGCGGAGCGTAGCGCCCCACCTATTTTGAGAAATTCGCGAGGATTCGTCGACCGGCGCCAAAGTTATTCAAAATAGAATGTTGCGGATTTCCTATGGAAACGTGGTCCTAACTATAACTACCTACTGGCGACCGCCAGTAGGTAATATATATATTATATATGGCACTGCTGGAAACACTATATTACACACCAGCAGTGCTCCACCCCAAACATGTCATCAATAATATCCCCTACGGGGAATTACTAAGACTTAAACGCATATGCAGTACAGAGGTCGATTTAGCCAAATGTACCTCACAAGCATTAGAAAGATTCAAACAAAGAGGGTACAAAGATGTTATTTTAAATCAAGCACTTAACAAAATGCAGGCTAGGTCGAGAGAATCTCTATTAATAAATGACAAAATTACGAATACAGATACAGTGACAGGCAACCCAGATTCGGCTCCGAGGTTTATAACTACCTATAACCGCCAAGAAAGGAAGATTAGGTCAATTATAACACACAGCTGGCCTATTTTATTAACAGACGCAGTTCTAGCTCCTCGACTTCCCAATACTCTAACCATTACATATAGGAAGGGACCTTCCATGAAAACTCAAATCAGTAGAAGTTTTCCAGAACTAAGTAAAAAACAAATGTGGCTGCAGTCCCGGCCGGAATTCGTCAAATGTTCCTGGTGCAGGGCTTGCAGATTTGGAACTAACACCATACAATATACCACCCCATTTAGTCCAGAAATGGTTAACATCAAGGGGTCATACAATTGTAAAACTGAGTATGCCATCTATGTCCTGACATGCACCTGTGGCCTACGATATGTCGGCAGCACTAAGCTACAGGTGCATGTCAGAATCCTCTAGCATCTCCGGGCAATCGTTAATAGCGATAGCTCGTACCCATTGGCCAGAAATTTCAAGTCTGTGCATAACAATGATTTGCAGTGCCTCAAATATTTTGTAATCTCATCAATTCCAAAACCACAAAGAGGAGGAGACAGAGATAAAATGCTGAGAAGGATGGAATCAAAAATAATTTTAGAACTAGATAGCAAATTCCCTAATGGACTCAATACTACGGAGGACTTATATCACTTTCTATAATAGACGGCATCAGGAAAGCAGGAATTAATAGATCTGCACATATTATAATAAAGCACCCTCCCTGCCGCACTTTTTATCTTACTTCTTTTTTTTAATTTTATTTTCTACTGTAGAATAATTTTTACAAACATAAGAATGTTTTGTTATATCAAATTAATCCCAATTTTAGGGAATTCGACAACATAACAACTATTATAGTTTTTATGTGGGTTATATTTTTGCACTTTAGGAATTAATTAAAAATGGGAAAAAAATAGGGTCTATATTCTTTCGTTCTTACAAAAGAGATGAAATAATATGATTGCAAATTAATTTTATTTAAGAATTGGGGCATGTTCTATCATTCAGCATTCAGGCTGTATATAGATATTGTGATTCCAACCATTATGATATAGTTAATATGCAGTATAGCCAACATCAGCGCAATTTGCACAATGCAAAATACCTTTGTTTACATAATGTGTTATGTTGCACATGTATATGTTTACTTATTGCGTATTTTGCACATTGTTGAAAAAATATATTTATTTGCAAATTTTGCACTAGAAAAAGTGGGGAAAAAAAGCGATTTTTGCACATGGTTATAAATACAGGCTATAAATACATATATGAATAGGTTGCAGGTTTCTCACAAAAATAGTGGGAAGGGAACGTAAAGTGAACACTATCATAATATCGATTTGATTGATGGTTAAAAAACTGATGCTCATCTACAAGAGAATACTGCATTGATGCCGATAAAAAGTACACGTTTTCTCTTAAAAATAACGCAAACAGAAAATCTCCTTAACATCACAGGTCAGATGATATCTGACTAGGTAGAAGAAAGACTAGTGTGTTGTCTATGTTCAGTATCACGTGTGATGTTTACACAGTGTTTGTATATATAAAAAAAAAAAAAAAAGAGTCATGGCCGAAAACCAACAATCTGTGAGCAAGGGCAACCGCCCGAAACGCGGCAGATTTTGCAGCTCGAAGAATAAAATAATCGTGCCTAAGGATTTTGGGACTCGTGTTGCCGAGAGGAAGTACTAAGACAGCCCGCTTTTCGTTGATATATATATATATATATATATATATATATATATATATATATATATATATTACCTACTGGCGATAGCCAGTAGGTAGTTATAGTTAGGACCACGTTTCCATAGGAAAACCTCAACATTCTATTTTGAATAACTTTGGCGCCGGTCGACGAATCCTCGCGAATTTCTCAAAATAGGTGGGGCGCTACGCTCCGCTCCTACCCTGAAAGTCTCGGGGGGATTCGTCAAGCGGGGGCTGAGATAAAAGGGGGGTCCCAAAACGCGTTTTTCCCATGCATTTTTCCATAGGACCTTTAGAACGAGCTACAGCCCGAATGGCTGAACAGAATTACTCAAAATTTGGCAGAGAGGTAGTCCCTAGGTCAAGGAAGTGCCTTTTGTAGGTTTGGTGTAAATCTGTTCAGTAGATTCTGAGAAAATAGCCTTTAAATCAATATATATATCTGAGCCAGCTTACGGTACGCTTACCGTACGCTTACGGTAAGCGTACGGTGGCGTGCGCGAGCGCGATTCTGATTGGCTCTTAGATCTTAGTAAACATTCGAATCGGCCGAAACCAGGAAGCGGCGGCCGCCATTTTGTCTCTCGCACTGAGAGAGATTTTTAAAATCGGAAGCCCAAAAACATGTAAAGGGGCTGTTTTGACAACTCCCTCCCACATAGTCATGTTGAGGGAGTCCCCAAACATCCCCCAAGTGCAAAAACGGTTTTATTTTTTTTTCGGCAATTTCGCGGGGTACGCTTACCGTACGCTTACGGTAAGCGTACGGTAAAAAAATAAAAATAAAAAAAACACTATCCACACTTACCCCACCCCCTGTGCTTTTGGTGGCCGAAGGCCACCAAATGTGCTGGGCTTATTACAATGGAAAAAAACACTATCCACACTTACCCCACCCCCTGTGCTTTTGGTGGCCGTAGGCCACCAAATGTACAGGGCTTATTATAAGGGAAAAAAACTTAGCATTTAAAAAACCGTACTAATTCACTGAAAAAACCATAGGTTTCACACACGTTATAGTTAGGAATTAGCATTTAAAAAACCTTGCAAATTCACTGAAAAAACCATAGGTTTCACACATGTTATAGTTAGTGGAAATTTTACTGATAAAAAACCAATGAAATTGCCCCGTTATAGTTAGCGCAGGCAACTATAACTCACGCGACCGCAATCCTCTGCTGATGACATATGTGTCTTTATGAAAAAAAAATATTTGTAATATATGTATAGCTAAAAATGTATGGAAGAAGACATGGGCAAATAAGTGTCTAAATACAGTATTAGCATCAGCAGAGGATTGCGGTCGCGTGAGTTATAGTTGCCTGCGCTAACTATAACGGGGCAATTTCATTGGTTTTTTATCAGTAAAATTTCCACTAACTATAACATGTGTGAAACCTATGGTTTTTTCAGTGAATATATATATATATATATATATATATATATTATCTACTGGCGGTCGCCAGTAGATAGTTATAGTTAGGACCTATTTTCCATAGGAAATCTGCAACATTCTATTGGGAATATCTTTGGCGCCGATTGACGAATGTTCGCGAAATTCTCCAAACTCTTGGCCAGCTCCGCTCCGCTCCTACCCTGAAAGTTTTGCAGTGATCCGTAAAGCGGGGGCCGAGAAAAAAGGGGGGTCCCAAAACACGTTTTCCCCATGCAATTTCCCATAGGATCTGTTGTCGCAGCTACAGCCCGAACCGCTGAACGGAATGACACCAAATTTGGCAAAGAGGTAGTCCTCAGTTTGGACTCGTGCCTTTTGCATATTTGGTGGGAATCTGTTCAGTAGTTACTGAGAAAATTAGGGTAAAAAAGTTTGTGATATCTATGGCCGTGGAGGATCCGCGGACTGTACCCGCACTGTAAGCGCACCCTCCCCGAACGGAGCGCGCACCCTCCTGATCGCACGCTGAATGCTAATTGGCTGTTGAGCGTCTCTCTACATTCGAAACCAGGAACTGTTGGCGGCCATTTTCTGCCTCAGTAGAAGCGAGGCTGAAGATGGAAGGGGAATAAGTGTGTAAAAGATATAAAGGGGGCAGAGTGGAAATACTCTGACCCTCTAGATCTTCTTAGGCCCCTGTGGCCCCCCTATTTAAAAAAAAAAAGCGGCAAAATGCGCACACTGTGCGTGCATCCTATCGTGTTGGATGCACGGATTCTCTTGCGGTGGGTGCGCGGATCCACGGCAACGTTTTTTGAAAAACGACAAGAAATCATTGGTTGTATACCAACTTTCTACACTGAAAGGTAGGGTGTATATTTTTGTTTTTTAAAGGTATGATTGTTATTGGTTAACAAAAACAGATTGTAAGGAACATTATATATGATAAGCTGATATGTTGAAAAGTCAAGCACACTTCCTGTCTTGTGTAGGAACATTGTGTGCTGAACTTGTGACCTGTGAGCTCAGTGCAGTGTTCCATGACCTGTTTCTATGGTGACAGGCAGAAGGCAGATTGGGGGAAGGGTTGAAATGTATTTCAGTTGGAAAGGGTTGAAATGTTTAACCAATAGAAATGTGTGTTTGCTTTTGAGTTTATGTGCAAAGGATTGTGATTTGATGTTTACATGTATATGTGTGGAAAATGAAAGGGAAACTTTTCCATTCTTTGCTTTTGCTGAGAGGTGCACAGTGCAGAGATTCTGTAAACGAAAATATGGTGAGTGATTGATATACTCCTTAATCTACAAAAGAACTTGAAAGATGAGTTATTTAATTGTGAGGGGATGTATGTGGACTATTTTGATTTTAATCAGACTAATGTATGTTTCCTGCTAAAGTATAGGGAGTACTTTTTTTCTCTACAATGTGTGTGCATGTAGAAACCATTCTGTGATTGGCATTTGTGTTTTTCATGTGTTTGTAGAGAGATAACTGTGCAGTTTTCATATTTTGTTAGCATTAGAAACCAGTCATTGTTTATGAATTTGTGAAATGAGTTATGTTATGTTTCTATACTAAAATGTAGTACTACTTCTAGATGAAGAAATGTGTTTTGATATAGTGCAAGGGATAGTGTTGTTTGTCTAGAATCACACAGTGAGTCTGTGTGCATTTGGGAACCACTGTGAGAGAAGCATTTGGTAATATCGTGTATTTGCTGGCAGATAAGTGTTTTAAAACCAGTCAGGTTGTCAAGTTTTAGTAGCATTAGAAGACAGTTATGGCTTATGCTTTCATTAAATGAGTGAGACTTGACAGTAAATTGCAGTCGTGAAATATGTATATTGTGTGCAAAAAAGGGGAACCTTTTCGTGACCTTTGTAGATCTTAGCTCTGCATTTGACTGCGTCAACCACGAGCTCCTCTGGGAATCCCTTGTTGAGATCGGCATCGAGCCCCCCATCCTCGCATTCATTAAAGAGCTTTATAGGGGAGCATCAGCTCGTGTCAGATTCGGCAGACAAGGAGAGTGTTTGGATACCTTTTATATTAAAAGAGGTGTAAGGCAGGGCTGTATCTTAGCCCCCCTACTCTTCACTCTCTATATAAACTCTGTCGGCCAGTACCTCAATAGAAATTATTACGATTATCCCACCATAAATGGGAAACCCATACCTATTCTACTCTATGCGGATGACGCAGCAATCATGTCACAGACCCGCATGGGCCTCCAAAGTGCAGTAAATGACTTTACAGATTTCATGTCACAGCGAGGTTTAAAAATCAATGCGTCAAAAACTTTTACCATGTCCTGTGGCCTGGGAATAGGGAAAAGAAAATGCTCCATTTTTATAAATGGTAGCAAGCTCGAGAGTGTTGATAGGTTTCCCTACTTGGGCATCACCTTTGAAAGGAAGGGCTCCTGGCGGGCTGCTGCCAAAGCTAGAGGAGCTGCTTTTTCCAAAGCTATAGGAGCGCTGACTAATTTTTTGAAAAAACTAGGAGGACGCCCGATCATCCCCTTATCACATATCTATCGCCCAAGTGTGTTTCTACTGGTATATATGGATCTGCGATTTGGGGAATAGATCAGGCAATCCACATAAAACGCTCCGAGAATTCATTCCTACGTTATCTTTTGGCCACCCCACGTGGTACTTCTGTTTTTGCAATGCACAATGAACTTGGTTTTACATATATCATGGACATGATAAAATCTGCTCCTATAATTTTATGGCATAAAGTCTGGACCACTCCCGAAACACACTTTAATAGGGAAATTATTATGGATTGTCTCAGCTTGAGCAAGGCGGATCGATTTAAATGGTTGAATTATATTAGAAACCTGTCACGTGATATAGGGCACCCAGAATTTTTTACTGATCCTTCCACGTTAAACAACATACCTAGAGTCACCTTAAAACGATTAGTCGCCAGTCATCTGGCTGACCGACGTTGGACCATTGAAAATGCCAAGCATAGCGTGCTGGAGCACCAACTCTCCACTACTGTTGAAGGGATGCAACATTATCTTTCCTTAATTCCTTCCCCATTTTCCCGTATGCTTGTGACTCGTTTCCGTACCGATACCTTTTTCAGGCTGTTGACATTTCCGAATCAGAATTGCTGGTCGAGAAATCTGGAGAAATGCCCATGTGACGGTCTGTCACCACAGTCTAATATTCATTGCATTTTATTTTGTAACTTTTATCAATTGCCAAGGGTTACTTATCTGAAACCATTGCTCAAATCCTGGGGATTACGTTCCTGCAGAGCAGCTTATCTCAAAATGAAAGCATTAGCTAGCCCATTAGCTGTCGCAGTGGTATCTTTTTATCTGAAAAAGATTGTAATAACCAGGGCTTCCATGCAGCCATAAAAGATTAATATGCCCTTTTATGCCATATGTTTTCTCTCCCCATCAAATGAATCGGATAAGGATTGTTCTTTAACTTTTAAATCATGTTTTCTATCACTCTTTCGGAATTTTGAATTGAAAATTTGAATATTGTGTGCAGTTCCCTTACCACTTGCACTGTAGTGAATGAGTTTTGGTAAGCTCATGGGGATAGTGGTGCTTGTCTAGAATCACACTGTGAGTTAGTGTGTATTTGGGATCAGTGTGATAGAATCATTTGGTAACATCATGTATTTGCTGACAGATAACTGTTTTAAAATCTGTCATGTTGTGAAGTTTTAGTAGCAATAGAATCCAGTCTTTGCTTATATGTTGATTAAATGAGTCATGCTTTGACACTGATGTGCTGTACTTAAATATGTAGATTGTGTGCAGTACCATTGACTCTTCCAGACTAGTGAATGAGTTTTGGTAAACTCCTAGGATAGTGTTGCTTGTCTAAAATCACACTGTGAGGCTGTGTGCATTTGGGTAAGGATTGTGAGAGAAGCATTTGGTAACATCGTGTATTGCTGACAGATAACTGTTTTAAAACCTGTCATGTTGTCAAGTTTTAGTAGCATTAGAAGACAGTTATGGCTTATGCTTTCATTATATGAGTCAGGCATTGACAGTAAATTGCAGTCGAGAAATATGTAGATTGTGTGCAGTTCCCTTATCACTTCCAGTGTAGTGAATGAGTTTTGGTAAACTCCTAGGGATACTGGTGCTTGTCTAGAATCACACTGTGAGTCTTTGTGCATTTGGGAACCACTGTGAAACAAGCGTTTGATAATATTGTGTATTTGCTGACAGAAAACTGTTTTAAAACTTGTCATGTTGTCAAGTTTTAGTAGCATTAGAAGCCAGTCTTTGCTTATGTGTTGATTAAATGAGTCAGGCATTGACACTAAAGTGCAGTCGTGAAATATGTAGATTGTGTGCAGTTCCCTTATCACTTCCAGTGTAGTGAATGAGTTTTGGTAAACTCCTAGGAATACTGGTGCTTGTCTAGAATCACACTGTGAGTCTTTGTGCATTTGGGAACCACTGTGAGAGAAGCGTTTGGTAACATTGTGTATTTGCTGAGAGAAAACTGTTTTAAAACCTGTCATGTTGTCAAGTTTTAGTAGCATTAGAAGCCAGTCTTTGCTTATGTGTTGATTAAATGAGTCAGGCATTGACACTAAAGAGCAGTCGTGAAATATGTAGATTGTGTGCAGTTCCCTTATCACTTCCAGTGTAGTGAATGAGTTTTGGTAAACTCTTAGGGATACTGGTGCTTGTCTAGAATCACACTGTGAGTCTGTGTGTATTTGGGAACCACTGTGAGAGAAGTGTTTGGTAACATCGTGTATTTGCTGACAGATAAGTGTTGTAAAACATGTCATGTTGTCAAGTTTTAGTAGCATTAGAAGTCAGTTATGGCTTATTCTTTCATTGTATGAGTCAGGCATTGACAGTAAATTGCAGTTGTGAAATATGTAGATTGTGTGCAGTTCCCTTACCACTTGCACTGTAGTGAATGAGTTTTGGTAAGCTCATAGGAATAGTGGTGCTTGTCTAGAATCACACTGTGAGTTAGTGTGTATTTGGGATCACTGTGAGAGAATCATTTGGTAACATCATGTATTTGCTGACAGATAACTGTTTTAAAATCTGTCATGTTGAGAAGTTTTAGTAGCATTAGAATCCAGTCTTTGCTTATATGTTGATTAAATGAGTCATGCTTTGACACTGATGTGCTGTACTTAAATATTTAGATTGTGTGCAGTACCATTAACTCTTCCAGACTAGTGAATGAGTTTTGGTAAACTCCTAGGATAGTGTTGCTTGTCTAAAATCACACTGTGATTCTGTGTGCATTTGGGTAAGGATTGTGAGAGAAGCATTTGGTAACATCGTGTATTTGCTGACAGATAACTGTTTTAAAACCTGTCATGTTGTCAAGATTTAGTAGCATTAGAAGACAGTTATGGCTTATGCTTTCATTATATGAGTCAGGCATTGACACAAAAGTGCAGTCCTGAAATATGAAGATTGTGTGCAGTTCGCTTACCACTTCCACAGTAGTGAATGATTTTTGGTAAACTCCTAGGTATAGTGGTTGTTGTCTAGAATTACACTGTGAGTCTGTGTGCATTTGAGAACCACTGTGAGAGAAGCATTTGGTAACATCGTGTATTTGCTGACAGATAACTAATTTAAGACCTCTCATGTTGTCAAGTTTTAGTAGCATTAGAGGCTAGTCTTTGCTTATGCATTCATAAAATGAGACAGGGTTTGACACTAAGGTGCAGTACCATGTACTATTCTGTTCACTGTGGCAGAACTGAAAATTTAAACGTTTTACCTAAGCACTGTCCTAGAAGTAGTCTGATTATTTAGTCAGTTTCTAAGTACCAAATAGTTTGCTTCAAATAAAAGTGTTCTGACATACTATACACTTGTCTTTTACACCTTCAATTCCCTAGTCAGTATCCATACACTTCCAGGAAATACCCTGTGACTCTCTTTGCAGTCCTCTAGTGACCCATCCAGCACCATCTACTAATCCATTCACTGTGCTAAAACCCAAACACTTATAAATTCACCAAGATACTATCTTTGCAGTACTCTAATCATTCAGTCAGTGCCTAAGTATTCATACACTGAGCCAGGCCTTAGCACATGGACTGCTTCAAACCCCTATGCACTATGCATGCAGTCTTCTAACCACCTAGACACTTGTCTTTCACACTTTCAATTTCCTAGTCAGTATCCATACAGTCCAGCACTTGTCACTGCCTTTGCACTCCTCTAGTGACCCATTCAGTACCAAGTACTAATCTATTCCCTGTGCGAAAAGCCTAGCACTTATAAATTCACCTAGGCACTCTCCTTGCTGTATGAAAATCATTCAGTCAGTACCCAAGTAGTCATGCAGTGAGCCAGGCCTTAGCACATGGACTGCTTGAAGTGCCTATGCAGTATGGATGCAGTCCTCTAATAACCTACACAGTTGTGTTTCACACCTTCTATTCCCTAGTTAGTATTCATACTCTTCTAGCAAACACCCTGTGAGTCACCAAGTGTGTCTCCTTATACTACTGTAATCATTTAGTCAGTTAGCATGTAGTCTTTTAGTGAGGTAGGCTTTAGGGCATGAACTGCTTCAAAGTAGTATGCACTATGCATGTAGTGTTTTAACGATCGTCACACTTGTGGTTCAGGGCTATAGTTTCATAGTCAGTTTTAATATAAAATGTGTTTGTATAGTAATGGAATAGTATAAATTTGAAAGTTATTAATATACATTTATTTGTGATTCTTTTTTACAGATACAGAACAGGAGTGTTTCTCATCTGTTTGCACTCTTCTTGTGCAAGATTGTTTGGATGAAGGGTCCTTAGGTGTTTCATCATACTTGCTGTGCCGCACGAGTACTTTTTGTTAGTATCTCCTCGTAACAGAACTCTTTGGCAAATCTTGCGAGTGACGGAGGTGGCATTGGTCTTTGTTTGCTCCTTGAAAAAAGTAAAAAATTTCCTCACCACTGAAGAAAAACGTTATTTGTGTGGTGCCTTCTGCAAAACATTTTCTTCAGATTCGGTAAATATTTTAAAGCGGCAACATTTACAGTTTTTGTAAGTTAAACTTATAAAATTTTGTTAGCTGTCTGCATTTTATATATCTGTGATTTGTTTCTTGTGGTATTTTGTTGAGAATACCATGTTATTTTTTTTTAACAATCTTTCTTATTTTCCAGGTGTCGTCGACATCCATTGTCCCCACAGTAGTGTTCCGCCTTGTTGTTTTTTATTATTGTTATTACATTTTGTTTATTAGTTTATTGTTCATATATATGTTAAGAAAAAAATAAAGTTTGAAAATAGTTTTTCGTTTATATATTTATTATTATAAAAAATAAAGTTTGAAAAAAAAATGTATAACGTTTTTGGTTGTTCTCTTAACTGCTGTGTGACTCTTTCTTGTTCTTATTACTGTTATTTGATGGAGTCCACCATGGTGTTAAATTTTGGGGGACTTATCGCTGGAATACTGGTGATATCTGCAGTTTGCACCAACTTCTGAATAGTGTGTTAGATTTATCTCAACTTTACTTCCGTTAAAGTGCTGATAATGAAATCATCATCATCATCATAGTCTTTATTCGAATTAAAAATGATTCATACAAGACACAAACATATACGTAAAACAGAATTATAAGGAATCCCATTCGCTAAAAAATGTATAAAATCTTTCTATAAATAACTAAAATTTAGATTTAAGAAAAGAATTAAACATTTCAGCAGACTTAGGATGAAGTGCAATACAGATGAATAATAAAACAGTATGTAAAGCTAAAAAGTTTTGGCAAATAACAACCAAGGATGGAGCCCTACGAGGGTGCCTCCTCAGTACCCCGGAGGGCGTTGCGTCTTAAAGACCATGCCCAGCCCAAGTATTTGGCTAAGGCAATTGAGTGGACTGGGAAAGTGCTTGTGCTTAAAACTCTAATAGCTGTAGCAGAGCTCCTTGTGCCCAGTGATTTACACAAAGGAGCAAGCCAGAATCGTCTGGGGTTAGCGTATACAGGGCAGACAAACAAGAAATGGGCGATAGATTCTTCTTTGGCACTACAGACAGGACAGGTACCTATACTTACACCAGACCACCCGCTAGTTAGGTCCCTGAGTGGAAGGGAGCCTGCTCTAAGTTGGAAATAGAGTTTCCTGTCTCTTGGTATGGTAATCATATCCCAATAAGGTTCGAAGAGTGGGGCTGCCTTTGCCTCTAAGAATCGGCTGGTCATCGTAGGAGAGATAGAGTCGCTCCACACCCTATGATTTACCCGCTCCCAGTAGAGCGTTTTCAGAAGCTTCTTAGCGGGAAACCCAGCAGCAACTGGGTCGCTCCATAGGCCTTCCAGTCCCAGGTCTAGCAAGGTTTCTCGGAGGTTCCTAAGCCACCCAATCTTGTGAAACTTGTCGGCCTGCATTACATCCATGATGCCCATTGCGTAAGGCCGAAGCTCTGGTGTGATCCATAGTCTCCTCCAGTATAAGACCGGGCGGAGTTTGGCCAGATCCTTAATGGCCTTTCTACCTAGGTCATAACGTAGTGGGACCAGAGGCGTGCTTTGTGGAAGACTGGTTATACAACGAAAAAATTTATTTTCGACGACTGTTAAGGATGATAATGCCTCGAAACCCCAAAGCTTGGCCCCATACTGCACTGAGCTAAGGGCCTTTGCCTCATATACTTGAAGCACGGGTTTGACCGGCTTAGTGAGGGATTTTTTGTGCTCGTTGACCAATGTTCCCGTGATCTGGGTAAGTTTCAGCGTAGACAGTTCCAAGTGTCTGTTCCACCTATTGTTTTGAGTCACATGTATGCCCAGATAGACAACATTTTTTACCTCCTCAAGAATTTGGCCATTCATTATAAGCTTGCCTGTTCTGTAACTTGGGTGCGGGTTGAATGTCATGAGTTTAGTCTTGGTCACATTGACCTCCAAGCCGTGTTTTTTACAAAAATCTTCAAAGACTATCAGGGCCCTTTGCATGCCACTCGGAGTTTTAGATACTATAAGAGTATCGTCGGCAAACATCAATATTGGAGTAGAAACACCGGCCAACTTGGGGGCATCAGTGTTGACTTGAAGCATGTAGTCGACCACTCCATTGATGTACAGGGAGAAAAGCGTGGGTGCCATAGCACAACCTTGGCGCACACCTCGCTCAACCGGAAACTCGGGGGTTGTGTCCCCCGGGCCTCCCCACTGTATTTTTGCAAAGTTAGGCTCATGGAGCCTCCTAATTAAGGTCAAGAGTTCCAAGGGAAGCCCAAGCTTTTCGAGGACCCTCCAGAGTTGCTCTCGGGGGACAAGGTCAAAGGCAGCTCTTAGATCCACGAAAGTGACATAGAGACTACCTTTGCCTAACGTAACAACCTTCCAGAGCAATTGTTTGAAGCGAAACACCTGATCCACAGTGCTGGTAAATTTACGAAAACCAGCTTGGAGGCTAGAGAGAATCTGATTGTCTTCGATCCAAGCCAGTACCTCATTCAATACCATCCTCCCAATGACTTTTTGAATTGTGTCAATTAGGCTGATGGGCCTATAATTTCCTGGGAGGGTTTTATCACCCTTTTTAAATATTGGGATTATAATGGCGCCCCCCCAAGATTTAGGCACTGGGGCTCCTTCGGCCACAGCGTTGGTCACTAGGGTGATATACTTGCTCCAGGAGGACTTATTGTTGAGAAAAAGGTCGGATGGAACACCGTCCAAGCCTGGTGCCCGCCCTACAGCTACACAGGCCAAAGCAGCTAGGACGTCCTTGGGGCTAAAGGGACCAGACGAGTAGAAGACATATGGGGTTAGCCCCAAGCTTCTGTAAAGGGGGTCACATGCATATTGGGGTTTGAAGTACTCCAACCAATCTTCTTGGGTAACGTGGTTTGAAGGATTTTCAGGCGAGCCACCTCTGTTCCACTTGATCACATTCCAGAAGAGTCTAGTGTCCCGGGCATGGCAAGCCTCCTTCAGGTCAAGCCAATACAATTCGTCCCATCTTTTTTTTGCTTGGGCGAGGCACTTCTTATAAGAGGATCTGGCTAGTTGAATATATGGCTTGTTCCCACTAGAGAGGGCTTGTGTCAAAATACCTCTAGCACGTTTACATTCTTTGTCGTACCACCTCAATCGCTTGCAAGGTGGCTTGTTACCCTTTCTTAATTGTTTGAGAAAAAAGCCACGTAGACCCTCAAAGAAGGACTCGTGTAATCTAGTTGCTTGATCATTATTTTCTTTGACCCTCAGAACATCCTCCAGTCTCGCAATAATTACGGAGAGCTCGGTGTCAATGCTATCAATAGCTGTGGCATTGGTCTTTACCTGGGACCACTTTAACCTCCGCATATCGTTGGTTGGGACGCAGCCAGTGGGAGCCAATATTGGTTCCTCGCTCACCAAGTCGGGGATTCCCCCATCAGCTGTGGGAGACGCAGATAGGGTTATGGTCGCTCTCTATTCTTGGCTCGACCACCATATCAATAGATTGGCGCCACAGCCTCGAGCAGCAAAGGACATAATCGATCCTGCTTGTTGAGCGGCCATTATCGAAGGTGGGTGCTCCCAGCCTATCCCCTAAGGTTCTGCCATTCATGGCCCTTAAGCCTCTCTCGAGGCAAAGTGCATTTACCTGCACTGCTACCGTAGACCACCTTTTGATGGGGGGGAGTGAGAGGGCTGGTATACCTCAAAGTCGGTCCTCTTCGGGGTCTAGGCCCCATTCTGAGTCCGGGTCTAAAAGGGGTTCAAAAGTGACGTTGAAGTCACCAGCAACGATCAGGTCCCTATTGCACGATTTAGTTTCTATAAGGCTGGTCAGGATGTCCAGTTCCCTTGACTTTTTCCCTTTTGTGCCACGGAGATATAAGTTATAAATATCCAATGAACCCCTATGGTCAAGAGTTAATCTCACTAGTTGAATATCCAGGGAACCCGTGTCAATCATGACAGCACTCGAAAATAAGTCCTGGCGAGCCCAAATGATTAGTCCACCCACTGGACGGCCTATCGGGCCTTGGGTTGCTGGGACGTGAAAGTTCAAGTATCCCGGCAGGAACCAAGCCTCACAGGTCCATGTTTCCTGTAGAAGGCAGACATCGTATTTATTAACAAAGCTAATCCATTCAGGTGAATCTAATTTAGTCTTGATACCAGCTAAGTTCCAAGACAAGAGAGTGCCTAGGTGGTTACTAGGCAATGTAATGTGATGCACAGCAATCTGGCTAGGTATATTTGCCCTCACTCCCAACCTAGGCTGAGTCGGCAGTAAGGCCCTGAGTGTTGTGGGCGGCCCTGTCAAAGCCAGGGAGGCGACATCGTGGCCAGCCGGAAGTGTACTTTCATTTACCCTCAGTATCTTAGGAGGTGAGGCGATTATCATGCTATGGGATTGTCAATAACGGAGGCCTAAGTTGTAGAAGAAGTTTACGTTATGGGCCTCTATCCCTGATCTAGGCCCGTAGGGTGTATATTCAGTGATGAACCTTGGGAGGCGTGGATCTTCAAAATTGACAATAATACAATCTCCCTGAATGTTTTTGGGTTGAGAGCCTACCCATTGTACTCTTCTAACAAATAGAATCCGCCCATTCAAGTAATTAGGGATTGGTCTATGCATGTTAAGCCAGTGACTCGCTTTGTTTTTTAGTTGCTGAAAGGATTCAGTTTTATTAGTGGGAAGTTCGGGAACACCGGTTAAAACCACAACATAGGGGAGGGATTCAGGTGGTAAGTGTATTTGGGTTGAGGGTAGCCTAGGTGCATTGCCTGAGGGGGCTGTATCATTATCCGTTCTCATACCCACAAATTTCTTGGTGTTAGTGCCCAAGGGTGCGTTACTTGGCCGTCCCTCCCGCCCCAGTGACTGGTGGGTGTTTAACACTCCCTCCCGCCCTGGTGACTGATACGTATTTGGCGCTGGTATAGTTAAATCTATACCTGGGCCGATGCCTGTATTGGTTGAGGCAGGGGGTTTGTCAATTAGGGGCGGTGCAAAGATCGTAGGGTTTGTGCCGTGAGGGCAGTTGATTTTACCAATATCCCTAGTAGACAGCTTAACGACATTCTTTAACGAGCAAAAATTGTCCAGAATAGTTTGTTCCAGCTTATCAACTTTTTCTACAACCGTTTTAATCCTTTCCAGTAGTGGTAAGTTTAAGGAACGGACGGTGTGTTCTAACTGGGAGATCATGTAGTGATTATTTGGCGAGGAGGGAGTGTGTGTACTGGCATCGACCATAGTTGGACAGGCTGTGGGGCTTGAAGTGTCGGGGAGTACCATATTTTTAGATGACTTGGATATTTTCGCCTGCCTAACACCATCCGTAGCCTCACCCCTTTTCCTTTTCTGGTTAACTGGTCTAGAGTGTTTAGCCCCTGCCCTGGTCTGGGGGCGAGTGGCTTTAGACTTAGGTGTGGCCACAGATTCCACTTCTGGTACGACGTCCGTCATAACAGGGGATTCTGATAACCTCCCGGTGGATGATGACAAATTGTACAGTATTTCAGGCTCTATAAGCGAAGGTGCATCCCCCCGTGTATGCTCTCTAAATTTATTTGGTGATTTAACAAAAGCTAGCGGGCCCAATGAAGAGCGTCTAGCAAGCGTGGGATCTATAGAGAGGCGTCTTTCGGTAATAGCAATTTCGTGTTCAAGTACCGAGACGGCTCGAGTGATAAATTGGTCCATGGTACCAGACACTGTTGTAGAGGCCGTGGCACGCTTCCCCTTCCCGGTCATTTGACACCGTGCAAGTGGGGACCCAATATATATTGATAGTGGCTGGGTAACGCAAATGTCAATGGTCGTAAGACAAATCCTCCGGCGACTTACTGCTTGTACTCGATGGAAAGGGGGATTTGCCCAGCCCGGCCTGGTCGGCCCCGGGCGGCCACAGACGGTCCCGCCCTTGTCCCGGGCTAATCCCGGCGCCGACCCGCGCGCGGACCCTCAATGCGGTGGCACGGGTGTAATTTAAGCGCCTCCAGGCGCGAAAGAACGTCCGGCGGCTTCCGGGTCCGCCGCTAAGGCTGTAGGGAATTGTAGTCCAATGCTACTCCGCTCGGCGGGCTCGCCAAGACCACAGCGGCGAAGAGAGGCAGGCTGCCAGGGACCACACCGCACACCAGCAGGAAAACACCACCACAGGTAACGGGGGCCAAACAATAAGGGTCAGCAAAGGTTCACCCGCTCTGTCAGCGGCACGGGTATAATTTAAGCGCCTCCAGGCGCGAAAGAACATCCGGCGGCTTCCGGGTCCGCCGCTAAGGCTGTAGGGAATTGTAGTCCAATGCTATTCCGCTCGGCGGGCTCGCCAAGACCACAGCGGCGAAGAGAGGCAGGCTGCCAGGGACCACACCGCACACCAGCAGGAAAACACCACCACAGGTAACGGGGGCCAAACAATAAGGGTCAGCAAAGGTTCACCCGCTCTGTCAGCGGCACGGGTGTAATTTAAGCGCCTCCAGGCGCGAAAGAACGTCCGGCGGCTTCCGGGTCCACCGCTAAGGCTGTAGGGAACTGTAGTCCAATGCTACTCCGCTCGGCGGGCTCGCCAAGACCACAGCGGCGAAGAGAGGCAGGCTGCCAGGGACCACACCGCACACCAGCAGGAAAACACCACCACAGGTAACGGGGGCCAAACAATAAGGGTCAGCAAAGGTTCATAATGAAATGGAGAGTAGCCGTTCCCGTGCAAAAAGACACGTGGTGCACCTTTCCGATTTATTCTAAATACTAAAATCCTGTATTGAATTGCACTGAGGTATTGGCTGCACTTGCAGTGTACACACAAAATCTATTAAGAAATCTCATTGTATTTATATTGATTGGGAATAGTGCGTCAGGTGCTGGATCTTGATGAGATACACTGCTCAGTTCGTATATTGTTCTGCACACGAAAAAAATCACATCACAACTTTCACACCAATTGCAATGCGAAACAAATTCCGGCGATAAGACATGTTAGCACCAGGGATTTTACACCTGCTTTCTGCTGGTGTTAAGCAGGACAACTACCTGCACCATGAAAGGGAACACAGCCAAGAGCCACACCAGAACACCCACAGGTACCATAGAGTCAATGAGCATGATACAGGGATACCCATGAGGGCCAGAAGACTCATCTCAACAACTCAAGGACCGCCAATGCCCCCCAAACCCACATCTTAGTAAGTGTATCCCTGTGGTCATTGTCTTAGCATGATAGGCACGAGCCCTGCAACATCACAGTGTGCTGTCACCTCAGCGTTGGCAGTGAGCCTGGATGTGTAGCTATGCACGCATCCTCCTGCATGCACAACTGGCGTGTGCTGGTCTGGGGTTCACAGGTCAGTGCAGGGGTGTGCCTATCCAGCAAGGGGAACGGGGTGTCTCAGACATGTCCGTGTACAGGGAGTGCGATAAGTGTGTCTCTGTATTCTGGTGTGGCCTGCTACAAGAGCCGCAGCAGTTGATGTTGTAAACTGGCATGCACCACCTCCAAACAGCACTGTGATGTTGTAGTTGGAATGTTAGTACGTAAAGGGTAAGCCCAATAGACCCTTGAGGGCTTAGGCAGATAAATTGGTATAGTGAAATTGCCAACAAGGGATTTCGCTTGAAGTTACTTAGTTCTATTTCTTTATAGTTAAATTTAAAAGTGTACTTTAGATCAATTATACACGTGCAATAAATGTTTGTCAAAAACTTATCAAAGATAAAAAGTACACACACGGGATTTGTTTTTTGTGAATAAAACACAAGTCTTTTTATATATCAATCAAAATCAAGACAAGGGGGATACAAAAGGAACAATAAATTTTAGGCAATATAGCATGAAGGATGGGTTAACTCAAATCCACATTTCAACAAAAAAACATCTATTTCCTGGTGATTTTAACAGAGATTAATTTCATGAATGAAAAAAAATCAACTGCAATTGTCAAATAATGCGGAATTAGATGATGGTGTCGACGTTTCGGTCTTGGTGGCAGAAGTCCGTTAGACCATCTTCAGGACAGTAAATAATTGCACAAAAAACCCTTTGTGAATTCCGAAAAACACGCAGCTTGATTTTCGTTTTTATATATTTTTGCCAAAGCGTATTAGATGAATCTAATTGTTGACAGAATAACTCATATAAGGAGATTCAGACGGGAGAAATCCTCGTTGCTTCTGATATCCTTTTCAAAACTTTCTAATTTTACTTCATCAATCAGGCTCGAAAAACTCCGCCACAGTCGGGAACGGGCGTGTTTTTCGGAATTCACAAAGGGTTTTTTATGCAATTATTTACTGTCCTGAAGATGGTCTAACGGACTTCTGCCACCAAGACCGAAACGTCGACACCATCATCTAATTCCGCATTATTTGACAATTGCAGTTGATTTTTTTTCATTCATGAAATTAATCTCTGTTAAAATCACCTGGAAATAGATGTTTTTTTGTTGAAATGTGGATTTGAGTTAACCCATCCTTCATGCTATATTGCCTAAAATTTATTGGTCCTTTTGTATCCCCCTTGTCTTGATTTTGATTGATATATAAAAAGACTTGTGTTTTATTCACAAAAAACAAATCCCGTGTGTGTACTTTTTATCTTTGATAAGTTTTTGACAAACATTTATTGCACGTGTATAATTGATCTAAAGTACACTTTTAAATTTAACTATAAAGAAATAGAACTAAGTAGTTGGAATGTAGCAGGAAATGCGCAAATAGGCATTACAATGGTGTGCTGTACGAGTGCACGAGATACAACAGCGCACCGTACAAAAGTGTGGGGGCTCGTGGGAGGGAGGTGCAGCCGTTTGACAACATAACACACAGTGAACTCGACCATGTGCCACATGCTGGGCATCTCATCCATGATGACCACGGTCGCAGACATCCCACAACAACAACGACTGGCCTTTGTACACATCCTGTATGAATGCAGTGTGGTTTTCACTTCTATGCTTGTTCAGTGGTGTGATGTTGGCGGGTTGTGTGACTTGTGCTGCTTGTTGGTGTGTTTCATTTTGGCCATTGTTAGTCTATATGTGTGTTGTACTTAATTGTGCATGTGTGCCATTCTGCCCATCTCCCCCCCTCCCCCACTCCCTGCTTCTTCGTCTTCCTAGTGCTGCTGTGTCTATAATTTTGTTGCTGCACACATAAATACATGTAAAGAATAAATTAGAATATTTCCTTGATTCTTTTAGGTTTCAAAACTTCTCTATTGGTTTCTTTTTAATTTTCCATATGAACAGCTTTTTTAATATTGAACAACACATAGAAGTCAGAAGTGCAACGTATTCTATCAACACACTTTCTGGAACATTCTACAACACGTGCAGGTTAAAAGTCCATCAATTTTTTAAAACTTAACGATATTTTTTTGTAACATTTTCTTGAATATTTAACAACACGTGCAGGTTAAAAGTTGACGATTGTTTTAAGTTCGAACAGTGCCTTTCAAATGCAAGTATCAAAAATAGAAACAAGGAAACCCTATTGTTCAGAAGGGACCAAGGGTAGAAAGTTATTTTTAAGAAACAAGGTCCCATTCAATTTAAAGATAGGTATAATCTCACAATTTTCCAATCAAAAATTGGATTATATGTTTTATTCAAAAAATGATTCAGATATAATACAATTGCTACGAACCAAAATACATGTGGTGAAATAAGTGAGCAGCCCGTGAGTTGTAAAAGGAAATCAGCCGATTTCCTAGCCGCAGGCAAGTGACTTAAAATGTGACTTTTTGTGTTTGTGAGAATAAAGGTTATTGAAAGTCACAATTGAACAACATCTCGTACTCAAATAAAATTTACAATGTATTATTAGGAGATTAGAGATGTGAGTCGACGACGTTTCGATCCCCAAAGTAGTGGTGGGATCTCTTCAGGACTAACCGATTGATGAAATGCCTGGGAAAGTATGCCTGGGTAGGTAGGGAAGGAAGGGGGGGAAAAAAGGGGGTAGAAGAAAAAAGAGAAGAGGGAAAGGGTTATTAAAAATAGAAAGGAAAAGGTAATATCAAAATGAAGCATTCCAGGGTAAGGATGCACTGGAGAGGGAGAGCAATGTGCATGCTAGGGATATATACGCAGGAAGGGTGAGAAGGATTGGGGTGGAAGGAAAAATAGAATGTGAGGGAGCAGCAAGGGGAGGAATGATACCAGAATTGGGGTGTGAGTGTAAGAGAGAACGGAGGGAGGAATGGGCAGAGAAAGTGAAGGTGGAGTGGGATAGTGCCTTGGGAAGGGTGGAGGGAAGGGGAAAGGGAAAAGAACTTACTGTGCAATATACCGCTGGAGAGCGAGAGTTACAGCAGGTGAATGAGCTAAAAGGATCTCCTGTGCCACAAGGGAATTTCTGTGGGCGAAACAAGGGGGGGAGAATGAAGGGGATGAAGTGTCAAGGAGCCGCAAGGGGACCGGAGGAAGTGGAGGGTAATAATTACCTGGAATTAGCGTAATAGGACTATAGGAACCGTCAAGATTGAGGATGGTGGAGAGTTAAGTCTACGAGCACTCATTCCGTGTGGTCGGACAGCGGAAATCCAGTCTTAGGTAGTGGAGCAGTGGAATTCCTGGAGGCAGGAGAAAATAATTAGGGGGGTTGGTGTGGTGAATGGAGTGCCGGTGAGCGGGCCATTTCAAGTGCGGAAATTGCAGTGTGTGCAATTTCACTAAAGACACGAAAAAATGTGTGCATGGTAACATTGATGTCACTCTCTCACATTTCTCAAACTGTAACACTATCAATGTGATATATGCTATTACCTGCCCCTGTGATTTGATTTATGTTGGACAAACGACACAAAAGATCAGGATCCGGATTTGCCAACACAGAAGCCGTATGCGCCTCTTGTGGATCATTTCACCAACCTGAACCACACTGAGGACGACATCAGATGGCAAGTCATTAACGTGGTCCAACAACCCCCAAGGAACACTAACATTGCTGCTTTCTTGGACAAAGAGGAACTAAAATGGATAATTCGTACTGACAGTTTGCACACCGGGCTTAATCGTCAGGAGGACTGGTCCAATCTTCTGTAATAAGCTATCATTGTATGAATATGTTGTCCATACACTGTGACTGTCTTGCCCCCCCCCCCCTCTTTTTATCTCTTTTATTCCTTTTACCCTTTCTCAATATATCCAATTCTCTACACCTTCACTCTTCAACCTTACACCTCCCCTCGCCAACAGTGCCTGATTTCCAATTGCCCCCCCCCCCCCCCCACCCCCGCCTGGGACCCCCTGTACCTCCTCCCACCCCTCACTCTTTGTAGCACGATCGGCTAACTCTTGCCTTTCTTACTCTTAATGTACTCCTCCCTATTATTACCCTACCTTGTTCTTTCCCGAATCTACTTCATTTCTCATTATCATCGCTTTCCTGCTCCGGGCCCCCTCTCCCTCTCTCCACATGTATTCCCCTCCTTGCCTTCCTATTCGTATGTATTTATTCCTTCTTCTTCATTCTTAACCTCACAACGCCGTCCGTCTCTCCCCGTCCCGTGTCTCTTCTCCCTTTCTATCGCATTTACTACTCGGGACACGCCCCCCTCGTCACACACCCTCTCCTACGTAGGAGAATTCATATGACCTGCCCCTTCCGGTCCGACACTCGCTGCAGACCCGGGAACTTCTACTCGAGCCCAGTCTCGCTACGGAGAACCAGCTGACCCTTCAGGTACTGTGATCGCCCCTCTAACGATCATCGGCCCCCCACTAACCCTCGGCCTTCTCCGTACTACCAGCACTTACTCCCCCTTTCCCGCCCACAGATTACCCACCATTGGCGTGAACAGTCTTGGCTCTCCGTTTTCCAGCACGAAGGATTCTTTACTCGCGGCGATTTTTCTGCCGCTTTTCCCGTACCAGGACCTATCCAGTTCCTGGCTTAATTCCCAGGTAATTATTATCCCACCCCATTAACGGCTACCGCGCTGGCCTGCTACAACTCATTACGCCGCTCACCGGCACTCCATTCACCACACCAACCCCCCTAATTATTTTCTCCTGCCTCCAGGAATTCCACTGCTCCACTACCTAAGACTGGATTTCCGCTGTCCGACCACACGGAATGAGTGCTCGTAGACTTAACTCTCCACCATCCTCAATCTTGACGGTTCCTATAGTCCTATTACGCTAATTCCAGGTAATTATTACCCTCCACTTCCTCCGGTCCCCTTGCGGCTCCTTGACACTTCATCCCCTTCATTCTCCCCCCCTTGTTTCGCCCACAGAAATTCCCTTGTGGCACAGGAGATCCTTTTAGCTCATTCACCTGCTGTAACTCTCGCTCTCCAGCGGTATATTGCACAGTAAGTTCTTTTCCCTTTCCCCTTCCCTCCACCCTTCCCAAGGCACTATCCCACTCCACCTTCACTTTCTCTGCCCATTCCTCCCTCCGTTCTCTCTTACACTCACACCCCAATTCTGGTATCATTCCTCCCCTTGCTGCTCCCTCACATTCTATTTTTCCTTCCACCCCAATCCTTCTCACCCTTCCTGCGTATATATCCCTAGCATGCACATTGCTCTCCCTCTCCAGTGCATCCTTACCCTGGAATGCTTCATTTTGATATTACCTTTTCCTTTCTATTTTTAATAACCCTTTCCCTCTTCTCTTTTTTCTTCTACCCCCTTTTTTCCCCCCCTTCCTTCCCTACCTACCCAGGCATACTTTCCCAGGCATTTCATCAATCGGTTAGTCCTGAAGAGATCCCACCACTACTTTGGGGATCGAAACGTCGTCGACTCACATCTCTAATCTCCTAATAATACATTGTAAATTTTATTTGAGTACGAGATGTTGTTCAATTGTGACTTTCAATAACCTTTATTCTCACAAACACAAAAAGTCACATTTTAAGTCACTTGCCTGCGGCTAGGAAATCGGCTGATTTCCTTTTACAACTCACGGGCTGCTCACTTATTTCACCACATGTATTTTGGTTCGTAGCAATTGTATTATATCTGAATCATTTTTTGAATAAAACATATAATCCAATTTTTGATTGGAAAATTGTGAGATTATACCTATCTTTAAATTGAATGGGACCTTGTTTCTTAAAAATAACTTTCTACCCTTGGTCCCTTCTGATCAATAGGGTTTCCTTGTTTCTATTTTTGATATAAGCGCAATCGCTGGATTGCAAGGAATTCGTACTGTATTCCCCCATACTAAACCAGGTTTAGTGGGCATCCCCTTCCCCCCTCCCCAAACACCTCTCCCTTTTTTCCCCCCCTTTTTTCCCCCCCCCCTCCTTTTTTCCCCCCCTTTACTCCCCTCTCCATTACCACCCAAGTTGGTATGGCACAACACGCCCCTCTATATTCCGATGAGTATATTAAAAGAATACTAGAGGGACCTTCACTTTTCACCGAGACCACAGATAACACGAGTGCAACTGAGAGCACTATTTTTGACCAGTTAGAAAAATTGACAAAAAAATTTATAAGGTTACAACTTATGGTTCGAATGTTAACCGAATACCTGAAGTCAGACACAATTCCTGTAGGCCTACAAGTCCGCAACATACCAGGGGTCTTCACAGACATCAAAAAATATTTGACAGGATTTAGTCACATTGGCACAACTTGCTCAAGGCACTGGATGGTGCTGGGCATTGATATAGCCAATGAGGAAGCCAAGAAACTAGAGGTGGAAATTAAAGACATTGAAAAACAGATTAAAGAAAACAGTGGCATCACAGACGCAAAACTACTCCTAGATAAAGTTGAGAAAACCTTGACGGAATTCCACAGAATTGAACAGAACAAAAAAATCACTAAAGTTAAACGAGACATAAAGAATTATAAAATAGAGAGAACATACCCCTATTTAGTTGAAGATTTCTACACAAATAGAGCATACCTGGGCCCCAGGATACAGCGCCCCTGGGGGAGATTTAACAAGCAACAGAATATAGTCAGCTTCTCAGATACATCAGCTGAATCTTCTGAGAACTCAGACTCAACTGAAGGCCCTAGCACATCTAGAGCTAGAGGAAACACCCATTTTTTAGGACAAGAACAGGGCCGCCAACCAACTCGCGGTACGTCGCGACCACCTCGTTGGTACAGCACTCCAGGGGACAGGCAGACACGCCAGAGATATTACCAGTGGTAAATCTTCAGATATCTCAACCTGCTTCCAATACCGCCAATATTACTAACACTAGACCTCACCACAACACCGTGCCTATTACCACCATGTCTGACCCTGAGGTTATCCCGATTTTCAACCTTTCCAATCACCAACTCTCGGAGAATGAAATCGCAGTACTAAGCAAAGGACTTTCATTCGTCCCTACCACCAGACCTGACTTCCTACAACTACAGATTGAACTATTACGGTTCTTTAGGAAAATACGCCTACAAGCATTCTTCCAAGATACCCCTTATATCCCTCCTCCTGCTTTCACGACATTTCGTCCCCCCTCAACTTTTTCCCCACCCAACAACAGCATTCCAGCTGAGATAGTCGCCTTTGAAAAATTGATTCTTAAGGAAATCTCAGGGCTTGAACACACACGTAGATTTATCCCATATAACCTCACAATTCAAGAGAAGTCTGCGTTACAAGAACTTAAACATATGGACAAGTTGATTATCAAGCCTGCTGATAAGGGTGGTGGTATTGTTCTCCAAGACATAGATATATACAAGCAAGAGATTTTAAGACAACTATCTATACCTGAACACTATCTAAGACTTCCCTGTGACCCCACCAATGAGATACAAAAACTAATCCTTGATGCAACAGAGGAGGGCGTTCAACAAGGCTTCCTGAGTAAAAAAGAATTTTTGTACCTTAACACAAAGTCTCCACGCACACCGGTTATTTACACCCTACCGAAGATTCACAAAAATGTTACTACCCCCCCTGGAAGACCTATCGTCTCCGGTTGCGGCTCTATACTTGAACCCCTAGGGAATTACATTGACTTTTTTATCAGGGAATTTGTACCCGAAACCCCTTGTTACATTAAGGACACCATGGCCATGGTCAATCTTGTAGAAGAACTCCCCTTTGACCCTCTTAACAATCTACTTTGTACCCTTGATGTGGAATCTTTATACACGAATATCCCTCAAGAGGAAGGCATTCACATAATTGGTATTACCCTTAACTCTAGACCTCAACCCCACACTGTCCCTACTTCTTTCATCATAAAGCTCCTCAAAATTTGTCTGACTAAGAATTTCTTTCTTTTTGATGGCAACTACTATCAACAAGTGAAGGGTACCAGTATGGGTGCCGTTTTTGCTCCAAATTTTGCCATACTTTATATGGATTGGCTGGAGACATACCGCATACTATCTCCCATGAACCCTTTCAGAAACTCTATTCTGGAATGGAAGCGGTACATTGACGACATTTTCCTGATCTGGAACAACAGTGAGGAGAACCTCACTGAATTCAAAGACTGGCTCAACTCACACTGCAATGGCCTCAAATTCACTGTTAACAATAGTAGAGACGAAATTGCCTTTCTTGACCTAACTATCAAAGCTCACAATGGCGGTCTTTATACTACGCTTTATCGCAAACCCACAGAAAAGAACACTCTACTATCTTACAACAGCCATCACCCCAGAGCCTTGCGAGACTCCCTTCCCTACTCACAATTTCTTAGGATACGCCGCAATTGTTATCTTAAAAAAGATTATTTTGCGGAGGCCTCCATCCTTTCCAAAAAATTGACCAACAGAGGCTACCCACGCAAACTAGTGAAAAAAGCCCTTAAAAGAGCATGGTATTGCCCAAGGGAGACTCTACTTAGCCCCAAAGAGAAAAGAAGGGACGACAAGATAGTTTGCGTGACCACCTTTTCACCCATCTCAAACACAGTTAGGAAATGCATTCTAAAACACTGGCCAACAATTAACGCCGGCATTTTGAATTTTGAACGCCCTCTTTTTGCTTTCAAAAAAAGCAAAAACATAAAAGACCACCTTGTAAGGGCAGCACTTTCCAACAAGACAAAGGACCAATCCCTTAGAGGCGCATGGGGTTTACCACCACTGCTAGGCCATTTCAAGTGCGGAAATTGCAGTGTGTGCAATTTCACTAAAGACACGAAAAAATTTGTGCATGGTAACATTGATGTCACTCTCTCACATTTCTCAAACTGTAACACTATCAATGTGATATATGCTATTACCTGCCCCTGTGATTTGATTTATGTTGGACAAACGACACAAAAGATCAGGATCCGGATTTGCCAACACAGAAGCCGTATACGCTGCAAAACACCTAATGCGCCTCTTGTGGATCATTTCACCAACCTGAACCACACTGAGGACGACATCAGATGGCAAGTCATTAACGTGGTCCAACAACCCCCAAGGAACACTAACATTGCTGCTTTCTTGGACAAAGAGGAACTAAAATGGATAATTCGTACTGACAGTTTGCACACCGGGCTTAATCGTCAGGAGGACTGGTCCAATCTTCTGTAATAAGCTATCATTGTATGAATATGTTGTCCATACACTGTGACTGTCTTGCCCCCCCCCCCTCTTTTTATCTCTTTTATTCCTTTTACCCTTTCTCAATATATCCAATTCTCTACACCTTCACTCTTCAACCTTACACCTCCCCTCGCCAACAGTGCCTGATTTCCAATTGCCCCCCCCCCCACCCCCGCCTGGGACCCCCTGTACCTCCTCCCACCCCTCACTCTTTGTAGCACGATCGGCTAACTCTTGCCTTTCTTACTCTTAATGTACTCCTCCCTATTATTACCCTACCTTGTTCTTTCCCGAATCTACTTCATTTCTCATTATCATCGCTTTCCTGCTCCGGGCCCCCTCTCCCTCTCTCCACATGTATTCCCCTCCTTGCCTTCCTATTCGTATGTATTTATTCCTTCTTCTTCATTCTTAACCTCACAACGCCGTCCGTCTCTCCCCGTCCCGTGTCTCTTCTCCCTTTCTATCGCATTTACTACTCGGGACACGCCCCCCTCGTCACACACCCTCTCCTACGTAGGAGAATTCATATGACCTGCCCCTTCCGGTCCGACACTCGCTGCAGACCCGGGAACTTCTACTCGAGCCCAGTCTCACTACGGAGAACCAGCTGACCCTTCAGGTACTGTGATCGCCCCTCTAACGATCATCGGCCCCCCACTAACCCTCGGCCTTCTCCGTACTACCAGCACTTACTCCCCCTTTCCCGCCCACAGATTACCCACCATTGGCGTGAACAGTCTTGGCTCTCCGTTTTCCAGCACGAAGGATTCTTTACTCGCGGCGATTTTTCTGCCGCTTTTCCCGTACCAGGACCTATCCAGTTCCTGGCTTAATTCCCAGGTAATTATTATCCCACCCCATTAACGGCTACCGCGCTGGCCTGCTACAACTCATTACGCCGCTCACCGGCACTCCATTCACCACACCAACCCCCCTAATTATTTTCTCCTGCCTCCAGGAATTCCACTGCTCCACTACCTAAGACTGGATTTCCGCTGTCCGACCACACGGAATGAGTGCTCGTAGACTTAACTCTCCACCATCCTCAATCTTGACGGTTCCTATAGTCCTATTACGCTAATTCCAGGTAATTATTACCCTCCACTTCCTCCGGTCCCCTTGCGGCTCCTTGACACTTCATCCCCTTCATTCTCCCCCCCTTGTTTCGCCCACAGAAATTCCCTTGTGGCACAGGAGATCCTTTTAGCTCATTCACCTGCTGTAACTCTCGCTCTCCAGCGGTATATTGCACAGTAAGTTCTTTTCCCTTTCCCCTTCCCTCCACCCTTCCCAAGGCACTATCCCACTCCACCTTCACTTTCTCTGCCCATTCCTCCCTCCGTTCTCTCTTACACTCACACCCCAATTCTGGTATCATTCCTCCCCTTGCTGCTCCCTCACATTCTATTTTTCCTTCCACCCCAATCCTTCTCACCCTTCCTGCATATATATCCCTAGCATGCACATTGCTCTCCCTCTCCAGTGCATCCTTACCCTGGAATGCTTCATTTTGATATTACCTTTTCCTTTCTATTTTTAATAACCCTTTCCCTCTTCTCTTTTTTCTTCTACCCCCTTTTTTCCCCCCCTTCCTTCCCTACCTACCCAGGCATACTTTCCCAGGCATTTCATCAATCGGTTAGTCCTGAAGAGATCCCACCACTACTTTGGGGATCGAAACGTCGTCGACTCACATCTCTAATCTCCTAATAATACATTGTAAATTTTATTTGAGTACGAGATGTTGTTCAATTGTGACTTTCAATAACCTTTATTCTCACAAACACAAAAAGTCACATTTTAAGTCACTTGCCTGCGGCTAGGAAATCGGCTGATTTCCTTTTACAACTCACGGGCTGCTCACTTATTTCACCACATGTATTTTGGTTCGTAGCAATTGTATTATATCTGAATCATTTTTTGAATAAAACATATAATCCAATTTTTGATTGGAAAATTGTGAGATTATACCTATCTTTAAATTGAATGGGACCTTGTTTCTTAAAAATAACTTTCAAATGCAAGTAGCAGGTGTGGTTGATCTGAGCAAATTTTATCCTTTGATATGTACTCCACGTTGAAACTGCTTTTTCTTAACCAATCACAAAGATGCTTTTCCACAAAACTAATGTGCACCCTACTTTTAAAAAAGAATGATTTTCATGATATCTTCAGAGATAAGTTATAGTTAGGAATTGGCATTTAAAAAACCTTAGAAATTCACTGAAAAAACCAAAGGTTTCAGGGGCGTTATAGTTAGCTGGACATTTCCCTCGTACAAAACCCTAGAAATTCCCCTGTTATAGTTAGTTCAGCTAACTATAACTCGCGCCCCCGCAATGCACTGCTGATGACGTCACATATTACATCACTCATGACATGGTCAGTGACATCATTGATGACATCACTCATGACATCTCAAATGACATCACTCATGACATCACTCATGACATCATCCATGTGATAAATTAGTGCATCTTCTCACACCCTAATATAACCTTTGATACACCGACTCAAAATTTCAGACGGCCATTTTGAAAATCATAGATACTCCAATACCAATAACTACATACCCACTCATTAACTTTTAGGTCTACATACACCTCCACTCACTCACCTGTACAGTCACTCATTCTTACAGTCACTACGTACAAGACTATCATATGCATTTATACACCTATATAGACACTCACACACCGCCAATCATCCATTGAGGTACTGACACACCTAGTCAGTCGTGCAAGTAATTAAACACAGTCCAATTTACTCACCTATACAGTTAAACACACTCAAGTTCACTTACTCATAAAAATAGTACCACATTCTTATGCTCTAATAGAATCATTGATACAAGCACACACTCATCCATACAGCCACTCTCACAATCACACACTCTCACATATACCCACTTATATACTCTTACACACATATATACTGCCTTTCACATATGTAGTTAGTCACACATGCACCACTGAGATATACATTCAATCCCTAACACACCCATACATACACTCACCCAACCATACAGTCCATCACAGATGCACTCTTAAAACCATGCACCCATAGAATCACCCACTCACACATCTACGCATAGAGTCACACACACCCTACCCACACAAACACTCAGGCACCCACACAGATACTCAGACAACCAATCAATAACCCATATAGACACTCATATAGCTATTCACAAAACCATACAGCCCTTATACACCTACACACAGACACATACAGACATTCACACAGTTTAGTCACTAGTCTGCAGTAAGATACATTTAATGACTCACTTAAAGAGTCAGTTACGCACCTACAAAATCATCCATTCACACACTTGTACACCCACTCATTCTTCAACAGACCTTTCCCTATATATATTAAACATATTAAAACTGTACTGAAACACATACCCACTGGATGATGTCATCAGTAATGTCATCAGTGATGTCATTTGAGATGTCTTCAGTGATGTCACTGACCATGTCATGAGTGATGTAATATGTGACGTCATCAGCAGTGCATTGCGGGGGCGCGAGTTATAGTTAGCTGAACTAACTATAACAGGGGAATTTCTAGGGTTTTGTACGAGGGAAATGTCCAGCTAACTATAACGCCCCTGAAACCTTTGTTTTTTTCAGTGAATTTCTAAGGTTTTTTAAATGCCAATTCCTAACTATAACGCCCCTGAAACCTATGGTTTTTTCAGTGAATATAGATATATGTGTAAATATATATCAGCAAAAAGTCCCGTAGTAACTGCAGCCAGCAAGGAACACTTGGGCACGGACCTCAGTAGCAGGTGTGGAATCCAGAGTTTATTCAATGCCAAAAATGGTCCACATAACGAGTTTCGGCTGCTGACCTGCGGCCTGATATATATATATATATATATATATATATATATATATATATATATATATATATATATATATATATATATATATATACTAATTCCTTCTGTCTCGCAACAAAAAGGTAAAGCCGCACTCAGGAGTGAATATAAGTGAAAAGATTTATTGACTGACGCGTTTCAAACTCACGGTCTTTGTCAAAGTCACTTCTAAGACTGGAAGTGGCTACTTTTAAATGTTTTTACAACAAGGCATGACCAAGCAAAATTAAATAGACATAAAGAAAAGAGTCATTAGTATACATGAAAACAGACTCAGATCACGTTAATTCTGCAATTGTCATCAAAATTTGACAATGAACTTAATGCATCCAATATAGATGTATAACGTGAAAAATGGGAATAAAACAAACTAAATTAAACACACATGGATAAAGATAATCCATCTGTCTTGCGCATGCATAAGTACCTGTATGTGAAAGGACACCCCCCCGGGAGTACTAGAACCCAAGTGGTTTAGAATGGAAGGATGGATTGCTAAAGCCATCCATAAGCTGTAGCAGCGCCAAGTGGCATTGGGGATCATAGAAAAGGGGAAGCTATGGGTTATAAACTATGTTTACTAGGTGCCAGTGTTTGCTTATAATTCTGTGAAGTGCCTGGGATGCATTGGAAAAGGTGGTGATGAGTCTCACTTCCTGTTTACTCTTGCTGCGTGCCCTCGGGATCAGGAGACTATCCCTATCCCTTGTGGAGGCCTTTTGAATAGCTGTTCTGATGGTCTTCCCTGAATAGCCTCAGACTTTGAAACGATCAATCATATTTACTTTTTCCCTGGACAGTGCCTGTGGTGTGCTGCAGTTGCGTCTGGCCCTGAGGAGCTCTCCATATGGGATGCTCCTTTTCAAACCATCAGGGTTGTGGCTCTGTGCATGCAATATGCTGTTCCCGGCTGTAGCCTTTCTGAACAGACTGGTGTGTATACTGTTGTCACGAACCTCCACTAAAACATCCAGGATTTCAATAATAGTAGTGTGTACCTTACTAGTGAATCTGAGATTCAAGTCATTGGTAGAAAGTCCTGCAATGAAATTGTGTAACGAATCCTGTGGACCATCCCAAATCAGAAAAATATTGTCAATGTAACGAGTCCACAGGATCAGATTGTCTGAATAACACTCATTGCCTTGATGCCAGAGATGCTCCATCTCCCACCATTCCATGAAGATATAGGCGTAACTGGGGGCAAAACAACTCCCCATTGCTGTCCCTGTGTACTGCTTATGCCATGTGTCCCCAAAAAGTAAACAGTTGTTATGCAGGCAAAAATGTAACATATCTAGCAGTAACACAGTGTGGTCAAACATTGAGATGGGTCTGTCACAGAGAAAATATTTACATGCTTCTAGGCCTAAATCATATTCGATGCAGGTGTACAGGGACACCACATCTATTGTTGCAAGGACATATGAGGCTTTCCATGGAATACCCTGTATTTTAGAAAGAAAATCCATAGTGTCCCTGCAATAAGAAGGTAAGTTAAAAACATAATCACTGAGAAAGTAGTCAAGGTATATAGAGGAATTGTCTAGCAAGCTTTGGTTTGCTGCAATGATAAGTCTCTATATATATATGTTAATCTACTTGCGGTCGTCAGTAGGTAGTTATAGTTAGGACCTAGTTTCCATAGGAAAAACATTTATTGATTTGCCAATATCTTTGGCGTTGTTTGAGGAATCTTTGCGAAATTTTTAAAACTAATGGGGCACACAGGTCAGCTCCTGTCTTGAAAGTTTCAGGGTGATTCGTCAAGCGGGGGCTGAGAAAAAAGGGGGGCCCCAAAACATGTTTTCTCCAAATTAGTTTCCATAGGATAATTTGGACAAGGCTACAGCCCGAACTGCTGAATGGAATTACACCAAATTTGGCAAAAAGGTAGCTCTTGGTTCAGAAAGTGTTCTTTTCATTAAATGGTGTAATTCCATTCAGTAGTTCCTGAGAAATTCAAATATTTACAGATAATATATGGCGGACGCAAAGGATCCGCGAACCCTCCCAACCTCGAGCCTGACTTCTGATTGGCTGCCAAGACTTCAAACCAGGAAGTGTTGAACAGAGTCACAAGAAAAAAGGTTAAAAGAAGAAAAGAAGGCAGGGTAGAAACACCCTGCTCCATGGGCCAGCTCGGGACCCCGAGGACCAAAAAAAGCATTTTTTTTTAAAATAATTTTGCCGGGAGTCACGCAGGCTCCGCAAATCTTACTGAAAATGTTTTAAAAAATGAAGCACCGTCTTCCCAGCATCATTTTCTTTAAGCCCCTGGGTGGGCCAGGTCCTGGGGGCAATGGTACATTTGTGATGCGGAGGCCAGTGGGGGACTACCACCTCCCCGGGGTTATTTATAAAATTGTAGTGTGAGGGGGGCTCGAGCCCCCACCCAGCCCCAGGGACCACCACCTCCCCAGGGCACCAATTAATTAAATGCGGGGGTCCATTGCGGCCCCGGGGACCACCACCTCCCAGGGGCTATACATAAGATGTGAGGTGGGCCACTTGGCCCCCCTCCAGAAGTCCTCCAAGGCCCTGGGGACCACCTCCCCCCAGGGCCAGCTCCAGCAATGTCCCGGGGTGCCCACCCCAGGCACATTGCAGTTTGCTATGGCATGGCGGAAGTACTGCTCCCACCATGTAATAGCAAACTTCTGCTTTGCTTCATGGAAGCAAGAGCAGGAAAACTACTCCTGCTTCCATGAAGCGAAGTAGAATTGCTTTTGGGCAAAGGGAGCTGCATGTCAACAGCTCTCTTTGTCCAAAAGCAATGCCAGCTCCTGCAGGAGGTTGCGAGGCGGCATGGAACGGGGGGGGGTAGGGGCTCCCCCCGCAGTCCTAAACACAGAGTTCATGCCCTGGGGGATGGGGTCCTCAGGGCTGAGAAGAGTTTGGGAGGGGTGGCAAGTGCCCCCCTTCCTTTCTAAAAAAATTAAAAAAAAACAATTGGCCAGGCCCCGGGGGATGGGGACCCTAGGGCTGATATCGGCTTGTGGAGAGGGGGTGTGGCCCCCCTCCATTATAAAATTAAAATTATAAGAAAAAAGGCCAAGCCCTGGGGGATGGGGTCCACGGGGCCAAAAAAGGCCTTATACTATTTATAAGATAGTGTTGCAGTTGTGTAGTTTTATGTAGAGCTAGTGAGATTGAAGTTCATAATAACATTTAAATTGAGAGTTAGAAAATATACTAAAAAATATCAATTAAAAGTTAAAATTGGAAAGTGAAATGTATTGAAGTACATTGAATTCGTGCATTTGTTTTGTGAATTTGTAATGAGGTCGCGAATCCAGGAAATATTTAGAAAGAGTATACATGCTTAAAAATATATCTTTCGCTGTTGGTTTATAGGTTGGCTCTAAGAAGAGCTGTTGTGTTCATTATGACTCTGTTCCAGATACATGTAAGTCTGGATGCATAGCTTACGGTTGTTGAGAAACTCTCTATTTTCTTCATCTGTAAAGTGAACTCCTTCACTTCTGTAGATATTATGCATGTGAAAACGTAGGTTGTTGTTATAAATAGAGCCCATTTTATGGTCTCAGAGGTAAGCAGAAATAGCTTTATTGACATTCTTCCTAACTTTCTCAATCTGTGGACAGAATTGATTTGACCACTTCCATTTCTGTCTTTGGGATTATATTAAAGTATACAAAAACAGTGTGAGGGAAAAGTGACATCAGCCGTGAAAAGGTGTCCTTCATTAGGATTTCCAATCCTACCCCAGTCAATGTGTCGAGGTGATTGCCACCACAGTGCACAATCATGAGGTCAGGAGGTTGGAGATGCAAACATGTTTAACCAAACACATCAATTGGTGACACTTTAAACTTCTCTGTGCAAACCATTTAATATCCCCATTTTGCAAATCAAGGTCTTTGTCAAAACCTTTATGTTCAGCATACGTTTTGCACCAGTAAACATCGCTGTGCCCTACAATCCATACTGTAAGCATTTTGAAGGGATGTCTGGAAGGAATCAAAAGATGTCTGTAGCTGAGGAAGTCAGTTGGTAGAATGAAAGGTATCTAAAATGGTGGAGAAGATGCTGTTTTTGAGAAAACCGATAACTTATTGACCGTTCATCAACATTGTGCACTCAAATAGGATACCTGTTACTTTGCTGAACAAGTATCTTTTTGATTGGTTATGGAAAAAAGTTTGAAACGTACAGTAGACTGGATAAGCTAATATTTTGCAAAAGTCAACCACACCTGCTGTTAGCATTTGTAACCTAGTGTGCTGAATTTTAATATATAGCGAACTTGTAACCTGCTGGTACAGTTGAATGTTGCAGAAAGTGTTACTATGGAAATTAGTATTGAACAGAATGGGGGAGAGTTGAAACTTAACTGTGGTTTTGAAATATGAAATTCTAAGTTATATATAACTGATATGCTACTGAAGTTTGATTTCCCAAATCAGTACTATGTTTGGAAGTGCTGTGTTCTTAAAGAACAATATTAGTATTATTTGAAATAGGCTTTTGAACTCCCGTAAGGGTTCACAACTCCTTTGCAACTCTATGCTGTTTCACCGCAGTGGAGTCCCAACTCCAATAAATTAGAGAAGTATATTGGGTAGTTTTAAAAGAGAGTAATAAAGGGTTAATATGTTTAACCAAAAGAAATGGGTTTTAGAATTTGAAAAACTGAAGAGAGCATTTTGATTGGTTACTTACATTCATATGTGTTTAAAATGTGAGGGAAAGTTTGCCATCACTGGTTTTACCTTGTTGAGAGTAGTGCACTACATTTATTGTATTGGAAAGAAAATCTTTCAAGAGTTTCTCACATTTTCACAATCTGTATTAGTATTTCAGAAGTGAGTTACATATGTGTAATGTGTGTTCTGTAATGCATAGATGTGGTTCTGTGTTTGTAATTGTACTTTCAACTTCATAATGCATTATTTATAAAGCTTGCAAGCCATTAGAGAAATTTGATGTTTGAAATATGTTATCAAATGTACAAATGTGTGCTGTAGTTTGTTTTATTGTAATGAAATGAAGATTGAAATAGGTTGTGCGTACTAATATGTGTACTTCTTGAGTCTGCAGTCAAAGTACTGGAGAAAAATGAGGTTTAGAATATGTTGTCAGATGTATTGAACTGTATCCCTGTCTATATGAGACTGTAGCTTTGTGCCCTGTATTATGAGTAGAAAGGAATATATACACTTTGATTCAGACAGCACTGTTGCAGTCATCCAGTCCCCCGGCACTGCCCATGAATTTATTTCATAATTCAAGTACTATCCCTGCACTCAACTATTCACTCAGTCAGTTTCCATGGTGTTATTCTATCACCAAGGTGCCTACTATGCACTTTTTCATTCTTTATGACAATACCCATGCACTGATGCAGTTACCCAAGCATTGCCCATGCACTCATATAATCACTAAGCCACTACCCATGTACTGATTTAATTACTCAAGCACCATTCTTCCTATTTATGAAGCTCTCTTTCTCTTTCTGGAGTCTCTTGCCTGTTTCTGCACCCCTCTTCCTTCTTTCTGCACCTCTGTTGCCTCTTTCTGTACCTCTCTTGCCTCCTAGAGCACTTCTCTTCCCTCTTTCTGCATCTCTGTTGCTTCTTTAAGCAACTGTCTTGCTTTTTCCCCATCCATTCACTGAGGCACTACCCATGCACTCATCCAATCACCCAGGCACTACCCATGCACTCATCCAAAGACTCAGCCACTACCCATGTACTCATCCATTCACTGAAGCACTATCCTTGTCCTCACACAATCACCCTACCACTACTCTTAAACTGATCCATTCACTGAGGAACTATCCATGCACTCCTCCATTTACTCAGGCACTAACCATGTACATATCAAATTACCCAGGCACTACTCTCGCACACATCCATTCACTCAGGCACTATGCATGCAGTCATTCGATGACTGAGGCACTACCCCTGCACTCAAGCATTAACTGAGGAACTACCCATGCACTGCTCCATTCACTCTGGCACTACCCATTCACTTATCTGTTCACCCAGTCACTACCCTTGCACACATCCATTCACTCAGGCTCTATGCATGCAGTCATCCAATCACCCAGGCACTACCCATGCACTCATCCATAGCCTCCGCCACTAACTATGCACTCATCAATTCACTTAGGCACTACTCATGCACTCATCCAATGATTAAAACACTATCCTTCCACTCATTCATTTACACAGGTACTATGCATACACCCATCCAATCACCGAGATACTACTCATGCACTCATTCAATCACCCAGTTTCAGTACATACAATGGTTCTATTTTTAACCAGTATATGTGGTTCTGTAAGAACCTTTTTTAAAACAATTTTGAGTTTTTTTGGGATTTTCTAAATTTTTGTTATTTTTTGGGGGGGTTTTTGACTTTTTTAAACTGAAAAATAAAAGTTAACAAGTCCAGCTATAGTGCTTCTAAACAACCAAGAAACACAACGGATCAAAACTCCCCCAAAAATTAACACTTATGTGCTTTTAAAAGATTGATGATGGCATCAATATAAAGTTCCCAAACCCAAAGAGTAGTCAAACATGTTCTGCAGTGTATTCCTGCATCAGATTGGTTACCGTCCTCTTCTGAAGCTTGCTCCTTATTCTCCCATTATTCCTCGTGCAAGACGAGTTGGATGGATGGTCTCAAGGTGTGTCAGCATTGAAGATGTGCCACAGGAATATTGTTTTTCTGAACATCTGGAGAGGATTTTTGTTGCATATCCTGCAGGTGACCTTCCTTGCATTCACCTTCTTTTCTCCCTCTGCACGGTGAAAAACACGCACACAATACTCTCTTTACGTTTCTTCACTGGCTCATCAACTTTATCCATCTCCTCCTGCTGCTCCTCTTCTGGATATGCTGGTGCCATTTTTAGATTAGAAAATAGTCAGAACACCAAAAAAAAGAAAAGATTTTGTAGAGCCTACAAAAAAGCATTATACAGATGCAGACACACCCAAAATAAGAGGACAGGAACAGGTGTTGGATTCACCCTCTAAGAGAATGAAAAGCTTTTTAAAAAATTAAAAGCATTCTTTCCATGTCACATGGAGTCACGTAGGACTCACTCACCCATCACATATATGTCGCAGAACCATAAAATGTGCTAAATTATAAGTATAAATTGCTATTAGCAAATTGTATTTAAAACTATTTTAGTGAAAAGTCTTTAAGCAAAACAGATATTTAAACTTGCAACATTTATATTTCCTACTTTTTCAAATTATGTTGGATTCACGACCCATACACGATCCCAGAAATACGTGCCGGCAGGATTTGCGACTCCTACGTGACTGGTGCGCTATGGTACCGCGTACATAAAAATGTGTTTTAAAGATCTTAAAAATATTTTAAAACTACAGTAATACACATTTTTTGGATTCAATAATAAGCCTCTTGTTAAAAAAATATCTTATTTCAAGATAAGTACATATTTTAGACTTACATTTGTATAACGGATTCATGCACCAAACAGAAAGATTCGCGACTGGTGCGCCATACCGTCGTATCCTTAAAAATCTGTTTAAAACATTTCAAAACAAATTTATAACTTCTATAATATCATTTTTTTGCACTCAGTAATAAACCTCTTCATAAAAAAAATATGAATTTGTTCTAAATATGTATGTTAGACTGACATTCATATAACGGATTTGTGCACCCAATGCTAAGGTTTGCGATCGGTGTGTAACTCTTTTTTGTAAACAAAAAAAAGAAGATATTTATTATAATGAGACAACAAACATCTTTGTATATATATATATATTTAGTAGAAAAAAAGTTTCACTGACGTTATAGTTACAATTAGCATTTAAAAAACCTTAGAAATTTTCTGAAAATACCACAGGTTTTAGGGAGCTTATATTTAGGGATTGGCATTTAAAAAACCTTAGAAATTCACTGAAAAAAACACAGGTTTCAGGTTCATTATAGTTAGGGATTAGCATTTAAACAACTTTATAAATTCACTGAAAAAACACAGGTTTCACGGACATTATAGTTAGGAATTAGCATTCAAAAAACCTTAGATATTCACTGAAAAAACACATGTTTCAGGGACGTTATAGTTAGTTTGAAATTTCACGCCTACAAAACCAGAGAATTTCACCCATTATAACTTGTGCCCCCGCAATGCACTGCTGATCCCGTCACATATTACATCACTCATGACATCACTGATGACATCTCAAATGACATCACTCATGACAAAATCCACATAATCTCTGATGCACCTCCTCACACCCTAATATAACCTTTCATACACCCACTCTATAATACAGACTACCATTCTCAAAACCATAGGCACACCAGTACCAGTTAGTACATATCCACTCACTGATTCATAGTTCTACACATATATCCACTCACTCACCCATACAGTCACTCATACAAACAGTCACTCATCAATAGGGGTGGGCAGAAATGCGTAGTCGCGCTACGCAAAACTCCACGAAACGGTAATACGAAATGGTAAAAAATCTCCGTGAGCACGCAGAAAATCCGCAAACACACGGAATTGCTTGTTCGCGATGCTTTTTTCTTGTTCACGAATGCTGTTTGCGTGCTCGAGGGAAAATATCTCGTGAACATGCATTTTGAGAAAGTGAACAAGCAAAAAATTCCGTGAAGCAGCGGATCGCAGAATTTAGGGCAATTCCGCGTTCTCCGCGGAATGCGAAATAATCCAAATTCCGCAAGCGGAACAGACTTTACCACCCAGGCCTACTCATCAATACAGCCACTGATATATGCAATCATACACCCATAAAGACACTCACACACTGCCAATCACCCATAAAGTTACTCACACACCTACTCAGTCACCCAAAGAATCAATCACACTGCCATTTACTCAGGACGATGAACTGTGTTTGGGAAGTTTCATGAAGATTCTTCAAACTTGGTCAAAGGTAGTAACAAACCAAAAAAAAGCTCTGTCTATGGAAAAGCAGACCTAACTATAACTACCCAGTGGAGACATTAAACATATTAACAAATCAACTGCAAAAAATTAAGTAAATAACCAAAGTAATTAAGTATAACAAACAAAAAAGACATTTACTAAACGCATTATAAAAAATTGCAGGAAATTATATTATATAATATATTATAAAAAAACAAATATATATCTAAAAATAAAAAACAATTAAACACTTTAATAATTAATTATTGAAAAACAAATATTATTTATTCATTACTTAATTAGCTTCCCACACTATAACCCACAGATATAGCAGCTCACACTCAAAATGCAACTAAAATAAATAAGTGTGACAAATTAACACCAGTAATACTCAATTAAATTAATAATTAATTGTTAATTAATTATTGGTCAATTAACTTCCCACCCTGTACCCGCACAAATCCAGCAACCTGCACCTAATATATAACTTAAAAAATTTAACTACTACACAATGTACAATATATAATCAACTAAATAATTAATAATTAATTCATAATGTATTGTTAAATAATTATTACTTAATAACCTTCTCACGGTTTATCCCTACGAAAAATGCACCCTGCACCTAATATCTAACTTAAAAAATATAATTATTAATCAATTGACATAATTAATTCTCAATTGAATAATTATTATTTATTAATTGATAATTCATTTTACTTGTTTACTTCCCATTTTATACCTCTACAAACATAGCTACTTGCTACAACACTATGAATTACTATTAGAGAGTAGATTAAAAATTATAAATCACCTACAATTACAAACTATATTTAAAAATACTATTAACTATCACACAAACAATAACACATAAGATTATTATATGAACTAAAACACAAAGATAATACAAAAACAGTATTCTTTACAACTATATTATTGAAAATTACATTAACAACAATGATATTCTGATCAACAATATTACTTACCTGAAAAAAATCAACATTCTTAACAACAAAATTTATGCATCATGATATTTTTGTATAATAATGCTTTTTCAGATATTTTTGGAACTCTATATTAAAAACTCAATATTTTGCCCAAACACCACTCTAAATGTACTATACAAAGTCAATAGCAAGGTTGCACAAACTTACATAGACTAGCACCCAGAATAGCAAAAAGAAAAATAAACATCCTCATGCTATATTCTTCAGTTTGTTTATTAGGCCTACATGAAAATGCAAATTGCTTCAAGACCTGATGTTATGAATTCTTTAAATTATACATAGAGTGTAGAATTACTTCTTCTCATCTTCATTTTGCAATTTGATGTATTGTTCTTTCGCCTATCGAATGTCTGCATCGGAATGCAAGAGGATCATTTTTACATTTCACAAGTACACTAAATCATCACACATTAAATTATTTCTCATTACCTCATATGTGCATTTTATACTGAAAGCAATCCATTTGTTTTATATATTTTTTTACAGCAGCAGGCTTTTTAATGTTACATGATTTATGCTTTATGATTTACTTTCTAGTTATGTTTCTTTCCCATTGTTGTCTCCTTTGTCTCCCATCCAATGTTCTTCCTTTGCTGTTTTCACTTAAAAAAACTTTGTCGAAGTAAGTGTTGGCACTTTAAAAAGCCAGACCTATTGGCTTTTCCAATTCTGAAATAAAATGAAATGAAAATAGAATGTATAGAGAGCAACTAATACCCTGGTGTGTATACGCTCTAATCCTCAATAACGTTCTAATTCGATAAGGCAATCCAATTTTCCCCAAGGAACTGGGTATAATAGTTATCTCATACAAAATATTCCTTGAGGAATCATTATAAATGAATTATTTCAACAATCTTTAAAGGTCACTGATGTTATCCTGGTGATTAACTACACAGTTTATAGTTGCAGTCCCAGACGTATTGATGCAAAATAGATTTTTATATTCTTTTACTTCATTTATATTTTATTCATTACATTATACACATCATTAATATAAACCACTATATATATATATATGTAAGACTGTCGAGCCTCTGAGGAAAGTGCTAAAGGCACTGAAACGCGTCAGGCAAATCGACGACAAGAAGCTGGAATCACGAATCGGCATGCTGTTGTTGCTCTTTACCAATAAATGGCTTACTGCTACCTGGTGTGGAGTGCATCTATGCCTAGGGGCCAATCTTGGAGCTTTGATGTTTTCGCGGCAGCCCAGCCGTGATAGATGCACCACCCTGTTAAAATTGGGGGCCACGAGCTTCGCATCATACGGAGCCGATATGTGGGACATTGGGTGTGGATTTATGAACAAAACGGCATGCTGAGGCTCATCTGAGGGCTTTAAACTTTTTTCACCAGCTCACAATCCAGGCGCCCATTTGGGATTTTAATTGCGGACTACATGACCCATAAGGCCACGTTGCTCAACGGAGCAGCCCATCAGAGGGCGGGAACTGTGTACTTAATGGCAGTGGTTCAGCTGTGCCTGTAAGACTGTCGAGCCTCTGAGGAAAGTGCTAAAGGCACTGAAACGCGTCAGGCAAATCGACGACAAGAAGCTGGAATCACGAATCGGCATGCTGTTGTTGCTCTTTACCAATAAATGGCTTACTGCTACCTGGTGTGGAGTGCATCTACGCCTAGGGGGCAATCTTGGAGCTTTGATGTTTTCGCGGCAGCCCAGCCGTGATAGATGCACCACCATGTTAAAATTGGGGGCCACGAGCTTCGCATCATACGGAGCCGATATGTGGGACATTGGGTGTGGATTTATGAACAAAACGGCATGCTGAGGCTCATCTGAGGGCTTTAAACTTTTTTCACCAGCTCACAATCCAGGCGCCCATTTGGGATTTTAATTGCGGACTACATGACCCATAAGGCCGCGTTGCTCAACGGAGCAGCCCATCAGAGGGCGGGAACTGTGTACTTAATGGCAGTGGTTCAGCTGTGCCTGTAAGACTGTCGAGCCTCTGAGGAAAGTGCTAAAGGCACTGAAACGCGTCAGGCAAATCGACGACAAGAAGCTGGAATCACGAATCGGCATGCTGTTGTTGCTCTTTACCAATAAATGGCTTACTGCTACCTGGTGTGGAGTGCATCTATGCCTATATATTCACTGAAAAAACCATAGGTTTCACACACGTTATAGTTAGGAATTAGCATTTAAAAAACCTTGCAAATTCACTGAAAAAACCATAGGTTTCACACATGTTATAGTTAGCGGAAATTTTACTGATAAAAAACCAATGAAATTCCCCCGTTATAGTTAGTGCAGGCAACTATAACTCACGCGACCGCAATCCTCTGCTGATGCTAATACTGTATTTAGACACTTATTTGCCCATGTCTTCTTCCATACATTTTTAGCTATACATATATTACAAATATTTTTTTTTCATAAAGACACATATGTCATCAGCAGAAGATTGCGGTCGCGTGAGTTATAGTTGCCTGCACTAACTATAACGGGGGAATTTCATTGGTTTTTTATCAGTAAAATTTCCGCTAACTATAACATGTGTGAAACCTATGGTTTTTTCAGTGAATTTGCAAGGTTTTTTAAATGCTAATTCCTAACTATAACGTGTGTGAAACCTATGGTTTTTTCAGTGAATTTGTACGGTTTTTTAAATGCTAAGTTACTTTACGCCATTCGTGGCGTGCGCGCCCACTTAACGCAGTTCGTTCCGTGCGCGCACGGTGCGCTTTGCGCACCGTGCGCGCACAGTAAGCACGCGGTGCGCTTCGCGCACCGCGCGCCCACTTTACGCAGTTAGTGCTGTGCACGCACGGTGGGCACGCGGTGCGCTACGCGCACCGCGTGCCCACGTTACGCTAGATGGGCCATGTACGCACGATGCGCTTCGCGCACCGTGCGCACATGGAGGACATATGATGCACTTCGTTTTGAAAGGTAATATTTTAATTTTTCGTAATTTTTATAAGCCATGCACAAATGGTGCCCTTCGGGCACCATTTGCACACGGGGTGGACAGAGTGTGGATAATTTTTTTTTTTATTTTTAAAATATTATAGTTTATCGCATCTGTTATAAGCCATGCACAATTGGTGGCCTTCGGCAACCAATTGCACACGGGGTGGGGAGAGTGTGGATCATTATTTTTTTTATATAATTTTTTACCGTACGCGTACGGTAAGCGTAATCGGCGAAATTAGCGGAAAAAAAAAAATTCCGTTTTTGGCCTTGGGGGATCTTTGGGGACTCCCTCAACATGGCTATGTGTGTGGGAGCTGTCTAAACAGCCCCTTTACATGTTTTTGTGCTTTGTATTTTCATCATCACTCTCAGTGCGAGAGAGAAAATGGCGGCCGCCGCTTCCTGGTTTCGGCCGATTCGAATGTTTACAAAGATCTAAGAGCCAATCAGAATCGCGCTCGCGCACGCCACCGTACGCGTACGGTAAGCGTACCGTAAGCGCACCGTAAGCTGGCTCAGATAAATATATTGATTTAAAGGCTATTTTCTCAGAATCTACTGAACAGATTTACACCAAACCTACAAAAGGCACTTCCTTGACCTGAGGACTACCTCTCTGCCAAATTTCAAGTAATTCTGTTCAGCTGTTCGGGCTGTAGCCCTGTCTAAAGGTCCTATAGAAAAATGCATGGGAAAAACGCGTTTTGGGACCCCCCTTTTATCTCAGCCCCCGCTTGACGAATCCCCCCGAGACTTTCAGGGTAGGAGCGGAGCGTAGCGCCCCACCTATTTTGAAAAATTCGCGAGGATTTGTCGACCGGCGCCAAAGTTATTCAAAATAGAATGTTGCGGATTTCATATGGAAACGTGGTCCTAACTATAACTACCTACTGGCGACCGCCAGTAGGTAATATATATATATATATATATATATATATATATATATATATATAAAAAAAAAGGATCACCCCATCATCCCAACTTTGTACTTTATACCTAAAGTGCACAAATGTATATCACCTGTTCCGGGGCGTCCTATCATCTCCGCCCAGAATGGACTTCTTGAATCGATGTCTAAATATGTTGACTTTTTTCTTCGTGAATATGTGGAAGTCCTTCCATCCTACATCAAAGACATTGGCCATTTCCTAACAAAATTGAGAGAAGTTCCTTGGAACTCTGAGTACTATTTTATTGCAATAGACATATGCTCCCTTACACATCTATAAACCACCATGATGGATTGAATGCAATACAACATTTTTTATCTGACAGGAGTGTGAGGTTCAATCAAGATAACAAAATGTTACTGAAAATGACTGAGATATGCTTGTGCAATAATTTTTTCCTTTTCAATAATGATGTGTATCAGCAATTGCGGGGTGTGGCTATGGGGGCATGCTTCTCCCCCAGCTATGCGTGTTCACACGTAGGCTGGTGGGAGAGGCATGTCCTCTGTCACACCCATGGGGAAGGAGTTTCTACAGGTGTCATCCAGTGGTAGCGTTTCATAGACAATTTTTTTATAATATGGCATGGGTCTAGGGAAACTGCTCAGAAGTTTGTTGATGACATTAATGTGAACACACTCAATCTGGAATTTACTGCAACCATCAGTAATGAAAGAGTCAAGTTTTTTTGATGTTGAAATTTATGTTAAAGAAAATACTATACATACTAAACTACACAGGAAAGCGACGGCTGGAAATTCGATTTTGCATGCCTCTAGTGCCCATCCCCGTCACCTCATTAAAAGCATCCCCTATGGGGTGTTTTTAAGGATTCCGAGAATTTGCAGCAGCGAAAGTGATCTAAAGGAATGTTTAGACGTATCTATACAAAGATTTTTGACCCGTGGTTACAAATTGATTGATTTACAGACTGCCATGACTAAAATGCAGAATACAGTAAAGGAACTAGCCTAGACAACTAACATTGAAAGTATAGAATCAGTGGGAACTAGTCTCCCTACTAAAGGGGAGACAGCAGTTAGGTTAATCACCACTTACAGTTGTCAAGAAAAACAAGTTAGAAACATTCTTAATAAAAATTGGCCAATTTTAAGAACAGATATCACGCTAGCTCTGATATTAAGTGAATTGCCAGCTATCACTTTTAGAAGGGCGCCCTCTATGAGGGATTCTCTTGTGAGGACCAGTCCAGAAATAGTGAAATCTTCTAACTGGCTCTCTAACAGACCTGGTTTCTATAAATGCAGTTCCGGCAGGGCCTGTAAGTTTGGAATAAATATTCAAGAACACCCTGATGCATTCTCTCAAACATTATGTAAAATTAAGGGGCTGTTTACATGCAAAACTGACTATGCTGTTTATGTATTACAATACACATGTCATCTACAGTATGTTGAGAGCACTAAGCTCCAAGTTTTTAATCGCATTTTGCAGTATCTTCGTGCTATAGTTAATTCGGATTACAGCTATCCCGTAGCACGTCATTTCAAATTAGTACATAATAACAGTTTGAAAGATCTCAGCTACTATGTGATAGACGCAGTCCCCTGGTCAAAAAGAGGAGGTGACAGGGAAAGAAAGTTACGGCAGCAAGAGAGTCAATACATCCTACTATTAGACACGAAGATTCCTAATGGCCTCAATACGGGAGAGGATCTATACAATTTTTTATAGGATCTACTCTTCCCTAAATCAGTTTGTTGGGCTGGTTGGTTGACCATTCGGTGTATGATTAACATTCTCATACATGAGTGACACAGAGATCTGGAGCCAACAGATGTATGAGTTGATGTTCCTTGCTGCTATGTTGATGATAAGAGAATTTTTTTGAGCCTTTTTTAACTTGATGGGTTTTTATCTTTTTTTTATGCCTTGTTTTTATCGGATTTTAGCTGGTTTTACTAGTTTTCTAGTTTTACTGGTTTTTATTCGGTGATTGTGAGGTGTGAGGATCGGGTGATTATCAACTGAGTTGAAAGAGAAGCATTGCATTTTAGTCTGGTAAAGACTTGAAAAAAACATTTTTTGCACTTTGCACATATGTTTTGCACTTTGCACTTTATAATGGACAATATTCCATGGCGTCTGGCTGTGTGACTCAATATGAGTAATATGAGTGAATCTATTATGATGAATTAATTTGATTTGTATTTTAAATCACTTAACATTTTTTGCACTTATACAGTTGTTTGTTGGTATGATCCCAATAGCTTATGGCACAATGCACTTTCTTGTTATACAGACGATTCCGTACTAGTTGAATGAATTAGTTGCTTCATTAATACCACTGAATTGGGCACTTGCCCTCTCTATCTATTCATAACAAAGCAATTGCTTTTATTTAGTTTTGTGGTTGACACAGTCAGATGTATAATTGTGGTAAACAAACAGATCCATTTTGATGTTATATTTTACTGCTTATATTAGCTGGTAATCTGTATATATTGAAGCCTTCTGCTAAGTGTTGGGAGGGGCCTATTTCGATTTACAACAGTATAAAATCACTGTGTGGTCTTGAGCATGTTATGTGATCAAGATCGGTGTAACCCGGTCGAAACGAGTCATGCTGCTGTCTTATATAAAGCACTTCACTTCAAAAACCTATTGAGAGGTCCGTACCTGATTTCTCGACACGAGTGTGCATCAGGATTGTGGATTTTATATATATATATATATATATATATATATATATATATATATATATATATTATCTACTGGCGGTCGCCAGTAGATAGTTATAGTTAGGACCCTGTTTCCATAGGAAATCCGCAACATTCTATTTGGAATAACTTTGGCGCCGGTCGATGAATCCTCGCGAAATTTTCAAAATAGGTGGGGCGCTACGCTCCGCTCCTACCCTGAAAGTCTCGGGGGGATTCGTCAAGCGGGGGCTGAGAAAAAAGGGGGGTCCCAAAACGCGTTTTTCCCATGCATTTTTCCATAGGACCTTTAGACACAGCTACAGCCCGAACGGCTGAACAGAGTTACTTGAAATTTGGCAGAGAGGTAGTCCTCAGGTCAAGGAAGTGCCTTTTGTAGGTCTGGTGTAAATCTGTTCAGTAGTTCCTGAGAAAATAGCATTTAAATCAATATATATATGTGGGCGGAGCCTAACCACACATCTCATCCTGAGATCTGATTGGCTGTCAGCACTTCATCCAAGAAGTGTTGGCAGCCATCTTGGGACCAATATACATGATAGCACCTCATTAAAAAGCATTGCAGTTAATAGAAGATTTTAAGACTTTAGTTACATTATAAATCATTTGTTGATGGTACCATACTCATTTTAGGAATTGTGGTATGTTCTAAGGTGATTTCACCATGTGAAAAAGCCTTCTGCTGGGATATCATGATTGAGAGAAAAATATTTTCTCATGCTTTTACCACAGAGGTTTGGAAGGTGATCTATAAGCTAAACTGAGAGCTTATTTTCTGTAAATTCACATTATCTTTCTCAGTCATGTGAGAATGAAGTCTGACATTCTCAGTAAAACATGTACATCCAACAAGGGCAGAGACTGTCAGTTGATTCCTTTGTGTTCTACTGCAGCTTTCCAGAGTGTTCCAAAGAACTACTAGAGCGCTAACCGTCCTACTTATGATAAATGTATGGCACACCTGAAGCCATCTTGCTTGGATTAAAGTGGTAACTCTTAAAACATTTAATTTAAAAAGGAACAAAATGAGGTGGTTCATTTTTCCATAAAAAGTATGATTAGTGCTGCATAAAGAAAAATTAGGGCACATTTTGAGTGACTTCTCAAATCCTGGCATGCAGACTGAAACATGCACTTTCAATACCAGCAGCAGTTTTCCCTGGTGAGCAGTAGCTTTACTACAGTGATCTAATGAGCAAAAAGAGTGCTAACATTCTGATTTTATGGCAAATGTGTGACACATTTGAATGCCTTCTTGATGGAATCAAAGTAAAAAACTGAAAGTATTTCCTACTGAGGAGACTGCAGTAAATGAGGAAATTAGGAAACTTCATAACAAATAAGTCTCCCAAGATGGCCACCAGAGACAAAAGAGCCCAAATGTAGCCCAAATATCACCCAGATGTAGCCCAAGTATAGCCCAATGACAGAATGTCCATAAAAACAACTAGAGCACTTACTGTCTTCATTATGACAAAAGTATGGCACACCTGAAGCCATCTTGATTGGAATAAACTGGTAACACTTAAAACATTTAATATAAAAAGGAACACAATGAGGGGGTTCATTTTGCCATAGAAATTATGATTAATGCTGAAGAAAGAAAATGAGGGCACATTTTGAGTGACTTCTCAAATCCTCTTCTATTTCATTAAAAAATTCTGACATGCAGACTGAAACATGCACTTTTAATACCAGGAGCAGACTTCCATGGTGAGCAGTAGTTTTACTACAGTGATCTAATGAGCAACTAGAGTGCTAACATTCAGAATTCATGGCAAATGTGTGACATATCTGAATACCTTCATGATGGAATCAAAGTAAAAAACTGAAAGCATTTCCGACTGAGGAGACTGCAGTACATGAGGAAATTAGGAAACTTCATAACAAATAAATCTCCCAAGATGGCCACCGGAGACAAAAGAGCCCAAATGTAGCCCAAAATCACCCAGATATAGCCCAAATATAGCCCAATGACAGAAGTGTGCAAAACACTTATTATTTTGTGTTTTTGCAGTGTTATATAGTGCAGACTTGTCAGGTATTGGAGTGCTTTACATGAGCATTGGTTACATCACACAAGAACAAATTCATTTTGGTTGTAGACATGGGGAGACTAAGTGATTTGACCAGAATCACAGAATGTCGAGCTGAAGCAGAAACTTCAACCTGGTTCCCCAGTTGCAAAGTCTGCAGTTCTGGAAGTAACACCACATCCTCTCCCCTAAGTGCAACATTTAATCAAGTTGTCAACTAGATAAAAAAACATAAAGATAACAAATAATTTAAAAGTGCTTTGTCGCTATTTGAAAACTCAGAAAATATGTCCTTATTTTAGTCTTTTAGAGCACTAACCATAATTTTGATGCCAATAAGACCCTCTCATATATGTAATTTCTAAAGGAATGCTCTAGGTATTACAGTTTTGATTACATCAAGATGATGTCAGGCGCTCCACACTTTTGTAATAAATATAGAATGTTAGCAATCTAGTTGTTCATTAGGATACTGTTGAGAGGCAAAGGCCAGGGGCACGGACTCTGAAAATTGAAGGCAGGTAGGAGGGTGCAAAGGCAACAATTTAACCACACTGAGCAGGCAGGAAGGGCCGTGGAAGCACAACAGACTATGGAGGGCAGTGGAAAGGGGGGCAGGGGCAACAAACCAACAATACAGGACTTGCAAGAGAGGCTGTTGGAGGGAAGATCTATTACGGGTCAAGGAAGCTAGGGGCGGTCCCCAGAGCCCCGGGAGCCACCACAGAACTGAGCAGGAGAGTGAGTCAGGGACAAAAGGGGCACCTTAATTTGAGCCGGGGTGCCTAGGAACGCTTGCTCCAAAAATGAAGAAAACAGACATATGAGACATGGAATTGGAGGCAGAATACAATGGCAGTTTAATGAGAAGATGCAACTTCAAAGAAACCGCAGAATAGAGACCTAAAGTACAAAATACAGAATCCAGATAATCATACAGCTGTCATGATATTCTCTGTATCTCAATTAATGGACTGACAGAGAGAGAGAGAAAACACATCTATAAATGCATCATGAGAAACAAGTTACACCAAGGAAAATGTTACCTAGGGACACTCACATTTACTCTTAGAGCAAGCATTCCTGTAATTACAATACAACATCTTTTAAATGCAAAAGTAAAGAGAACAATGGTTAAACATAACATGACATTTCATATAGGTAAAATAGAATAAGATACTTCAAGCAAAGCCGAGCAAGACATTTTAAGCAAAGGAAGACAAGAGCTCCCAGTTCTTGGGGAAAACCTGCACAGCCTGTTAACCTACATACAGACGGCGAGGTTGTCCGTCGATATCTGTGGGTGCTCCCTTTTTATATCATTTTGTGGGCTCCTTTGCACGCTACATCTACCTACGTATGCTACCCAAAAGCTTCGTCTGCAGATTTTACCAGACATTTCGTCATTTACCCACTTAATGCTGACAATGGACTGGGTGAAAAGGTCAGTCTCTCAGGCCAATCGCTTATCGTAAGTTCCATAGAGCAAGCAGAAAATAATGGGTATTGTACAGGAATTCAATATATTCATGTATAAAATCTCCTCAGTTCTCCTAACTTGACGCTCTGCGGTTGCCACTTCCTTAAAAGCGGGAAACCTGCCCAGGAAGCAAGTACCAGTCCAGGATGCAGCCTACTGTATGTCAACAGCTTCAGGGGGATGTTGAACTTTGATACCGAGCACGGAGCACTCGGGTAGGGTGGGGGCTACTAGTTTGGAGCAGAAGGCCTCGCAGACCTGCCTTCAGACTGCTATACACTAAAATTGCAGAGCTATGGTCAATTTAACAAAGAGGCCTACATATTGAACAGAAGGGCCTACACAGGGGTTTTATGCTGGCTGAGTGGTAAGGATGTCTCAGGATAATTATATAGCAACACAGGACCCGCTGGTCAATTTAATACGGCCTACAAATGCGGCTGGCAGGGCAAGGACAAGGGTCTCATACTTCAGGTGTGGACAGAACGGGCCAGGGGCCCCCTGTGATACAAAATCTACCCTCCTTCAAGGCTGTGGCAATGTAATAGACCATTGTGGGCAGAAGGAAGAGGCAATGGTAGTACAACCATACATGCCAACAGACCCGATTCAGCCAGGAAACGTCCAATGTTTTTAAGCTCAAATGGGCTTTATTTGATCTGTCTCCTGTCTACAATATCCTCTTTTTCAATGTAACTTAAAGGGGAAAATCAATACCCCAGTTTTTTTTCAAAATCTCCCTCTTACCAAGTTCAAAATGTTCGCAAGTATGGTACATTGGATCATGGAAGGAAATGGGATAGGGACATGGACTTGGATAACAGAGGACAGGAGAGACATGGAGAGGTGCACCAAACTGACCCTGCAGGGCAGGCATCAGGGTTTGCAGCAGCACAATACACCACACAGGGCATGCAGGACGGGAGTGCAGCACAACAATCCATAGAAAGCAAGAGGGAGGGGACAGGACCATGCACATGGACAACAGAGAACAGAGGCAATGGTAGCTAGCTGACCATAATGGACAGACAGGAGAGAAGGCTGCAGCATAACAGACCATAAAGGGCAGGAGGGACGGATCAGGGGCATTACAATGGAACAGACAAGCCAGGAGGGAGGGAGTAGGGGTCTGCACATGTAAACAGAGGGCTGGGGGCAAGGGGGCAGGGCAGGAGCAGCAAGATGGCCATGGAGGTCAGGCAGGATGGGCACTAGAAGCAAGACACACCATGAAGAGCAACAGTGAGACTGTGATGGCATACACACAGACCATGGAGGGAAGGTGGGAGGGGGCCAGGGGCAGCTAACTGACCACACAGGGAAGGTGGGAGGGGCCATGGCAGCACAGAAGACCATGCATGGCAAGTGGGAGGGTTAGTGGCAGCACAATGGCTATGATGGGCAAGAAGGAGGGTGCAGGGGCATGCACAAAGGACGATGGAGGATAGAAGGGAGGGTTAGGACCTGTGCACAGACAAGAAAGTTCAGGGGAAGGGGCCTCACAACAGACCACACGGGGCAGGCAGGAGGAGCAGTTGCAGCACAACAGACCAGGGAGGGCAGAAGGGTGTGGCAGTACAATGGACCATGTAGGACAGGAGGAAGAGGATAGAGGCATGGCATGTGGACAGGCAGGGTGGAGGTGGCAGGGACAGGTTACAGTCATCTGACAATGCTAGGCAGGTGGGAGGGGAGTGGCAGCTCAACAGAACACTCAGAGTAGATAGGAGTGGCAGGTCCATGGGACATGGTGGGCAAAAAGGATGGAGCAGGGGCATGCACAAAGACATCGGAGGGCAGGGGGAAGGAGAATAGGGGCAGCAAGCTAAGCACAGAGTTTAAGCAGGAGGTCAATGATGGGGCATAGAATTGGGCAATGGAGGGCAGGAGGAGTGGACTGGTACATCATACTAAATTGAGGGCAGTGGCAGCACATCAGACCATGCATGGCAGGAGGGAGGAGGCTAGTCCATGGTTTCACACAACAGAGGATAGGGAGGAGGGGGATGGGGCAGCAAGCTAACTGTTCAGAGAAGGCGGGTATTAGAAACTTTATTGTTTTTAAAACATTTTGTCTGTGCAAACTACTTAAAATATGAACAAGTATGCAGCATAATCTCACTTTTATTCAGGAAGAAGAAGACGTTAGTGACTGTGACTCCGGGCTCACTTGGCAAAAACACCCCCTGACCCTCCACCCCCTATCGCAAAATGTAATGCCCGTGAAAAGGGTAGGTGAACACAGTGTTATATAGAACATAGTCCTGAGAGCACGATTGAAAATGAAAACTAGATATAGTGTATGGTATAAACTATGCACCAAAAAGTGTGATATAAGATGAACCAGGCGTGAAATATAATATGCAATACATTGTGCGCAATGACAGATTCATTGGAGAGCGCGAGATAGCACAGGCACTAGCGTGTGCTATGCGATATGCGCCTTGGAGTGTAATATGCACAGGGCAGTGTTGTGTAACCTAACTAGTCTCTAAAGTTGTAATATAAAATATGTGCTGGGGAGTGTAACGTTGCATATGCACTGTGACAAAGATATGGATCCCAAATTGTAATATGTATGGCATAGCACTGTGCGTTATAACATAGGCATCGAGGAAGGCACGTTAGATGGGGCAATATAACCCGTGCGAAGACAAGTGTTGCATGACATTTTCACGGGGTGGTGTTACAGTGCACATGGGCTAGAGAGTGTCATAGCATATGCACTAGCTAGTGGAATACAATACAGAGGTGTGTGGCACTCGGCAGGCAATGGTGGGTGTAACACAGCATTGGGCTCTGTCAGGAGCGCGCTGTGACTCGCAAGTGATGTTCGTCCCCTTTCCAGAGAGTAAAATAAAAAGTATTACACATCCGGCAGTGGATGTGTGTTTTATTAACTGTGAGGGGGGTTTCTTGCATAGTTTTGGTCGAATTTTTGTCAAATCCCCTTTGAATGGCTTGGTGTGCATGTGTATTAAATGTGCCCGTCAATAGCTACCCATGTTTGTATAAATAAACGACAAGGGTGTCTACCGGGATTAGGCACGGTAGAGCATCAGACATGTCAGAGCTTCACTAGTGGTGTAAATACATTCCACGTGGATTAATTGCATGCATAGTCGCCTTTTAATGAATATCACGCAAATCGTCATGGTGATAGGTACGTACGGTTTGTCCAGCATGTCCTAGGTGTGTCTATAAATATATATTTTTTAAAAATAATAAAAAACAGTGGCCGGCCCTGGGGATTGGGGTCAAAAAAATATAATTAGGAGACAGGCCCTGGGGGATGGGGTCATCAGGGCCAATAAATTAGAATAAGAAGGGGAACCACACAGCCCCCCTTCTTAAAAAAATAAAAAAAATAAAAGACTGGCATCGTGCCGGAGGCCATGCCCCCTCCATGCAGCACTCTGCAAACGCGCCCCCAACAGGCATCTCCAGTATGCGCCAGGGAGCTGCGCTGCAGACAGGTGTTCTGAGGCCAAGCCCCTTTTTACACCTCTCTGCAACGCAGCTCTGTGGCGCTTACTGGAGGTACCTAGTGGTCTAGTGTGACCCTAGGGACCCTTAGGATTCAAGGGGACTTAATCTCTCAACTTAGAACAGCCACAGGGCGCGTTTACACAGTGGTGAAGGGAGGGGACGGGGCCTGAGGTGACGTGTGCAAACACGCACCATGGCACGTTTTAAATTGGGGATATAATTTCCCTTCAATACTGAGGGCCCCTGGGGGCTAACTAGCCCACCAAGTGCTTCCAGTAAGCGCCACTGAGCTGCATTGCAGAGAGGTGGTCCAGGCCGTGCCACTTTTTACACCTCTCTGCAACGCAGCTCTGTGGCACTTACTGGAGGTACCTAGTGGGCTAGTTGGACCCTAGGGACCCTCAGGACTCAAATGAACTTAATCTCCCAACTAAAAACGGACACAGGGCGTGTTTACACAATGGTGAAAGGAGGGGACGGGGCCTGAGTTAACGTGTGCAAAAACGCCCTGTGGCCTGTTTTAAGAGGTAGTTTTTAATCCCCATGCCCTATTATATACTAGGGGCTTATAGAGGAGGTAAGGCTAATCACAGGGGGACCCCAACGAATAATGTTCCCTAGTGTATGTAGGTGTTTTCACTGTATTCTTTTAACATAGCACTGGCTCTAGGACTGGTTAGTCAGACTCAGTTACCACCAGTATCCGTCTGAAAAAGTTGAGGGTACAGGATGATTTTGCAACAAGGCTTCTTTCTGCTCTTCTTTTTGTTCTTTCTGCACGTTATCCTTCTTCCTGCACTTATCTTCGTATTTGAGGACTTCTGTTGCTTCTTTCTGCACTTCTTTTGTTTCTTTCTGTGCATTTTTTCTTCTTTCTTCACATGTCCTATCTCTGTAGGCATAGTTAGAAATTAGCATTTAAAAAACCTTTGCAATTAACAGAAAAAACCATAGGTTTCAGGCACGTTATAGTTAGGAATTAGCATTTAAAAAACCTCAGAAATTCACTGAAAAAACCATAGGTTTCAGGGGTGTTATAGTTAGCTGGACTTTTCACTTGTACAAAACCATTGAAATTCCCCCGTTATAGTTAGTTCAGCTAACTATAACTCGCGCGCCCGCAATGCACTGCTGATGACGTCACATATTACATCACTCATGACATGGTCAGTGACATCACTCATGACATCACTGATGACATCTCAAATGACATCACTGATGACATCACTGATGACATCATCCTTGTGATAGAGTGGCAGACCTCCTCTCACCCTAATATAACCTTTGATACACACATTCAAAAATAGAGACTAAAATTTTCAAAACAATGGACATACCAATACCAGTTACAACAACCTCTTCAGTAATTCTAAGATCCACATACACATCCACTCATTCACCAACAGTCCAATACAGTCACTCATACATGTACTCACTCATCATATGTACTCATACACCTATACATCCTGTTACACAATGCCACTCATCCATAGTTACTCACACACATAGTCACTCATGCTAATAAAGAATCAATCATACATTTACTTGCATATACAGTTATACACACACCACCACACTTACTTCTACGGAAACTTACACATACTTAGTCTTTTAAACAATCACTTATAGAAACACATACTTATTCATACAGGAACTCTTTCAATCTCTCACTCTCACATATACTCACATATATACACCAATAGTCACATATACTAGTTTAAAACATATGTAGTTACTCATAAAGACACTATTGAGACAGTCATTCACTCACTAACACACCCATACACACACTCATCCACCCATACAGTCCTGCACACATACTGTGTTCAACACATACAAACAGTGAGTCACTCATTCATGCACCTATGCACTACATAATACCCCCACCGAACCATGCAGACACTCAGACTGATACTCAAAAAACCAACTAATAACCTATATAGACACCCATGTAGCTACTCACCAACCCATGCAGCCACTTATACACAAAGTGAGAGACTGATACAGATATTTACATATTTAAACATTACTCACTAAGCCATGTATTCACTATGATACACTTAATCAGTCAGTTACACAATCAATTTTTCAAAAACAAATCATCCATTTAGACACTTATATACCCATTTATTCTTCCATCGACCTTGAGATATACATATATAAAACATATTTAATTTTCAGAATAACACACATTCACTGGATGATGTCATCAGTGATGTCATTTGAGATGTCATCAGTGATGTCATGAGTGATGTCACTGACCATGTCATGAGTGATGTAATATGTGACGTCATCAGCAGTGCATTGCGGGCGCGCGAGTTATAGTTAGCTGAACTAACTATAACGGGGGAATTTCAATGGTTTTGTACAAGTGAAAAGTCCAGCTAACTATAACACCCCTGAAACCTATGGTTTTTTCAGTGAATATATATATATATACGCATATTCACTGAAAAAACCATAGGTTTCAGGGATGTTATCGTTAGTTGGACATTTGACTCATATAAAACCAGAAAAATGTGCCTGTTATAGTTAGTTGAGCTAACTATAACTTGCGCACCCGCAATGCACTGGTGATGATGTCACATATTATATCACTCATGACATGGTCAGTGACTGATGACATCTCAAATGACATCACTGATGACATCACTGATGAAATCATCCACGTGATAATCTGATGCACATACTGATGGCCTAATATAAACTTTGATACACGCACTCTAAAATACAGACTACTATGTTTGAAACCATACACACAACAATGCCAGATACTACATACCACCCACTATTTCCTAGGTCTACACTCACATCCACTCACTTATACATGCAGTTACTCATCAATACCATCGGCACCCATACGCGCATTACGTCATCTACATATAGGGTCGCACCAGCTGCGCATTCCGTATGCGACGAGTGCACACTGCCAGGCCCTGTGTTACGTCATAGACGTATGGTATCGCGCCGGGTACGCCATTCCCTCATTAATTTTTTTATGCTTTAAAACTATATCTAAATAAGTTTAAAGTGCATATGAGAGTAAGCGATAATCTAAAATATTTTCCACATTTATATATTTCTAACAGTGATAAACTTATATTATGGTAAATATATTTTCTCAAAATCGTGTTGGGTGCGGCCTCCTTGCGCGCTCGGTGCACGCTTGCCATGTGACCTTAAAAAAAGCTTTTGATTGGTTCATAACATTTCCCATTGTAACAGTTGGAGGACCCCACCAATTTTAGTCATTCTCTCTACACCATTTGATGAGAGAAACCTCTTCTGCTTACAGAGCTTTTTTGAAAACAATCATCTTGATCAATAATCATGCTCTGTGCAGTAGCCTTCCATGTGTGATACCCATGCTTCTGAAATGTTACATCAAAAAACAAATGTGTGCTACACAATGCCCCTGGTGTGTGTATGCGCACATTATTGTGCTGCCTTTTGGCCTGGGTTTTGGTGGCTCGAGTGCACATCCTAGATCACATGTGACAAACAGTAAAGAGTAATGTGTAGATTTGTGTTGCAGTATGCTCTGTTGTCAGGCTTTACCAGTATAGTAGTGTGTCATATGTGAGACTTTCAGATTCATGTGTGACATGCATTGCTTAACTGTAATGATCGTTATCACTGTGTATGATGTAGCCTCACTGCTGATCCTCCCTCTATCCGAGCACATTCACATGGGTGCACTTCACAATAGCAACACTTTCAATAATACCGCACACCATTGACATGCTTGTCTGCGCATACCCACAAGCTTGACAACGACATGTGATGTTGTCCATTCAATGTTTTCGGACAGCATCTCATTAGCGATAGTTGCCGCCCTCCCGGTACATGCTACATTGATGTAAATTGCAGATTGTGCGACGTCAAAACTTCAACAGGGACACTCACATAAGTACACTTCCTGCCCAGGCAGGAACTGAACAACGCCCAGGTCCCCGGAATAATTATTCACACCCCTACGCTGGCCTGGCGTACGCAAGCCCAGCCCACTTTGCATACGTATAAATAGGATAACGACAATGCCACATGTCCCAGTTCTTCCACACTGCTTTAGGTGATATGGCCGCATCCACCTCGCATATCACAATGCAATATAAAAAAAAGGTATCCATGAGGTGTACATCATCGTGGCAATCAAAACACCATCTGAATTGTGAACCCTGCTGAACTTCGTGTTTGGACACAAACTAATGACAGCAGGTGAGCAGTGGGGCCTGAGTGCACAGGGCCTGCAATTCAGCGCGGTGCGGACGAAAGGAATGGGGTGCATCAGCTTGGGTGCACAGGTGTTGCCGTGCGTAATGATGTGATCTCTGACATCACTCAGTCACATCTCTCTCTCATTTTAAGGACCTGCTGGACTGTACTGTAGGCCTGAGCCAGAGGTCAGAGCTGCCCTACTGACACGTGGCGTTGGCTTTTCGGGCACTGTAGTGAGATGATTACTAAGTGTACATGCACACAGACTTGCCCAACTGCATTGCACGCGCACATTATCCTTCTAGCATGCGCTCTGTTCCTTTGTATGTGAACGTTGGCATAATATATTATTATTTACCCTTGTGTATTCTTGTGCACTCCAACTCCTCTTTGAACCACGATTACCACTAACAGTTGGTAGATCGTACTGCAAGAAGGAAGGATGCACTCAACTGGTGTTCTCTCTTAAGCTTGAAATAAACCTTAAGACGTTTCCACCATTATATTATATCTCCCTTTTTAAACACTGAGTTAGTGGCACTATAATCGACGGAGCGAGGCCCTGGGCATTCTGACGCCTTCCATCGTGGTATCAAGACACCGTCCCCGACCGGAGACCTGCTGTGCCACCCTAAGAGAGTTGGAGCTCGCACCGGCAAGTCGTTGGACACACCAGTTGTGGCAGGTGAGCAGTGAAGCCTCGGTGTGCAGGAGCTGCAATTGAGCACAGTGCGGGGAAAGGGGCTGGGGTGCAGCATCCTGGGTGCACAGGTGCAGACAAGCGATGTTGCCGTAGATAATAATATAATCTCTGGCCTCATTCATATCTCTGTTTCATTTGAAAGACTTGCTGGACCGCACTCTTTCTCGAGGACCCCAGCGTCCCAGACACACGGTGACGGGAGTTGAACAGTGAGGGCTGGGTGCAGTAGGCCGATGCTCAGTCTCCTCCTCCCTCTGTTCTTTTGACTCTCCCTCCCCTTCTCCCTTCCACCCACTTGCTCTCTGTCCCATTCTCACTTTCTTCCTTTCATTCTGACTACCTTTCTTTTTAGGTCTCGTCTACGCAGTGCGCATGCACTGCATAGGAGACCTTTAGTCGTCGTGCAGCTCTTTTTAAAAAAGCACATACTCATGCTTGTGACGGCATACGGCTTGCGGGAGTGCAAAGCCACGCACCACAAGCACGAGTATGTGCTTTGAAAATGAGCAGGATACGCGATCACACACCCGCTCATCGCCAGCGCACTCACTCAAGCGCCTCTGAGCACCACTCGTGTGCTTTTTAGGTCTCGCCTGAGCATGTGCTGTCGGAGAGACATTTAGTATACGGGTTTACAAACTGCTGCCACAGCCGGCCGAGCGCTTGCGTTCACGCGAGTGTGCACGCGCGCAGCCGTCATCTGCCTCCCTTCCAGCACGATCACTGCTGCACGAGCACCACTCACGTGATTAACACAGAGCGCGTCCGATCACTTTCGCTTTCATATACAACTTGCATGGCGTCCTCTTGTTCTTTTCTACTTCCTAATTGGATAGCGCAGGCAAGGCATCACTTCCTGTTTCATCTCCAGCACCTGGTCCAAACTGAGATTAATTGAGCTTAATTTGTGTCACTCCTCCGATCACGGTGTTTCAGGTACTTTTGGTTGTTTCTTTGCGTTTTGCCCGTGTTCCTTCTTCACCCTCCCACTCACCACTTTCCCATGCTGGTGACACCCCTCCACCCCTCATCGTCATCCGTGCAGTTAAGAGCTTCTGTTGATACTGGAGAGCAGGACTCAGCCACTTACTCGAATGCAGTTTGATCTATTTTAAGACTGAACAATGCTTTTAATTTAATTGCCAAATCTTTGTTCTGGTACCCAATATACACACTACTCTGTTCTGTTCCCGCCTCTTGTGCTCACAGAATGCCCTTCTGTGATTCCTGTCCCCTCTGAACACTCACTGTCCTGTCTAAACACACTCTGATTGATCCCTCTCCTCCATGCCTCCTTTTAAGCACTAACTGATATTGCTGCCTCCTCTGCTCATACATAGCCCTCTCTGCCCCCACTGTTCTCTCTGCCTCCCCCGAGCACACACTACCTCCTCTGATACCTCGTCCTCTGAGAACCCACTGCCCTCTGCTCCTTTCTCCTCACAAATTGATACTCTGCTGCCGTCCCCTTCTGCTTGCACAGTGACCATCTGCTCTCTCTGAACATTCACTGACCTCTCTGGACGCACACCGCCCACTCTGCTTAAACACTGATTACCTATCCTTCTTGTTTCCGTGAACACTAACTGTTCTTTCTGCTCATACAAAGCTCTCTTGTGCTCACCATTCTTTCAGCTAACACGCTGTTCACACTCGGATTCTCTGCTCCCTGCCCCCTCAAACATTGACTCCTTTTCTGATCTGTCCCCTCTGAAAACTCATCGCCTTCATTACTCCCGGTTTCTTCTGCTCACGCGTTGGTCCTTCTACTCATACACTGCCTCCTCTGCTCCCTGCCTCTTCTAGTCCCACCCTGCTCACTCATAGATACATCACATTCTAATTCAGAGAATCAGGATTTGAAATCTATTGATGGTAAACTCCACTTAGTTGGAAATTCAGCCAGAATGACAGCATACATTTAGATGGTTGGCAGCCTTTTTGGATTTAAGCGTGGGATACCCTCTAGAAGTAGAACACTACTTTTCAAACACTCGTTTGTGGATATCCGCACATCTCTTGCCCAGGAAATACTCGCAGTTCTACATCAATGATGGACCTTTCCGGGGTGGAAATGAGGCGCTCCTGTATTTGTTAGAAGTGGAGATGGAGAAATGGTAATTGTCAAACTGCCAGTCCTCGTGGCTTTTGCACTTTCTGGAAAATCTGTATGAGTTAAGTAAGTATGTGTTATTACCACCTTTTGAAGGAGGGTATCCTGAATGTGTTTGGTGGAATTCAAACTTTGTGACCTGCAGATCAGTTCATAGTTCAGTGGCATGCTTTCAGCTCACTGATCTATCACGAATGCTCCAACTGTATTTCCCTGGATCAGCTCCCACATTTCAGTCTTTTCTATATTTTGATTGCTAAGACATTTTTGCCATGCTTGAGTGAAAATTCCTTGTTTAAATGTAATGTGTGGCATGCATCTGTATGTACTCTAGGCCTTTGACACTGAATGCTTTTATGACTGGGACGCTTCACTTAAAACTTGGCCCTTGTGATTAAGGGTGCAGCTTAAAAACACCTAAGCTAAAAACCTGTGCTAAGCTTCTTGTGCCGCACGACTGGAATTTTGCTGTTTCTGTCATTACATCCAGATATATGATACATCAAGCAACATTACACTTACAACAAGCCTGAACTACTGACTTTGTCAATGGGTGTTAGTTGCAGCCTGAACCTATGTGCCATCTTATGAGTGGGTGTTAGAACTTCATAATGCATAACTTGTACAACAAGCATTGGCATAGCCAATAGGTCTCGCATTTGGGACTTTATAAGTGTTTAGCCATGCAACAGTTGGTGTTGTTGCACCAAGGATATTATGCTGCATAACTAAATACATATACGGTCCAAAAAGCGAGACCTTTTGGCTATGCCAATGCTCGTTATACAAGTCACGTGGAGGTGAGCTCACACTCTCTGCAGTAGCCACTGCTACCCCATTCACTTGTAAAAGCAGAATTAAACCTGCCCCGTTGATTATCTTTGACCCTCTCCCTTCCGGACCGCTGCATGGCTCACCCAGCGCTTTCTCCCTTCGTCATGCTTGAAGACGGGTTTCCCGGAGGCAAGCACGGAAGGAGGAAGAAGGACGCGTCCCGCCGGCTTGCAACGTGCAGGAAATTGTGCTTTTATAAACACATCTCATCTATATACAATATTAATTACGAGCACTATCAAAGCATTGTCCACCAGTATTTCTGATTTGCCAATGCTCTTTTTTGTCAAGATTTTTGCAAAACATTATTCTTGGTGATGATTCTGGTCCCTCATCAATCTAAAACAATATATTGGCTACAAGAAAAAACAAGCATAGGCATAGCCAATAGGTCTCGCCTTTGGGACCTTATAAGTGTTTAGCCATGCAACAGTTGGTGTTGTTGCTCCAAGGATATTGTGCTGCATAACTAAATACTTATAAGGTCCCAAAACTGAGACCTATTGACTATGCCAATGCTTGTTTTTATTTTATTTTAGCGTGCGCATTCACACAACTTCCGGGCTTGTTATTTCATTGTATTTATTTTAACGTTTTTGCAGCGCCTAAGTGGCGGCTTACGAGAACTTCAGGGCGCGTGCTGGTATTGCCTGTTTTCTGATGCCAGCTCATGAGCGCGGCTTAAGGCTGCCTCTGGTCTCATGCGGTGAGCCAATGGTGGTGAGTTTTAGGGATAGGAACCTCATACTGTGAGCAGGAGCCAGTGTCACTGGGCAGAGTGCCTTGGGTCAAAGGGCAAGGACCCTTTAGTCTCTTGCAGAGAGCGCTTGCTTGAAATGTACAGTGCGCAGGGCTTTAAGTGGTCCAGGTGCCTCCTGGTCGTAGACCTGCCAGCAATTAACAAGCATTTGCAATGCAATAGGTCTCACATTTACGCGTGTTTGAGCTATTGACAATGCAAATAACAATGCCTTTCATTTTTGTTTTCGTTTTAAAAACATCAATAAAAGGCATTGTCATTTACAATGCCAATAGCTTAAACTTGCGTTAATGCGAGACCTATTGCATTGCAAATGCTTGTTCTCTTGGACATGGCACACATACTTATGTTTCTTTTTTCTCTTGCAGGTTTTGTACGCTGCTTCCGGGGGAGTCCCACCCACTTCTTTCAAGTTTTACTGTTGTTCGAATAAAGTTAAGTTTCCATTTATTTGTGTTGGTTTAATAAAAGTTATTTTTTTCACCAATAAATAAGTGAGTGTATGGGTCTTCTTTTTCTGACAACACTTGTCTGTAGTTTATTGTGAAAATCAGCGGTTGATAGTAGGTTATGAGGGAAAACATTTTTAATTTTGCGGTGCACCTACCAAATATAAACCAACAGACAATTACATAAATGAAGCCTCGGTAAATCTACAACGGCAAGGGTTCTATGAGTGTATCACTTTATAACACCATCAGTACTGCCCGTGTGATTACAGAACCAATAAGGCACTGCCTAGGGCCACAGAGGCTTCAAGGACTGGCGAGGCCCACCCTACATATTTAAGTAAAGTCCGGGAGGTTGCCGATCCCCGGTCTTGAGTTGGCCTCGAAGCCCCCCGAACAATTCATAAACAATACCCGGGGAGGTGTCGATCCCCTAGTCTGCGAAACGTCTCTGTGCCCTCCCGCGCCTATTTTACATGTGAGATTAAGGTCCCCAGTGCTGCAGAGACCCCGTAATATAATAATGGGATTGGCCCCGGAATATTACCCACCAGTGGGCTAATTTAAATGAACAGGTGAGACCCCGCTTCATTTGTTTTTCTCCATTTTTACCATCCGGATCCGCTTTATTGAAGCAATACGAGGTTTTCCTCCTCTCGCTTCAACAAGGCAAACAAGAATTTACTATCACAGGGTGGAAGCAATGCTCCCTCCCTGTAATAGCGAACATAAATGTCCCGCGGATGCACACCCTGGGACATTGTATGACCTGTGCCTGGGAGGTGGCGCTCCATACGGCCATGATGCATTGCTTAATGCATAACTACAGAATTAGTATGAACGCAGACTAACACTACTTGCACACGTGTAGTACAGCAACCAGAGTGTAGTGAAGAGGCAGAGGAAGCCCAAAATCAAAAAATATACATCCTACCAGAGGTAGAATCACATAGTTTGATCAGCCGACGACCCCGGGATGAGTAGAAACAGCTTCACCAAGAAAACAGGTCTTCAGCAGCACGCAAGGAAGCTCAAAATATTGGTGAGTGATGCCTTTGTTTTACCTGCTCCCGCTCGTCGCCAAATTTATGTAGTGAAGAGGAAGACAGCAGTGGATCCGATAAGTAGATTTATTGCAGGAAAAAAGACAGCTTAAACAGCCACCAACAGGACCAGACAGCAAGGCAACCGTCTTCTCCAGCACAGTGTACAAACTCCCCAAGATTCTCCTCATGACAGCCCTACATTCTAACATTACATACTTACATTATAGTAGCATTACATACTAACATTCTACTAGGACTTACATTGGAATACTACACAGAGCATATGACTTTACAGCAGCGAGCTCATGGTTTCATCCACGAGTCTTGAGACCGGTAGGGGTGAGTAGTTCGCTTCCCACTCCCTGTATTGTATAAATGCAAACTAACACTACTTTCACAGGTATGCTACAGCGCCCACAGCACATCACTTTACAACAATGAGCTCACGGTTTAATCCCCGAGTCTTCAGACCAGTAGAGGTGAGTAGTTTGTTTCTCACTCCCTGTATAGTATAAACGCATACAAACACTACTTACACAGTTATACTACAGCGGCCAGTATGCTACAGCGCTCACAACCCATCACTTTACAACAATCAGCTCGGTTTGATCCCCGAGTCTTCACACCGGTAGGTGTGAGTACTTCGCTTCCCACTTCGGGTATAGTATAAACACACTGTAGAGGTCAGTAGTTTGCTTCCCACTCCCTGTATGGTATAAATGCCTACTAACACTACTTCCACAGGTATGCTACAAACACCAGAGCACATCACTTTACAGCAATGACCTGTCGCCAGATCCACTGACCTGAAGTGATGCCCAGTCCACGGGAACGAAGAGAGCTCTCCACACTCCCCAAAGACAGCCCCCGTGATATGGAAAAGAGATTCTCTCATATAGGAAGGCTATCCCAGGGAGATGCGGGGAATGATATCTAACCCAGGTAGCCTCTTTTGAATCCCCAAAAGGTTCAAGGAAAGCTAATTCAAAATGAGTGTCCTAGGAGAGAAAACAAGAAATGCCCCAAATGAAATCCTATCCCCTTATGTAAATCTCAAAAACTTCGTAAGGATATTATGCCTGTCCCGCAGAGACAGTCGTTCCACTTACCAGCCAGATTTGATAAGGAACGTATGAACTGTGTGAGTGATTCGAAGAACAAGGTAAATCAGGGACATCAGTTATTTCCTTCACAGTCCGCAGAAGATCCGAAGAAGAAGAGGCAGATAAATCCAAAAAGGTTTGCTTTCAATGTCCAAACATGTTTAAAGACGTAAGTTCCACAAAAAGTCTGACTTTACAAATTCGTAGGCCTCTTAAGAGCATTCACAGTCTATTACTGAGAACATATGGAGATTTCCAAACATAAGGACTTTGGCACAAAATAAAAAGTATGGTTCAATTTCCCAAAAGTTATTTTATTTCGGGGGCGTTTATTCAGCCCAATGTTGCCACTTGATATTGGGGGCCAGGAATGTTTATGAATTGGCGCTTAAGCCCAAAAAATAATCAGAGAGGTGCTACTGTAATAAACATGGTCGCGCATTAGATATATACGCGACCGCGGTTGCAGCGAGAAAAAGGACGCGGCCGCGAATTACCTTCAAACGCGGCCGCGGAGTCACACACTGCTCAAATAAAAAAATAGCTGCTGCTCATTAAATGCCTTTAGCGTTACTGCGCAATAACAGGCAAACGCTCCATCCACAAAAAGAATCAAGGAGCAGTAGCGTGCCAGCTGGCAAAAGAAAAGGAACAAAAAGGATTGGCAGCCAAAAAGAAATAGGATTTAATACCTCCACAGCCAAACAGGTTTCAGCCATAGCAAGGATGATCTCCATGAAGGAAGTGGGCGTGGTCTCAAGGGTGAAGTTTCCGGAAGCCAAGCACTGGGTCCATCTGCTGGCCTGCATTTATACCCTTAAGGGAGCGTGTATACATTCCTGTCCTTCTTCAGTCCCTTAAGGGAGCGTGTATAAATTCCTGTCCTTCTTCAGTCCCTTAAGGGAGCGTGTATAAATTCCTGTTGTTCTTCAGCATGGCAAGGGAATCTCGCAAAACTTTCTCTATCTCTTCAGAGCAGGCATTGCTACCCCCAACTAACAGTGGGGCCATTTGATTGTACAAGAGGCTTGAGCTGTGACATGACCTCACGGTTTAGGCTCTCGGTTTCATACCCGAATGTAGCAGCATCTCATCTCAGCACCATGTCACTCTGAGCAACACCGCACCTTCAGTCCAGTAGGAGTGACTACTTCGCTTCGCACTCCCCCTCCTCCTGTTTCCTACTCTTTTTGCCCTTTTTCCCCCTTACTCGTTTCAATGGATTCACAAAATTGGCTGCCAACACTTCCTAGTTGCAACCGCTCGCAGCCGATGAGCAGCAAGCTTGTGCTTGTAACGCCTCAGCCAATCAGATGGCATTATTCCAAAATATCGATATCTGTAAATTGTGATAGTTCTCCAAAACTACTGAACAGATTTATACCAAATAAACAAAAGCGTGCTTTCTACACCAAGACCCTTCTCCCTGCCAAATGTGGGGTAATTCCGTTCGACGTTTAGCCTTGTCTAAAGTTTCCTATGGAAATTAACACGTTTTGGGACCCCCCTTTTTTCTCAGCCCCCCTCAACATAGGAGCTAATATGAACAAAGAATTAGTTTGGAAAATTTCATGAAGATTCATCAAACGACGCCAAAGTTATAAGCAAAACAAAAAATGCTCTTCCGATGGAAACTTGGACCTAACTATAACTACCTACTGGCGATGGCCAGTAGGTAATATAAATATATATGTATATATATATATATATATATATATATATATATATATATATATCTACTGCAACTCGTCTTCACTTTCTTTTCTTGATGAAACAAACGAGCGCAGACCCAGTAATTCTTGTGCTGTATTTTATTTAGCCCATTACGCGTTTCGGGCGATCCCGTCCTTGATCACATGACATATATATATATATATACAGCTCAAGAAACTTCACTCGCAGAATGAAGGGGACCGCACACAATCAAGGTTCTCGGTTTTTCAATTTATTTTACCGAGATAAACGCCAGGACGCGTTTCGCCATTCGCGCCTTTTTCGACTGTTTACACAGTGCAGTTCATCCGGTGCAATTATATCCAGTTTACTGCTAGTGTTTCCGGTTCTCATGCAAATACCATGGAAAACAGACTAAACATAAATATCAGCGCTTCTCTCGCGCAATAACATGATTATACTGACGTTATAATACGCTTAATAATAAGAGAATGTGGGGCAGCAAAGTAATATAATTCATTCAGTAATTATTTCACTATTGTTGCTGTGCTGCTTAGAATCAACGAACATCAAGTCTCAATATTAAATACCTTCATCAAGCCCTGTATGGGCATAAAGAACATAAAACAACAAATTATAAGATAACAAAGTGAATATCCACATACATGAAATATTAACTGTATTACACGAAGTTCATTTTTTATTATATATATTGTCAAGTCGATGTAACCTGGGTGTTCACCTACTGTGTATATTTGATTGTACATGTTTTGTTTTCTCTTTTATGACTTTATAAAGTCGAAATAAAGATTAAAAGTAAGTAAAAGAATATCCACATACATTTCATGCTTATTGCAGAATTTTTTCTCACAGGATTTTTCAGGTTCTCAACACTTGATTAATGATTATTTCAAAGTCGTTTTTTAGAAGAATTTCATCTGATGCGGAATTCGCAACAATGAGGGGGACGAGGCAGATCCCTGACAACAAGAAGACAAAACGTGGCAGGAAATCGAGAAGGGGGGGCCGCATTCAATCAAGATCCAGGTCAAGGTATTGCGGGGCAAACCCGCAGCAAGAGGGGGTTCAAGAAATAGGAGCTAATGAAGATTTAACCATCATTAATTTAACCTCAAAAAAATTAACGGAGGATCAACAATTAGTATTAAAGAAAGGACTGACTTTCTGCCCATCAAAGAGATGTGAGTACACACAAACCCGCATTGACTTATATCTTTTCACTAGGAAGCTAAAATTGCAAAAATTCTTTCAACTTAAGGGCGCATCACATGGCACCGGTGATCAATCCAATTTACCATGTGCAGTCTCTGTACCATCAACAGCTCTCACAGGGGAAGATCTCAGCACGTTACGAATTCTATCTAGCCAGATAGACGACAATGCATCTAATGTGACTCAGGATGTTTCCTGTATCAAAAGCTTTGTATAGAACAGCGAGCTCCAAGAACGGACTTTAAACCACAATCTACTTTTGTACCTACGTCTTCTTTAGACACCATTGACATTTTTGAAGAATCGGTTAGAAAAGATCTTGTGAAACTGAGACTTACAACATCTAAGAATGTAGAGAACAATCTCACCACAAGACAATGTACTGCCCTTTCAGAATTAATGAGTGATCCTGATTTAATTTGTAAACCTTCTGATAAAGGAGGCAATGTGGTGTTGATGACTCGCAAGTTCTATGAATATGAGGCATTAAGACAACTTTCGGATAAGACATGTTACCTTCCAATTTCTAATTCTGAGTATATTGCAAGAATTGATGAATATCATGTACTTATTCAAAAAAGGTTTGACCGACATATGCTCAACTATAATGAATTTAAGTTCTTAACATGTCCCTATCCTGTTACGGCCACTTTCTATTATTTGCCTAAAGTACACAAAAATTCAGCTAGACCACCTTACAGAAGGGTTGCCTTACAGAACACATGTCTCAGTACATTGATTCTTTTCTGTCAGAATTCGTACAAACGTTACCCTAATATACCAAAGACACCACACATTTTATAAAAAACATTATGGATACACCATGGGAAACAGATATGCTTATGACTGTTCTTGATATCACAAGCCTTTATACTTGCATCAAACATGACAACGGAGTCCACGCTGTACAGTACTTTCTAAAGGGTAGATCCCTGCAAATTACTGAACATAATGCCATGCTTATAGAATTTATCTAGTTCTGTCTAACGAATAACATCTTTTTGTTTAACAAACAACATTATCGACAAATTCAAGGGACGGCTATGGGCACCTGCTTCGCCCCTAGCTATGCAAACTTGTTCGTTGGCTGGTGGGAGAAGCGGGTGGCCTGGGCCGAACAGAACAATCACTGGACCAAATGTATCATTTCATGGCACAGATACATAGATTATCTGTTTATTTTATGGAAAGGTTCTAAAATGGAGGCTGAAAGGTATATTGCAGCATTAAATGATAATACTCTGAACCTTCACTTCAGCGGACAGCTAAGTACTTCGCAGGTTTCTTTCTTAGATCTCAAAGTATTTGTGAGAGATGGGAATATTTGTACAACTCTCTTTAGAAAGGAAACTGCGGGGAACTCAGTTTTAGAAGCACACAGTAGCCACCAAAAGTCACTGAAAAATAGTATCCCCTACGGGGAGCTATTACGTCTTAAGAGAAATTGCTCTTGTGATCTTGACTTCCAGTGTGAGGCCTCAGCAGCCATCGTAAGATTCAAATCGCGGGGCTACTGCCCGGATTTGTTAACCAAAACTCTCACTAAAGTCAACAATATCTCACGGCAATCTCTTCTACGAACTAGACAAAATACGAATAAGATGGGACAAGAAACCTGTAGATTTATCACTACCTTTTCAAATGAAACTGGTCCTTTGAGAAATTGGCATATTCTTAAAACAGACGGAGTATTAGGCCATTTTCTACCGGACTACCCACAACTAACCTCTAGAAGGAGTAAATCCCTAAAGGATAAATTAGTCAAAAGTCATTATGAACCAACTCCATTTGTCTCACGTAGCAGCAATCTGACCGGCTTCTTTCCTTGTCTTAAATGCAAGGCATGTAGACAAAGCAAAAAGGTCTTTACATACAGTATCCCGGGTATGAAAAAACCAAGGACCATAAATAAGTTTTTAACTTGTAATACTCCTTTCTGTGTATATTGCCTGACATGTCCCTGCAATAGGCAATATATTGGAAGTACGATTCACCCCACAAAACAACGCATTTTAGAACATGCACGGGCCATTGAAAATCAAGATTCTACTTATGCCGTGGCCAGACACTTTGCAAAGTATCATAATAGTGATAGAAATGTATTAACGTTCTTTTGTCTAGACCATGTTCCAATTAGTGATCAGATTGGTAATCGAGAACTCAAATTAAGAAGATTGGAATCCCGGTTTATATGTGATCTGCAAACCACTGTCCCCAATGGCTTAAATACCGAAGAAGAACTGGCATGTCACTTAGGTTAGATTACATTCACCCAGTAGTGTCTGAAAGTTCATTTAATCATGATTTATGGAATGCTGAAGATTAATGTGCTCTCTTTTTGAACTAATCATTAATCAAGTTTTGTGAACCTGGAAAATCCTGTGAAAAAAAATTCTGCAATAAGCATGAAATGTATGTGGATATTCACTTTGTTATCTTATATTTTGTTGTTTTATGTTCTTTTTGCCCATACAGGGCTTGATGAAGGTATTTAATATTGAGACTTGATGTTCGTTGATTCTAAGCAGCACAGCAACAATAGTGTAATAATTACTGAATGAATTATATTACTTTGCTGCCCCACATTCGCAAATTATTAAGCGTATTATAACATCAGTATAATCATGTTATTGCGCGAGAGAAGAGCTGATATTTATGTTTAGTCTGTTTTCCATGTTATTTGCATGAGAACCGGAAACACTAGCAGTAAACCGGATATAATTGCACCGGATGAACTGCACTGTGTAAACAGTCGAAAAAGGCGCGAATGCCGAAACGCGTCCTGGCGTTTATCTCGGTCTAATAAATTGAAAAACCGAGAACCTTGATTGTGTGCGGTCCCCTTCATTCTGCGAGTGAAGTTTCATGAGCTGTATATTGACGTGGAGCCACCGCCACGATTCGGACCTGCACCTGCTCTCGAGTGCTCTAGGCAGCCTTTTGGTGGATACTTTGAGCATATATTACCTACTGGCAGTCGCCAGTAGGTAGTTAGAGTTAGGACCTATTTTCCATAGCAAATCCGCAACATTCTATTTGGAATAACGTCGGCGTCGATTGATGAATCTTCACGAAATTTTCCAAACTTTTGGCCAGCTCCGGTCCGCTCCTATCCTGAAAATTTCACAGTGATTCATCAAGCAGTGGCCGAGAAAAAAGGGGGGTCCCAAAACGCGTTTTCCCCATGCATTTTCCCATAGGACCTGTTGACGCAGCTACAGCCCGAAGTGCTGAACGGAATTATACTAAATTTGGCAAAGAGGTAGTCCTCAGTTCAGACTTGTGCCTTTTGCTTAAATGGTGTAAATCCATTCAGTAGTTCCTGAGAAAATCAAAAGTAAAATCACATATATATCTGGGCGGAGCCTAACCACACATCTCATCGTGAGATCTGATTAACTGTCAGCACTTCATCCAAGAAGTGCAGCCATCTTGGGACCAATATACATGATAGAAACCTCATTAAAAAGCATTGCAGTTAATAGAAGGTTTTAAGACTTTAGTTACATTATAAATCATTTGTTGATGGTACCATACTCATTTTAGGAATTGTGGTGTGTTCTAAGGTGATTTTACCATGTGAAAAAGCCTTCTGCTGTGATATCATGTATCATGTTTGAGAGAAAACTATTTTCTCCTGCTTTTCCTACAGAGGTTTGGAAGGTGATCTATAAGCTACTCTGAGAGCATATTTTCTGTAAATTCACATTATCTTTCTCAGTCATGTGAGAATGAAGTCTGACATTCATAGTAAAACATGCACATCCAACAAGGGCAGAGACTGTCAGTTGATTCCTTTGTGTTCTACTGCAGCTTCCCAGAGTGTTCTAAAGAACAACTAGAGCGCTAACAGTCCTACTTATGACAAACGTATGGCACACCTGAAGCCATCTTGGTTGCAATTAAGTGGTAACTCTTAAAACATTTAACTTCAAAAGGAACAGAATGAGGGGGTTCATTTTGCCATAGAAAGTATGATTAGTGCTGCAGAAAGAAAAATTAGGGCACATTTTGAGTGACTTCTCAAATCCTCTTCTATTTCATTAAAAATTCTGACATGCAGACTGAAACATGCACTTTCAATACCAGCTGCAGACTTCCCTGGTGAGCAGTAGCTTTACTACAGTGATCTAATAAGCAACTAGAGTGCTAACATTCTGAATTTATGGCAAATGTGTGACACATCTGAATGCCTTCTTGATGGAATCAAACTAAAAAACTGAAAGTATTTCCTGCTGAGGAGACTGTAGTAAATGAGAAAATTAGGAAACATCATAACAAATAAGTCTCCCAAAATGGCCACCAGAGAAAAAAGAGCCCAAATGTAGCCCAAATATCACCCAGATGAAGCCCACGTATAGCCCAATGACAGAATGTCCCAGAGTGTTCTAACGAACAACTAGAGCGCTAACAGTCTTACTTATGACAAAAGTATGGCACACCTGAAGCCATCTTGAGTGGAATAAAGTGATAACACAAAACATTTAATTTACAAAGAAACAAAATGAGGGGGTTCATTTTGCCATAGAAATTATGATTAGTGCTGCAGAAAGAAAAATTAGGGCACATTTTGACTTTTCAAATCCTCTTCTATTTCATCAAAAAATTCTGGCATGCAGACTGAAACATGCACTTTGAATACCAGCAGCAGACTTCCCTGGTGAGCAGTAGCTTTACTACAGTGATCTAATGAGCAAATAGAGTGCTAACATTCTGAATTTATGGCAAATGTGTGACACATCTGAATGCCTTCTTGATGGAATCAAACTAAAAAACTGAAAGTATTCCCACTGAGGAGACTGCAGTAAATGAGGAAATTAGGAAACTTCATAACAAATAAATCTCCCAAGATGGCCACCAGAGACAAAAGAGCCCAAATGTAGCCCAAATATCACCCAGATGTAGCCCAAGTATAGCCCAATGACAGAATGTCCCAGAGTGTTCTAACGAACAACTAGAGCGCTAACAGTCTTACTTATGACAAAAGTATGGCACACCTGAAGCCATCTTGATTGGAATAAACTGGTAACACTTAAAACATTTAATTTAAAAAGGAACACAATGAGGGGGTTCATTTTGCCATAGAAATTATGATTAGTGCTGAAGAAAGAAAAGTTAGGGCACATTTTGAGTGACTTCTCAAATCCTCTTCTATTTCATTAAAATATTCTGATATGCAGACTGAAACATGCACTTTTAATACCAGCAGCAGACCTCCATGGTGAGCAGTAGCTTTACTACAGTGATCTAATGAGAAACTATAGTGCTAACATTCAGAATTGATGGCAAATGTGTGACATATCTAAATACCTTCTTGATGGAATCAAAGTAAAAAACTGAAAGCATTTCCTACTGAGGAGACTGCAGTAAATGAGGAAATTAGGAAACTTCATAACAAATAAATCTCCCAAGATGGCCACCAGAGAGGTGGTGCAGGCCGTGCCCCTTTTTACTCCTCTCTGCAATGGCGCTTACTGGACATACCAAGTGGGCTATTTTGCCCCTAGGGACCCTCAGGATTCAAGGGGACTTAATTTCCCAACTTAAAAAATGGCCACAGGGTGTGTTTACACAGTGGGGAAGGGAGGGGACGGGGCCTGAGGTGACGTGTGCAAACACGCCCTATGGCGCGTTTTAAGTTGGGGAAATAATTCCCCTTTAATCCTGAGGGCCCCTGGCGGCCAACTAGCCCACCAGGTGCTTCCAGTAAGCGCCACTGCACTGCGTTGCAGAGAGATGGTCTAGGCCGTGCCCCTTTTTACATCTCTCTGCAACGCAGCATTGTGGCGCTTACTGGAGGTACCTAGTGGTCTAGTTTGACCCTAGGGACCCTCAGGATTCAAGGGGACTTAATATCCCAACTTAAAATGGCCACAGGGCGTGTTTACACAGTGGTGAAGTGAGGGGACGGGGCCTGAGGTGACGTGTGCAAACACACCCTGTGGCGTGTTTTAAGTTGGGGAAATAATTCCCTTTCAATCCTGAGGGACCCTGGGGGCCAACTAGCCCACCAGGTGCTTCCAGTAAGTGCCACTGCTCTGCGTTGCAGAGAGGTGGTGCAGGCCATGCCCCTTTTTACTCCTCTCTGCAATGGCGCTTACTGGACGTACCTAGTGGGCTATTTTGCCCCTAGGGACCCTCAGGATGCAAGGGGACTTAATCTCCCAACTTAAAAAACAGCCACAGGGCGTGTTTACACAGTGGGGAAGGGAGGGGACGGGGCCTGAGGTGACATGTGCAAATACGCCCTATGGCGCGTTTTAAGTTGGGGATATCATTCCCCTTCAATCCTGAGGGCCCCTGGGGGCTAACTAGCCCATCAGGTGCTTCCAGTAAGCGCCACCGAGCTGCGTAGCAGAGAGGTGGTCCAGGCCGTGCCACTTTTTACACCTCTCTGCAACGCAGCTCTGTGGCTCTTACTGGAGGTACCTAGTGGGCTAGTTAGACCCTAGGGACCCTCAGGATTCAAATGAACTTAATCTCCCAACTAAAAACGGCCACAGGGCGTATTTACACAGTGGTGAAGGGAGGGGACGGGGCCTGAGTTAACGTGTGCAAACAGGCCCTGTGGCGCGTTTTAAGTTGGGGAATTTATTCCCCTTCAATCCAGAGGGACCCTGGGTGCCAACTAGCCCACCAGGTGCTTCCAATAAGCGCCACTGCACTGCGTTGCAGAGAGATGGTCTAGGCCGTGCCCCTTTTTACATCTCTCTGCAACGCAGCTTTGTGGTGCTTACTGGAGGTACCTAGTGGTCTAGTTGGACCCTAGGGACCCTCAGGATTCAAGGGGACTTAATCTCCCAACTTTAAACAGCCACAGGGCGTGTTTACACAGTGGGGAAGGGAGGGGACGGGGCCTGAGGTGACGTGTGCAAACACGCCCTGTTGCGCGTTTTAAGCGGTAGTTTTAATCCCCTGCCCTATTATATACTAGGGGCTTACAGAGGAGGTCATGCTAATCACAGGGGGACCCCAACGCATAGTGTTCCCTAGTGTATGTAGGTGTTTTCACTGTATTCTGAGTGTCTTTTAACATAGCACTGGCTCTAGGACTGGTTAGTCAGACTCAGTTACCACCAGTATCCGTCTGAAAAAGTTGAGGGTACAGGATGATTTTGCAAGAAGGCTTCTTTCTGCTCTTCTGTTTGTTCTTTTTGCACGTTATCCTTCTTCCTGCACTTTCCTTCATCTTTGAGGACTTCTGTTGCTTATTTCTGCATTTCTTTTTTTTCTTTCGGTGCGTTTTTTCTTCTCTCTTCACATGTCCTATCTCTGTAGGCATAGTTAGAAATTAGCATTTAATAAACCTTTGAAATTCACTGAAAAAAACGTAGGTTTCAGGCACGTTATAGTTAGGAATTAGCATTTAAAAAACCTTAGGAATTCACTGAAAAAACCATAGGTTTCAGGGGCGTTATAGTTAGCTGGACTTTTCACTCGTACAAAACCATTGAAATTCCCCCGTTATAGTTAGTTCAGCTAATTATAACTCGCGCACCCGCAATGCACTGCAGATGACGTCACATATTACATCACTCATGACATGGTCAGTGACATCACTTATGACATCACTGATGACATCTCAAATGACATCACTGATGACATCATCCTTGTGATAGAGTGGCAGACCTCCTCTCCCCCTAATATAACCTTTGAGACACACATTCAAAAATAGAAACTAAAATTTTCAAAACAATGGACATACCAATACCAGTTACAGCAACCTATTCAGTAATTCTAAGATCCACACACACATCCACTCATTCACCAACAGTCCTATACAGTCACTCATACATGTACTCACTCATCATATGTACTCATACACCTATACATCCTGTTACACAACGCCACTCATCCATAGAGTTACTCACACACATAGTCACTCATGCTAATAAAGAATCAAACATCCATTTACTTGCATATACAGTTATACACACACCACCACACTTACTTCTACAGAAACTTACACATACTTAGTCTTTTAAATAATCACTTATAGAAACACATACTTATTCATACAGGAACTCTTTCAATCTCTCACTCTCACATATACTCACTTATATACACCAATAGTCACATATTCTAGTTTAAAACATATGTAGTTACTCATAAAGACACTATTGAGACAGTCATTCACTCACTAACACACCCATGCACACACTCATCCACCCATACAGTCCTGCACACATGCTGTCTTCAACACATGCAAACAGTGAGTCACTCATTCATGCACCTATGCACTACGTAATACCCCCCACCGAACCATACAGACACTCATACTGATACTCAAAAAAACAACTAATAACCTATATAGACACTCATGTAGCTACTCACCAACCCATGCAGCCACTTATACACAAAGTGAGAGACTGATACAGATATTTACATATTTAAACATTACTCACTAAGCCATGTATTCACTAAGATACACTTAATCAGTCAGTTATACAATCAATTTTTCAAAAACAAATCATCCATTTAGACACTTATATACCCATTTATTCTTCCATCGACCTTGAGATATACATATATAAGACATATGTAATTTTCAGAAAAACACACATTCACTGGAGTGATGTCATTTGAGATGTCATCAGTGATGTCATGAGTGATGTCACTGACCATGTCATGAGTGATGTAATATGTGACGTCATCAGCAGTGCATTGCGGGCGTGCGAGTTATAGTTAGCTGAACTAACTATAACAGGGGAATTTCAATGGTTTTGTATGAGTGAAAAGTCCAGCTAACTATAACGCCCCTGAAACCTATGGTTTTTTCTGTGAATTTCTAAAGTTTTTTAAATGCTAATTCCTAACTATAACGTGCCTGAAACCTATGTTTTTTTCAGTGAATATATATATATATATATGAATTCCAAGAAGTACATACATTAAAGTAATAACAACACAGGCACCACCAAAAAAAACCTCCAATTGTGTCAAATATAGGAATCAATGGAAGTGCAGTTACTTCTTTTAACCAAGACAGTTTGAAAAAATCATCTTTGGTCCCAATGAATCAATCTTTTAAATACTCGCAAGAATGGGACTTAACAAAATACAAATTGTGATGACTAAAGTTAAGAAGGGTGTGGTGTCGACGTTTTGGTCTTCAATGCCCCACTAGGTCCGTGAGACCCTCCGTATGACTCAGCGTTGTGGAGAAATAAATCCTGTAAGTTCTGACACAAACAAACCACTGAATCAAAAGTGCTCAAATCAATACATCCAGTGGTAATAGTCATCGCCTGCCTACAATAAAAACACCCACAAGTGACAAACCCACTACCAAAACACCCAAAATGTGTGCCAATATAACCATACTGAAATAACACTGTATCATATCTGAAACTCACATTGGAGCACCCTGTGTCAAACCTATAACCCAATCTCTACAGTCCATATGAATCAACAAACACCTTGCTTCCATAAAAATCGTCCTCATGCCAGATACCAATTATAGTGCATAATTCAAGCTGTGGATTAAAACACCAAACCTACAATGAATACTCCACATCCAATTCTACTATAAATGGACTATCACCGCAAGAAAACGGTCTTACTGATGTCCAAGTTAATTAGGGTCATCTTATCTATAAAAAAATGAACGAAACAACATAAAGCTAAGAATTAGTCGTCATCGACTGTCATTCACAATCTAGTCAAGGTGGTGCAGAACTCCTAATGTAGAAACTTACTTATAATCCATGCTGTGGCATTCATATACTTTCACCGGTCTGAACAAACAGCTTCAACTTCGTAACAAGAACGCTTCACTCAATTTAAAAGTACACCCATTCAAGATTGCGTGTGAGAAGCCGAAAATTGTTGACCTTCTTAGAAGTAGTTCGAAAATCTCACAAAAGCAATAGTAACCCAGTGCAGTAGCCATAAATAAAGTCTGTACAATATATCATAATGAGGCGTTAAACGCATATACAGGTGTGAATAAAACACCTAATGGTTTGCGACAATGTCATTTAACTAGACTAGAAAGCGCACCTTTGCAAGTTCCTGTCTGAAATTATTATAGGTAGCCGCCATCTTGGAATAGTTTCAGAGATTCAACACAACAACTAATCTCCCTATCCCTACTAAGGGTAAATTGGATCGCACATGGTTGACAGAAGGACACATAAACAGGTGTACCATAATGCTTTAAGTTAAAAACAACATCGCAAGCAGAAAACTGAATAGACAGATAATATATTTTTATTGCAAGTTCAGAGTTTATTGAAAAAATATTCAAAGAATATTTATTTTAAGAATTTTGTGGGGGAAAAAACGGCAGCCCAAGGACCAATCAACTAAGGGGATCTACAATGAAACTGTCCACAGATACTGGACAAGGTTGATTCAATATAACAAATAAGAGCTAAAAACAACCATATCAGGCATGTACCTATAGCAGAAAATATTCCATACTGCAATGTCTTCCCATCTGGGGGATCTTTAGATGGAACTTCAGTATTACAGAGAGGAATACATCTTGAATTACAATATATATCAGTAATATCCAACTACTTGAATTGCCACAATCAGAAAGTATTACAAAGTGGCAAATGTATGCCATTAAACATATTGATTTAGCCCTTTTGGCCAACGAAATCCACTTGTTTTCTTTCATTGTAAGCAGGCAATCCACATCCTGTCTGCATCTAGAACACTTGACGTCTTCCAAGACAAACTATTTCACTTCATTTGAGGCATGTGTCAGCCTCATATAATGGTCCACCAATGGGGCATTTGCTACTTTGCAACGTATGCATGACTGATGTTGTATTATGCGTTTCTTCACTACTTGAGTAATTTTTCCTATAAAATACAATGAACAAGGACATTCAATACAGTAAATGAAATGTTTTGAACAGCAATTTGAATGATGTCTCAAAACCCAAGATTTTTCATTTCATGTACATGTTTTAAATTTGTTTGTCATGGCACATGCTGAGAAATTACCACATGGGTAATGTCCCATCGCTGTCTTCAAACTCCAAAGTTGTTGCAATTACTTAGGTTCCAGATCACTGTATGCCCTAACCAGATGATATCTCAAGTTTTTACCTCTTTTAAATTCAAACATTGGTCTTTCCCACTGGGTGTCGACAGTTTGTAATATATGTCAATTTTTTAATATGGTCTTTTTGTCCTATTCGATTCAGTCCCAAAGGTCGTTACAGAAGTCGGTCTATTATGATCTTATTCTTGATGATCTTTTACTTTTAATAGAGCATCACAATCATAATACCAAGCTCATTTTTATTAACATTTCACAAGACGGTATGGATAGCCTCTCATTACCAATTTTGACATAGGACTTTTCGCCTCAGTAAAATAAGCATCCCTTTTGGTATGATTACGTTTGATTCTTATAAACTGTCCAAAAGGGAGATTATCTCTCAAATTTCGGGAATAATGACTTGTGTATTTCAAAAGTGTGTTACTACCCGTTAGCTTAGTATACAGGCTTAATGAAAGGTGTCCTAGGTCAGTCCAATTTTTTAGGTCCAGGAAGCTCATTGGCTTATTGACTGTTACATTCAATAGTAAATTTTAAATTACTATTCTGTCGCTTAACCCACGTATGGAATTTTGTTAATTTGCTTATCGAACCTGCCAGATCATAAGGACATTGTCGATATATCTTAACCATTTTTCCACATTATGCACGAATTACCTAATTTCCACACCTTTTATCTGGGTGAAAAACTCCCCTTTTAAAGATGAAGTAGTTCCATTCTAAGGCAATCCTTGCACAGTCTACAACAAAGTGAGTAGGTACCTTATGTGATCATCGGCTCAGTTCTAAAGTGCTTTCCATCAATTATAACGCTTCTGCTTGGGGAATATTGGTAGAAAGACTTTCGATGTCCACTATAACAAGGATTTCTTACTGGGCATCAAATTCAACCCCCTCTATTTGTGTAATGACTGCTACGCTATTCCTAGCATAAGATCTGGTGGGAGGTATAAATGGTTTAATCAAAAGGTCCACATACTCAGCCGTAGGTTGTAAAATAGATTGGCTTCCCCCAACTATAAGTCTACCAGGGGGGTGTTTGTCATCTTGGCAACTATAAAATGTGTAGTTGATCATGAGAATCACATCAGTGACTGTTAAAAATTGTTCAAATAATTTGTTTAAAATGATTCCTGAAGGAATCCTCAATACGCTGCTGCACATAAAGATAACTAGCAACAGATGGATAGTTCTTGTTATTTTGAAGACTAAAGTAATTTAGTAATGTGTTTTTGAAAGTGTAATAAAAACCAAACCAAAGACCGAATGCACACAACAATATGAGAGTGCATTACAAACATAAAACTTCCTCATACTTTCCTGCTCTGTCTCCATCTATGTAATTGTGACAAACATCTAAGATTTAATGGGAACCATGAATGGATTTATGAGATGAAGACTTAAGAGACCATATAGACAAGCAAATATCTTTTTATGGTGAAATACTCAGAATTGTTTAACAAATATGTATATGGCTTAGATCAATATAATGCATGGTGACAAACTTTAACAGGGGCCTCCCCATGTGTATGCTCAGCTATGCAGAATGTGAGGTGCTTGCCTCACATTAAAGTCTGATAGACTGGTAGTGGCCATTGTGGAGATTCAGCCAGATAATACCCCAAGGCAATGGGCGCACAATTGAATTCTTCAGGAAATTTGACTATATAAAGAACCCACATCCCTGGAACATATTTTGTGAGTCAACACAAGCATTGACCCTCCGTGAGGCTGGATCATGAATGAGTTGCTGGTGCAGAGCAATGCTGTCCACATACATACATACATACATAGGACATAGTGCACTCAGATTAAAATAGCTTTATGAATGATTGTGGCACTAGACACACCTTTAGGCATGCTCATAAGCTCTGGACCAAAGTCATTTGCTGCCAGTCCCGAGCAGCTTGATCCTGATTAATTAGAGAAAGCTTAAGGTATGTTGGGATAGAAATACCTCTTGTGTCCTGCAAAACATGAATTTTGGCCCCAGCTTCCTGAACTGTGTTAAAACTCCATATGAACCAGTGGTGAGGGTACGGGTGAATGTGCCGTTTTCCCCATGAGAGGGTGTCTGAATCAAGTTGTTTTCTCTTGCAACTTTTATTTGCATTGACAATGGTAAAATGCATACAAGATGTGCTGCTGCAGGGCTTTGGCAAGACAAAGTCACTCAACATCTTGTGAGACTCTATGCAAACAAGATGCTTCTCTTCCAGCGATATCGTAGGCAGATGGTCCGATGCTTGATGAGATACTGAGGGCCTGATTCACAAAGGTAAACTTACACTTTTGCATAGGTCTATGACTGTTTTCCACTCATGAAGGTATTTTACTAGTAGTATCTTTACGACTGCAGAGCCTTTGCACATAAATAGATAGAGCTGGAAAGTCCCATGTTCAGGTCAAATGTGATGGAGCGTGAGCTGGGTACCATTACCCAGTTAGCCTGCTGAAAGAGAGTAACTTAAATCCTGTTTGCAGAGTGTTGCGAGGTCCTGTGCCAAGGATAGGTCACACAGTTGAGGCAATGTGCTGCTTCTGAGGTGCTGCAAGGTCCAGCATCACCATTGAGGATTCTGTGGGTGATGGCTTGTGATGTGAAGCCCGATGCTGGGGATGCATCATGCTGTCAACATGATGTGTCTGTCCCGAGGAGCTGTGAGACTACGATGCAAGAACATGTATCATCCTCGAGGTTGCTGTCGATGAGATATTTGCGATTGAAGGGTCTACGCCAGGAAAGCTTTGTACAGACAGCAGTTCTGATGCAGACTGTGGGGTCAATGCAGAAACCTTTGATTGGGTGAACCCACGCAGCACAAGTGGTGTGTTAGTTCTGCTCGGGAAATCGTCGATCAGCAGAGGAGATGCTTTGGTTCTGCTGGGTCCACAGATAGGCTGGCAGAACCCACGTCAAAGGGTCCAGAACTAAGGTGGCAGTAATTGACAGGGTAGGACTTAAAGATGGTAGAGTCCAGGTGCTGGTTTCAAGGTCATTGGAGCGTTGTGTCCCTGAGGTTTCAGGTAGGAGGCGAGCTAACTAGCCCGTGGATTACGACATGTGTAACCCAATACCACCATGACGGGAGCCAGAAGCAGCTGCAAAATGAAAGTAACAGTGTGGAATTGATGAAACGGGGTACAGTGGGCCCCAGTACAGGGATGTAAAGGGGCCACATCAGAAGGAAGTGGTCCTGAGCCTTGTGGTTGAAGGCCCTTGATAAGGAGGAGGATGATTGTCACAGGAATATATGAGTGCAAGGATACGTAGGTCGCTAGAGGATGCTGGGCCTTTAGCAGGGAATACCATAAGTGGTCTCCTGGATTGCACGAGGGTCCGGCTGGCTACTACTGGCTCCCTTCATGATGGCATTGGGTTACACATGGAGTAACTTTAATACTGTCTAAGGAATAACCTTGTATGTCCTGATGATGATTCCAATATTTCACTAAGGGGTCGAAATGTCCTTGACTATGGTACCTTGACTCAATTGCTAAAATTGATCATTATTATTGCATGAGCATTGGCACTGGCAGTTCATGACCTAACTATTGCATTCTCATTCTTGTCACATTGATATTCATGAGTTTGGAAGCTTCATGTGAACTTTCTTGTGTTCGTCTTCCCACTGCAAAATCTTTTATTCTGCTTTAATGAATATTTATTATTACTCCATTTGGATACCAAATGTAGACTTCATTGTATTTCTATGTATAATTGATTTTCTACAGTCTTCACATAAGGGACCCTTGTTCCTTTTAAAAACACCTCCGGCAGGGAGCCAGTCAAGTGGACCATCAAGGTCCAAAAAACAGTTACCTCCTCAAGAGAAGCCATCTTCAGTCCAGTTGCAGTGCCAGTGGTCCCTTTCATTGACTCCTATGGAGTGGTCCTCATTGAAAGGACACAGAATACTGAAGATGCTGGAGGATGCTGACAACGTTCTGCAGTTTGACAGGGGTCTTCCTGGGGCTACTCCTTGGTCACAGTCTTGGTGAGGTGATTCTACTCTCAGGAGTTGACATCCCTTGATGTCTGCTCAGGCAGCAGAAGTCCAGTCACCTCTGAGCTACCAGTGCCCGTCACAGTAGTTTTTATTTGTTTCCTTCTTTTAGCAGTAACTCTCCTTCTGGGTGACAAAACTGCATTCCAACGATTCTCCCAGGCCCAGCAGACATGGGTGCAACTTTTGAGTATCAGTTCCAAGTCTCCTGGGCTGCATGATGGCAAGGAGAGATGATCTGGTAATGTGGGCTACCAACTCGCAGCAGCAGACTTCTTCAACTTTTGTGGCATAGTGCTGTGAACAGGAAGTCTTGGGAGTCTCTGCTTCTGGCTGGGCTCGGGTGGGTGACTTCTTCACAGGCAGAACACAGCAGGAAAAGTCTTTCCCTTGCTGGCCCAAGGAGCAACAGGCGCAGTCCAATTTTAGAGTAGCCTATTCTTTGCTGGTTCCAGGGTCAGCAGGGCAGTCCTTCAGTACTCTTCTCCTGTTAAGCTAACTCTGAGTTTGGGTTCTAGGGGTTTCCCTTTTATGCCCAGAAAATGCCTTCAGGGGAGGTCCCAGTCACTTCCCAATAGGCTACTAGGCTCCCTCCCACCTGATGACAACTTCCTTTGAAGTCTGGCACATAACTATCCCAGACTATTTTATTCTGCCCACTCCCAAGATGTCGGGGCATCCCTCTTGGTGTGGACCTCTGTAGCCCGCCCTAGATGTGTGGCTTTCTGTGGGCTACATGCCCATGGAAAATCTTTTCTGACCAGTGTTAACCCCTCTTTGTCCCTGATGCCAACCTATCTATATGGTTGAAAGAGCAGCTCCTGTCTAGCGTGTTCACCTTTTGGCGTTCAAAGGCAAGGCTTCCCCTATGAAGATTGACTTTTGGGCCAATACCCGGTGTGGCTTCCTACAAGAGGAGGTAACACCTCCTCAAGTGGCAGGCTTTTATTGTTACCTTCCCTGGGAGTTGTTCATACATCTCCCCAGGAGGACAGAGGCTATCTCGTGGCTAGCCTCAGCAAATGGTCACTGGAAGACTGGACAACAGAGTGGCAACTTTGTAGAAGTTGTATGTGGTAACTCATTACATTATTTTCAACAAGAGCATCCAGTCCAGCATAATGTAATTAATTGTTTGACATACTGAAGTTCCAACTTTGGTAATCACATTCAGAAGTTAGCAGGGATGAAGTGTCAGCCTCTACCTCTGTACTTGCCAATGGAGCTACAAACCTCCCTTACAATAAAAATGACAATGTAGTTTTTTTGCTGCCAGGACTTCTAGAGCATGGGTTCTGCTGTGTAATATATGGCACACTGCCTTAGGACTCAAGAGATCTGCTGTAGTGGTGACTTGGGTATTTTACAACTTGAGGTTTGGGCTTTGCCATTGCCTTAAATGGTCAAGTCAAGCTGACATTTAAAACTGCTCTACAATCTGTAGTGGCAACCTGGCAGACATGTTTAACTTTGTCATACTAGTCATACTTAGTCATGCAACTAGTGAAACGAGTGAAACTTTAACATGTAGGCCTTAGGTACCCCTGGTATCATATACTAGGGACTTACAAGTAAGTTAAGCTATGCCAATTGGTTAAAAGCCAATCACTCATGTACCTTTGTAAGGGTCAGAGCACATTCACAAAATCCTGATTAACAGGGCTCAGGGCATTTCAGAGTCATTATACCAGTGCCTAGTAGTAAAACATGGGGCAAAATGTGGGAGTGAAACATGCAAAACGTTTCCTCACAATTTTACTGAACGTTTTGTAATCATTTCTCCTGGAAGTGAGCTTTCTCCCAAAAATAGGTGCCCAGGACTCTTGCTTTTTCCAAAGTGTGCTGTATCCACTTTCTGGCAAGAAGGTTGCACTTTTTCTTATGCAACAGGTTTGCCTGAGTTGGCAGCCAATCAGCATCTCAAAATGGTCTTTATATTGTAAAGTAGTCGGCAAACATAGGAAATAAGGTGATACGGCCAACTTTGCAAGGCATGCCAGGTCCACAGTCTCTCGAGATGGGTGTAGACATGGCCCCTGGGAAAAATAGTTGAGTTGGTTATGAACGACCCCCTAATTCTAGAATGTGGACCAAGGGTGCATGTAAGGGGCCTTTTTGTATGTACATAAATGTCTGTTTTCAAATTTTAAATGACCACCATAAGTGTTGGTGGTCCACAGGCTTGCTTTCAAGGCCACATATTCTGTGAACCAAAAATCGAATTATTGCTTTGCTTTTGAAAACAAGGTCACTGACTTGGTACATAGAAGATGGCACCAACAGTCTATGGTATACTTGTCAAGGTAGAAACATTTGGCCCACCTAAACTGAATGTATGACGTTACAATGCAAACATTTACAACAAATGCCTTCACAACGCAGTTTTGACATCGCAACATTCATTACAACACATGATTTCACATCGCATGCCATCACAACGCATTTTTAGAAACTACATTTACAACGCATTCCATTACCTCGCATTATACCATTACAACGCATACCATTACAACGCATACCATTACATTGCATTTAAGGTATGTGTTGGATAGTGTAGGCGTAAAAATTACTATTCCCACTCTAGAGATGCAACCCATCCTACCCGATAATTAATGTATCATGTGTTTTATCTTTTTATCAGACTCAAAAATATTGCACCTAACATCAGGCCACTCATAATGAGGGAATTAGGGTTTGAGGTCCTCAGGGCAAAGAGATTGGCTAAATATTGTGTTTAAATATAAAGGCTAGCATTATTGCTAGTTAAATTAGGCGTGTCTCATAGTTAATTAGTGTAAGGGTTTTGTGGTATGAGTTGAAATCTCTGTACTAAAGATTCAGAGCATGACGTTTGTGAAGTTTATGACGTTATCTCTTAAATACTACAGCAATATTGTGTTTTTCGGATGACTTTCTCTTATTTGCATTACACCTACAAGCAGCACATTGCCTTCTATGCAAACATCTCCAGGAAACTGAGGGCCATATTTATGAGAGGCTTGCGCCGCATATGTGTCCTTAGTTTTTGACGCAACTCCATTTCTACAAACTGATGCATGTAGACAAATGCATAAACTTTTTTTGGCCTGCGTTAAAAAAAATCTGTGCTAAAACCGGGTGTGCCACACACAGACTAAAGTATGCAAGGTAGGGGTTCCCCCATATATTCTAGTGTAAAACTAACGCAGTGATATTTATAGTTTTGTCAATGTGTGACGCATCGTAGGCAAGCGGTGCACAAAGCCTGACATAGTCAACTGTGCATCGCCAACCCAGGCATAGGAAATGACGCAGTGACTGTGGTGCAGAAAGACAAGGCCACACAAAAAAATGTGGCAAGCTCAATTACGCCATGGAGGTGTTTATTGGGCAGGTGGGAGTTGTGAGGGGACCACTATCACAATGTAGGCGAAGGGAGTGTGTTTTTTGCCAGAGAATTTCCCTCATTGACCTCAGGTAGGACGAGGTCAGCAGATAATACAGAGTCAGGAGGTACTCTATTATAGAATTGCTGAACAAGATAGTGCCAAGACTCCAGCCACCAACGCCAGGTCATCTAACATCCCTCTGCTAATAAAGCTGATGGCAGTCTCCCACATGCTGGCATCTGGTTCCTTCTAGATCACAAAAGCCAGAGTGGCAGGTATATTGCAGCCATCATTTTCAGCCTTTCTAACCTCTGTCCTGAATGCCATCATCCGCCTCACACCTCAGTACCTCCTCTTCCTCAAAACCCAACAAGAGCAGCTGGAGTCATGTAATAACGTAATAATATTATAACCCAGGGTTAGTTAATGGGAGAGATAGGCCTTCCTACAGCTAAAAAAGACTTTAGGAGTTTTTTACTGTCAGAACATTTAAGACGTAAGTACACATGTCCCACTTTTTAAATACAATGCACCCTGCCCTATGAGCTTTTAGGGGGCTTTCTTAGGGTTGACTCATAGGTATCAAAAAGGAAGGTTTAGGCCTGGCCGAAGGTTTGTTGTAGCATGTCGTAATAGCTGGTTACACCTGCACTACAGGCTGCAGTGGCAGGCCTGAAACATGTTTTAAATGTGCTACTTTAATGGGTGGCACAATCAGTGCTGCAGGCCCACTAGTAGCATTTTATTTACCAGCCCAAGGTACATGTAGTACGATTTACTAGGGACTTGCAAGTAAATAAATGTACCAATGTGGTTGATGCCAATTGTACCGTATTTTAGTGAGAGAGCACAAGCACTTTATCACTGCTTATCAGGAAAAAAAGTGCACAGAGTCCTACTATCAACACAAAAAGGGTTCAGCTACAGGAGGCAAAATCTAGGAGCGACCCTGCAAAAAGGGCCAGATCCAACAGATTCTTTGGTAGTTCAACACCCATAATTACTAATTTATGTGTGTTTATATGCATGCCGCATTTGATTAATCTCTGTGAACATGTAGGCTAGTGGACCAATAAAGGCTATTTTATTTATACGTTTTTTACACATATTTTTTCACAAGGACCTGTGTCTGGGATTGTTTTCACACAAGTTTGTCTGGCCACGGAAGGTGTGTAGTACAGATACCCTACTTTGTCTCAGGTTAAGTCAAGGCGGGTCGATGCTGCAACTTCATACCAAACCTAGAGTCATTGTCGGTGGAGGGATATTTACTGCCATGGTCGGGCAGCACACTTCTTCTTGTTCACAAAGGGTTTGCTTCATCCTGTTCCCTCATTGCCCACATTGGGCAAATATGGTCCAATATTTTACAACCCCATGCTCCCATTAACAGTGTTCAATACTGGTCCAGTCCTTAATTTGTGCTTGTGGCTGCGGCAGTGTGCAACAGCCATCATTGTTGAGACTGGGACTTATTTTTCATCATCAGATTTTGATCCAACAAATAAAAAACAGGCAGGCAAAAGAAAGAGGAGGACAACGTTAGCAAAACATTGACAAAGGGAGAAAGCAGGCCTGAAAAATAACCTGCCAGTGTGCCATATGGATAATGAAAGTGAAGAGTGGTAAAACAAAGAGGCAGGGCCGGATCTAGGGCGGTGCGACGGGTGCCACTGCACCAGGTGCTGACTTCCGGGGTGGGGCAGTGTGTGCAAGTTTATTATTATTTTAAAGCACTTTCTGCCGTGTTCGTTTCCTCCAGCAATTTCCAGGCAGTCAAAAAAAATGTCAGGATAACTCCTGTGATTAATGTTCTTCCTGAAGGGAGATCAAAGTTGTGTTTAATTGGGGTATTGACTCACTACTGTAGTGCAGAGGGTTAATATGCCTGTTGCAAAAACCAACTACCGTGTAGTTCACAAAGCGCATAGAATGTAAATAGGTCAGTAGGTTACTACTTTTAAAAGAGACGTCAATTTGTTACTTGCAATTTATAAGTAAAAATTCAAATACAGAGCTCTTAACTTTTGTCAAAGTACTGCATGCACAATGCACAGTATAGATTAGGGGCTAGATTAATGTTGCAAAAATGATTCATTTGGGTAGAAATCTATTCTTATTATTAAAGAGAACCCCCAACTATGGGGGTCACTTTTAAATTCTGAGTTTGTGCTTCTCTAGACCAAGCACTATTAAACTATACTGCCTACCAGTATTGATGACATGGGACACCTACAACTTGTAGTCCTCTGTCTTATATAACATTTCCAATATACTGATTTACAAACGTATGATTGATTGTCTCTCTGCAATGTGTGTATGATGCAAAGTGCTTTGACACCCTACACTGTTATTTATGGTGCTATATATGCATCTGAGAGAGAGTGCAATATATGTGTTGGACTTGGCCCTTTTTGCAGTGTCATCCTAGAACTTTTTGCCTTCCTCCTGGTATTTTTTCGGACCTGGTGTTGGTGGTTTTAGGACTCTGGACACTTTATCACTGCTGTTCAATGTTAAAGTGCATGTGCTCTCTATAGTAAACGTGGCAAGATTGGACTACTCCTGTTTGGCGTATTTAATTTACCTATCAGTTCCTTGTAAAGTGGTATTCCATAGACCCGGGGCAAGAAAATGAAATGCTAGTGGTGGGCTTGCAGCGCTGCTTGCGCCACCCACCAAAGTAGCCTTTCAAACCTGTCTCAGGCCTCTGCGATTGCAGGGCCTGCTTGCGCAGGTTACTGCCGCTATGACGTGGCACATAAAGTGGTTGCCACATCTGTGACTCCCCTTTTACTACGTATCGGCCACCCCTAAGGTAGGCTCTAGCTAGCCCTATGGGCAGGGAGCAATGTAGGTAAGGAGCTAGCCCTATGGGCAGGGAGCATTGTAGGTAAAAGGTAGGACATGTGCCTTAACTGTGTAGCATGTCCTGGTAGTGACAAACAGCCATTTAAGTTTCTCACTACTGTGAGGCTGCCCTCTCATAGGAATGCATGGGGCATTCCCTGATATGTGTTTCAGTGGTAATTCCTGACATAAGAGGAGTAGCGTGGTCAAGTTTGGTATGTTTGAAATAGTGGTAACAAATGCTGCATAATGATGTTCTCAGATTTATTATCACTATTTTAGAAACACCACTTTTAGAAGTGGGCATTTCTGTGTTCTATGTGTCTTTGTGTCTGCCTGTTGGTGTATTGCATGTCTGGCTCTGGAATGACAAAGACTGGGGAGGTGCAGTGGCTCCAGAGGCTGGATGAGTCAGCGCTAGGCTGAATAGGCCAATCTGCTTTTGGAGTGGTGTAAGGAGTAGCACCTGGACCCGAATAGGACTGTGCCTGCCTTACACAATGCTGGCTCTACCCCCCTGTGGTGTGTCTGGGGCCAGAGCCTACACTAACAATGGGGACTGTTGTGCACTTGTTATGTGCACCCCAGAACTGGTTTGGACTAGGTCCAGTGCCCTGTTTCAGGGCAGAACACAGACATTATGGGCATAAATATTGGGGTTGTGACCCCATGTGCGAGGAGCTTGCTTGGAACTGAAGAGGACACTGTGTGGGACTGACAGGAGGATCTGCCTAGGGACTGGACTATTCTGGTGGGCTGGGAGAAGGACTACCCCCGTTCTAATGCCCCTGGTGCTGGCCAGCCTGGCTGCTCCCTTCCTGCTTGTACCCTAGCACTCTTCCAGGCGTGCTGCAGTGCCCCTGGTCTGGGCAGAACTGGGTGCTTTGTTCTCTGGGGCACATGGCCCTGAATCTGGGTGGGTGCGTTCATTTGCCTGAGCCCAGGTATGGGCTCATACTGCAGTCAAGAGTGTGGGACATTTTTCCTGCACACCAGAAGCACGTGAAGAGCGTTTGATTTGGTCCTTATCCAGGCGTGCTGGGAAAGAACTGAAACGCCCCCCAGTTGGGGGCCCCATACTCAGTGCTGCGCATGGAGGGCGCTTTGTTTCCTGAGCCTGAGGAGTAGGCTCAAACCCTCCCCCTACGGCAGGCGCGGAGGGTGCTTCTGGTCGCAAGAAGCTGCCGAGGGTCAGGCAGCGTCTACGCCTGACTGTGGGCAGGGCCCACAGGAAAGGAGCATTGAGGAGGAGCGGAGGATGCTTGCCAGGGCTCGACTGACGAGCCTCAAGTGTCACAAGAACTACAAAGGCAGGCACTCCCACTTTTCCCACAACAGCGCTGCAACCGCGAACAACGCCGGAGGTATTGTGGATATTGAGGTGCCTCCTCCTCCGAGCCAGTTGCACGGGACCTGCCAAAGGTCCCCACCGATCCCTTAGAAGTATTAGGGCACAGTTGCCTGTAGTAGCACAGTCAGGTTGTCTTTGGGGGCAGGACGGGGAGGCAACCTTCGGAGGAACCGTCCCTACACCCCCCGTAGTTACCGACCCACATTTCTTGCAGTGCGGGAGCGCGCTGGGGCTGCTAGCGGAGTAGTGGGATCATTTCCTGGTGTGTGTGGCTCCCCCCCACCCCCGGATTTGGGTTTGAGGCTCTCGGGGCATTCTTGTTGATAGGACGGGGGCAGAATCTCGACGGAGGTCCCAGTCCTGCAGTTACCACACGGCCCCCTCAGTAGGCGCTGAAGTGCTGGGGCTGTAGAGTTGGAGTAGAGGTACTGGTACGTTGGCGCCCTACATGTGTTGGGGGCCTGTTGGCTCTCCGGGAGGTATTTGGGGCAGGCATGTTCAGGCCCTGATTAAGCTGTACGACTACATTGCGGTATCTACTGCAACATGTATTACTTATGCTATGGTCTGATGTGACTAGGCTTTGGGGATTACATTGCCACGGTTTGTGCCCCACGCGTTACTATGGTGATTTATGCTATGTGCACACTAAGAGTGGTTACTATGGTGCACTGCTATTGATGTATGCTCTTCGGTGATATGCTGATGATTAGGATATGTTTATGCTAAGGGCCCAATTGCCAGTAGCTGAGCCGATTGGCTCTATTGTGTATATAGTCCCTGTAAAGTCACACCTAGTGCCAGATAGCACAGTGTATATATGTGATTACGTTTTAATGTGTTTTATGAGTAATACAAAGGCTATTTTCGCATAACCTTGTGTGGAGTTTCTTTTGTGGTGTGACTAGTGTGTCGCTGCTGTGTGTGTGTTGCACAAACGCTTTACACATTGCCTTTGGGATAAGCCTGACTGCTCTGTCAAGTTACCAAGGGGGTGAGCAGAGGTTATCTTCAGCGTGTAACTCCCTTGCCCTGACTAGAATGGTGGTTTCTGCCTGGCTTAGGCACAAGTCCAAGCCCCAACCAGAAAGCCCATTTCTAACAATATGCATCTGAGAAAGAATGGTTATGGAGACTTGGGCACTGTTAAAGGGTGGTGGTGAGGGAATCTGTGGTGGAGGTGGTCATTGGGCGGTGCCAGCAAACATTGTCGCACCGGTTCCACCAACTCTAAAGCCGGACCTACAAAGAGGCACGAGGTGGAATCAAGTCCAGGATGCCCTGGTGTATGGCAGATCAAGCTATTCGCAGCTCTATTGGCGGTCTCCTTAGAGAAACGCGTGGCTCCTGCCATACTGTTATTTGTACAAATTAAGCATGGAACTGGTCACAGTACCTTAACTTCAGACTTGGCTCTTCACGGGGCCTTCCCTGGAAAATGTTGCGCTGCCGACCTGCCGCTGCACCATCTGAAGATCTAACGTGGTGCTCACAACATACATGCAAGTGAAACACATAGGTATGCTCTGGCCGCAGGTGTGATGGGCGGATCTCAAAATCTGCGATGACAGAGGCTGCGACAGCTCCTTCAGACATCCTTCTCCTGTCCGCCTCTTGCTTCAAAGCCTCGATCTCTGATTAATTTGCTGTGAAATTTGTGGAAGTAATGAGCTGCCTCGCGCGACAAGGTGCCATGTGTTCAGTCAACCTCATACTACATGCTGTCACCTGGCCCTCGCCAGCAGGTGCCTCTGATTCCATTGTGGAGGAGCCTTGAGTTAGCGGTGACAGCTCATTCTGTCGCCCTCGTCGGGGTCTCCTGCTCGCTGGTCCCTGAACGACCTTTATCTTCTGAGCATGCCACGAACATTCCCCTTTTCTGGGTCACTTCAACGCTGAGGCGAAAATAAATCTATCAAAAGCATTATTACTCACCGAGTGGACACATGCCTCTCTCCTCTGTAGTGCGAATGAGTCATTGTTTAACAAGGACCGGCTGTTAAATTCACTCAAAGAAGATTTGTGAGCAATCTTCTTCCTCAAGAACTTCAGGTTTTTTCTCTTTGCTTAAAAAGGCCCGCACCGGAATTAAAAATATGTAAAATTTAGAGGCTGCTTTATGACAGACAGTTTCTGATTATTTACTGTAACTTGTTGGTAGCTAAGAGAACTGAAGCACAGGGGGGTGACGTTGCTTGGCCAAGATCACAAGAATATTTCAAAGGGTGAGGCTGGCTTAAACCAACATTCCCAGATGAAAAACGAGTTTATTTGCCCACCGGAACACTCTAATTTTAATTATGATTGCATTTATGTAGTGCTTAATACTCCTGACGAAGCATTAAAGCGCTTTACATCCTTTAAACCTTCAAATCACAACTTTCCATGAAAAGCTATGTGTTAAAGGTAATGCACCCTAAGAGGAAGGTAACTGTCAAGGTCAATTTCAGTTGCATTTACAATTGCAAAAAATGCAGGCGTTATTGTCTGGACTTCTGAAGAAACATCTACTGTTTAACCTGTTGTACAAGGAGCCCACCTATAAAGTTGAGACATTACGTTTGAGTGCTGAACTACTGACGTTGTTCTCATGGAGAACACATCACATGGATGAAAACCAAACACATATATTTGTGTGCTCAATAGCAGGAAATCCCAGTAGGTCCCAGGGAACCTTTTTAGAGAACACTCACGATGCTAAAAATGAAGTAATGCATGTGAAGAACTGGGTATCACAGGTAGTCTGCACTTGCACGTATTCTGTGTGACTAATGTATGAAAAAGAAGAAAGAAGGGTACCTGATGTTAAAAAATCTCGCTGAATTAACACAAATCACATGCAAACTTTAGAAATGTAACTGAAAAGATTGTGCATTAATACTTATTTAAGGGATAACAAACTGAATGTGATTGTGAATTTGGTTTAACATTATACTCATGATATAATAATACTTTCAGATTTGTCATTTGAAACTGTTATGGTATATATCGAAAGTATGACTTATTTGCGTGTAGAAGGGTGCACATAATGTAACCTGTGCATTGTTAATTTGGCTTAACGGTAGGCCTGAAAAGTATTTTTTAGATTTACGTTCAAATTCTCATTTTGCTTGCACCGTGGAATGTTGTACGAGTTCTTGTGGCAGAAGCTGATGGCACAGAAGACGTACAAAATACCACAACGTGTGACAATGGAGGAGGAGGAAGGACGCTGGGGAATGCTAGAATAGTGGAATAATACAACTAGAACTGTGGGAGAACCCTTAATCCAGCGGTTGCTTATGTTGTCACGTAGTCAGGGTCAGCTGACAGTTTTGCTTTAGGACGCCTTGAGGTACAGACCTAGGGGCAGATTTATGTTTCCTGGCGCATCCCTGCAAATCAGCAGGGATGCGCCAGGAAAGATGCGTCACAAAAGTTTACCCTTGCGCCACAATAGATGCGCCGCATTTACAATACAGCGCATCGTGGCGCAAGGATAAACAGATGTGTGACGCATCTGATGGCGGAAGGTTGGCGCATTGCTGGAGTTGCGTCGCAAGCGCGACGCAGCTCCAGCAAGGCTCGGGGGTGCCCTATCGTTACAATGCTGCGTCAATCCTTACGCCTGCTTCAAGCAGGCGCAGGGTTTTGACGCAGCATGGCCGGAAAAGTGACTGAGTGAAATCTTGTAGATTTCACTCAGCCACTTTTCGGAGGCGTTTCTGCGCCGGAACGCCCCCCCCTGTGCAGGTACGGCCACATGTGGCGCAAGCTTTACAACGTGACGCATCTCCCTAGATGCGTCACGTTGTAAATGGGGCGCAACATGGCGGAGGGTTTACGCCGCCGCTGCGTCACAAAAGTGACGCAACGGCGGTGTAAAAGTGGCGCAAGTCCGATATAAATCTGCTTCCTAATCTTTGGCTGCTGTGGCTTTACGCTACATGACCCAAGTTGAAGTTACTTCTTTGGAAGGCTCTGACAGCTGACAACTTTTCCCCTTCATTTGGCAAATTGCCTTAGACGAAGACATCCTCTTTAGTTTAGTATAAGGACAGGGGTTTTTAGAGCTTTTTCTAAATAGAGCTTTGATGCAATCCAACGCACATTTTTTGTCTCCTAATTACCTATGTGGCCGTGATCAAATTAGATGTTTTATTTTTGCTATATAGGGTGAATCGGTTCCGTAGATTTTTCTTCATCCTATTTACTTTGTATTTTTATACCAGTATGCTCAGTTTCGTATATATTAATCTGTTTCAGAGTTTACAATAAACTAACTAACCTGAGTTTAGTTGTCTACGTTGGTTCTTATATAACAGTGTGGTTACTCTGGAATTTCTCTTTATCTCTCATACTGTACAACAGGAACCATTGACCATGTTTTAAGGAGACAGGTTCCAACTTTCTCACTACATGCTGTCATCTGGCCCTCGCCAGCAGGTGCCTTTGATTCCATTGTGAGGGAGCTTTGAGTTAGTGGTGACAGCTAATTTTGTCGCCTTTGTCAGGGTCTCCTGCTCGCTGGTCCCTGAAAGACCTTTATCTTCTACGGATGCCGTGAATTTTCCACTTTTCTGGGTCACTTCAACGCTGAGGTGAAAATAAATCTATCAAAAGCATTATTACTCACCGAGTGGACACATGCCTCTCTCCTCTGTAGTGAGAATGAGTCATTGTTTAACAAGGACCGGCTGTTAAATTCACTCAAAGAAGATTTGTGAGCAATCTTGTTCCTCAAGAACTTCAGTTTTTACTCTTTCCTTAAAAAGGCCTGCACTGGATTTCAAAATATGTAATATTTACAGGTTGCTTTATGATAAACTGTTTCTGATTATTTACTTTAACTTATTGGTAGCTAAGAGAACTGAAGCAATGAGGAATATCCCTGTGTGCCATGCCCCCATGCACAGCATGAGGTATATGTAAGTCACCACTACTGCATGCCTTATAGACCTAAGGCAGGGTGAACTTTATCCCATGAGTATACATATCTGCATGCGCAGATACAACCCTACAATATCTGAGCCATTCTTGGATATTGTAAGTGCACAGGAAAGGCATAGAGATTACATGGGCTGGATACTTGTTATTACAGGTTTCCTAGCTCCGTGATGGCTTCACTGTACTCCAAGATGTTTGGTACCAATTGTTTTGTCTTAATAAATCTTTACTGATGAAAGTGTTGGATTTATTAATAAATACACCCAGGAGACGCTTTAGAGGGTCTCCTGAAAACCTACCAAGCATTGGTGTGGTCTATGAGTAGTCTTAGCCAGCCTGCCACTACCAGAAATGTTTCTGACTTCATGGGGTGAGGTCCTGCACTCTCAGAGGCCAGGAACAAAGCCTGCTCTGGGTGGAGGTGTTCACACCTTCCCAGGTCAGAATGACCTTACAAGGTGGAAAGCTTCAAAGGCGATACCGCTTTCGAAAATTGACCCTGGCAGCTCCAGTTAGTGGAGGATGCCAACCTCCCTTTACTGCCCACATTTAGTGGGAACACAGGTGGGAACATTTGGTAACTTAGGAGGTGGGTCCCCATTCAGCCAGCAACATACTTAAAGTGATGCAGGGAGTGTGTAGCCCACTTTTCATTTCCCTCCATCTTGGTTTGAGGGGAAGTAGTCAGTTAGGGTCAGGGTAGTGCCCCTTCCCACAGGAAGTGGTCACTTATAGGGTGTGGACACCCTAAAGGTGTGTAGCCCATTAGCTACTACCTGTCCCTTTACAGCCACTACATTTAGTATTTAGGTGGCATCCTTGGGCCCTGAACTCAGATTCAACTGACACAGAGAAGAAAAGGACAAAGAAGAGCTGCTGACTCGAGAACTGAAGCCTTGGTGCAGAAAATTGGCACCAAACCCTGCCTGCTACTTTAAGAACTCAACAAGTATGGTGTGCTGTCTCATTCTGCAACTGTAAGGGCCTCCAAGAACCCCGGAGCTCCTCCAGCCTTCTGGAAATTGCCAAAGAACTCCCTTGGAGTGGAGGTACCACTCCGTTGCAGCCCGCAGGCACTGAACCACAGAATCTGGTTTTATCGACTTGCTGCTCCACAGTGACTCCGAAGAATCAACTCAAACCAAAAGTGGTAGACAAGCTCCTGATGGTTATATCTGTCTCTCCACCAAGATTGGAGACACAGGACCTACTGGAGACATTCTGCACCAATACCAGTGGTACAAGTCCTTCCACAGCATGCACTAAGACAGAGAGTCCAATCCGGCCTCCAAGAACCCCGGAGCACCTCCAGCCTTCTGCAAATTGCCAAAGAACTCCCTTGGAGTGGAGGTACCACTCCGTTGCAGCCCGCAGGCACCGAACCAAAGAATCTGGTTTTATCGACTTGCTGCTCCACCGTGACTCCAAAGAATCAACTCAAACCAAAAGTGGTAGACAAGCTCCTGATGGTTATATCTGTCTCTCCACCAAGATTGGAGACACAGGACCTACTGGAGACATTCTGCACCAATACCAGTGGTACAAGTCCTTCCACAGCATGCACTAAGACAGAGAGTCCAATCCGGACTCCAACTACCCAGGAAGCAAGCACCCATCAATGGATGTCAAGACCCCTGAGACCCACTTCGTGAGTGGCCCAGCTGTCCTGGATTCACCTCTCCAAGCTGCCTGCTCCAGATCACGAGGAAATCTTGAAGCCCGTCGCCCGGCTGGCCTATCTACACTGCCCGCCCGTCCTGAGTACTGATGAACCAGCTGCTGTGCTCGCATGGTCCTGAGGCCCTCCTGTAACTTAGATAAGGTGCAGGCAGTTGTCATTAGTAGGTTAGTGTTGCTTCCACCCGGAACCATGATACAAAGTATACGGAGGGAACTCAATTTTTTACCTTGCACCTGCGGACTAATCCACACATTTTGAGGGTTCTCAATAAGCTATCCCTGGATAATGAATTTTTAAAGGTTTCCAAATTATGCTGGGAAGAAAGTCTTGCCAACGGAAGGAAGTGGGCTAGGGATGTTCGGTTTAGGATAAGAGACCTTAAAAGAATGAATACTGTATGGGGCACAATTGGATTATGGACTCCTCTTTTTAAGCAAACAAGTTCAGAGACGATTATCTGAAACAGTAGGTTGAACACTGAACTGGCCTACTTGAGGGAGGAACCTTCTATAAGCTTCACACTGAAGTCTCTTGGACAGAAAGTTGTTTTTCCCTACTGGGCTTATTAACTCGACCCCAGGCTACATAATGTGATTTTTAAAAGTGAGACTGAGGTGTAATCCAAATTTATTAAGTGTTAAATAGAATAATGATGTACTGGACATAAAAGGTCCCCTGAGTGTGAAATTCTTGAGTCATGTTCTCATGAATTGGGCTTTTTATAAGTCTGCCCACCCTACAGATTTAAGGCCCGCATTTGACGTCCGATGCAATGGGGTTATTATCTAAAATGTGTTCTATGAATGTTGGAGTCGAAATTGGTATAGAATAAGTTTTTTTTTGTTTGTGTGTACTTAACTGTTTTTATTTTTTTAGAAGGTTTTATGGACAACTGTCGCAATAAACATATTGTAAATCTGAATCTGACCAAGTCATCATGTCCCCAAATGTTGACCAGAAAACTGCAGGCCAGCCCCAGAATACAAAGCAACGGTCAGTCCTATCCTACAGTCTCTTCAGTTTTTTTTTCCCGTGGCAAAGGTCCTTTTGACAACGAAGTAGCTCCAGTCTTGTTCACTCTTGATCAAGCCATTCTTCAAAGTTCAGGGGCTTCAGCTCTCATAGTTATACCCTCAATGGCTTTGAAGTCTGTGTGTTTTAGGGGGCACTGACCCCTGTTCAAATCAGTTCTGGGAGTCTCCCTGCCAGTGACACCTTTCTTCCTTTGATTAGTGGGGGTCTGGATTCTCAATCACTCAGCAGGAGATGGGCCACTTGTTTTATAGCCGCAACCCAGGCCTCTTCATCACTATGGGCTTCTCCTCCCCCTAATCTCCAGATGCAGGTCAGCCTGTTGCTGTCTCACCTCCTCCCCTGGGTCAAGACATTCCCCAGATCCTATCGCTTTCAAATCCAGACAGTCAATCCAAAGCCAGGCAGAGACACACAGAAATGTTAGAGCACAAAAACTCAGCCACTTCTAAAAGAATGACTTCTAAACACACAATGCAAAAACCACCTTCATAAAAAGATGTGTTATTACATTGTGAGTTCAGGCATACTAAACTTCACCTTTCCATCTTAAACCTTTGGGAAGCTGGGTTGGAAAACATATTACACAGCCTCCCAATTCTGTCCCATGGGCAAGATGGACTTTCAACAGTGAAAACGAAATGAAGATTATTTCACTGTCAGGACATGGCACACACCTCAGTACATGTCCTACCTTTCACATGCACTGCACCCTGTCCAGGGGGTACCCTAGACCTATCATAGGGGTGTCTGATGTGCATAGAAAGGGAATGGTAAGGTCTGGCAAGTAAGTGCACTTGACAGAACAACATGGCAGTTTTTCAAACTGTGCACAGGCCCTGCAATGGCAGGCCTGAGTTCCCTTTTTAAAGCTACTTGTGTGGGTGGCACAATAGTGCTTCAGGCCCACCAGTAGCATTTGCATTACCAGCCCTTGCACACATAGTGCACTTTACTAGGGACTTTACTAGTAAGGCAAACATACCAATCATGGACAACCAATTACCATTATACTTTATACAGGGAGCACTTGCACTTTGACACTGATGAGCAGTGGCAAAGTGTCCAAAGCATCTAAGTTGGCATCACCATGTCAGAAAGAAGGTCCAGGGGGAAAGCAAAAAGTTTAGGGACTTTATCCAAAAAGGACCAAGTCCTACAATGTGTAATGCTAGCGTTTGGGTTGGTGTAATTATAAGTGACATGGGAGAGATCACAATGCAAACTCTGTGATAGTTTTTTAACCCATTTGCTGCTAGCTCCCCCCCCCACCCCGTGCTAAGCCTTTTTTGGCTATTTGGGGTAGTGCACGCTTAGGCCCCTGTAACCTTTTGACCACATAAGGTATCCACGCCACATTTGCGTCTTTTTCTTCCAACATCATGGGGATTCTAAAGGCACCTGGGGTTTTGTGGATTCCCCTGGAGGGGTTCCAGAAATTAGCCAAAATACAGCAACATTTTGTTTTTTTTGGGTAAACTGGGAAAAAAGAGCTGCAAATGAAAGCTTCTGGGTTTTTCCCTGCAAATGGTATCAAAAAAGGGTTTGTGGTGCTGAAATCACCATATTCCCAGCTTTTAGGGAATGATACTTTTGTCAGAAAACCAACATTTTTTACACAGTTTTGGCATTTTTCTGGGAAATAGCCTATTTTTGCTATTTTTGTGCTTTCAACCTCCTTCCAGTTAATGGTAGAAATGGATATGAAAGCAATTATGGATCCTGGAAAGCTATACATTTTGGAAAAGTAGACACAATTCTGAATTCAACAAGGGGTCATTTGTGTAGATCCATCAAGGTTTCTTTATAGAAAGTAACAGTTAAATATAGGACAAATTGAAAATTAGTTGATAAAACAGCCTTTTGTGTCAACGTTTTCACCTGTAACTCCTTCTAATTATGACAGCTTTTTGAAAGCAATATACCGTTACATCCACTGGACCTTACTGGTTGTGAGGATATATAGGACTTGTAGGTTCACCAAGAATCCGACGAACGCTGAGTCAAAAACTGAGCAGCAATTTGCAATGGCTTTTTATTATGTACGGAGTATATAGCAATTAATGTTGGAAAATGTATACATGGAAAAATCGGTATGAAAGACACCTATGTATTTCTCAAATGGGAACAAAATATAGAGTTTAGAAACAGTAGATATTTGCACATTTCCGAAATTGGGAATACTCATAATAGCATGAGAATTATCGGGCATTTTTTAAAATGACTACTTTTTTACAGGGAGGCAGAAATGCATCAAAAGTCAATAGGTAATAACAGTTGCTTTACAAATCTGAATTACCCTAAGTCTCCCGATAAAAATGGCACCTTACTTGTGTGGGTAGGCATAGTGTCCACGAAATGGCTCAAAACCCAACGTGAACACACCACATTTTCAAAATGAAAACTTACCCTACCTGTAGTTTTTGAACCCTAGCTCTGCCGGCACCTAGGGAAACCTAGCAAACCTATACATTTTTTTAAACTAGACACCCAGGGAAATCCAGGATGGGGTGACTTGACTGCCTCTCACCAGGTTATGTTACCCAGAATCCTTTGCAAACCTAAAAATTTGTCCAAAAAAACACATTTTCCTCACATTTCTGTGGTGTAAAGTTCTGGAATTTGCGTGGATACACAAATTTCCACCCACCCTGCGTTTCCCAAAGTCTTCCGAGAATAATGGTACCTCATTTGCGTGGGTAGGCCTAGTGCCCGCGACAGGAAACGGCCAGAAACGCAACGTGGACACACCTCAATTTCACAGTAAAAAATTACCCTTTTTTGGCAAAGGGCCTAGCTGTAGTTTTTCAACCATAGCTCTGCTGGCACCTAGGGAAACCTAGCAAACCTATCCATTTTTGAGAACTAGACACCCAGGGGAATACAGGATGGGGTGACTTTACTGCCTCCCACCAGGTTCTGTTACCCAGACTTCCTTGCAAACCTAAAATTATGTTAAAAAAAACACATTTTCCTCACATTTCTGCGGTGTAAAGTTCTGGAATTATCCTGGATCCACAAATGTTCACCCACCCTACATTCCCCAAAGACTTTCGAGAAAAATGGTACCTCACTTGTGTGGGTCGGCCTAATGCCCGCAACAGGAAATGGCGCAAAACGCAACATGGACACACTTCAATTTTGCAGTGAAAAATGACCCTATTTTGGCAAAGTGCCTAGCTGTAGTTTGTGAACCATAGCTCTGCCGGCACCTAGGGAAACCTACCAAACCCACACATTTCTGAAAACTAGACACCCAGGGGCATCCAGGATGGGGTGACTTGACTGCCTCCCACCAGGTTATGTTACCCAGAATCCCTTGCAAACCAAAACAATTGGCAAAAAAATCTCATTTTCCCCACATTTCTGTGGTGGAAAGTTCTGGAATCTGCATGGATCCACAAATTTACACCCACCCTGCGTTCCACAAAGTCTTCCGAGAAAAATGGTACCTCACTTGCATGGGTAGGCCTAGTGCCCGCAATAGTAAACGGCCCAAAACGCAACGTGGACACCTCAATTTCACAGTGAACAATGACCCTTTTTTGGCAAAGTGCCTAGCTGTAGTTTTTGAACCATAGCTCTGCCGGCACCTAGGAAAACCTAGCAAATCTATACATTTTTTTAAACTAGACACCCAGGGGAATACAAGATGGGGTGACTTGACTGCCTCCCACCAGGTTCTGTTACCCAGAATCCCTTGCAAACCAAAGCAATTGGCAAAAAAAACTCATTATCCCCACATTTCTGTGGTGGAAAGTTCTGGAATCTGCATGGATCCAAAAATTTACACCCACCCCGCGTTTCCCAAAGTCTTCCGAGAAAAATGGTACCTCACTTGTGTGGGTCGGCCTAGTGCCCGCGACAGGAAACGGCGCAAAACGCAACGTGGACACACCTCAATTTTGCAGTGAAAAATTAACCTTTTTTGGCAAAGTGCCTAGCTGTAGTTTTTTAAGCATAACTCTGCCGGCACCTAGGGAAACCTACCAAACCCACACATTTCTGAAAACTAGACACCCAGGGGAATCCAGGATGGGATGACTTGACTGCCTCCCACCAGGTTCTGTTACCCAGAATCCCATGCAAACCGAAAAAAATGGAAAATAACAGCACATTTTCCCCACATTTCTGTGGTGGAAAGTTCTGGAATCTGCGTGGATCCACAAATTTACACCCACCCCGCGTTCCTGAAAGTCTTCAGAGAAAAATGGCACCTCACTTGTGTGGGTCGACCTAGTGCCCGCAACAGGAACCGGCGCAAAACGCAACGTGGACACACCTCAATTTTGCAGTGAAAAATGACCCTTTTTTGGCAAAGTGCCTAGCTGTAGTTTTTTAACCATAGCTCTGCCGGCACCTAGGGAAACCCAGCAAACCTATACATTTTTTAAAACTAGACAATCAGGGAAATCCAGGATGGGGTGACTTGACTGCCTCCCATCAGGTTATGTTACCCAGAATCCCTTGCAAACCTAAAAAATTGGCAAAAAAAACACATTTTCCACACATTTCTGTGGTGGAAAGTTCTGGAATCTGCGTGGATCCACAAATTTACAAGCACTCCGTATTCCCCAAAGTCTTCCGAGAAAAAGGGTACCTCACTTGTGTGGGTCGGCCTAGTGCCCGTGACAGGAAACGGCGCAAAACAAAACGTGGACCCAGCTTAATTTCGCAGTGAAAAATGTTTTGGGCCCTTGCCTGTCGCGGGTACTTGGGCCTCCTACACAAGTGAGGCACCATTTTTATTGGGAGACCTGGGGGAACACTGGGTGGTGGGAAATTTGTGTGAGCCCGGTGATGCCACGACTTTCGCACACAAAAATTTGTGAAAAAAGTTATTTTTTCAGCCAAATTTGAGGTTTGCACGGGATTCTGGGTAAGAAAATGTTGGGGATCCACGCAAGCCATACCTTCCTGGAAGCCCCCGGGTGTCTAGTTTTCAGAAGTGTGTGGGTTTGGTAGGTTTCCATAGATGGCCGCCGAGCACAGGGCCAAAAACCCAGGTGACCCCCCTTGCTAAACCAGGTGGTTTTGAGATAGGCAATTTTGATGTCACCTCACTACGTTTTGGGCCCTTGCCTGTCGCGGGTACTTGGGCCTCCCACACAAGTGAGGCACCATTTTTATTGGGAGACCTGGGGGAACGCTGGGTGGGGGGAAATTTGTGTGAGCCTGGTGATGCCACAACTTTCCCACACAAAAATGTGTGGAAAAAGTGATTTTTTCAGCTAAAATTGAGGTTTGCAGGGGATTCTGGGTAAGGAAACGTTGGGGGATCCACGCAAGCCATACCTCCCTGGAAGCCCCCGGGTGTCTAGTTTTCAGAAATGTGTGGGTTAGGTAGGTTTCCCTAGATGGCCGCCGAGCTCAAGGCCACAAACCCAGGTGACCCCCATTGCAAAACCAGATCGTTTTGAGATAATTAGTTGTTTATTTCGGCAGCGTGAACATTTTGACACAATATTGCAAGGTAAATGTGACAGACATTTTGAGGTTTGCAGAACATTGTGGATAAAATAACTTGTTGGGATTTACAAGAGAGACATCGCCATGTACTCCCATGGGTTTACGACAATATCTACAGTTGGTAAGTTATTCTTAGATGGAATGTACACCTTGGCAGAGAGACTAAAAAGACAAAGATTCCTGCACAGCCATCTATTCCTCAAACACACGCACGTATTGGTTGGATTTGGCACGAGGGCGAGTGATGGTTTTGTATATAAAACTTTATTAACAAGAGATTTCACAAAAATGAAATGCACTCTCAATAAATAAATGGACAAAAAACTGAACCTGTGATTCACAGCTTGTGAGCTGTAAAGCCACGGCAAGGCAGCAACCGCTTTACAGGCCATTCACTCACCTTTCAAACGTGATACACACAAGACCATTCACACCACCAGGCACGAAATCAACACATCACAACATTCACAAAAAGGGACAAGGTACACCCTGCTTCAGAAAGACAAAAAAGACAAATATTACTGCACAGCCATCTAATCCTCAAGCACACACACATACTGGTTGGATTTGGCACGAGGGTGATTGATGGTTCAGTATATACAATTGTATTAGCAAGTGCTTTCACAAAAATGAAATGCACTGTTAATAATTGAAAGGACGAGAAACTGAACCATTGACTCACAGCTCGTGAGCTGTAAAGCCACAACAAGGCACCAACCTCTTTACAGGCCATTCATACACCTTTCATACGTGTGACACATACAAAACCATTCACACCGCCAGCTGTGGGCCCATCACATTACAACACTCACACCAGCAGACAGCGCCATGCAAGGGCCAATCATTTTCACACGCCTACATTCCTGACACAGCAACCACACAAGCTGATGGATTGCATTGAGTGGCACTCAGCTAGCAGTGTGTGTAGTGACCAGCAGCAAGTCACTACTCACACACCGCCAGCCGAATGCCATTCCATGCACACCTCCAGCCAAGCACCAGTCCACGCACACCGCCAGCCAAGCGCCAGTCCACGCGCACCGCCAGCCAAGCGCCAGTCCACGGACACTGCCAGCGAAGCGCCAGTCCACGCACACTGCCAGCCAAGCGCCAGTCCACGCACACCACCAGTCATGTGCCAGTCCACGCACAACTCCAGCCAAGCACCAGTCCACGCACACCGCCAGCCAAGCGCCAATCCACGCATACCGCTAGCCAAGCGCTAGTCCACGCACACCGCCAGCCAAGAGCCAGTCCACGCACACCGCCAGCCAAGTGCCAGTCCACGCACACCGCCAGCCAAGCGCCAGCCTACACACACCACCATCACATTTAGGATTTTTTTCATACAAAAAAGAAAACTCAAACAAATTGCAAATAGATACAAATCTACTAACACAAAATCTGAAACTAAATACATTGCACTAATGCCAACCTTGAAACAGAATACAATTTTTTAAACAATACAGGCAAGGCAGTTCACTTTACCACTCATGAATGCTCCCAAAAATTATTTTGAGTGTGGTACACTCTAAAACATGCAGGCACACACAGCCCAGGGTTAGAAGGACACTTGGGGCAGTACATACGAGTCTCCTTCCGCGCACCTCTTCGCCAACAGACTCTACATCTACTAGTGGGAAAGTCTTTTGTGGATGAGGGAGGAATGTAATCAGGAAAGTGGCGATCTTTCAATCGAGCCACATCCTCCACCACTCCAACTCTAGGAACATTTGCCTGTTCCACAACAACAAGGCTGCCTATCACAGACTGCTGAAACTGAACAAAAGTCAACTTTGACGCAGGAGAACACTCCTTCAACACAACAAAAGCATTGAAAGTTGCTAAATTGAAGAGATGGATGGCCAACTTCTACCAAACGTAAGTCTTACGAATAGCATTGTAAGGTTCCAACCTCTGATCTACTCTATCAACACCACCCATGTGCTTATTGTAGTCTAAAATGCACACAGGTTTGCGCACTTCAGCAATCTGACCCCAAACAGCCAAAGGTGAAGTACTCTCATCATGGATGGTAGTCAGCATGTACACATCACTCCTGTCCACAAATTTCACAGCTAGTAGTTCATCACTACGCAAGGAACTGCAGTGTCCCATCTGAAGTTTTTTGCAAACAAGCTCTTTTGGATAACCTTTACGGTTAGAGCGGATTGTGCCTCAAGCAAAAGTGTCCACTTTGAACAATTCCTTAAACAATTGCACAGCAGTGTAGAAGTTATCAAGGTACAAATGGTGGCCTCTGTTAAACAGTCCTCTAGCAAGATCCCACACAATTTTCTCTGAAACTCCAAAAGTGGACGGACAACCAGGGGGGTCAATAGTGGAATCCCTACCAGTGTACACACGGAAATTAAAAACATATCCTGTCCTACTCTCAGACAACATATACAGCTTAATTCCATAGCGTGTCCTCTTGCTAGGGATGTACTGCCTAAAAACCAAACGGCCCTTGAACAAGACCAAAGACTCATCAATAGATATTTCTTTCCCTGGAGTATAGATCTCTGAAAATCGATCTACAAAGTGATCAAGAACAGGCCGAATCTTAAAAAAACGGTCACAGTCAGGGTGATCTCGTGGCAACGCCAAAGAATAATCAACAAAGGGCAGCATCCGTAGCAAAAGTAAATACTGATCACGAATCATAACTGCAGGAAATATGGCCGTTGCCATCAAGGGACTGGTAGACCAATATGATGCCATGGACGGCTTCCTTAGCAAACCAATCAATAAAGTCAAACCCAAAAACTTCTTCATCTCTTCCAGACTTGTGGGAGTCCACCGGGTAGCTCTAGAGTGGGGCCTAAGTTTGTCACTGTTGTCCCTCAAAAACTGTTCAGCATACAAATTAGTCTGTTCAACAATCTCACCCAAAATTACATCATCCATAAACAACTGAAAAAAATGCATAGGCAAAAAAGTTTCACAATCTACCCTACACCATGTATCACCACTAAAGGCAGGCAACACCGGCTGCAACATGTTTGGATCAACCCAGAGTCCAGCACTTCCAGTAGGAAGCCTAGCAGCCTCAGGCTGCAATCCAGATGCCTCTTGCACCATCGGCACAGCAGTATCCTCCTCTAAAACAGGCACTTCATCCGCACTGAGAGTAGCTTCATCCACACCAAGAGTTGCTTCATCTGCACTGAGAGTACCTTCATCATCCGATGATTCCATGTGGAGAGAAAACCCACTGCCTGAATCTTCCCCTCCCTCCTCTCCCTCAGACGCACTGTCAGTCTCATAATCCTGCTCAAAGGAAGATTCAAGAAGCATGCAAACCACCTGCTGAGCAGTCATTCTACGGCTAGCCATAATGCTTACTGATCAAGGTAACTTGCCAAACAAGTCAACAACAACAAACACTTTGTAAAATAAGTAATAAACAAAATGCACCTTTATCAGAAATACCTATATACTCCAAAATGATACCACTCACTTGCCAGAAGCAGCTAAACTCACCACCTACTCTGCACAGACACAGTATGGATCAACAATATCCCACTAAAAAAGAAAGAGAAAAGAAAATTACACATAAGACAATGCAAAACCCATCGCAAAGAATTTCATGCTCAAAACACTAACTAAATATGCTGGCATTATGACACCACTTACAAAAAAATGCATTCATACATGACAATAATACTCATTTGGAGTAAATACAACAAAAAAGTTTTTCTTACCAAAAAAATGCAACTACGCAAAACTGCAGAACAACCACTGTCGAATCCGCAAACAGGAATCAAAAGCTATACACTAGAATAAAAAGGAGAAAAAAACTTTACAATCACATATGCAAATAATGCACCAGTCCACACACAATACACCAGCCAAGCTAAGGGGTAGATGGGCCTAAGAGTATAAATAAAATATTCACCCCCTTAAAAGGGGAGCAACCCTTGCCCTTGAGGCCACTCCCCAACACACAAATTAAAGAACCCTGGTGTCTAGTGGCTTCTGCCCCCCTTGGAGGCAGATGGGCCTAAAAATATACTGCTATTCTTCCACCCAAAGAGGGTAGAAGTGGCCACAATCATCCTCCCATAAAGGGGAGCGACCCTTGTCCATGGGGCCGCTCCCTAACATAAAAAAAACCCTGGTGGCCTAGTGGCCCTAAAAAAGAACAAATCAGCCGATCTGCCCCTCAGGGTGGCAGAAACTGACAAATTAATGCTCCCCAAAGGGGAGCAACCCTTGCCCAAGGAGCCACTCCACAAAAACAAATCCCTGGTGGTCTAGTGGGCCCAATTTTAAAAAAACATGGTGAGATCTGCCCACCAGACACAGCCACAAGCATTTCCCCCAAAGGAGAGCGACCCTCGACCAAGGGGCCACTCTCCACAAATAAATCTCTGGTGGTCTTGTGGGCCCAATATAAAAAAATGGCAAAATCTGCCCCCCATGGGGGCAGACAGCCACAAACAATACCCACAAGGGGGAGCGACCCTTGCCTAAGGGGCCACTCCCCACAAATAAATCCCTGGTGGCCTAGTGGCCATACAAAAAAAATCAGTCGATCTGCCCACCCAGGGGGGGGCAGAAACAGCCAAATTAATGCTCCCCAAAGGGGAGCAACCCTTGCCCAAGGGGCCACTCCCCCACAAACAAATCCCTGGAGGTCTAGTGGACCTAATTTAAAAAAAACATGGCGGTCTGGCCCCCTGGGGGGCAGACACCGCCACAAATATTCGGCCCTTGCCCAAGGGGTCACTCTCCACAAATAACTCCCTGGTGGCCTATTGGGCCCAAAATTTAAAAATGGCGAAATCTGCCCCCCCATGGGGGCAGACAGCCAAAACCATAGCCCCCAAAGGGGAGTGACCCTTGCCCAAGGGGCCACTCCCCACTAAACTCTCCCTGGTGGTCCAGTGGGCCGTTTTCTAAATAAAATATGCTAAATCTGCCCCCCCCCAAGGGGGCAGACAAAGCCAAAATTATGATCCCCCTAAGGGGAGCGACACTTGCCTAAGGGGCCGCTCCCCAAAACAACAAAACAAACTCACGTTTCCCCCCCAAAAAAATCCCTGGTGTCTAGTAGCCATTCCTGCTGCACGATCGCATGATCGTGCAGCAGGAATGCACAAAAGAGGCATCAGGGGAAAGGAAAACCCTTTACTTTCCCCCCGATGCCTCTTTTGGATAAATCCCACCCTCCCTAGCCCCTAAACGTACCTGTTTGTTCCCCGACGCGCTGGAAGCAAATGGCTTCCTGCGCTTTGGGGAACAAAGGGAAACCTCCAATGACGTCAGCGTGCCTCGCATGCTGACATCATTGATGAAGTTTACGGGGCAGGGGGAGGCACGGGAAGGGCTTCCCCGGTACAAATAACCGGATCCGAGTCCCACAGGGGGAGCGCCAGCGCTTCCCCCATGGGTGGGTGTCATGACGAGCTGGACTCGTCATGAGCACACGCCCACTGTGTGCCATGACGAGTCCAGCTCGTCATGAGCACCCTAGGGGTTAATAGACTCCATTTTGCTAGGCGGCTCTTTGGCAGAGAATAGGTGCGGAAGCACCCAAACTAGACAGAGGGTACATAGAAGTGCAAAAATATGTAACTTATAATTAAACATTGCAGTTCTTTGTTATATATCCAGGGGAGATGTCTGTGGTCCTCTGGCTATTGATGTTATTGTTTAACAGTTCGATCAAAAAAGTTCACAGTGCAGTTCATAAGTTTGATTAGCACACTTTAGATCCGTGTTGGGGTGATGACTTGGCAGCTGAAAGATGGTGCACTTGGAGTTCTGATTGCAGATCTGTTGGATAAGACCTTGTTTTAATTCTGAACAACATTGCATGTGCGCCATTGTTCACAGTCAATTGCTAGGCCTGATACAGGGTGAGCGCCTTCTACGTTCTACTGTCCCCTGGAGCTATGCTGGATTTAGCAGCCTCCCCTCTCCCAGGCACACCCCTCTCCTTCCTACCATGTCTTCTCAGTTTTGTTTGGACCTGTGGAACCTGGCTTGTGGCTAGGGACTTCCAACTAGCGGGCATTCTCCTGTCCTTATTGTGGTGGAGTATGGCACGGTGACCAGACTTTGGATATTTGAAAAACCCAAAGGAAAGAACAGAAAACATCACCAATATCATAAAAATGTGAGGAGCCCGGAGCCAAGGCCAAGAACCCGCGCAGATCTTTGCCTAGGCAGAAATGACTGGACCAGGACTGCCTCGCAACTCCGGGATTTCTGACTAACCCACCGAACCTCTCGACCGACTCTGTGCCATGGCAACACCTCGCAACTTATTGACTTTTGTGCATGTGGAGGTTGTGGGATCTTCACTATCCTAGGCTTGCGGGAATCCCACCACTTGAGGATAGATTTGTTACAGAAGTGAAAGGAGACCTCCATCTGACCGGAGGCTTCTAGTTTTTGCGGTTGCTGTTGGAACTTCACGCAATGAAGGAAACCAGGGTCACAGGCCGAATGCCAGAGAATGGGGACCTTTAGATTTAGTGATCGGAACCCTTCCCTATTGACTTTGAAGCAGGAACCTGGGTGTCTGCTTCTTAAGTACTTGGTCTGGGAGCTGCACCACCCACTTGATAGACTGCCTTCCTCCTGTGGCTTGGGAGATCAACAGCAGAGTAGGGCCTTGGCTCTTGCAGGCACCATTAATGGTGAACTATAGGGAGGATACCCGATCGGCAGAACACATATATAGCAGCCCTGAATCCCGAGATGCAAGTAAATGTTTGTATTCCCAATGTTGTCTCATTGGTCCTTTTTTGGCTTTGTCACAGTTAATTTTTGGGATGTGGGTGAATGGGTGTATTTTACTATGAGGTTTTATCTTACTGCCCAATTGGAGACTATGTTTATGTGAAGGCATAACCTCTTCAGTCAGTTACCCCTCCTTGCCAAGGCTGTGGCGTCACCCTGTTGGGCTGAGTTCCCTGTCTGCAGTTGCTGTTGCCATGTGTTTATCTAACTACCTGATCCTTGTTGTGAGGGTTCAGCTGCTGAATGGCCTCTCTACGGCTGAAAGTGAGGTATATTCGGGTTTCACTGGGCTTGGTTTTGTGGATTAAAATTTTGTGGTGGCTGACCCAGATCCATCGATCTCCATTCATATTATGCTTTTAACAGGCATCTGTCTGCCAGGTGGCCCATCCTGTGGCAACAGTAATACTCCCTAAGATCTGGTTGCTGTCAACCTCCGTGGCCTCTGCCACTATAGCTAGGTTGAAACCTTCCAGTGTTTTGCATTTTTTTCTCTATCCATCTCTTCTTTCCTTTTGTAGTAATGCAATATATGGGTTTGTATCTCCAGCCAGGGCTAGCCCAACTGCACTGTCCAATATGCTTTGTATCTCAGTGGGCAGCCCATTTTTGAGAATATTGTAAAACAATACGATTTGTGGGGCTGTGTCAGTCCTTGGCAGTCCTGTCTTTTGTCTTCACTGTTCCCTCATCCTATCTAGAAAATCAGTTATTGTCTCCCCTTTCTTCATAGTCTTTGACATTACCCCTCCTACTTCTGAATGGTCAGGGAACATCTTCCTCAGGGCCGTCCATATTCAGTGCCTGTATGAATTGAATGTGGCCTTGTCATGCTCCGTGTTTGCTGGGATGTGAGCTTGGCAAACATCGTGTTAGTCTGCTCTCCAATAAGACTTTTGATATCGCCTATCACCAGGTTAATTCCTACTGTGTTCTTCTGAAAGCATGAAATCCATTACCCCGCTCCATCCAGCAATTGCAGTAACTTTGTCCTTAGTCCTTCCTTGTCCATTTGAGCCCACAGCACATAGATGGTTCCTGATGTTCCCTTTTGTAGCAGTGGGTACATCTTTTTTTTGTGTAACTCTACTTTTTTTTCCATACCATGTCTTCTTTTTAGGCATTCCTGCATGTAGGGGATGTTCCACTTGGAATCTCCTCTACCATGCCAGATGTAGTCATCCACTATGACCATGTCCTCTGGTTCGAAGGATGCCTCCTTCAGCCAAGGTCTATCATACTGGCCTTTTCTTTCAGTCCAGTGGGCTAGCAGGTAGCAGAATGACCAAGCAAAGGTCTTGCCTTCCTCTCTAGACACTGTCTCCCTTGGGGTCAGTCTATCTATATCGTGCATTTGGGTGGAATAACATATGTCTTCCTCGCTGCTCCCCTCATGCACGCTCAAAGGTGCCATCCTGTTTTCCCTATGTCTTGGTTAGGTCAGCCCCAGGCTACCTAGGTCCCTTATTTTCTCATCAGCCTCTCTCCTTTGTTGAAAATTTTGTGAGGCTCAACCCCAGCCAAAAGACTATCATCTAATTCTACCTCTGACACTTCCCTAATCAGAGCCGTGTGACATACCCCCACTCTCCTTATGTGGGGGCACACTGCTCTGTGTTCACACTGTGGTTCAATCAATAAATCAATCAATTAATCATTTGTAAAGCACACTACATACCCGCGAGGGTCTCAAGGCGCTGGGGGGGGGCGCTACTGATCGAACAGCCAGGTTCCTGGGTACAAGCTCTTTCTCTTTTCCTCCTTAGCTCATGCCTTTCTTCTACATCCTGTCTAGGTTGTCTCCTTTGCTCTGGGCTGTTCTTTTCGGTTGATCTTTGCCTCAAATTTGCTCTCTGTTATTTCCTCTGCTACCTGGGCAAGTCCTGTAGCTCCCCCATCGTCATCGGATCCCTGGGGACAGGGGTTCCCTTCCTCACTCTCACTAGCCTTATTAGTGTCTAGAACTGTTACAAACCTCCCTGTCACTCATGTGTGCTCACCTAAATCAGTGAGGGTGCGTATTCTCTGCACCTCTGGGGTTCTATGTATCGGGTGCGACAGACAGGTAATCGAACTTCTAAAAGCCCTTGCATCAGACTGGGGTTGCTCTGTAACTGCCTGGGCCTGCTGGCCTGTTAGTCTCTAATACCTGGGCCTAACCACTCGTTATACCGTGGGGGGCCCGCCGACTTCTTTAACTGGCAGATTAGAGTATCCTAATGCAGGGAGAGTGGGCCAGAGCACCTTCATCCCTGCATATGGTAGAGCAGGTTCTGACGCCTTGTTTGCTATCTGTAGTGCAGGACTATCTATCTGGGCTTTCTCAAAGTTGGTCCATAGTTCTAATAATGCCTCTCTTCTATCTTTATTTTGACCTGTGTATTTGGTTTGTATGTATGTTCTCATGTGTTCAGGTATGATAGTGTCGGAAGTTCCATCCTTTTGCCAGGAAAAGTATGTGCCTTTGTGTGTGCATGCCTTTCTTGGCAAAACGTATCACGTTTTTAGCCTGTTTGGGAACTGGATTTGCATGTGTTTTAATGTTGTCTCCATGATAAGTGTGGTAGTTTTAGAGAGTAAGATACAATAGCTTCTTTGATTTAAGGACTCTCTGGTTTCGATCTGTATCATGGGGGAAATAATCACAGGGTGTTTACAGATTCTAATGATGTAACTACGAGCTCAGACAACTCATTGTCAGTGAAATTGCTTTCCCAACCTCGCAGCTCCACCATTAGGTGAGGCGTCCCCCCAAGCCCCTGCACTCTCGAGTGTTGGTGTTCGAGGCCCTCCTCCACCCGCAGGTTTACCTGCGCCTCATCCCTGGTGGTCCAGTGGACCTCTGTCTCCTTTCTCTCGCTAAGCTTTCCTCTCCGTTTTCACTCGTTTTTACACTCACTTTAATCTCTTTTCTGCACTCCTCTGCTTTTCTGTGCTTTTCTGTTTTTCTGCTTTATTCCACTTTTATTTCCTTTTATGCCTCCTTATTCCTCCTTTCCTGCCCGTTTTCCCCGATGCTGCTGCCCCGCTGCCCTCCCCCCAGCACTACCAGCGTGACCGGTCCAGTCCAACTCCCCTCCCCACTCCCGCCTCCCAGCTGTCCAGCCCTCCCCGACCCCTACTTAATGGCAGCCACCCGCAACCCGCCCGCGACTAACGCCAATAACCCTGGACCGCCGCCCCACCAATGCTACAACCCAGCAGCACTCCACGCACTCAACCCAGGCCGCAGCAACTACTGCAAGCTAGCATCACTAGCCAACACCCACTGACCCTTCAGCTGTCACCGCTGCTGGCACACCTACAGCACCGCCAGGAACACAGACCCAGCACAACCCAACCGCAAGAACACACCCGGACCGAAGACCCTGCAAAGCATCCTCCTCAACATCAGATCACTCCTCAAACATGCCACCAAAATCTGGGACCTCCTCGACAGCACCACCCTGGACGTAGCATTCCTCACCGAAACCTGGACCAACACCACCTCGGGACCGGACATCACCATCCTCGTTCCCCAAGGATACAAGATCTCCAGGAAAGCCCGCCCCACCCGCCTGGGACGAGGAATTACCATCGTCCACAAATCCACCCTCTGCCTGAGCACACTCCCCGATGAGCCCACAGACCTGCTGGAACACCTGTACTTTAAGATACAGGCCAGCCCTACCACCACCCTCCGGGGAACCATAATCTACCCACCCCCTGGACCCTGCAGACCTTTCACTGACTCCATCATGGACATCGTCTCCCCGCATGCCATCTCATCCACCAACTACACCCTGCTGGGAGACCTCAACTTTCACCTTGACAACCAACTAAACTCCAACACCGCATCCCTCCTAGGCAACCTCCACAACATTGGACTTCGCCAGATCATGACCAAACCTACACACTCAGCGGGACACACCCTCAACCCTCTCTTCACTACAGGAAATTCCATCACTTTCAGCCACACCACCGAACTCCCGTGGACAGACCATCGATGCATCCACTTCACCTTCAGAACACCCACTCTCCACAGACACCAGCACCGGCTCCCAAGAAGAAACTGGACCAAAATCCCTGACGACCAGCTCACCTCCTCACGCAGCAACTCCACCCCGACCACCATGGAAGACTACGCCCCAACACTGCCGCCTGAACTCTACACAGATGGATCACCGACAGCGTCAACACCATAGCCCCCTCAAGAAGAACAACAACGCACACGCCAAGAAGGCCAGATGGTTCATCCCCGAACTCCAAGAGTCCAGGTGCACCTGCCACCACCTCGGGAAGACCTGTAGGAACTCCAAATCCACAGAAGCCCAAAGCAACTTCAAAGCCGACACCACCGCCCACCACCACCCACCACTGCCCACCACCAGCTCATCAGAAACACGAGGAAAGCTGCAATTGAAGACAGAATCTCCACACACGCACACAGCAGCAAAGAACTCTTCAACATCATCAAGGAGTTCGCCCAACCCGCCAGCGAGTCGACTGACATTCCCCCCTCACAAGACCTCTGCAACAAATTCAGCACCTTCTTCCACCACAAAATCAAGAACATTTACAACAACTTGGACGAAGACAACCAACACACGGAACCCCCAGCAACCACCCCCCACACCTTGAAGCCAATGATTGACAGCTGGACAACCCTCACCACTGAAGACACACAGAAGACGATGAAGTCAATCCACTCTGGGGCCCCCACGGACCCCTGCCCCCACCACAGCTTCAACAGAGCCGCCGACACCATCGCACCCATGCTTTGCCACACCATCAACCACTCTCTGGTGAATGCCTCCTTCCCTGATGACTGGAAACACGCCGAGATCAAGCCCCTCCTAAAGAAGCCCTCGGAGGACCCCACCAACCTCAGAAACTACAGACCCATCTCCCTGCTCGTAAGTTATCGAGAAAGCCATCAACAGCCAACTTGCCACCTTCATCGAAGAACACAACATCCTCCACCCATCACAATCCGGCTTCAGAAAAAAACACTGCACAGAAACCGCCCTCCTCGCCGCAACAGACGACATACGCTCCCTACTGGACAAAGGAGAAACAGTAGCCCTTATCCTCCTCGACCTCTCAGAGGCCTTCGACACTGTATCCCACCGCACCCTAACACACAGACTCCACGACGCAGGTATCCGGAACAAGGCCCTCGACTGGATCTACTCCTTCCTCTTCGGCAGAACGCAGCGGGTCAGACTCCCCCTTTCCTCTTGGACCCTACACCAACCACCTGCGGAGTCCCCCAGGGGTCCTCCCACAGCCCAATGCTCTTCAACGTCTCCATGGCTCAACAATGCCAATGCAGCCAAACACAACTTCCAAAAAGGCATGGAAGCCGTTGCCAAATGGATGAAAAGCAGCTGCTTACAACTCAACACCAACAAAACAGAAGAACCCATCATGGGATCACACCCCGATGCCTGGAATGACACCTGGTGGCCTACCGTCCTCGGCAGCCCACCCGCCCCCACGGACTACACACACAACCTTGGAATCATCCTAGACTCCGAGCTCAAAATGGACTGCCAGGTCAACTACGTCACATCCTCCTGCTTCCACATCCACCTTCTCCTACATAAGTACTTCAAATGGATCCCCCTTAAGCACAGAAAAACCATCAACCACGCCCTCGTCACCAGCTGACTGGACTACGGCAATGCACTCTACGCCGGAATAAACAAAAACCTCACCCACAAGCTACAAAACATCCAGAACGCCGCCGTAAGACTGGTCCTCAACTTACCATGACACTGCCACATCTCCCAACACCTGTGCACACTCTACTGGCTCCTCACCTTCAAGATCCTCACCCACGCACACAAAGCCCCCCACAACCCAGGGCCATCATACCTCAACAGCTGAATCAACTTCCACGCACCCCAAAGAACCCTACGATCAGCCCAGCTCTCCTACGCCGTGGTTCCCCATGCCAGAAAGACTAGATCAGGAGGCCGCTCCTTCTCCTTCCTCGCGGCCAGTGCATGGAACGCCCTACCACTCCACTTCAGGCAGACAACATCACTCCCCATCTTCACGAGAAAACTCAAAACCTGGCTCTTCAATAAACCCCTTCCTTGATGGACTGGAACCTGCACCTCCCCTCCCCACCAACGCTTTGAGACCCTTACGGGTGAGTAGGCACGCTTAACAAACCCATGATTGATCGATTGATTGAGCGCTATGCACAGATGCATCATCAATTCAACATAAACATTTCATAAACATAAATAACAATGCATATAAAGGTTTGCAACATAGAAAAAGTGCCATTTGACAATGAAAACAGTATCTGAACGATATTGACTTCTGGCATCAACTATGGTTGGTGAGAATTAGCAGCATCTTCAGAGAAAAGATTGGGTCAGCGACAAAACAGAATACTTAGGACAAATCTCAGTTTGCAGTATTCTAATAGAACCACAACATCACACATATACCTTACATCAACAATCGCACCCTGTATCACATCCAGGTGCCAAGCCTTACCATCTGTATCATGCCCAGCGGTCCAAGCTACCAACACCTAAAAACTGACAGAGAAAGAATTATGACTTTGTCAAAAAACAATTCTTAGCTCAATCCTAGCGCATGCTATCCTGTGACCAGGGGAATCTCTGCATGGCACACAGGAATCAGTGAGCCTGATAGTCTGTCAATATCAACTCTATGATAAAGACAATAACAATATTTGGCGGAATAAAGGAATAACTCAAGAACTACTGGCCCCTCTTGGCCAACCACAACTTACACCTAATCTCCCAGATCCAAATCTTTTTTTCTAAATGTCCAAATCACAGCCTGTATCACAATCAGGGGCTAAGAGTACCATCTTTGTCACGCCCAGCAGTCCAAGCATACCGACTGTGTCACCCCCAGTGGAAAAAGTGTAACATCTGTGTTACACCCAGAGGTCCACATGACCAACACCTCTCACTTCTATTAGATACCAACGGTGTTGGGAATTCAGTGGCACTTTTAGACTGAAAAATGAGATGGAGGTGTCAATTCCTAAATTAAATACAATAAATATTCACTTTTCCTAGTGTGCTGACTATCGAAAAAGAGGACTTCCACGGGATCGGCTTCGAGATTGCCTGGCGACTATTTGCCTAAGACATATAAAATAGGTAATATGACAGATTTCTGTCAGGGGCAGGGCACTCAGGTTATCTTGTAATGCTTCTCCCTAGTTTGCCATATGCCACATGATTTACTAAGGTTCTGATGTAGTCTCTTACCCTCTGTGATGGCTGCTTCAGGTTGGACCTCTGCCCGCAGATTCAGCAGATCTTCCAATCAATTGAGGTGTCTACTCACCTTCCTTGTTGTGCAAATGTTAATCCATCGTGGCGGGGTGCCCTCCTTTTGACCGGAGTCAGGTTTGAGATACTAATCAGGTCCTGGCTGGCTCACCAAAATGTTGCCTGAACATGAAAGGCCTGGCAAAAACAAGAGGCATTTGGCAAAACAGGAACAGTTCATTTAATCAAGCAATGCTGTGACTGTACTCCTGGCTGCATTGCTTAATTAAAAAAACTGTTCCTGTTTTGCCAAACGCCTCTTGGCTCTTGTTTTTCAAGGCATTTCATCAAGCAGTTCAAGCAACAGTTCTGTCGAGGTCCACAGGACCGAAAGAGACACACAGTAAACTGGCCCATCTGCCAGGGTGCCAGTCTGTTTGACAGGCCCATCCCACACTGCTGTAGGAGGAGATTAGCACTGATAATGGGCAAGCATAAGCCCTCATTACAAGTTAAGGGATTCTTTTCAATGCCAATGCAAACACGTGTTTGCACAGAGATAGGAACTATGGGTCATTTGGTAACTGTCACACCCTCACAGTATTCCTCTGATAAATTCTGGCAGATTAAACACGCCGTAATTTATCAAGGGAATAGGCCTGTAAAAAAGGCAAAACCTGCAGAATGTGGTGTATTAAAAAGCAGTTCTTCATGAAATGCATAATTTCCTGTTGAAAACTAGCAATGGGAGATATTTACCACACATGGTAAGTACCTCACCTTGACAAATGGTATTTTCTGCAAGTGGTAGCTACCCCAGCGTATTCTGACAAACTTGTAACAAGGGTCATACTGTCAAAGGAAATCCCAGGCAGTATTTAGAATAGATGGTTATTTCCGATTTGAGTAAATAGCGTGCTGTTGGCAAAAGGAATTTACTGGATAATGGTGTTTACTGTATGAAGTAATTACCATGCATTTACTTTGCAAATCAAAATGAGGGGGCAGATTCACAAGAAAGTGACACATCTATAGAGATGCGTCACTTTCCTTCCGCCACCCTAAAAAATGCTTGAGCCACCATGGATGCGCCTTACAATACGGCGCACAATGGCGGAAGGATTGATAGATGCGCCAGAAATACTGACGCATCTGTTGGGGCAAAAGTAATGCATTGCTAGAGTTGTGTCGCAAGCACGACGCAACTCCAGCAATGCATTTTGTGGCCTAATCCCACTACACTGCATCACTCCTTATGCCTGCTTCAAGAAGGCGTAAGGTTTTGACATGTCACTTTTACGAGGCTTTCCTGCGTAGGACCGCCCCCCTGCATACATTATTCCTGACGCAGGTATAATGTGACGCAGGGCTGTACAACGTGACGCATCTCCTTAGATGCTTCACCTTGTAAATAGGGCGCATTGTTTGCGCTGCCGTTGCGTCAAAAAAGTGATGCAATGGCGGTGCAAAGATGCGCAAGGGGCTTGTAAATCTGCACCGGTTTCCTTACTGTTTGAGGTCTACCGCCGACGCTCCATGTAACCTGTCGCAAGTCTCTCAAGTTCCCAATATATTCACCTCCGCTCGGCCTATTATCCGCCGCAGAAGTTATTAGCCTTGTAGGCGCTCTGTTGACTGTTCCAATGCTTTCTTTCACTCACAATATTTGATTGCAGTTTCTCTGTGCTAGCTAACACACCTTAAAGACTTTTTCCCTCCTGCTGCAGCTCTATAAAATGTGTGACAATAGTAAAACGCAGAAGCATTGTTTCATAAAACGAAAATGGAGTGGTGAAATCTTTAAAACGTTGATTTACCGATTAAACACCCTAGGTAATTTTTCCAGCTCACTTCATGTATTGTTGATTTAAGGAATTCTAGCATACTTTGACTATGTCTGCAAATAATATTGTAATTTGAATTAAACACAAGCCCCAGGAAGATTTTGGAGCAGAAATGTGATCAAATACGTGCCTTCTCGGATTAGGTTTAGCATAGCCTGTTGAAATAGTAATGGTAATGCGTGTGGAAGGCAATAATTCCATTGTATTTTAATGAAATAAAACAACTGCTACCTCTAAACCGGTGGTTAATATTCTATTGTTTCCAACTAATCGACCTCAGAAGAATTAAATTGAGCACTGACTTTTTGTGAATGGAAACTGATTTTGCAAACTGATTTTAGAAATTGCAGGGAGTTGCAGACTGCCCTGTCAGTCAATATTCATTAGGCAGGTCACAATTTGTGATTCACTGTGATGGTGTCACTGTGATGGGCACCATCACAGATATGGTGTCCGTCTACATTCAATAAACCATCATGTCTGTGATTGCCTTTAAGTAAAGTAAATGTTTTTTAAAAACAGTCAGTTATCCTTAAAACCGGGCTGCATTTTTTGGTAAAAAAAAGTTAACCTTGTTCTTAAACACTTGAAAGTGGTCCCTGGACAACTGCCTAATACCCAAAAGCTTTCCTTTTACATTCACAAAGGCACACCTTCTGTTTAGCAAAATGGGGTAAGACCACCAGCTCTGGTGTCAGTAACAACTCAGGGGGATATTCACAAGGACTGGCGATACCTATCGCAAACGCCATTTAGCGGCAGTTTTTTTATCGCCGCCTAACCCAGAAAACTATCGCCATGTTAGCGGGGTATTAACAAGCCGTCGCTACATGGCGATAGTATCAGGGAACAGCGGTGAAAACTGCCGCTAACATCAGCGCGAAGGCTATAGGAAAACCGGCGATAGCGAGCGAAAACTACCGATAGGCACATCAGCGGCAAAAAAACTCACGTTAGTCAGCCCAACATGAGTTTTTTTTCCTCTAATGCAAAAAATAGTCTATCAGTCAACATCCAATAGAAAATAGGATAAAAACCTAAAAAATGCAGAATGGAGCAGCCTGGGCCGGATGTATGACGTTACAACGCACACTTTTACAACGCATGCACTTACAACGCATTTTTTACAACGCATAATCCATTACAACGCACTACACTTACAACGCATGACACTACAACGCATTTTTAAAAACTACCTTTACAACGCATACCATTACAACGCATAATATTAAATTGCATTTAAGGTAAGTATTAGATAGTATAGGAGTAAAAATTACTTTTCTAACTCCAGGGGGTGCAACAGTAGGGTAAATGTTGGATAGTATAGGGGTAAAAATTACTATTCTAACTCCAGGGGGTGCAACAGTAGGGTAAGTGTTGGATAGTATAGGGGTAAAAATCACTATTCTAACTCCAGGGGGTGCAACAGTAGGGTAAGTGTTGGATAGTATAGGGGTAAAAATTGCTATTCTAACTCCAGGGGGTGCAACAGTAGGGTAAGTGTTGGATAGTATAGGGGTAAAAATTGCTATTCTAACTCCAGGGGGTGCAACAGTAGGGTAAGTGTTGGATAGTATAGGGGTAAAAATTGCTATTCTAACTCCAGGGGGTGCAACAGTAGGGTAAGTGTTGGATAGTATAGGGGTAAAAATTACTATTCTAACTCCAGGGGGTGCAACAGTAGGGTAAGTGTTGGATAGTATAGGGGTAAAAATTGCTATTCTAACTCCAGGGGGTGCAACAGTAGGGTAAGTGTTGGATAGTATAGGGGTAAAAATTGCTATTCTAACTCCAGGGGGTGCAACAGTAGGGTAAGTGTTGGATAGTATAGGGGTAAAAATTACTATTCTAACTCCAGGGGGTGCAACAGTAGGGTAAGTGTTGGATAGTATAGGGGTAAAAATTACTATTCTAACTCCAGGGGGTGCAACAGTAGGGTAAGTGTTGGATAGTATAGGGGTACAAATTACTATTCTAACTCCAGGGGGTGCAACAGTAGGGTAAGTGTTGGATAGTATAGGGGTAAAAATTACTATTCTAACTCCAGGGGGTGCAACAGTAGGGTAAGTGTTGGATAGTGTAGTGTAATATTATGCTTTGTAATGGTAGGCGTTGTAATGGTATGCGTTGTAAAGGTAGTTTTTAAAAATGCGTTGTAGTGTCATGCGTTGTAAGTGTAGTGCGTTGTAATGGATTATGCGTTGTAAAAAATGCGTTGTAAGTGTAGTGCGTTGTAACAGTTGCGTTGTAAAGGTTGTTCCCCGCCTGGGCCAAGTGCAGCACACATCAACAACCCCTGCAAGCCTCCCAACATCCAGGATGAGCAGGATGAGAGCCAGGATGCCTCACTGGACCTGCGTCTGGAGCCTGGATGCCTCACTGGACTTGCGTCTGGAGCCTGGATGCCTTGCCGGACCTGCGTCTGGAGCCTGGATGCCTCACTGGACCTGCATCTGGAGCCTGGAGTGGGATGCAGAGGAGCTGTGAAGTCGATGAGCCATGGCGGTAGACATTGATGCGCAATGATCGCCCATACCTGATGGTTAAGTCTGGCAGGTCGCATGAACACACGTTGCTGTCCTGTGTGAGAAGACCGCCTTGTGCACCTTGGAGCTGTTAATAGTAGAGGTGCTCCTCGGCACCAACTTAGGGAGGTCTGCATCGCAACCTACGATCCACCACTACACCGGGGGGCATGGAGGGGATTACCAACGGTGGGTGCCGCCTCTCTGCATCACAGGTCAGATGATGTTGGGCTGTCCGGACGCTGTGAAGGGTGAGGCCTCTGAGCTGCGCCGAGCTTGTGTGGCGGGAGCGCTGCAACTTCACGCCTAAGAGGGCCCTGCTGCATCAACTGCATCAGGAGGTTCACCAGTGGACTTGGCAGTGACTGCTGTCCATAGGCTTGTGAAATCCCACCTGGCTGAGGCTCCTGCTGGCTGAGTCACAGATTTGGAGAGAGTGTAGCAGATTGCGCCACAGTGTCAATGTCCAGGTAAGGAGAAGGTGGGACACGTAGCGCAGGATGCCTGGGGGTCGAGTCGCCCAGGCCTAGCACACGTAGTTGATACACCTCCAGCGGCGGCTCATTCGCTATGGTGGAAGAGTGTCGCCCCACTGCTTTCAAGCAGTGCAGAGAAGGAATAATCATCACATGATGATAATTTACTGATGTAACCGTGCTATGTTTCCTTTGCAGGTGTGAGGGTGGGTAGGACTGCTCTAAGCATGGGGCAAGGCATGGGCGGATTGGCATGCCCACTCAAGTGCGCAATGACTGTTGGGTCCGCCCACTCAGGCTGCCCAAAGCAGTCATGTGCACTTCCCTGTTCGTAATGCAGGCTGCTTTACAGCCTGCATGGAGAACATGCCCACCCCTTCTGCCCCTGGCTGCATGCCTTGTCCCATTGCCAATTACCAATCACACTGCCGCATCGCAGCGTTGTGATTGGCTCAGTGGAGGGAGCCTGGCTTCCTACTTCCTGTTCCTGGATGCAAATGCAGGATGCGGGAGCAACGCACCAGTCCTGTCAGTGTTTAATTTGTGAATAAATTCATGCCAGGGCCCTCGTCAGGAGGACACAATAGCTTACACCGTCTGTTGCCCCTGCCAACGCTACCAATGACAGTGCCAACACAACTATTAACCATCACACTCTTACAAGTATGACAATTCATACTATTCCAGGGACCCAAAGCTATAAGAATGGCTTGGTAGGCAGGTTCAAGTCCTTGTAAATTTAAATTGAATTAATAAACAGCTGTTGCTGTGCTCATATTTAAATTAGGCACCATGTGGCAGACTGTCATGAACACCGGTGCTGGCAACTAAGTGCCCATGCTGAGCATCGGACACCACCAGCTCAACTTTAGCACAGCCTGTGCTGTTAAAATCGAGTGATTGAAAAAGGACATATTTTACCATGGGTTCCACAGTGCCACCTGGGGCAACCACAACATGCACATCATTGGAGCCGTGGGGCCCTGGCCACTGCAGCTCCTGCTAGATTCCTTGCCATCACCCATCCTGGATTCTAGCTCTGTTGCTTTGCTCCCACCCCGGTGGAAGAAGCTTTCTTCTCTGGTCATGCTGGGCAGGAGCAAATCTCTGTTCCATGCTTGGGAGAGTTAAGTTTATGTCCCCTTCCCGCACTCTCCTCGTAAGGATTAGGCCAATGTCCTGGAAATGGGGTCCCTGGGGCCCTTCAATGGCTTGGGAAAGGAGGTTGCATGCCCTCTACCCAAAATAATTTAGGGGGGCCACATGTCGTATCAGTAAAAATAAATACAACATCCCCAGGGGAAAGGGTAATTGGGACTTTTAAAGGCTTGTGGAGGGGAACTGCATACCCCTTCCCAAAAATAAGTATATTGGCCCCTGAGGAAGGGGTCTCTGGGCCCACAAATGGTTCGGGAAGGAGTGCTGCATGCCTCCCACCTACTATAAGTAAATCGGCCCCATGAGATGGGGTTCCTAGGGCCTAATAATGCCTCAGGGAGGGAGGGCGCTTGCCACCCTACCAAAAATAACCAATATGCCAACGTTTGGTCTCCGGCCTACTCCAGGGGAAATGTTTGTTTGTAAAGATTGAGAACCCATGCTTTATTTATTTATTTTACTGTGGATCTGCAGATCAGCAGATTCTCTGCGGATCCTTGGTACCTGTAAAACAATATGCAGTGTGGTCAATACAGTGGGGTCCCTCTGGGTATCCCTACCCGGCCCCCTATGTGTTTTTTTCTATTTTACCTTTTTTGAGGACAGGGGACCAAGTTCCAGAGTCCTAAAATGTTTGCCACTACATCTTTGTTGATATGGTGGGAGCCAAACACATCACATCGGTAGATCTTTTGGGTACACTGATTCACCATGATGGTATATATACATAAATGCTGAACCTTTATTTCTGAAAAACGACAGAACGCATTTACATCAAATTACAAAAAGCACGCATTCTGGATAAAGAACTAACTTCTGACAAATTTGGTGTAACTTTGTTCAGATGTTTTTGAAGTATCGCTCCTCAATTTTCCTGTTGCATGGGCAAAACACAAAAATCCCTCCTTTTTCTTGGCCCCTGAAACTTTCCAGGGAGAAGCTAAGGTGTATGAGACTTTTTGGGGAAGTTTAGTGAAGATTTGTCAAATGGTGCCAAAGTTATCAGCAAACAAAAAATCTATTTCCTGTGGAAATATGGTCCTAAGTATTCCTAAACAGTTGTGACTACCTTTTGGTTATTATATTTAAAATACATAGGGGTTTTACTTACCTTATTATACTTACCATGCTTGGAAAAGACATGCGTGGTAAAGGCATCTCTGTGGTAAAGGCATCTGCATGGTAAAGGTATCGGCATGGTAAAGGCATGCATGGTAAAGGAATGAGTTGTATCGTAATGCAAGCGAGTCCAACAGAGATATGTGCTGGCACCCCTATTGTTCAGTTTATTCATAAACTATGCCAGTGTCTACTTTAGGAAGCCTCCATCTTGAGCCTAAAACTTGAAATACAAGGAAACCTATTCTTCTGTTTGCATGTTTTTCTCTCTCTAATGGTACTATCAATGCACAAGCTAATCAATTGTAGAGTACGCCGAAATACCTGATAATTAATCTCACAAAGACCATGATTTTAAGGCACACCCTTCATTTGAAGAAACCAATTAGAGTTAATAACCATTCTTTTGAATTTTCTATGTGTAACTACCTGGCATATACCTCAATTCCTGGGGCCGGGAACTCCATTGATACCCTCATGCCTCGAATTTGGCCTCAAACCTATAAATTGCATCATCCCACTTGAGTCCTTTTATACTGGACCTTCAGGTGTAGGAACCCCAGGGATAGTAAATATTTTGCGTAGTGGTTGGCATGTATGCTTCTCAAGATATGCTAAATAGGGAAATTGGGAATATTTGGAACCTGACAGCAAAAGACCTGGGCCAGTCTATCAAGCACCTCCTTCTAGAAGTCCGAGACCATGGCACAGAGTCAGAGGGTTTGTAAAAATGAGGCAACATCTTGATGGCATCTCAAGCATGTTGGGGAGGAATCTCTAAACATCTTGAACAATTTTGTGTTCTATAATACACCCAAATAAAGTTTTTGAATTGTATGAGAGGGAGCCCAGCCAATTTGGCTACTTCACAAGAGGGCTGAAAGAGTCAAATTAGGGCAAATGCTGTACCAACACAGATGAGGTAGTAAACCTAATGAAGAAGGGAAAGTGGCTCTTAACATTATGAAAAGATGTGTCTGTATAAAAACATGGCTCCCTGTTGAATACTTACCTCCGGAACAAGGGAACTATAAGTCTCAACCCTTATCTGGATTAGGTTCAACCAGAGGCACATTGCAGCTTACACGTCAAGTTTAGGCTGGGAGCCCTTCTAACAAAAGTCTATAGACCCAAGTGGGACATGACAAATACCAACAATGGCTTCTGTGGTACTAGCTAGGGTGTGGGGGGGGGGTAGAGATTCCATTTGACACTTTATGCTTTTCTAGATTAAGACAAGTCCCCTTCGCAATAGATGGTTGCTTTCCATTTTGAAACCTATGAGTTGCACTTCCTAGTGCCACAATGGCACTTTCCTGTAGGACTAAACAAACATCAGTATACTTTGCAGTGGTGTTCTACCTCATCACATCCACTCGATTAGCCATCTGCAACTCTAAACACAAGAAAATGGAAAGACTGACAAACATATTATCTACTGGCGGTCGCCAGTAGTTAGTTATAGTTAGGACCAAGTTTCCATGGGAAGAGCATTTTTTGTTTTGTTTATAACTTTAGCGTTGTTTGATGAATCTTCATGACATTTTCCAAATTAATTCTTTGTTCATATCAGCTCCTATGTGGGAAGTGTAGGGGTGGATTCGTCAAGGGGTGGCCAGGAATAAAGGGGTGTCCCAAAACGTGTTTTCTCCATGTTAATTTCCATAGGAAACTTTAGACAAGGCTACAAGTCGAACGGGTGAACGTAATTACCCCAAGTTTGGCAGGCAGAAGGGTCTTGGTCTAGAGAGCACGCTTTTTTTATTTGGTGTAAATCCGTTCAGAGGTTTTTGAGAAATATCAAAATTTACAGATATCGATATGTGGGAATTATGCCATCTGAGTGGCTGAGGCGTTACTAGCACGAGCTTGCTGCTTATTGGTTGTGAGCGTTGCGAGCGGTTGCAAATAGGAAGTGTTGGCTGCCATTTTGTGATTCAGTTGAAGCGAGTAAGGGGAAAAAAGGGAAAAAATTGTAGGAAAGAGGAGGGTAGGAGCGCTGTGAGGTCTGTGGGGTGGTCAGGGTGTGCTATACAGGGAGTGTGAAGCGATGTATTCACCCCTACCGGTGTGAAAGTGCTGTTTTGCCCAGAGTGAGATGGTGCTGAGGTGAGGTGCCGGTACACTCGGGGATGAAACCGTAAGCTGATTGCTGTAAACTGATGTGCTCTGGGCGCTGTAGAATACTAGCCGCTGTAGCATAGCTGTGCCAGTGTTGTTAATATGGGTTTAGACTATAGTGGGAGTGGGAAGCAAACTACTCATCCCTACCGGTCTGAAGACTCGAATAGAGTGTTTTAGCAAGCAGGAATAAAGAAATAATCGCGAAGAATATAATGCAGAATGTTGCAATGCCACAGAAGACAAATGGTGAAATCAGGTGTGTTTAAGAAAGTGGCTGTGTGGGATAAAGCAATGGAGTCTGCAAGTTATATAAAAAGTGTCTTTATGTAAGTGCCATAAATGGAACCACTGGTGCAAGAGCTAAGGCATCCAGATGAGGCAAACTCCAACTGCTTCTGCTGTATTCAAACGTAAGCTCCCGCATCAGTCAATTCCACATTACATGTTACAGTTCCATGTGACACAAACAATACCTATTAGACATGAATGACTGTAACTTGTATAATGAAAATGAAGGTAAGATATGATTACCACACTGTGCCAACCAGTTCCTAAACAATGCAGTGTTTTTTGATCTTGATCGCCAGTTCGTGAGCAGATGCTGAGGATGAGCTAATTTGTGTGAAAGGGCTTCATGGATAAGAGGCAGGCAGAGAGACGTGTGTACAAAGAATAGATATGGTTTCAAAATGGATATCAGGTTTAGGCTAATTTAGCAAGTAAATAGCGTATTTGCATAGGCCATACATCATCCATCCCTGGTTAGTGTGGAGAGGTAAGGGCCAATAATGAAAACAGAGTTCAAATGCCTAAGCATACTTAGAAAGTTATTATATGAAAATAGTTAAATTGAAGTGTATTAAAAAATGTAATAGGAAAAAGTAAAAAAAGTTGGAAAAAATCAATCGAAGAATAAAGTAAATTTCTTACAAGTCTTGGAGATTGCAGTCCGGAAGTTCTTCAGCGGCTTGAGATGTGTAATGTTCCATGAGGCGATTGTTGCCATCATATGAGAAAAGTGAAGCAATCCAATTCATATCCTCGAAGGGACAGTAATGTTCCTCGAATGTTGGAGCGGCAATTTGAATTGGCAGGCAATCTGCGATGTTGTCAAAGGTCGCACGTTGCAGGAGATCGTTCATGGCTGCGCAGATATCCCATTCCGCCAGGATACCTTTTTGCGTTGCATCCGCCATTGTTCCACTGCCCGAACAATCAAGTTCATGGTTTTCAGGATACTCCATTACCTGCTGGATATCGGGAGCATTTCCTGGGATGTTGGCAAGGCATAGATCCATTCTCGAGTCGATTGGGCATGTTTGCAATAAAAAGATGGTTGCACGCAGATTGTATATGTGTAAATAAATGTCATGTTGTAGCTGGCTCCGATAATAGATAGAGGCAGGCAGCTGAAAGTTGTTCCATTTTTTCATGGTATTGATGTAGCTTCACGTAGAGGCGTATTTTGTCGGACATGCTTGTTACCACAGGGAGCGTAGCCATTTTTAACAGGCTAAAATAGTAGTAGGATGGCTGCAAACAGAGCGAGAATTATGGGCACTGTTGCTGTTATTCCAGAGATGATCGAATGAATGAAGTCTGGTATTAGACTAAAAACAGCTGGAAAGCCTGTGAGAAGGCCGGAGGAGACAATGTTAAAAAAGTGTGCCAGACCTTACGTGTCAGATGTGTTGAAAATTGTGTAACAATTCACAAAGTGTAATGGGAGGTTCGTATTTAAAAGGGAGTGTATTTTACTTGAAGTTCGTGCTATCTGCAGTCGATAAATTACTTTTGAAGAAGTGAGGGACACTTCTGTTTGAAACAAAAGCGCTTTCAGTTTGCTCCAATTAATAAAATCTGTTGTCAAAGTAGGTATTGAAGGCCAAGTTGAACTTTGGGAGTTACTTTGTGTGGGTGGGAATAGAGATTGCCAGAGGAAGTGATCCAGTTTGAAACAGTAAGGACATACGGTATGCCAGCTCACATTGCGTAGCAGTCCATGTTATTAAGAAGCAGATAACTGTCGTTAGAAAGCTGTGTGAATGTTGGTCTGATTGTGGGAGTTGGCGTGGTTTTAAGAAAGCATGCAAGATTGGGGGCTGTGCGCTTAGAAGCGTTGTGCAGTTGGACATTCTTGCATAGTAATAAATGACTGCCAATGTGGTCGCACTTTTCACCTGTGCGAAAAACTTCTGCATCCTCTTTAAGGCAGTGATATGTAAATGGGAGAAACCACTGCTTGTAAATAAACGAGCCACCTTATATAATAACATACAACATGACAAACATCATGTACACCTAGCAGACACAATGACACTATGTACTATGGGAACCGTGGCTAGCCATGTACACAAACCAAACATGGCATGGTACCTCTGCCACACAATGCAGAATGCGGGGAGAGATGGGAGCAAAGTATGTGCGAAGGTGGCAAGTGATTCTCGATTATAAAAGTATACAATGCAAAGTGTTGAGGGGATGTGCCAGAGACACTTGAGTATGCAGAGCACAGACATTTACATGTCAACATACACTGATGGTCTATTGAGTCAAGTCGACAGTGGACACAACCATGATAGTACAGTCAGTAGGGAAGATTACGAAAACATAGCGCGTATGTGCCCCCTTCCCCCCCAAATCTTTAGCGTAGTGGGCTGGCTCGGCGTACGCAAGGCTAGCATAGGGGTATGAATAAAAGGCACATTTTCTAGGTGTGGTTCTCTTCCGGAATGGTGAACATGTCTGACAGGTCTGCGCAGCTTACACCGCCATAAGGCTGACGCCGTGAGCGAGGGTGGCTGCGGGAAAAATGCTCTCAGCCTGCTGATACCCAGAAACCGTCATTGCTGCTGCGACGCATGTGTGCCCCACAGTTCACCTTTCAACACCATCGTATGTAAAAGAGGGCCCACCACTTGCCGGCAGAAGCTTTTGGGCCGAGGTCTGCGAGCTGGGAATGCTCCTGAGATCAACACTGGCTACCGCGACACAGGCAGACAGTGCCCAGCCTGAGGCCCAGCACCGTGAAGTGCTCTGTATACTACTAACACAATAGTCGATGAGGTACCAACAGTGGAACGGTGTCTGGATCCCACAATGGACGATGTTAGAACTACATCTGAGAGTGGAGATGAAGGTACTCCCTTCGAAGAGGTGCAAGCAACTCTAGGTCCCAACGATGGAAGGTGTCTTGATCCCACAATGGACCATGTCTGATATTACCTGCTGCTTGTGAATTTTCACAGAAGTCCCTGCGTTGACGTGCATCAGACTCTGTGCTTCCGTAGCTAAGTGCTGCACATGATTATTGTGCTTGGTTGACACCAGTCGGTGGAGTTCACCGCAGTACAGCAGGTCCGAACAGTGGAACGGGGTCTTGATCCGAAAATTGATGATATTAGAACTGCATCTGAGAGTGCAGATGAAGGTACTCCCTTCGACCAGGTGTAACCAACTCTAGGTCCCAACAGTGGAACGGTGTCTTGATCCCAGAATGGACGATGTCCGATACTGCGTGCTGCTTGGTTTTCACAGAACTCCCTCCGTTGTGGTGCATCAGACTCTGTGCTTCCGTAGCTAATTGCTGCACATGTGTGGCGGGGTATCGGTGACAGAGTCGGCAACCAGACCAGGATGGTGTAAGGAAGGCTTTATTTTATACAACACTTTCTTTTGGCGGGATGCCCGTCGTGCGGCTACAGAAGAGGGAGAGTCTGGCTTGCTCCTTCTTGGGGACTCCAGGCTGAGAGGGGGGGTCGTATTTTCACCGCCTGGAACTCCGCTGTCTTCGTTGCCTCTTCCAGGTCTCGTGGTGCCTCCGGAGCGGTCGACCAATGATCCCCACGTGGGACGGCACAGGGAGAAAGGAGAAAGAAACCAAGGATTAGGACAATCGTCCTGCAATCTAACAACAGGTGCCGGGAGTGAGGGAAACCGAGTGCTCAAGTGATTTAATCGCTCCGTTAGTGTAAGCGGGGTTAGTGCTTAGTGAAGACAGGGGGTTTGTAGGACCACACGATATGTACAACCACTGGCTCGGTACGGGTGCTCAGAGGGTAGGCGGTGTCCTTCTTCCCACCCAGCCCGCTACCCGTCCCCATACCTGTTCGAGCCACGCTCCTCCCGTGGGAACGTGGCGGGCGGCTCAAGGAGTCGTTGGCCTCCTGGCTTGTTGGGGTCTTCTCCACTTGTCCCCTCTTCCAGCACGTCGATCTCTCCTCCTCTCCACTCCTCACGGTTCTTCTTTCGCCTCCACTCCAACTCTCCTTCCACCTCCAGGGAAACGCCGTCCGTCTTCTTCCGGAATTCCCCTGTCTTTGTACAACCCACCAACGTGACGTCAGCAGGGGGAGGTGTTTCGTCGTGCTGAAAGGCTGAATTAAAGGAACCTCGTTCCATTTCTTGCGTCCAGTCTTGTGAATGATACGGGTACCACTCGTCCGTCGTGCAGGGTACCTCTGGCCGCTGTAGGGGAAGAGAAGGGGGCTCAAGATCGCCTTTTGAACAAGGGTTCCACGGAGTGGCTGTTGCCTCGGATATGTTCCAGGCGTTAAACAGGGTGGAGTCGTTGGCCTGCGCAAAACGGAAACTACGGTCTAGAACACAAGGCTCAGGAGACAGGAGAGCAGCCACGGTCTCGGGATCAGTTGATGGGGGGAGACATTGACCGTTGAAACAGGGACAGAAACCCCGGATTATCCACCCCCAGTATCACATCCTCAGGTAGGGAATCCACCACCCCCACCTTCACTGTGCACGGGTCTTTATCAATGGGCGTCATGGTTACCTGGGCGAGAGGGTAGGGCCTAACATCCCCGTGTACACATCTAATGTGGACCACTGCTCCTTGGACGTATTCATTGGGGAGGACTAACCTCCTCCGTACTACAGATTGCCTGCACCCCGAATCTAACAGGGCCTGTACTGTCAAACCGTTCATTATTAGACTCACATAAAAGGAGGTTCCCATTTCGGCTGAGTATAGTACAGTCCTGGGGAGATAGCCAACCTCCATCGGCTCTTCTGTTGATCTTTTCCTGGGACACAGTCTCGCAATGTGTCCCCATTCTCCACAGTCAAAACACTGGGGTCCCCGGGCAGGAGGCCCATCTATCCTCACAGGCCTGGGTCGGGGAGGTTCAGGCGTTGGCTTCGGTTTTCGTTCAATTTTGAGGGGGGTCTGCCCTTTTGAGCCTTTCTCAACGTCCCACCCCAGTGTCTTTGGTTGTGCTCTGGTGTAATTCGCTGCCATTTCGATGGCTTGATCCAGCGAAAGTCCCGGGTGCTGTTTCAGCCATCGCTGGGAGGCATACGGCAAGGCTTCCATAAAATGCTCCAAGTATATTTTTGTCATCACCTCCTCCTTGGTGCTGGAGGCCGGCCTTAGCCATTTGTCTGCGGCCATCTTGAGACAAAAGAACAGGGTTTTGGGGTTCTCGCCCGGTGTGCCTCGTTCCCTCCTGAACCTGAGGCGATTGGCTTCACCATCGAGGCCAAGGTGATCCAAAATGACCTCCTAGATGGTCTGATAGGGTGCATTTCCTGTAGGGTTAGCCACCTGGTAGGCGAACTGTGCCTCCCCCGATAAAACCGGAGCTAAAAAGAAAGGCCACTTCTCTTCAGGCCATCCCAACGGCCTAGCGGCCCTCTCGAAATTCATTAAGAAGACGTCGGGATCCTCCCCTTGCAGGTACTTCTGTAAGGCTATCCCTGACGGATTAGGAACTGGTACCGGCCGATTCTCCAGGGGTGTGGGGATGGGCGCGACCGGGCTGGTTTTCTGCAGACTCTCTATGTGTGCCGTGATGGTGTTCTGAAATTGATCCCGATCGGCTTGAGCCGACGTCATCTGTCTCTGCACTGCCCATTCCAGCTTCTCTTTTCCCTTTATGAGGTGTTGGATGAGCATGTCCATCTCGGTAGTACAGATGGACTCTGATGACAATCCCACTTCTGACACCAGTTGTGGCGGGGTATCGGTGACAGAGTCGGCAACCAGACCAGGATGGTGTAAGGAAGGCTTTATTTTATACAACACTTTCTTTTTTTGCGGGATGCCCATCGTGCGGCTACAGAAGAGGGAGAATCTGGCTTGCTCCTTCTTGGGGACTCCAGGCTGAGAGGGGGGGGTCGTATTTTCACCGCCTGGAACTCCGCTGTCTTCGTTGCCTCTTACGGGTCTCGTGGTGCCTCCGGAGCGGTCGACCAATGATCCCCACGTGGGACGGCACAGGGAGGAAGGAGAAAGAAACCAAGGATTAGGACAATCGTCCTGCAATCTAACAACAGGGGCCGGGAGTGAGGGAAACCGAGTGCTCAAGTGATTTAATCGGTCCGTTAGTGTAAGCGGGGTTAGTGCTCAGTGAAGGCAGGGGGTTTGCAGGACCACACGATATGTACAACCACAGGCTCGGTACGGGTGCTCAGAGGGTAGGCGGTGTCCTTCTTCCCACCCTGTCCGCTACCCGTCCCCATACCTGTTCGAGCCACGCTCCTCCCGTGGGAACGTGGCGGGCGGCTCGAGGAGTCATTGGCCTCCTGGCTTGTTGGGGTCTTCTCCACTTGTCCCCTCTTCCAGCGCGTCGATCTCTCCTCCTCTCCACTCCTCACGGTTCTTCTTTCGCCTCCACTCCAACTCTCCTTCCACCTCCAGGGAAACGCCGTCCGTCTTCTTCCAGGATTCCCCTGTCTTTGTACAACCCACCAACGTGACGTCAGCAGGGGGAGGTGTTTCGTCATGCTGAAAGGCTGAATTTAAGGAACCTCATTCCGTTTCTTGCGTCCAGTCTTGTGAATGATACGGGTACCACTCGTCCGTCGTGCAGGGTACCTCTGGCCGCTGTAGGGGAAGAGAAGGGGGCACAAGATCGCCTTTTGAACAAGGGTTCCATGGAGTCGCTGTTGCCTCGGATGTGTGCTCCGCCCCGTCACAACATGATTATTGGGGTTGGGTGACAGCAGTCGGTGGAGTACACCGCAGTACAGCAGGTCCGAACAGTGGAACGGGGTCTTGATCCGACAATGGACGATGTTAGAACTGTATCTGAGAGTGGAGATGAAGGTACTCCCTTCGACCAGGTGCAAGCAACTCTAGGTCCCAACAGTGGAACGGTGTCTTGATCCCAAAATGGATGATGTCCGATATTACTTGCTGCTTGGTTTTGACAGAACTCCCTCCGTTGAGGTGCATCAGACTCTGTGCTTCCGTAGCTAACTGCTGCACATGATTATTGGGCTTGGTTGACTGCAGTCAGTGGAGTACACCGTGGTACAGCAGTTGGGAACAATGAAACGGGGTCCTGATTCTGTGATTGAGGATGTCGGAAGTTAAAGTTTGTGATGATTTCTGATCAGGTGCAGCCAACTGCGTGCTTCCAAATCCAACGGCACGTGGCTGTGAGGCGTTAATGACAACTGCCTCTGGCCTACAGTGCGGTCAGTAGGGCTCACAATTCACATGGAGTGGTGATTGTTTAACTACAGAATCCAGTAAGCAAGTAGCTACAACGTCTATTGAAATATACACAATAACCTTTTAGTATACTTGCTTGAAGAAGTTTTTTAAGATGACTTATAGGTCTAGTACAATGACCAAATTCTTCTTGGTAGTGGTAAAGAACACTGAATAACAGTGTACACAGTGGACAGCAGAGATCGCAATTCGAATTGTTTTGATTCATTTATTGCAGAGTTTTGTGTAATTTATGTTTGTCACAAGGCGGGCATACCCGGGGCAAGAGGACTGACAAGAGACTGGTGGGAGGTCCGTGATGTTACCTCTCCTCTTATCTCTCCCCGACAGGACGAGTGGTTCCATTCATCCCAGCCGGACCTCACGGAATCAGGCGGTGGTCCCTTTAACTATAGCTCGCTGGTTGCCGACTCCACCCCCAGTGAGGACGTCGTCGCGTTTGATCCAATAAGAGAAGACGACGACCGGAAATTGGGGTGCGCTATCACTGGAGGTTGGACGGAGCGAGAGGAGAACGAAGGAAGAAGGAACCAAGATCGAGACGAAGAACGGAGATGCCAGGGACGAACGCCTAGCCTGCGAGGGGAGGAGGAAAGCCCAGAGTGGACAAGAAAGCCAGGAGGCCCCCGGGAACGCATTCTGCCGAGCCACGCCCCAGGAGGAGCGTGGCTGACACAGGTATGGGAACGGTTCACGGGCTGGGTCGGGAGGCAGAAGAGGCCAGACGTGTAGAGACGCCAACCGCTTACCGACGTTTGTGCATAATACACAGCCCCAACCTATCACCCTCACTCCTCACCGTTTGTCGTGTGTCACTGGTTGGATTGGGTTGCTCCCTCACTCCTTTCCCTTATTGTTCACTGTGCCACAAGAATACTTACCCCTGCCTTTAACTTTTCTTTTGGGGTTCCTGAGTCCTTCCACGTACACCTCCAGTCCGGGGAGAGAGGGAAGAAGACCAATCGGCGGACAAGGGAAGACGCCGCTAGAAGCTGGGAGGACCTGATAGGAGACCCGTTATTCCCCTTACTCTAAATTCAGTCTGGCAGACCGCAGAAAGCGTACCTGTTTAAAAATAAAACCCGCTTTACCTCGGCGTTGGCTCACGCACGTTTCTTCTGACCTTGGGACAATGTTGTTCTATTTTGTAAAGAGGACATGAGAAAAAGTATTCATGGAAGACTGTGCTCACTACTGCCTTCAATTTACACTGCAGACAGCAATGTTCACAATTCAGATCGAGTCGCTATTGTAGATGACACAGTCCTGTAGGCAAAAGACATTGCTTCAGTGCGCTCTGTCTGCACCACGCATACGCATCATCACAGGGTCCGCACGCGGTTTTTTGTTGCTTCGCTTACGGCAAACTGGGCAGCTCAAGTCAATGCCACGTGGCTGTGGGCCCTTGCTGACTGCTCTCTGGCCTACACTGCAGACAGCAGTGTTTACAATTCAGACCGAGTCGCTATTGCAGATGATGTAGTGTTGTTGGCAACAGACATTGTTCCTAGTATGGCCCGTCCGCAGCACGCATCGTCGCTGGCTGTGCACATGCTGAATGCTTTTGATGTGGCTATCTAAGTGCGCTAGAGTTGATGGACCCTTTATGGTACAATCTTTTTGTGTATTATTTCAGATCTACTGCCTGTGTCTTAGTATACCACAAGTTATAGTTAGGTCAACTAACTATAGCGGACAAATTTCTCTGGTTTTATATGAGTCAAGTGTCCAACTAACTATAACGTCCCTGAAACCTATGTTTTTTTTCAGTGAATATATATATATGTATATATATATTCACAGAAAAAACCATAGGTTTCAGGCACGTTATAGTTAGGAATTAGCATTTAAAAAACCTCAGAAATTCACTGAAAAAACCATAGGTTTCAGGGGTGTTATAGTTAGCTGGACTTTTCACTTGTACAAAACCATTGAAATTCCCCCGTTATAGTTAGTTCAGCTAACTATAACTCGTGATGTCATGAGTGATGTCACTGACCATGTCATGAGTGATGTAATATGTGACGTCATCAGCAGTGCATTGCCGGCGCGCAAGTTATAGTTAGCTGAACTAACTATAACGGGGGAATTTCAATGGTTTTGTACAAGTGAAAAGTCCAGCTAACTATAACACCCCTGAAACCTATGGTTTTTTCAGTGAATTTCTGAGGTTTTTTAAATGCTAATTCCTAACTATAACGTGCCTGAAACCTATGGTTTTTTCTGTGAATTTAAAAGGTTTTTTAAATGCTAATTTCTAACTATGCCTACAGAGATAGGACATGTGAAGAAAGAAGAAAAAATGCACAGAAAGAAAAAAAAAGAAGTGCAGAAAGAAGCAACAGAAGTCCTCAAAGGTGAAGAAAAGTGCAGGAAGAAGGACAACGTGCAGAAAGAACAAAAAGAAGAGCAGAAAGAAGCCTTGTTGCAAAATCATCCTGTACCCTCAACTTTTTCAGACGGATACTGGTGGTAACTGAGTCTGACTAACCAGTCCTAGAGCCAGTGCTATGTTAAAAGACACTTAGAATACAGTGAAAACACCTACATACACTAGGGAACATTATGGGTTTGGGTTCCCCTGTGATTAGCATGACCTCCTCTGTAAGCCCCTAGTATATAATAGGGCAGGGGGATTAAAACTACCTCTTAAAACAGGCCACAGGGCGTTTTTGCACACGTTAACTCAGGCCCCGTCCCCTCCCTTCACCACTGTGTAAACACGCCCTGTGTCCGTTTTTAGTTGGGAGATTAAGTTCATTTGAATCCTGAGGGTCCCTAGGGTCCAACTAGCCCACTAGGTACCTCCAGTAAGTGCCACAGAGCTGCGTTGCAGAGAGGTGTAAAAAGTGGCACGGCCTGGACCACCTCTCTGCAATGCAGCTCAGTGGCGCTTACTGGAAGCACTTGGTGGGCTAGTTGGCCCCCAGGGGCCCTCAGTATTGAAGGGAAATTATATCCCCAATTTAAAATGTGCCATAGTGCGTGTTTGCACAGGCCCCGTCCCCTCCCTTCACCACTGTGTAAACGCGCCCTGTGGCTGTTCTAAGTTGAGAGATTAAGTCCCCTTGAATCCTAAGGGTCCCTAGGGTCAAACTAGACGACTAGGTACCTCCAGTAAGCGCCACAGAGCTGCGTTGCAGAGAGGTGTAAAAAGGGGCTTGGCCTCAGAACACCTGTCTGCAGCGCAGCTCCCTGGCGCATACTGGAGATGCCTGTTGGGCTAGTTGGCCCTCAGGGACCCTCAGTATTGAAGAGGAATTAATTCCCCAACTTACAACTCGCCAGGGGGCGCGTTTGCAGAGTGCTGCAAGGAGGGGGCGTCGCCTCCGGCACGATGCCAGTCTTTTATTTATTTTAATTTTTTTAGAAGGGGGGCTGTGTGGTTCCCCTTCTTATTCTAATTTATTGGCCCTGATGACCCCATCCCCCAGGGCCTGTCTCCTAATTATATTTTTTTGACCCCAATCCCCAGGGCCGGCCCCTGTTTTTTATTATTTTAAAAAAATTTATATTTATAGACACACCTAGGACATGCTGGACAAACCGTACGTACCTATCACCATGACGATTTGCGTGATATTCATTAAAAGGCGACTATGCATACAATGAATCCACGTGGAATGTATTTACACCACTAGTGAAGCTCTGACATGTCTGATGCCCTACCGTGCCTAATCCCGGTAGACACCCTTGTCGTTTATTTATACAAACATGGGTAGCTATTGATGGGCACATTTAATACACATGCACACCAAGCCATTCAAAGGGGATTCGACAAAAATTCGACCAAAACTATGCAAGAAACCCCCCTCACGATTATTAAAACACACATCCAGTGCCGGATGTGTAATACTTTTTATTTTACTCTCTGGAAAGGGGACGAACATCACTTGAGAGTCACAGCGCGCTCCTGGCAGAGCCCAATGCTGTGTTACACCCACCATTGCCTGCTGAGTGCCACACACCTCTGTGTTGTATTCCACTAGCTAGTGCATATGCTATGACACTCTCTAGCCCATGTGCACTGTAACACCACCCCGTGAGTATGTCATGCAACACTTGTCTTCGCACGGGTTATATTGCCCCATCTAACGTGCCTTTCTCGATGCCTATGTTATAACGCACAGTGCTATGCCATACATATTACAATCTGGGATCCATATCTTTGCCACAGTGCATATGCAACGTTACACTCCCCAGCACATATTTTATATTACAACTTTAGAGACTAGTTAGGTTACACAACACTGCCCGGTGCATATTACACTCCAAGGCGCATATCGCATAGCACGCGCTAGTGCCTGTGCTATCTCGCGCTCTCCAATGAATCTGTCATTGCGCACAATGTATTGCATATTATATTTCATGCCCGGTTCATATTATATCACACTTTTTGGTGCATAGTTTATACCATACACTATATCTAGTTTTCATTTTCAATCCTGCTCTCAGGACTATGTTCTATATAACACTGTGTTCACCTACCCTTTTCACGGGCATTACATTTTGCGATAGGGGGTGGAGGGTCAGGGGGTGTTTCTGCCAAGTGAGCCCGGAGTCACAGTCACAAACGTCCTCTTCTTCCTGAATAAAAGTGAGATTATGCTGCATACTTGTTCATATTTTAAGTAGTTCGCACAGACACACGTTTTAAAAACAATAAAGTTCCTAATACCCGCCTTCTCTGAACAGTTAGCTTGCTGCCCCATCCCCCTCCTCCCTATCCTCTGTTGTGTGAATCCATGGACTAGCCTCCTCCCTCCTGCCATGCATGGTCTGATGTGCTGCCACTGCCCTCAATTTAGTATGATGTACCAGTCCACTCCTCCTGCCCTCCATTGCCCAATTCTATGTCCCATCATTGACCTCCTGCTTAAACTGTGTTCTTAGCTTGCTGCCCCTATTCTCCTTCCCCCTGCCCTCCGATGTCTTTGTGCATGCACCTGCTCCATCCTTTTTGCCCACCATGTTCCATGGACCTGCCACTCCTATCTACTCTGAGTGTTCTGTTGAGCTGCCACTCCCCTCCCACCTGCCTAGCATTGTCAGATGACTGTAACCTGTCCCTGCCACCTCCACCCTGCCTGTCCACATGCCATGCCCCTATCCTCTTCCTCCTGTCCACATGGTCCATTGTACTGCCACACCCTTCTGCCCTCCCTGGTCTGTTGTGCTGCAACTGCTCATCCTGCCTGCCCCGTGCGGTCTGTTGTGAGGCCCCTTCCCCTGAACTTTCATGTCTGTGCACAGGTCCTGACCCTCCCTTCTATCCTCCATCGTCCTTTGTGCATGCCCCTGCACCCTCCTTCTTGCCCATCATAGCCATTGTGCTGCCACTAACCCTCCCACTTGCCATGCATGGTCTTCTGTGCTGCCATGGCCCCTCCCACCTTCCCTGTGTGGTCAATTAGCTGCCCCTGACCCCCTCCCACCTTCCCTCCATGGTCTGTGTGTATGCCATCACAGTCTCACTGTTGCTCTTCATGGTGTGTCTTGCTTCTAGTGCCCATCCTGCCTGACCTCCATGGCTATCTTGCTGCTCCTGCCCTGCCCCCTTGCCCCCAGCCCTCTGTTTACATGTGCAGACCCCTACTCCCTCCCTCCTGGCTTGTCTGTTCCATTGTAATGCCCCTGATCCGTCCCTCCTGCCCTTTATGGTCTGTTATGCTGCAGCTTTCTCTCCTGTCTGTCCATTATGGTCAGCTAGCTACCATTGCCTCTTGCCCCTCTGTTCTCTGTTGTCCATGTGCATGGTCCTGTCCCCTCCCTCTTGCTTTCTATGGATTGTTGTGCTGCACTCCCGTCCCGCATGCCCTGTGTGGTGTATTGTGCTGCTGCAAACCCTGATGCCTGCCCTGCAGGGTCAGTTTGGTGCACCTCTCCATGTCCCTCCTGTCCTCTGTTATCAAAGTCCATGTCCCTACCCCATTTCCTTCCATGATCCAATGTACCATACTTGCGAACATTTTGAACTTGGTAAGAGGGAGATTTTGAAAAAAAACTGGGGTATTGATTTTCCCCTTTGAGTTACATTGAAAAAGAGGAGATTGTAGACAGGAGACAGATCAAATAAAGCCCATTTTAGCTTAAAAACATTGGACGTTTCCTGGCTCAATCGGGTCTGTTGGCATGTATGGTTGTACTACCATTGCCTCTTCCTTCTGCCCACAATGGTCTATTACATTGCCACAGCCTCTCTTGCAAGTCCTGTATTGTTGGTTTGTTGCCCCTGCCCCCCTTTCCACTGCCCTCCATAGTCTGTTGTGCTGCCACGGCCCTTCCTGCCTGCTCAGTGTGGTTAAATTGTTGCCTTTCCACCCTCCTACCTGCCTTCAATTTTCAGAGTCCGTGCCCCTGGCCTCTGCCTCTCAACAGTATCCTAATGAACAACTAGATTGCTAACATTCTATATTTATTACAAAAGTGTGGAACGCCTGACGTCATCTTGATGTAATCAAAACTGTAATACCTAGAGCATTTCCTTTAGAAATTACATATATGAGAGGGTCTTATTGGCATCAAAATTATGGTTAGTGCTCTAAAAGACTAAAATAAGGACATATTTTCTGAGTTTTCAAATAGCGACAAAGCACTTTTAAATTATTTGTTATCTTTATGTTTTTTTATCCAGTTGACGACTTGATTAAATGTTGCACTTAGGGGAGAGGATGTGGTGTTACTTCCAGAACTGCAGACTTTGCAACTGGGGACCAGGTTGGAGTTTCTGCTTCAGCTCGACATTCTGTGATTCTGGTCAAATCACTTAGTCTCCCCATGTCTACAACCAAAATGAATTTGTTCTTGTGTGATGTAACCAATGCTCATGTAAAGCACTCCAATACCTGACAAGTCTGCACTATATAACACTGCAAAAACACAAAATAATAAGTGTTTTGCACACTTCTGTCATTGGGCTATATTTGGGCTACATCTGGGTGATTTTGGGCTACATTTGGGCTCTTTTGTCTACGGTGGCCATTTTGGGAGATTTATTTGTTATGAAGTTTCCTAATTTCCTCATGTACTGCAGTCTCCTCAGTAGGAAATGCTTTCAGTTTTTTACTTTGATTCCATCATGAAGGTATTCAGATATGTCACACATTTGCCATAAATTCTGAATGTTAGCACTCTAGTTGCTCATTAGATCACTGTAGTAAAACTACTGTTCACCATGAAAGTCTGCTCCTGGTATTAAAAGTGCATGTTTCAGTCTGCATGTCAGAATTTTTTGATGAAATAGAAGAGGATTTGAGAAGTCACTCAAAATGTGCCCTCATTTTCTTTCTTCAGCATTAATCATAATTTCTATGGCAAAATGAACCCCCCATTGTGTTCCTTTTTAAATTAAATGTTTTAAGTGTTACCAGTTTATTCCAATCAAGATGGCTTCAGGTGTGCCATACTTTTGTCATAATGAAGACAGTAAGCGCTCTAGTTGTGTTTAAGAACACTCTGGGACATTCTGTCATTGGGCTATACTTGGGCTACATCTGGGTGATATTTGGGCTACATTTGGGCTCTTTTGTCTCTGGTGGCCATCTTGGGAGACTTATTTGTTATAAAGTTTCCTAATTTCCTCATTTACTGCAGTCTCCTCAGTAGGAAATACTTTTAGTTTTTTACTTTGATTCCATCAAGAAGGCATTCAGATGTGTCACACATTTGCCATAAATTCAGAATGTTAGCACTCTTTTTGCTCATTAGATCACTGTAGTAAAGCTACTGCTCACCAGGGAAAACTGCTGCTGGTATTGAAAGTGCATGTTTCAGTCTGCATGTCAGAATTGTTTAATGAAATAGAAGAGGATTTGAAAAGTCACTCAAAATGTGCCCTAATTTTTCTTTCTGCAGCACTAATCATACTTTTTATGGAAAAATGAACCCCCTCATTTTGTTCCTTTTTAAATTAAATGTTTTAAGAGTTACCACTTTAATTCAAGCAAGATGGCTTCAGGTGTGCCATACGTTTATCATAAGTAGGACTGTTAGCGCTCTAGTTGTTCTTTTATAACACTCTGGGAAGCTGCAGTAGAACACAAAGTAATCAACTGACAGTCTCTGCCCTTGTTGGATGTACATGTTTTACTGAGAATATCAGACTTCATTCTCACATGACTGAGAAAGATAATGTGAATTTACAGAAAATATGCTCTCAGTTTAGCTTATAGATCACCTTCCAAACCTCTGTGGGAAAAGCATGAGAAAATATTTTTCTCTCAATCATGATATCCCAGCAGAAGGCTTTTTCACATGGTGAAATCACCTTAGAACATACCACAATTCCTAAAATGAGTATGGTACCATCAACACATGATTTATAATGTAACTAAAGTCTTAAAACCTTCTATTAACTACAATGCTTTTTAATGAGGTGCTATCATGTATATTGGTCCCAAGATGGCTGCCAACACTTCTTGGGTGAAGTGCTGACAGCCAATCAGATCTCAGGATGAGATGTGTGGTTAGGCTCCGCCCACATATATATATGATTTTACTTTTGATTTTCTCAGGAACTACTGAACAGATTGACACCAGACCTGCAAAAGGCACTTCCCTGACCTGAGGACTACCTCTCTGCCAAATTTCAAGTAATTCTGTTCAGCCTTTCGGGCTGTACCTTGGACTAAAGGTCCCTATGAAAAAATGCATGGGGAAAACGTGTTTTGGGACCCCCCTTTTTTCTCGGCCCCCGCTTGACAAATCACCCCGAGACTTTCAGGGTAGGAGCGGAGCGGAGCGCCCCACCTATTTTGAAAATTTTGCTAGGATTCGTCAACCGGCGCCTAAGTTTTTCCAAATAGAATGTTGCGGATTTCCTATGGAAACACGGTCCTAACTATAACTATCTACTGGCGACCGCCAGTAGATAATATATATATATATATATAGATAGATAGATAGATAGATAGATAGATAGATAGATAGATAGATAGATAGATAGATAGATAGATAGATAGATAGATAGATAGATAGATAGATAGATAGATAGATAGATAGATAGATAGATAGATAGATAGATAGATAGATAGATAGATAGATAGATAGATAGATATAGATATATATGGATATAGATATAGATATATGTCCCCATTTGGATGCCTACCTTCAACACAGACATCAATAGAGTCAGGGGAGCCAAATAACAAATATGCTTGCTGTATAGCATTGTACTGCACTGCTTTTGTAACTGTTTTTATCCTGACTGTATTTATAAGTATTTTATGATGTACCCTTCTTAACTGTTATGGCACTGCAGTCAACAACAGCAGCGGCTGGTGCAGGTAAGCATGGTGGGGTGGGGTGCTGCGGGGGGCGTCGACAGACAACAGAATAGGAGTAATTTATTTATTCAATTTGCCCTATTCCATCATCTCTCAACATGCCCCACCTCAGCACCCCGCCCCGCTGAGTTTTCCTGCACCAGCTGCTGCTGGTCAACAATACAGTTTACATAGAAAAGACTGAGGCTTTTACTTATAGGATATCACTCAGCATGACAATGAAGAGACATTGAAGAGATTGACACCTATTGCCCTTATTTTGGACCAGAATCCAGCTTTTCTATCAGAGGTAATGAAATTTAGATCCTCACCTGTAAATAATCACACTTCACAATCAGGGATGTCCTCTCTGGTCCGGACATAAGTGAGGAGCCTTGCCATATTGCCTATGACAAACCATGATAGCCTGCCTCTGCAGAATTACCTGTGCCCTCATCATTCTGAGAGGGAGGCCAAAATATTCTCCATACGTAGAAGAATGACTCAACTATCATCTAAAGGAAGCCACTACCTAACCTGCTGAATATAGGAGGCTGTCACCTCCTTTTTCAGATGAGAAGATAAATCCTGGTCTCCGACATAGAAGGGCACTTCCCCTTATGACTTAAAGGAGGGCTTCACATTAACCATGATCTCTAGGAGGTTGTGTTACCTTGTCCTTCAGAGAAGGAGACCACTTTAGGTCTTCCACATAAAAGGGCAGCACACCTCATCAATTAAAGCTAACAACCACATTCATTCTATTTTTTCTGAGACATGTCACCTTGTCACTTAAATGAGGCAGCCATTTCAACATTCACATGTAGAAGGAGTCCAGAGCGTAGTGAAGAAATAGAAACCTGGCCCCAGATTCACAAAGATTTTGTATCTTTTTACATCACTTCTTTGATGCAACTCCAACACAAAGTCCTTTTTGATATTTACAAAGCCAAGCAAATGACCATTTGTGTGGCTTTGTAAGAAAAAGTAATGCAGTGCAGCACATTGTGCTGACTTGTGTTACTTTCCATCAGGGAGGCGTTCCATGGGTGTCGTATGGGCGTCCCATGCATCCATCCATCCATCAATTCTACCACAAACCCATATTTACAAAGAGATGATAAACATAGATTTGCACCAGAATGGTGCACCTGCTTCAGGCTGGTGTAACAAGGAGAAATATATTTATTTTTCCTCTGTGTTTCCTCTTTGCATGTGTGCTGCACTGTGCAGCACACAACCAAAGAGAAAAGGGCGTCCAAGGATAGTTTGTGAGCAGAAACGTACCCCTTCCTGAACACAAAATATACTGACAATAACACAGGCACCCTAACACAATGGTAGAAGGGTGCCTGTGTTCACACTGGGCCACTCAAAGTGCAGGAGTGCAGGGACCGATCAAAAATGCACCATTTAATTTGAGATGTGGGACAGCTCTGCTCTCTTCCTTTCATGCAATGCAGAGCATTAACATTACTTACTGCAGTATGTTGTGTGAATTATTTCTAAATATGTTCCCTGGTGTTTTTCTGTTGGAGAAATGACATTGAACTCAAAACTATTTATTAAGCACTCACCTTCAGAAGTATATATACCATATCACTTCACACTAAACTGCCCCGGCTACCCTAACCTAAAGGAGCAAATCACAGTTGTATCACTTGAAGGAGACAACCACAGCTGTCGAACCATGCAGAAAGACACCAAATGAGATTGCTTAGTAGAGACACAGCAGAACAATGCCTCATTTGCGTCATGAGTAGGCCTGGGCCAAATTTCCGTTCCGTTCGCGGAAATTGCGATAATTTGGCATTTTCGCGTTCCGAAGAAAGCGCGAAAATGTCAAAATTTCCGCATTCCGCAGCTTAGCGATAATTTGTTTCTTGCTCGCGCTGTAAAATAATACATTCTCGCGTGTGCGCGATCGCCTTACCTGAATCCCCGCGTTCGCCGACAAGTTTTCCCGATCCGGTCGCGTTCTCCACGAGATGTTGGATTGTTGGTAGCCATTTGCGCTGTCTCGCGACAGTTCGCGCCCGCAGTAACGTCATGCGTCGCGCGATCACATCTTTCTTCTCGCGATCATGCACCGCGAGACAAGTGAAAACAAGATGGCCGCGCCCGCGAGCAACCGCATGGGTAAGTTGGCGAGCAGCGACTACGCAGAAAATACCGCGAACGGGCGGGAAAAGAAAGTCCGCATCTTCGCGATATTTCCGCGTGTTTTTGGAGATTTTTAACATTTTTGCGATAATTTGCGAAAGTGAATTTTGCAAATTCCGCCCACCCCTAGTCATGAGCCAAGCAGCAATAATGAACCGACAATTCACTCTTAAGTTCTTGCCTAAAGACAGATTTTGATGATTCACCACCTTTGTGTCATCAAATAAATTCATAAACAAAAATTGGATAAATATATCGATACAAAGACTGGCTTTAAAGCAGCCCTCTTCACCTATTGTTCTGTTTCTTTGTCATTCACGTTTTGTTTTTTCCCACACAGCGTACAGTATGGTACAATAGGTCAGCCCAGTTCAGCCCCTGGGACTCTTACACTGTAAGTGCTGGCATTTCGCCTGTTCACATGTGCTCACCTTCCTAAAAAGACATTCACTTCAGTGCCAGGGTGAATGGGACAATCCTTTACTCTCAATGCTGTCTTTCTTCTTTAAGTTTTAATTCAATAATTATTGTGGGTTTAAGGAATGTCTTTGGGTTACCTTAATTCAAAGCCAGTATTGTTTTATCTTCGAACCTCACTAATAAAAATCATATTTTTCCTGTGACATGCATTAAAACGAAAAAGCGTTCGAACACTGTTCTAAGTTCATCTCTCTGCTATGAGCACCAGTAGTGTTGAAATTATTTGCAATGGGCATCCCCTTTTTTATTTTAAGATCTTTATTGCAAACATATGGCTACCAAGTTCAGATAGTTGCATGTTTTGCTCTTTTTTTCTTGTTTTGGCACATGCCTACAACAACAAAATAACCATTTCACCAGCCTGTCAAGGCTAAACCTTTTGGCTTTGCCTGTAAGTGTCAGTTCTTATCACGAGGGCAGATTGTGTTTACAGGGGGCACGAGGAACAGGTCCTGTAATTTGTCGAGTGGAAGTTACTATTTGATGAGGAAAATTTTCGAGCGTTTGGGATTTGTACCTGAAATGCAAGAACACGAAAGTTTTCAAAAGGTTAGTCAGGGGCATTCTAAAATATGGCACTGTCACCCTTTGCTGTTTTTGTGTGGAGTGAATGCTGATAGAAAGATAACTAGCAAATATAGAAATGCGAGTTTAAGAGCTGAGAAAATATTATTCCCAAAAGTGAATATGATGAATGTTTTATTTTTAAAGAATTTTGAAATTTGCGTTTGCTTTCCACTTTTCCAAAGTATGTTTATATATTCTCTGATATTTTAGTTTTTTCCCTCCAAGTTTCTGCCCACTCAGCACTTTTAATTGTTTCTTTTTTAACAAAAGTTCATGCTAATTCACCTGAAGCATTTGAAATATGAACTCACATTAAAATCTAAGAAATTCTTTCATTATTTTCCTATACAGTTGCTTACTTTATTGTTAGAAATTAGATCTCTAGTTGGCAGTGGTATGCACCCTGTCCAAGTGGGACCACAATTCTAGTCAGGGTAAGCTAGATATACACTAAAAGATAACCCCTGGTAGCTTGGCACAGAGCAGTCAGGCTTATCTAAACAGGCAAGATTGTAAAGATTGTGTGCAGCACACACACAGACACAGTAAAACAATGAAAACACCCCAAAAATACTCTGCGCTTGTTTGGAACAATAGAGAATAATTTTATGAATGAGTCAAGACCAAAACAACAAAAATCCAATCAGTAGAATCGGAGTTATGAAGTTGTAAAGAATAAACCAAAAATGTTGCTTAGAAGTTATGCGCATTAAGTGGTTACTTGAGGTCACACTAGGCCGGAATAAATCCAAAGTTCAGACCAACTGCGATGGAGGGCAGGTTGGCTACAAGATTCAGTCAGGTCTCACTGACAAAGTGCCTTGGATAGAGCAAACTTCGACATCTCGATTAGAGGATTCGAGGAGGCGGCATGTTTTCTTGGATCCCATGTATGGAGGTGAAGCACTGGTGCCAATACGTACAGTCGATGAAGGCTTCGGCGTCGAACTCCTTTACGATGCAGGTGCTGCGTCAATGTCCGTCAATGTAGAGCCGCGCAGTCCGTAGATATAATGCCATCCATTGGCACCTGTGTTAGCATCGAAGGGCAATGTTTCAGTTCTGATTAAGGTAAAATCATCACTGCATCAATTTTGATGGTTCTGGTTAGCAGGAATCACCTTTGAAGGGCTTAGGACTGGATTGGCAGTTCTTGGCAGGGCAGGACTCACAGATGACAATGTCCAGGTGCTGTTGAAGAGTTGAAATAAGTCTTTGAAGGCTCTGAGACTTCAGAACAGGGGGCAAGCAGCAAGAACTTGGAGTCCCTCTCGGTTAATTTTTTCATTTTTTTATTTTTTCATATGCAAAATATAAGACAGTGTAATAATACATTGAAATACATTATCACAAGGCAATTATGCACTTTTTATATTTTTTATCTTTACCCCCCACCCATCCAACCCCCACCCACCCCCTCCGGGGAGTTGGCAATTGTCTAACATTCTGTTATCCTGTGTTTAACACAAAATCATAAGCTAGCTCCTTTACAGTTTACTAATACAAATTTATCCAAAGTTGCCAGCTAGAGCCACTCAGGCAGGTTGTTCATGCATTATTCATCAACTTCCCTTGCACATGAACTCCAATAAGACAATGTGTTATATCATCACCCTATTGGTTTCCTCTTTATAAACTACCCGCTTTCCTCTATCCAGCTAGTCAATGGTGCCCAGTTTTTTAAGCCTTTCATATGTGAACGCATTCCCCTCCTTGCATAGATAGCCTGTTCCAGATTGTAATTCGCCAGCAGGCGAGAAAGCCATTGCTGAAATCCGGGGGGGGGGGGTGGGATCTAGCCATTCTGATGCTATGCATAGATGGAGGTTCACCATTCCAATAAACACTAATTCGTCTCTGATTTTCCCCCTTGTATCCTGTGCTACCACAAGCCCTATCAGGGATGGAGAAAGGGAGCATTCCACTCCTAGAGCCTCCTTAAGGAAGTTGATGATCTCAACTTGCTAAGCATGCTGCAGGAGGCAAAGGTATCATCCAGGTCTGCCTGAAATAATGCATGCCTGGGGCATGATGTTCCTTTCCCAGTCCCCCATTTGGGAAATTGTTTTTGGAGTGTAGTATAGTGAACAGCAAGTTTTGTAGTATTGTGCCTGTAGCCAAGCTGGAATTAAGATGCTCTGGGCCAATTTACATGAGTGAAAAAATAGGTCTTCAGAGACCCCAATTTCCTCTTTCCACTTTAGCGTCCGTTCCTCAATGTCATCTTTCATCAGAGAGTTGACAGATGTATAAACTACCCGTAGACAGATCTTTGTTTTCTATCAGTTTATCAATTATGTCATTGTTAGCAAATCCTATTGGTCTGCCACCATTCTTGTTTAAGAAATCCCTTTTTGAAGATATTTGTAAAAGTCCCTTTGATCTATCTCGAACCATTCTTTAAGGTTTTCAAAGGCGACAAGTCCAAGTGGGGAGAAAAAAGCTCCAGGTTTTGTCAGTCCAACCTCAATCCATCTTTTAGTTATGGGGCCTTTAAAGATTTCTGGCAGATTTGGGTTATTGCAAAGTGGTGTATAAAAATTGAGCCTTCCAATTCCTATCAGCCTTTGAACTGATTTCAGGATTTTAAACCCCCTTTTAGTGTTTTGAAGCAGACTTTTTTGAAGTAGTTGTCATTTAAGAACTGCCAGGCCCACCTCCAAGCTTCCACCCCCAATATAAGTTCTAAGGGGGGGGGGGGTCGATACTTCTTCAAGTGCTCTATCTTTTGGCTTCTCTTGTATTAGAACAAAATTGTGTAGTAGCGTGGTGGCCCAGTAATAAAGTCATATCTTTGGTTGGGCCAATCCTCCTCTTTCCCTGGGTAAAGTAAGGAATTTATGAGCCCTTCTTGGCTTGGTGTGTGCCCAGACATATCGGGAAAAGAGATCTTTTATTTTCTTCAAATAGTCAGCAGAAAATTCCAGTGGAGTTGCACCCAGTAAGTATAAAAACTTGAGGAAAAATAGCATTTTGATAATGTTGCATCTGCCACTGTTAAATAGATGGAGATCATGCAGTCTCAACAGGTTGATTTTGACTTTACCTAGTAGGGGATCGATGTTATCTTTGACGATGTTATGAATGGTTGCTGATATATTAATCCCTAAGTAGGTCGCATTTTTGATGACTCTGGTATCATTAATCATTAAGTTCTTTTTGCCCACTATTTTCGTTTTGCCATGATTAAGATTATATCCCGAGAGTGTTCATATCTCTCTGCTTCTTCTTCGATTTTATGTATAGCAGTATCAGGGTCGGGGTCATGAGGGCAATGTCGTCGGCATATGCCAAGACTTTTACTTCCCAATTATGTGTTACAATAGTTCTAATAGCCTTATTATTTTCTAGTTGTCGGAGAAAAGTGTCGATATAGAATGCAAATAGCAACGGTGAACTTGGACAGCCCTGTCGGGTGCCTCTTGTTATTTTAAAAGGATCTGTAATTGCTCAGTTAAAAAATACCCTTGCCGTAGGGTGGAAATAAAGCATTTTGATAGCCTGTAGTAGCCCATCTCCGATTACCACCCTTGACAGGGTCTCCCACAGAAAGGACCATGAGACCCGGTCAAATGCCTTTTCTGCGTCTAGCAGGATTAGTGCCAACGGGTCGTTGGATATGCTGGTGGCATCTAAAAGTGAAATAACCCTCCTTGTGTGGTCTGTTGTACCGCGCCCTGGGATAAATCCGTGCTGCCTGATGGAGATGACCTTATGGATAACTGATGCTTTTAGGGTGGCAAGGATTTTTGAGTAAATCTTACTATCACTGTTAATCAGTGTTGTAGGGTGATATGAGCCAGGCTTGCATGATGTTTTTTTTTAGGAAAATGCATGTGACTAAGAGTCTGGAGTATTTACACCCTTAAATACATGCATAAATAGCTGGGTCATACAGTATTTAAGTTGAGACAAGAATTTTCTGTAAAATTCCAGAGGGATGCTATCCAAACCAGCAGCCTTGCCATTAGGGAGACTATTAGTGCATAATAATATCTCAATCCATTGCGGGAGCTCATCTAACAGTAGTTGTCTTCCTGAGAAAATTGCTTCATGGGGATTGAACTCAAATATGCCTTGACTTCTCCCAGTTCCCTAGATGAATCATACTGATATAATTTTTGGTACTATGCATGAAAAGGGTTTCTAATTCCATCTGGATCTGTAACTACACCTAGCACTGGGTCTTTGATTTCTTGTATTATGTTCTGCTTTGCTTTTTGTCTAGCTCTAATTGCCAGGTGCTGCACTACCTGCTCACTGCACTCATATGCTTTCTCTCGCCATACTGCAAGTCGGTCTGCAACATTTTTCACAATGATTCCCATAATATCTGAATTAGCCACAGCCACTTTTGCCTGCACTTCTGCTGGATCCCCACCAAATTGGAACACGCTAATCAGGTCCTCTTCTGCAGCTGCCAGTCTAGTTTGTGTGTCACTAAGAAATAATCGTTTTTTGTATTCAAGGACAGGGAAAATCTAAGGGTTTCACCCGTAATCCTGCTTTTAACGTATCACATACAGCCTCAGTTCCTGTGCTCCCTAAGTTCTCATCAAGAAATTGAGGAATCCATTTCCATTATTACAATATTCCTCATTCACAAGCAGGGCTCGTTCAAAACTCCACGTTGCACCACCCTTAGTTATTGGCACTTTCCCCTTGATCTCAGCCACTAAGGGGTTGTGTTCAGACAGTATACGTGGGGCTTTCTCAGTAGAGCAATCATGGAAAAGGTAATAGGACACTAGTATGAAGTCAAGTCTAGCGTGCTTACTGTGTGGGAAGGCAAAAACAGGTAAATCCTGGGTCAGAGGGAATTTGCCAATTCCAGAGGTCATAGAGCTCATGATCTAAGCATAATGTCCTTAATGCCCGGAACACTTTCGGTTTCCTACCACTATGTGGCCGATTCCGATCCAGGTCAGAAAGCACTCCGACCGAGTCGGATCCGGAGTGTTTTCCGACCGAGCCGGACCCCTACAGTCCGACCGAGCGAGTACGATGCGCACGTATGCTGTCGGACTCGGTTCGGTCGGACTCCCATAGAAGTCAATGGGAGGCAGTAGTACGACGCGTACATGCGCTCCCATTGACTGAATAGGTACGTCTCGAACAAGTGTGCCCCCTACAGTGGGTACGAGTCGGTGCCAATCCGCACCATACATGCCTGTGTGGGGGAGTCTCATGTGTCCTCCCTGTGTGTGAGTCGTACAGCTGCGGGTGTCGGGGTGTCCGACGCAGACCCCCGAAGTCTGACTCCGGGAGCTTTTGCCAGCCGGACACTCTGGCTCACACAGGCTGTCCGACGCGTGCATCTTACTGGCTCGGTCGTGAATCGCATCCATTGCACGCCACGGTTAGCTTACGACCGAGACGTACGGAGCGGTTCGTACCCGGAAACAACTCTGTCGGTGATTTTCATGTTGCTCGCATCATACTGGCTCACTCGTATAGCTGTACAAGACGGGCGGAAAAGACGCGTATGGCTCGTAGTTTTTCCGGCCGTATTGCGTTCGGTGCCCTTCTGACCCGGATCGGAAATTGGCCCCTATATGTCCAGTTAGTTTCTGAGTTCAATTTTTGTATCGGCAGGTATGTCTATGTCAAAGTCCCCACATAAGATTATGGGGAGCGGCCAGGCAGCACGTTCCTTAGTTATGTGCTCAAACACTCCTGGATCATCCAAGGTGCTGCCATAAACTGAACAAATAGTGAGTGATCCCCCATTGCTTTGATGGCATTCAGTTATTACCCATCTTCCTAGATGGTCCACTGATGTTCGCCTAAATTGTAGAGTAGGGTTAGATGTCAAGATTACCACCCCACGTGTCTGTTTATTTTGTGTCATCTCCCCACCAGCATGTAGCCAAGTGAATTTAATAAGTGCAATTGAGCCCTTTCAATGTGAGTCACCTGCATGCAGATGATGTCTGTCTTCAATAGCTGCAGCCTGGCTGCAGTGTGCTATCTCTTTTTAGGGTAATTGAGACTGCAGATATTAATAGTGGCTATGCGTATCTTACTCATCTAGCATAAAAAGAGAAAAAAACACAATACCTGTAGAACATCTCCCCTTGTGCCAGCCCGCCTCCAACCCAACCCCAATGTCCCCTAACCCTGCCTCTCCCTCCCACCACCTATAGCTGTGGTAATCTGGCCCTGCCTGAGCCAGGATGTCATCGGAGTAGTCATGACCTTGCTACTCCTCGAGTCTCCCCCTTCAAAATCACCCTAAAGAAAAAGGTTAAAAAAAAAAGCTGTGAATCTTATCCTAATATTTTTTTGCCATTCTTTGTCAATCATTATTATACGTAAAATTTCCATTAGGGAGATTGTATTAGCATGCTTCCATATACATGAAATATAGAAAAGCCAAAATAAATAAGCCCTACAAGGATGATGCTCTGTGTGTTATGGTTTGGCTCTGTCTACAGCTAGACCCCATTCTCAGTTCGGCCAGAGATCTCCTTTAAATATGCTTGGGCCTGAATTTCAGGGATAAAGCTGTGGGTTGTCCCTCTGAAAACAACCTTTAGCCTAGCTGGGCTCTGCAGATATACTTCTGCCTGAGCTGCTGAAAAGGGGCAAAGAATTGTCTAAGCTTCCACCTTCACTCCACAGTGGCATGAGTGAAGTTCGGTCTCGTGAAGAAGCTCACCTTATCAAATTCCTTTTTGATGGTTCGTCTGGCCAGATCATAATGAGACTGCCAAAGTAAACAATTCCCGAAATATACGAGCATTGCACGCGGCCGCTCAGTAGTGGATGAGGGACGTTTTGACAGTGTTAAGAGGAATCTGTGGGCTGGATCTCTTAGTACCAGTCCCAGGTGTGCAGTTCAGGAAAGGCCCCCTTTAGCAACGATATCATATATTTCCTGGGGTCGTTCCCTTCGGCACCTTCCGGGATGCCAAGAACACGGAGGTTGGTACGGCGTTGTCTGTTTTCATACTCCTCCATTTTCCACATTAGAACCTTTACTATCCCCTCATGTGCTTTCAGTGTGACAAAGTCCTTCTCCAAATTTTCAGTCTGAGCTTCCACTGAGACCATTCTGTCCGCGATTTCCCCACATGTTCTTCCCACTTTCCTGACCGCCCCTTGCAGTTTTATTTGCGGCCAGACGTGATCCCCGATTGTCTATCTTTACCTCCTTCTGAAAGCTCTTGATTGATTGTATCACCACTACTAGGGCAGGATCATTCTGGCTCCCAGTCCCTCCATTCTTGACGTTGCCTGTAATTGTGTGGTTTCCTCCTGAGCAGATTGTTTGTTCTGCTCTAGTGGTCAATGGCGAAGCCGAATAGTCCCATCTCAGTTCCCCAGTGCTTCCGCAGTTGGGGATCTCACTCCTCCTTCTCCTACTTCCTTTCTTTGTTAGGCATTTCTTCTGTCCATGGGATTTTGAGGGAGGCTCTGAGTCAGTGGTGCTACTCCAATTACACCCTCCTTCTTCGCTGGAGGCGGTGATGCTCAGATCAGATAACCGGATTATCAGTTAGGGAGTAGAATTTTTCCAGTGTATTAGGTGATCTGGCTAAAGGCAAAGGGGCATCTGTAGTGTCATTTTCAGCTACATTTCCACTTTTTGTTCCAAGATCTTTGTTATCCAAGGAGCATTCACTCCCAATTATTCCCACACTTTCTGGACACTTCTGCTGGCCATCTTGGGGGCTGGGGATGCAGCTTGCAATGACAGATTCTTCAGTGTCTAATGCCAGGTCAGGGGTAGTATTTGGTTGGTGACTAGGCCCAGGTGCCACCCCTGGGGTTGATGTAATGGCAACCATGATTTGCTCATTGTGCTCATTATGCTCCTCTGCCCCCTTCCTTTTTTCCAGAGCCCCATGCGTGCCTCCCTCTGTTAAGCCAAAGATGTTGGTGATTAATGGTTGACAAGAAACCAAGTCCCGAGGGTTTTTTCGCTGGACTTTTTTTTAATTGTGTCAGCTTTATCCATATTTTTACTCTTTTCAGTATTTTCCACCCCCTTCCCTTTGCCCCCACGGGTATCGGACCTCTTTCCTCGATTTTCAAGAGTCAGTGTGGAAGATTGGGTGCCTGCAGCCATTGTTGACAGAGAAGACTTAGCACTTTGAATCCTAGTGTTCTTCATACCCTGTTCTAAAATTTAAATCCACTATTTGTAAAGCGCATACAGCTACCCAAAGGCATCCCGGCGCTGGGGGCCGTAGGGAAGATTAAGCAAGCTATTGCCCAGAGTCACATGGTGCTGGGCTGACCTGCCGCCGGTGATCGAACAGTGAGCCCCAGATTCCAGCGTCAGTCACCCTGGTCGCGGCACCACACCTCTTCCCCCCACACCTCTGCCATTCTTACTTGTAGTCTGCCACCGATACAATGTATCCTCTGTGAGCGTCTCCGGCTCTGATACAGAGAAGGGGGAAGCACAGGTCAGCGTGGACTGTGCGGAAGCGATGACACAGGATTTCCCTGCAGAGCCCCAGGGCAGGGAGTGCCGAGAGTGCTCCGATCATCTGTTCGCTTGACGCTCGCCGCAGGCCGGGAGACGTCACTAGTGCCAGACTGACTGCGTTGGAGCCGGTGGTGGCAAGACAGGCAGATTACTCTCACTGCATGCTCCGCGCACATCATATCGACAGACAACAGCAATCTCACAATCGCAGGTACTTCATCACAGTGCTTTAAAAGGGCATTTCTGTAGTTTTCCAATTGTTCTGGGGGTCTGACTAGAGGAGCTTCGAGGGTGAGCGGCTACTCAGACACCATCTTGTCTCTCCAAGTGAGTCACTCTCGGTTCAAGTGAGATGGGTTTAGTCATTGTCCTCAGCAGGGCAGAGATCAGCAGGCAGCAGGGCAGCTCAGCAAAGCAGAAAGCTGTTCCTTCAGAGTAGCAGTCAGGCAAAGTGATAATCCTTATGGCACAGCAGTCTTTCATCCTAGCAGAGTTCTTCACAGGTCCAGTAATGTATTGTCTTGGTAGGTCAGAGCCTCAGAACTTATACCCAAATGTGTCTTTGGAGAGGGGTTGCTTCAAAGCTGGCCATGGAAGTCCACAGGTCCCCTTTCATCCCAGGCCTATCTGCCAGGGTACCTGTAGGTGTGTGTTGGGGGGGGGGGATGGGTAATCAGCCCTTTGTGTGGGAAACAGGATACTGCCTATTCAGGTGTAAGTGTAAGCTTCTCCTCCCTCTTTCTCTCCAGAAAGATATCTCATAATGCAGATGAATGTAGATGGGTTATTTGCCACACCAACCTATCCTATGTTTGTGGCTGCCATGAGGGAATGCAGAAAAAAATGAGAGGGACACCTCACACCAAGGAAACAGGGCACTACAATTCAGTAGAATAAGAAACTCTGGGGCATATTCACAAGGAACTATCAAGTTAACGGCACTTTATCGCAGCCAAAGTTGTGACAAATTTATCGCGCCATTCACAAGCTAGTGTTAACAGCCCACAGCACCAGTTTACCCACAATAGCAGCCGTAAAAAGCATCGCCACAGATGACCCCCGCAACTATAGCTAAAGAGATGCAGAGTAGGCGTTCCCGTGCCCAAAGCCGCGACAACACCACTCCGGAACATTCTCAATGACCAGACAGAACTGTGATAAGAATACAAAACAGACGATAAGGCGCGTTAGCTGCAGGAAAATAACACCCGCTCTGACATGGTGCTAAGTCAGACCACAGTCTGCACCACAAAAGGGAGCCCAGACTAGAGAAACACACGAAGAACCACAGATGCATCCGAGCAACTGCCCATGCAGCACGGACACCCAAGAAGTTCACAACACCCACCGAGGCCCGCAACCCGCCCCCCCCCGGAGCTCCCTTGGACAAATAAACTGCACACCAACACCGCAAATCCCTAAAAAAATTAAACTTTGACTGATGTCACACTAGCATGAATACCAACACACATGCATGCCCAGAACATGGAGAATCAGTCATACAACAATGCAATCACCAACACAAAACACCATTCAAACCAAAACCCAAACAGCATTCGGATGAGTCCTAGCGGGTCTGCACTGGACAATCTGTAGGACATAGCCTGGAAGACAAATTCCAAGAGAAGAAGGAGTGCCATGCGCACAACAAAGGAAAGAGAGGGAGAGAGGGAGGGAGAGAGCGAGGAAAAGAGATTAAGTGAGACTGCACAAGCAGCGCAAGGCCTCCCGGGCACCTGGCCCTACATGCCAACATGTGTGTGTGTATCGCTATCGGTACACCATGAGCCCAATGTCTTGCCCCAATCTCTGCGCCAAAGCCACATCACATTCCGAAAACGCAAGTAGTAGTCAGACACACATCAGGGATGAAAGCTCCTTTGTACCAATGCAGAAGGCGGAAGGACACCTGCACCTCCGACCTTGGTCCTGAACACGGCTGGAACACCCTGAGAGAGATGCCATGGCAGGTGTGGATGACTCCCACACCACGCATTGCGCAAATGAACAATCCAACTTATCCACACCCCACAGACATAAGGCCCTGCATGAGGTACCCCTGCAAGGGATGCCCTTGACACTCACAGAAACAGCAATCCATTCTACCCAACGTGGAACACACAATCTAATCATAGCCCAGAGCTGTGGCATATCCTTCACAAAACTGCCGCAGTCCAGAAGAGTGCCGGTTCCACGAGACACAACAACGCAATGTCAGGCCATTCTAGGCACATGCACAACCCCAGTCATGTGGAACAGTACTGTGCACGTATGCTGCATTCTCTGGGCCCACTGCCACTGGCAGTGCTGCGGATCAGCTACCGGCTGAGCTTCCGCCTGGCCTATGACACCTCCGTCCAGCCCTGGTTCCACTGCCGAACATGCACATTCGAATGTCCCATGGATGTCTGCCTATCCAACACAACCATAGATGAATTGGACTATGACTTGTGTGCGCGCCCCCTGTTGGATCACGAACAGGAGTGTAACCGAAACAGCCGTGCATGAGATGCATTGACATACTTTGTATGTATTGGCAGTTGTGCATGGGAGATTGCACAATTCGTTGTGTGCAGTGACCACATTGAGGCGCTCCTCTATCAGGCTGTGTTGCGGATCGGGGAAACTGCGTGGGCTGAGCACACCTGCCCGAACCAGCGAATGGATTGGTGCACCCTGGTGTTCCTCGAACATGACAACGACGTACTATTGGAACACATTAGACATGAAACTGCCCTGGCATTTATGGACGAGTTACTACGTCCCTGCAGCCACATCGGATTGACACCCACAGCACAGGTCCCAACAACTTGTTGCATCGTGAGGAATGCTAACATATCCCACCACAACAGAGGACATGTCTGCCATCTGGATGCATGTCCATGGAACTACGCATGTGTACACAAACCTGTGTAAGGTGATGTCGGTCCATGCTCAGAGGAACACAGCGTCGTTTTGCAACGTTACCAATTCGGACACACTGCTGGGGTGAGTGAACACACATGGCAATGTAGGATGACATGAGAACCGGTCGGACCCTTACACCTGATCACTGTCAGCAGAGCAGACAATCTGTGCCCTCCGGCGGCAGAGCACTATGCTGATCACATGGGCAGTGAGTCGAGCCCACTCACACGGGGCGATGGGCAGATGCTAGACAACATATGACTCGTCCAAAACGGCAAGGTGTGCTGCATGTAAGCGCCTTAAGCCTGTCCCTGCCTGACACGCACATGCCAATAAAGTCTATGCCAATCCACTGGTGTCTAACTGTGATGAGTGTGGAATCGAGTGTACACTCGTGTGCCACAATGTGCATCGTCCCTACACAGTGAGGAACTGACTGACGCATGTACAATGGGGGTGGCTACCTTTTGCAATCTCCACCTCTGTGGGCAAGACATTGTAATGGGATAGTTGCTGGCCGACCTGTGCCCTTACGTGACTTCTGAAATGAGGATGGGGTCCAAAATCAGATCATGTGTAGCTATGTCAAGAATTGTAACAGTGGCCACACAGATGTGTGCATGTAGGTATGCGACGTGAGGTCCGGTTGTCACATGCGTTGTAGGGCACTCCCTCTGGCCTGCTACCAATTGGGCATTCCTACACACAGCCCTATTCAATACATGTACGTGTGCCTACGTTGGGGGGTTGTGAGACTGTAGTTAATGTGCAATTGGCACACAGCTAGTACTCACCTCCACAGTCTTCCAATTGGCCATGTGTTTCAGGGATACACATACGCATAGATGTCAGTTGCCAGGGTGTACCTACATGTGCATCATTGTCCCTACGTCCCGCAAGACCTCTATACGTAAGTAAACATAGTCATGACACATATGTGTGATTTAGAATGTTTTATTCACATTCAGGTGATTGACGGAGCTGGAGCTGTACATGGCCATCCTAGCCCAAGTTAAATGGAAGCCCAGCGGTGGGCCATTCATAGTCCTTTGGGGAATTAAAAGTGTTTTGGACGAGGGGGAGTGAAGTCCACAGCAGGCTTGCTGTGTGAATGATCAGCAGTGAGGATATGGCAGTCCATGTCGGGTTCCAGGTGAATGAGGCAAAGTGTTCCGTGGGTCAGTGGGAGGTGTTGTTCCAGGGCATGATTCATAGGTCAGGGCCAGGCAGGGACAGGTCATATGGCGGTGATGGATGCTACTTCCTCCTTCCTCACACAGTAATTTCCATCCCCATCTTACTCCCCTGATATGGGTTCTGTGTCCGGTGTGTCCGGTGGGTGTGGCGGGGTAATGGCTGCATCACTGTGTGCCACTGACACATCAGACTGCGAAGGTGATGGGGCTGCATCGCCGTGTGCCACTGCCACATCAGGGGTCGGAGCTGTGTGTCGATGTTCCCGCTGCAGCCATCTGTGACAGACTCAGTGGCATCAATGGCAAGATGATGTACTGCAGGGTGTTTAAGTTCCCAGCTACTGCTCGCTGGTGTCCAGACGTGGCAGCCAGATGTCCAACCTGCATCTGCTCCATGATCTCCATTGCCCTCCGCAGCTGTGCCAACTCGGTGCTGTCATTGCTGGTGCCTGTCTGACCAGACAGTTCTTGTATCTGATTAATGGCCCCAGCGAGGTCATCCAAGGTCTGTGGTGGAGCATGGTGCATGCAGGGGGTGTCTGATAGGGATGTACGTGGTCCATGATGGGACTCAGACACCCACGTATGGCATCGAGTTTGGCTGCCATGAGCTCGAATCCCACCCGCAGCTGATCAGCGAACTCCACCTGGCATGCCCACACACGCTGTTGTAATTTCGTGTCTTGGTCAAGGGGGTCCTGAGAGACTGCCGTGGTGGTGTGAGTTTCCTGCTGTGTGGTCTGTGCAGGTGGTGGGGTCACCTCGAGGCAGCTGGCCTGCCTGCTCCTGGGGATGGGGTGCGGATGCTGTCCATCATCCTTTTGGAGGGTGTCCTGACATATGTGCGGGTTGTCCTCTTCATCATCACTGATGGGAAGTGTGGTGTGCTCTGCACGAGGTGTTCTTTGTCCCTCTGAAATGTAAAGGGGTGATGCAGGTTAACAGTGGTGCACATGTATGTTGAAGGATTGCAGATGTTTACATTCAGACTGCATGCTAATGTAAATTGGGACTGTTTTGGTGGAGCTGGATATTTGATGGGAGACAGTGTGTTTACGGACTACATGACGGATGTGTGGTAGTATCCATACATTGTCATCACACAGTGTCAGGCAATGCATGATATGAGTGGACAGTTGATACACACGAGCGGAACATGTTGTGAGCTCTGTCCTCCGGTGTTGCGTATTGTACCACGTTGCCGTCATTGCTAGTATACTGTGATTGCTATGTGTGTGTGCTGCATTGTGGGGGAGTTGCCCCTACAGCTCTGATTTTGTTTACCCATCTCCCATTGAGGGGGGGAACCTTTGAATTGTGTGCTTTTCGGGGGCTGTATTGTTTTTGACTTGGGTCATATGTGCTCCCGTACAGATTCTGTGGCCTGGTGCATTGTTCGTGTGCTGCGTGTGTTGTGCGACATGGGTTGTGGGTGCACGTGGATATGTCAAAGTGTGACCTGCTCCTTTACGGATGTGATCCGCACTGGGGCACCACCATGTCGATTCGTGGGCCATGGCATGTATTGTGCCGGCAGCCATGCTATATGTAATGCATTGTCACTTGCATAGTCAGTGTGGCTCACTGAGCCACTGCTTTCCTGGATTCAGCACATGTGCATGGGTAGGTTGTGATATTGGTGTTGGGGAGGGGGGCCCCTTAGTGCACATAGTGGACGGGGGCCTACTTGGTGTTTCTAAGTGTGCTGAAGTGTGCCAAGGCTGTCAGGGACATGTTCCACAATCATTGTGGGTGTATAGTGTGCGCCACATATTTGTACATGTGTGCCATTGTGCCCATCTCCCCCCGTCCGCCCAGTCCCTGGTTGTTACTCACCCTGTTGCTGTTGGATCAGGTCGTATCGGTCTGTGTCCATGCCCCCAACTCCTGCCACGTTCTCCACACTACTGGCTGTGGCCACCATTTCCTCCAGCTCGTCCAGCTCCTCTTGTGTCGCAGGACTCCCACCTTCAGTCGCCATTGCTGCATTCCCGTTTGCGGCGAGCTTCTCCTTCGTTTTACTGTGCACTTCATGCCAGCGCCTCCTGACCTCCTCCATTGAACTCCTCGACACTCCGATTGCATTGACGTTTGTGACGATGGAGTGCCATTTTTCAGTTTGTGTTGCCAGTGCCGCAGGGGAGGTGCTGAACAGTTGTTAATAGTTTTCTATCACCTCCGTGATGATGGTCCTGTCTTCCTGCGGACTGAACCCCGTCTTCCTCTTCTCCTTGCCCTCCCCCGACCCCGGGTTTCCGTGCTGGTTCTCCGTGGGGCTTGGTGAGTTTGACATGTCCTCTGCACCCGGTCCGGGTGCATACATGGTACTACGCAGTTTGAATTGGTTTTGGTGTTTTTTTGTTGTTTCTTTTATGGTGCATTTTCCCGCCAGTCACGTGGGATCTGCAGGCCTGTGGCTGGTTTTCGCGAATTCTTTTAACGAGATTGGCCTTATCGTATGTTTTTTTGCGTTCACATTTTTGCAGCGTGGCGTTGGATTTTGCGCGGCCGTTTAACGCATTATCTGGTGACTATTGCATTCTAGCGCCGCGTTGTGAATACTTGGTTGGCACGGCGTAATTTTACCGCATTGGGCTGCGATGTTGGAAGTTGCGTTAGGCTCCTCTTGCGGTAGTTATCACACGTTCTTGTGAATATACCCCTCTGTTTGGGAACAATATACCATACAGGGGGGAAACTCAGACACTACTCACCACATCAATTAGTTATTTTCAGTCCCAATCAAGATCCTATTCATCAAACACTCACCACCAAGCTGAAAATATACATAAAGCTTAAATATCATAATATGGATCTGTAAATGCCTAACTGTTCATTTCATGGTCTCATAGCACATATAGGGATTGTGCTAGGAGGAAAAGAAAAACTATTTTAAAAACCAGTACCTTCATAAAAAGAGATCACCTCATAAACAACCGGCGCAAAAGAACACAAAATAACACAAATCAATATATTCTAAAAATCAATATTGTGTAATCACATTTATTATTAATGCTGATCCATTGCTACTTAACAAACACAAGTTTTTATGAAGTTAACATTCTCCATCTATGGTCCCAAGGTATGGTATGTTGTTCCCAAGGGGAGTGTCTTATTCTACTGAAATGTCTAGAGGGAACGCACAAAATGTTGCTATTGACACTCCCAGATGTGTATTGGAGACAGGCTGCAAAGCACACAGATCAGTAAGAGCAGAGAAATTTTCACTTTTTAAAAGTTGCATTTCTAAATCAGTAATGTCAAATTCAACTTTACCTGTGATAAGGATTTATCATTACTATTCCAAAGATGTGAAACAGAATGCAGCTACTCCTTTCTAGGCAGGAATTGCAGCTTAGAAGTGTTCTAAGGAATTCTCAAAGCCAGCTAATGAGAGGAGTAGGCCTCACAGTAGTGAAAAATGAATTTAGCTGTTTGCAAAAACAGGATATGTAAAATTTACAAGTACATGTCATACCTTTTACTTACACAGCACCCTGCCCTTCGTGCAATCTAGGGCCTACCCTAGGGGTGACATTTGTAATAAAAAGGGAGTTTAAGGCTTGGCAAGTGGTTTTAAATGTCAAGTTGAAATGGCAGTAAACTGCACCCACAGGCCTTGCAATGGCAGGCCTGAGACAGATTTGATAGGCTATTCATGTGGGTGGCACAATCAGTGCTGCAGGCTCACTAGTAGCATATAGGTTACAGGCCCTGGGTATATGGTATACCACTTTACAAAGGACTTACAAGTACAAATAAATGTCAATTGGGTACATCATTGTCACCACGTTTAGGGAAGAGAGCACATGTACTTTAGCAATGGTTAGCAGTGGTACATTGCTTAGAGTTCTAAAGACAACAAAAAGAATTCAGTAAAAAGGGAAGGAATAATGCATAAAGTTTGGGATGACCCTTCAGAGAGGGCCATTTTCCAACACTTATTTAGAAAAATTAAGGCATGCTGTACTGCTTGCCTTTATAGCAAGTGTGCTTTATGTTACATCTGCATGATGCAATCTCACAAGGAGACTCTGCAGATTACATTTCAAGCTCTTTTTGCGTTTTTAAGTTAGATTGTATTGAAATGCTGCTTTTCTCTAGCTCTTTCTTACCTTGTCAATACCTCAAAGCGCTCTGAAGACCATCAGGTGAGCAGTTCCAACTTCTCAGGTGTATGGCTGAGGGAACAGTATTGGCGGTGATATGTTTGAGGTCCAGAGATTTGCTGTAGACTATCAGCATGCTGTCATGGCACACTTTATTCTTCTGATGTCATTTCAAAATATTACTGATTTCTTCCACTGTGTGCTGGAACTCTTTACTTGATGTGAGTTGGACAAAGACATATTGATATCTGTTCGAGGTTATTCATTTCCTGAACAGGAGAGAGAAATAAACAGACTGCTACCACGCAGAGGAAAACTGCGGACACGAGAAGGTTTGGGCGCCACCATCACGCAGAATGATCTTCTATCTGAAATTGAATCATGACTCTATCATTATGTTCCCAGAGACGGCAAAATGCAGTTATAGAATGTGAGAACTGAATTCTAGTGATGAACTGGAAAAGTGAATGGAATTGTCACAAATAGCTCCAGGTCATTGGGTGACGAAATTTGGTAAAACTAAAAACCAGGATAACAAACCTAGAAGTAGGACTATAAATTCACATTGAGTGAGGTGCACAGAATTACTTTAAAAATATAGCACTCCTAAAAATAAAAACACTGACAATGAGAAACTCAGGACAATTAGTTAAAGCAGATTTTTTACACAGAGTATCTACTTTGTTAATTAATTTGATTTCTTAAAAGGTTGGTAACTTCCTATTTTAAAAGACATAAAAGCTACCTTACCAGCCACGGGGTCTATTAGGATGGCAGGCGGATGGGCGCCGCCGGTGGCAACCGCTGGACCGGCGGCAGCCATCCACCCGTGATCGAAACCCAGAAAACCGCCGGTCCGATTAGCATCGCGGTCATGATTTTCTGCCCGCCACATATCCGCCGGTCGCAGTGCCGAAATGCTTACAAAACGTACACAGTATTGTTTAAAAAGACCACATTCGTGAACACAAAGCAGCCGTACACATTTTGTTTTCCAATCCACCAATCAACCAGGTATTGCTATACCTCCAGGTTTGGCGCACTTCCCCACCAGGGGAAAACAGCGCTTCACTGGCAAACTCGGTAAAGTGACACTAATGTTTTAGGGGTTTGAATAAAACCGATCCAGACACTTTAAGAACACTCCGTCTAGGTTTATTTAGTTATTGATGTTTCATATTTTGAACCTTTTATTTCCGTTGCTGCACTTTGGAATAGAAAAATGTCAAAACGGCATTTCCATCAAAAGTGGTTTTCTTTTTTGCATCCATTTCACAGGGGAACAAATGAACGTCAGGAAGAAAAAGAGGGTGAGAACCATTTATTGAGTCACGGTTTTCGGTAAGTGAGGAGGAGTTATACAGACAGAGAGGGAATAAGAGTAAGAAAGAGAGGGGGGGAGCAGCTGCCAGCGGCAGAGCAGAAGCGGACACCTTCCTTGTCTTGTCTGGGTAGGAAGTAAGAGACGGAGACCTTTTCCTTCTCTGCTCCCCGCCCGTCCCCGAACAACCACCAATGCCGAGCCTTCTCTGCAGGCCTTGGATATTGTAAAACCCAGTCTGCGAGGAAAAGACGGGTACTGGTGCAATCGGCAGAGGCTAAGGGTGAAAGAACATCAAAGCTTCATTAACAAGTAAACCGTCTTTCAAAGACCTGTGAAGTACTCGGGTGCGGCTGAGTGTGTGCGGGAAAGCTGTCTCAGCCAGGGCTGACACCTCTTAACCCTCTAAGGAGGGGGAGACACCAGATGGTCAATGACAAAATGTACTGGTATTTTCCCATTTTTATATATAAATACACATAAAGGAAAACTTGTTTTCCGTCTGTATTTATATGTAAAAGTCAGTTTAAACGGAAGAACATGTACTTTTTAATTATACATGTCGGTTCACTGACAAAACATCAACAACAAAAACATACCACAATATTGAGTCATAAATATAGATGTAAAAATTTCGACATCATATATCCATAAAAGTAAGTACAAAAATATCGGAAAAAAATATCGATGACATAAATATAAATGTAAAAAATATCTTTTTTATATACATAAAAAATATACTAAAAATAAATATATTAAATAATAAACTTAATTTAAAAAAAAATAGATTTAATATACATTTGAATAAAAATACCAAATAAACTTAACTTAAAAAAGTTAAACACTCATATATAATAATTATTATATATATTTACTGTAAAACAATTAATAAACTAGTAGGTTAAATGTATTTGATAATTTAAAAAAGATCTAAAATGTTAAAAAAGCATTCTATTATTAATTAAAATATTAAACTATTTCAAAATATTCAAACTTAAATTTCCCACTCCAGTCAATGCAACAGTAGGGAAAGTGTTGGATAGCGGAAGGGTAAAATTTACTATTCCCACTGCAGTCAGTACAACAGTAGGGAAGGTGTTGGATAGGGGAGAGGTAAAAATTAGTATTCCCACTCCAGTGAGTGCAACAGTAGGGAAAGTGTTGGAAAGCGGAGGGGAAAAATGTATATTCCCACTCCAGTCAGTGCACCAGCGGAGTTTGTGGAGTTTTACCAACTCCGCGCTCCACTGGGAACACGAAGTTGCCGCAAAACTCCAGCTGCGTGGTGGAGCGGGGATCAAGACCAGCCCCCTTACAATTCTTTTTAAAAAAAGCACTTACCTTCTGTTCTGCCTGCCCTCCTCCTCACCGTGGTGTCTCCCTACCTCCGTCGTCCTCCTCCTTGTGTCCCTGTACGTATTACGTCTTGCGTGAACTGCGCATTTCACACAAGATCTAATACATACAGGGATGTGAGGAGGAGGACGACGGAAGAAGGGAGACACCGCCGCAAGGAGGAGGGCATGCAGAACAGAAGGTAAGTGGTTTTTAAAAAAGATTTGTAAAGTGTTTTGCAGGCCCGGGGTGGAGCGGAGCTCCATGTAGATCAACTGATTTTTTTTCACTCCGTGGAGCTACGCAAAGCACCACTACGCATACTCCATCCAGGGATATGCAACAGTAGGGAAAGTGTTGGATAGCCGAGGGGTAACATTTGCTATTCCCACTCCAGTCAGTGCAACAGTAGGGAAAGTGTTGAAGAGTGGAGAGGTAAAAATTACTATTCCCAAAATATCAATCAATCAATCAAGTGTCTCGTAGACTACTCACCTGTAAGGGTCTCAAGGTGCTGGAAGGGGACTGCTGATCTATCGATGGCACTGTATTTCAGTCAAAGAGCCAGGTTCTGAGGTCCTTCCTGAATTGAGGCAGTGATGATGATTGCCTGAGGTGGAGAGGCAGGGTGTTCCAGATATTTGCTGCAAGGTAGGAGAAGAATCTTTCTCTGGACATGTTCTTGCATATACGTGGAATGTTGGCCAGGTCCAGTTGGGCAGAATAGAGATCTCTGGCAAGTGCGTGGAGTGTGAGGCGGTGGTTAAGGTATGCAGGTCCCGCGTTGTGTTGGGCTTTGTAGATGTGTGTAAGGAGCTTGAAGGTGATTCTTGTGTTGACTGGGAGCCAGTGAAGGTCTCTCATGTGGCCGGTGATGTGGCTGCAGCAATGGATGTTGAGGATGAGTCTGGATGTTCTGCAGTTTCTTGAGGAGTTTTCTGCGTGATGCCGGTATAGAGTGCATTGCTGTAGTTGAGCTTGCTACTGATGAGTGCGTGGGTGACCATCTTTCTGGACTCGGTGGGGATCCACTTGCAAATTTTTGTAGCAAGCTTAGTGTGTGGAAACAGGATGATAAGACAGTGTTGATCTGGTGGTTCACAGTGAGAAAGGAGTTCAGGATGATGCTGAGGTTTTGTGCATGGTCTGTGGGTGTGGGGTTTCCAAGTGCTGCGGGCCACAAGAAGTCATCCCAGGTGGAGGTGGTGGAGCCCAAGATGAGGACTTTGGACTTTGAAGTTGAGCTTGTGGCAGCTGTTCTTCATCCAGGTGGTGACAGCCTTCATCCCATCATGGAAGTTGGTTTTGGTGACTGTGGGTTCATTGGTGAGGGAGAGAATCAGCTTGGTGTTATTGGCAGTGTTGAGTCTGTTTATCCGGACGATGACTGCGAGCGAGGCCATACAGATGTTGAAAGAGTGGGGCTCAAATAGGAGCCCTGAGTACACCGCAGCTGATCTCTATGGGTTCAGAGTGGAACAGTGGTAGTCTGACTCTCTGTGTTCAGCTGGTGAGTAAGGAGGGGATCCATTCCATAGTTTTGTCTTGGATGCCAGCGTTGTGGAGTCTTGTGCATAGGGTGTGATGGGAAATGGCATCAAAGGTGGACAAGAGGTCCAGAAGGATGAGGGCTGCAGTTTCTGACTCAGACTGACACTGACTTAGCTCACACATAAACAACTTCACTCTAGCCTATTGTACCCCAAGACAGACTGGGACCAGTGCAGGGAGGCAGGACATTCCAGACACCTCTGTAGGGGGAACTCCAGAAGCTTCTCCCACTTCAAAGTTGGCACCAGTTATATACATATATTGGACCCTCAGAATCACCCTTCAGATCACCTCTGGACATGTATAAGACACAGAAGATGGTCTGTTCTGCTGCCCTAATGCTCTTCTGTCCTGTTGCCTGAGTAAGAAGGACCAGAACTGCACCTTCAACTCAGGACCATCATAGCGACTCCAAGAGCTAATTGGCTGGTCTCCTGATCAGAGCCTAAAGGACAGAAAAAGCACCAACCATCTTGAACTCTGCACCTGGACTCTGTCTTCTGTGAGTCCTAACCTCGAAGTGGTGCCGGTTCTGTCCTGGGCCCTTGGAAGGGGGGATAAAGGTGCTCTGCCAGCCCTGCTGAGGTTTTCATCAGAAGTGATGTAGCACAATGAGACCTGACATAGCTCTCGCTGCTTCTCCTTGGAACCAACTCAAGGGCCGATTCTGATCCCTTTCGGAAAGCAAACCAAATGACTCGGTCCCAGAATGCTTTCCAGATGACTTGGGTCGGGGTAGTCCGACCAAACAAGTATGATGCATTTGAATGCATCCGGATCCGATTTGTTAGGACTCCCTTTGACTTCAATGGGAGCCTGTGTACCGAACGCATGCACAGGCTCCCATTGACAAAAGGGGTGTGTGGGGATAATTGTGCAACCAGTGATGGGCACCCCTTGGTGCCTGCCTCACTGTGCATGGTTGTAAGGGGGGGACCCATGGGTACCCCCATGTGCCCGATTTAGAGGGCCCTGGGCGAAGGGAGCTTGCTACGGGCCCCCAAAGACCGATTCCAGATGCATTTTTGTTCTGGGCAAACAGAATTGGAAAGACTGTCCGAATCGTTTATCGTACTTGCTCACTCGGAAAACAAGTCCATAGAGCTGTACGAATCTGCTCCAGAAAGGCTCGATCTCTCTATATGCCTTTCGGAAACGATTCGGTCAGTGCTAAGGGTTTCCAGGCACCGTACATGGTCGTTCGAATTGGGAACGAGTCTGTCAGAAACAAGGGCTCTCGATTGGTTTAGGTAAAACCAAATCTGATTCGGAGCCCTTCCGACCGAGATTGGAATCGAACCCGCAGTGTGACACAACTCACATTACAGACTTCGCAGCGCCTCATCAGAACCAACGCGGTGTGATGCAACTCAATGCAGGACTCCACATCGCTTCTCAGAACCGTCTTGTGCGATACATCAAGGACATAAGTTACAATTCTTAGCAGGCCTAACTTGGTCCCTGTAGCCGGCCAGCACTCAATTCCTCTTAGCCTGAACTTGTAACTTTGTCCCGGTCCGGAGCAACCAGGTACAAAAAGTTGGTGCTTTGTGCTTTTAGGTACTATTTTTACATAAACTTTTAAATTGCATAGCTCCGGTTCTACTAATTGGAGGTTTGCCATTTGGTATCAAATCATTTATTAAAATATACTCTATTTTATAAAATAAGTGTAGGATTTTTCTTGTGTTATTTTTTACTTTATTACTGTTTGTGTGCTGCATAAATACTTTACATATTGTCTCTATGTTAAGCCTGACTGTTTTTGTGCAAAGCTACCAGAGGGTTAAGCACAGGTTAATTTAGCTCTCACTCTTCTCAACCAACAGCCCAATTTGTCACAAAGCTCATAAAGATCTCCGAGTAGAGTTAATAGTTCTGCAAATTATCTGCAGCACACTGCACACTCAGGTACACAGATACCATGCCTCAGCTCTCTGAACTGACAGTGCTCAATAGATGGTCTTTACCCTCACATTAGGCATGCCATATCCTTGATTAAAATTTTGCTAATGCAGACCAGATTAAGGTGTCCCCTCATATTTTTCTGCTAATAATGTTTATATTTTTGTATATTTTTCTGAAATGTATGCTTTCAGCGAGTGCAAAAGGTTCTTACACCTTGGTTGATAATGTCTGACAGTGGAAGCTGCTCAGATTAGATTTTTCTGATAAAGTTCCTAATTATATAACTAGCCATAACTTGTCCATTGTAAGCTCAGATCCTGAGAAAGTACTGCATTTTATAATCACAGAATCTTTACAGTTTTTGATGAGCTAATACCATGTGAATCGGAAATCAGGAAGACAGAAATTGTCAGGTATTGTAGTTGTTTCGCCATGGCAATGAAAGAAGTAAGCTGAATTGACTTGAAGGAAAGATCATGCCTATGTCTCTCAGTTGTGGTAGGACATATGAGTTTATGGTTAAGTTTACAGCTGTTTGTTGCTAAGGTATTACAAGTTGAGAACACATACCAAGAATTCTATCCATCTATTCAATGACTTTGGAATCTGCCAGCTTTTGGTTATAAAATCGTCACCTCTTCAGACCTGGTGGAATTGCTGTCTATTTTTTTAAAAGCTTCTAACATCAGAAAAGTGACAGAAGATGAAAGTGTTCCAATACCTTAGGGCTTATTTGAGTATGCCTTGAGCACTAATGAAGTTTTACTCTAGTGAAATGGCTAGAGCTAATATCTTTTAATAAACCTTTGAGTTTGACCCACCCCAAATGCCCCATCCACCCCCTCTCTCTCCCTCTTCCTTTATACAGAGGTCCTTGTTGACTCGCGACCCCCTCCCACCCCCACCCAGAGTGTCCAAGAATTGCAGCCACTGCCTTAGCTGTCAACGGAGGAAATTACTTATGCACCCTTTCTGATGCCCATTGTACTGAGCCAAGTGTCCTGCATCAAGTTGTTCGATTTGCCAAACTGTTTATGTTGATGATATATCTCTCTACATTGTTACACTCCCCCCTTTCCTCTTCCCCTCCCCTCGCACTTCACAACACCTCCCTCCACGGTCCCCCCATTGATGTATCAACTATATTGTAATTTCCATTTTGTATCATACCGTGCGCTTGTCGCACTACTGTGTTTCTGATATCCAATAAAAAATTATGACACAAAAAAAAACCTTTGAGTTCTCCCTTGGAGATGTGCCACCCTGAACTAAGAGTTCTGAAGTAGATTCATGATGCTATAGCATCACGATGATAATCATGATTAACTGCTCTCTTGATTCACGTGCTATTCTAGCTGGATTAAAATTATGATTGTTCTTCCCAGATTGAAAACAACTTTCTCTAGTTAATATGCGCCTTGGAAATTACAGTTTGGTCTATTTACTAGGCTGCCTCCTTAAACGTTTAGAGAATGCATCAGTGAATTAACTTCAGTAATATGTGTAGTCCTAAAGTCTTTTAGATCACTTGCTTTCCAGGTTTCTCCAGGATTGGGCAAAGTGTTAGGAGTTACTTGAGTTACAGATTAAAACAGAATGGTGGTAGATTGCAGCAATGTTGTTCCCATATTTTCTTAGTTCAATTGCCTTCTTTAGAAACTGCTGACCATTCCACCTGATTACTTCAACTATCTAAGTTAGAGGTAAGAGGTATGTTTTCGTGATGGATTTCTTTCATTTTAGATCACAGACATCAACTGGAGAACTTCACATCATATATTAGACCAGTCCTGTTGGGCTTCCATAGGCCTCTGCCATCTCACCTCTTCTCTTCAACATTTATATGAACCCACTGACTTGTCTTTTGCTTGAAGTGGTGTTACTGGACATAAGGGTCAGGTTGGGTTTCCTAAAGGGACTGTCAGAGGCATGATATACTATTTACTGGTAGATGAATCAAAATTGCCTAGGGTTACATTTTTCAAAATGTGAGGTCTTATTAATTGGAAGTCCAGCATACGCACCTATCAATGAAGAATGGCCATTTAGTATGGATGCCCATTAGGTACCCTCTCAAATGGCATGCCATTTAGGATTCTTTGTTGTTTCTGATCTATTGCTGTCCAATCAATTTGCAGTGACAACTCAAAATTGCCTATTGTCCATCTGGACGTTTAGAAGGATTTCTCTATTACTGAGTTTCAAATACAGTCAAGTTGGCCAATGCATTGGTACAATTACTTCTGGATTATTATAATTTTGTCTACACAGACCTTTTTGTAAGAACTCAATTCACATCCAATATGTCTATAATTGGCTGGTGAGGGCAATTTATGGCCTTATTAAAATTGATTCCATATCAGTCACTACGCAAGGCAATTGCTCTGGCTACCAGTAAGGAAAAGTGGCTTTTGAAAATGCTAAGCATCCTGAATTGTATCTTGTTCAGTTCTAAGGCAAATAATATTCCAGACATTTCTCTACCTACAAACTTAGTTACACTCTTGAATCTGCCAATGGAAATATTTTCTACTGTCCCAAGTGTAGGTATTCTAGATGGGGTGAAGTACTGGGTATTTTAGACCCAGCGGTGCAGGGACACACACCCTATGACTTCTGGGTTCACCCTGTTCCAGACCTACAGAAACACAGAGTCTTCTGGGTGAAGTCAAAGAATCGTTTATTGGCTGCAGACCAATTACAGGTATCCTAGAAGTACACCAGCGTGTATGTTCTCAGGAGACTGCTGAAAATCATAGGAACAGGCTACATCTTAAATAGGCCTTTTTCGGCCTCAAGCATACATTCCTGAGTTTTATGAAACGGCAATATAACAGTGTACATTACAAAGAAAAGGCAGAGTCATGGTGACCATCCCACATTCCAGTTCGGTCAGCCCACAATGATTTACACAGTAAGGTTCAGATCCCACATCAGATTTACAGACCCCCAATAAACACGAGCATCTCCTGTTTTGGGAAACAAGTCATAAAGCAGGAACAGCCAGGTGCGAAAGAGATTAGCCAGGGGCTTGTGTAGGATGAAAGGGTTTTATGATGGGTCAAGCCCTGATGCTAATCACATGTGGAGAGAGGAAGGGGAGCTCGTGAGACCAGTTTGACCTGGGGCAGCAGAGCCAGCTGCCCAGGTCACAGAGAAGTCAGAGAAGAAGCCCATGTACTGTGAGGCCCGTATTTGCTCCATTATAGCCTATGTGAGGGCAATGACAAGATGGCCACTGCTTCCAAAATGGAACCCGCGTAGTGCAGCAGAATAACGTGTACACAGTGCATTCATAGCTAGAACGATATATAAAGCACTCGTACATGCCGCATTTACCATTTGCGGTTCGCTAATACCAAGATAGACAGGGGTAGGGCCCTGTTCCCTACGCGGTCCCGAATATTAAAGTACGACAGACCCTCCTTTTGCCCTTACATAGGCAATCACTATACTCATCTTAATCCGAGTCTAGGTCAATGTTCACGAAGTCATGGAGATGTTGCTGTAGCATCATCCTATTACTTAGCTCGTCCCTCGATACAGGTTTCCTTACACATAAGGTAGCACAGAGGCCACACATCGCAGGAGCACACTGTATGCACAGACAGAACAGGAAAAGAATGGCTAAGATCATTCCAATGACCATTAGAACTTTCCAACCCCAGGCAGATATCAATTCCCAGAACCACCCCACCAGTGACCAGTCTCCCTTATCCACGTGTATGGATTCAGATATTTTATGGAGTTTGGAGATGGCTTGATATACTGTTGGAGCGTTATCTGGTATGAAAATGCAGCAACTGGATTGGATAACCTTGCATACCCCACCGCGGTCTGCAAGAATAACGTCTAGAACCATGCGGTTCTGCAAAGTCATAAGGCGATCTGCTTGGAGCTCAGCTGTCAGATTACCAAGGGCACCAGCCGTTACATTGACAGTGGATTCAACCACACGAGTCAGCTGTCTCAGGTTCCTACTATTGACCATAGGTCCCCAAAACGGCAGGAAACCCAAGAAGAAGTCTCCCGCTTCCTGACCGGCAGTGTCCTCCTTACTTATCACACCTCTCACAACTCTGGTCTTGTGATAATCAGAGGCAGCAGTAAATGTAGGCGGTAGCAGATTCGCAATATAACATGCGCCCGAGAAATCAGGGGGCAGCCATGTATATGCTCGGTCATTACAGATGAAATATGTGCCCTTGGCAGCTAGAAACGCAGGGGAAAACTGTGACGGGAAAGTGTACGCTTCAGTACAGTCACTTCTTCCCAGTTGAGCTCTAGGATTCTGACCATTACCCTGTAAGCAGAACCGACCCATGTGGGGTACGACCCAGATTGGAGATGAGATTTTTCGCTGTCTTTCACCCAGACTAATACTATACCCCGTCGCGTTCCATCCTACATAAGGTCTCAACTCTTCTTTGGGAATGGATGAGTATGCATCAATATCCCTACTCATATCGGCAATTCCTCTCACTAAAGCCTTATTATTGGTGATAGGTCTGATGGAACGCGGTTGGCGAGGGGAGTACGTATCTAGGGCATAGAGAAACATTGTCTGGAATGCCCATGACGATCCATTGTAACTATACGGCAGCACCAAATAAGGAATACCCTTGTTAATGGTATGTGGCATTAACCCACAGACCCAGCAATTGGTCGTATTCATTACTAGTTGGTGCTGGTGCAAGAGCTGGATAAACGAGTTATTTACGAACTCGGATCGTCTGGTCTGTTCGTGCTCAGGCAAAGGGTGAAAAGAGTGAGAGGAGGCAGTAGAAAGAGGTATAGGCTGTTCAGTGGGTGCAATGGGCTTTTGAGCGGAGAAAAACACAAATCCTACAATAAACATCATAATACTACACAGTGTAAAAAGGCACAAAAAGACAAAACATTTACTTTTTACAATTCTACACATTCTGGCTTTAAAGTTCATTTCCTCAAGCGGTCTCTCCATCTTAAAAAACTCCATCCTCTACTCGGGCCGCTCGCGGCGGATGAGTTTCTTCTGCTAAGGAGTACACCTGTCAGTCCAGGGAAACGCCCTAGACCAACCAGAACCGTTGACCTAACGTCTTCGGCCTGTACCCCAAAGTCTTGGCACCGCGACCCTGCGGCAGAACCCGGATGGTGGTTCGAAAAACAAAAATCAAGAAAGTCCTTTAGATGGGAGAGCAAAAAATGTCAAAAAGGAAATAGTAAGGAAATCTTTATTTGTCCATGGGCCTTGGTCTCAAATTATAGCGGAGACGGCCAGGTGCTGTTTGGTCTTGGAACAAAAGTTCAGGCTCAGTGGTGTCCAGTCGATTTGATGGTGGCACAGCTTCCTGCAGAATATTGTCACTCTCTTGGTTTGAAACTGTGTCTTTTAGGCGTGCGTCACTGAATGGTACAAAACGAGGTACAGTGTCTGTCTCAGTGTCGGCGATACCCTCCTTGACCCACTGGTCATATGGCAGAGGCAAGGGGACTATTTTGCAGTGGGTACCATGGATCCAGTGCTTCCTTCCTTTTACTCGCACCGCTGATCTTGTCGACAGAAGAACAAGATGAGGGCCGATCCAGCGAGGCTCGTCGTTGCCCTTACGCTGGAAATTCCGGACCAGGACCCACGAGCCAGGGTTGATAGGGTGTCCAGGAGGTTCAGAAGCTTGGGGAAGAGTGTCATGTACCTGTTGGTGCAAAACACGCAGTTTAACAGTCAAATCATACAGGTAATCGAGTAGTACTGGATGCTCAATCTCACTGAATTTCGCCGGTCTTGGCACGCCCCATACATTAGCCGGGCGGCCAAAGACGACCTCATAGGGACTAAGTCCCACTCGTGAGTGTATGGTCATTCTGGTGGACAGGAGTGCTAAAGGCAGAGCGTCAGGCCATTTAAGACCGGTGCTCGCCTGAATTTTGGCCAGCTTGAGCTTTAAGGCTCCATTGTAGCGTTCAACTAGTCCAGCTGATTGGGGGTGATTTGCAGCGTGGAATTTCTGCCGGATACCTAAACCTTCACATACATTCTTCATCACTTTACCCACAAACTCACTTCCATTATCACACCACACCATTCTTGGCATTCCAAACCTAGGGAAAAATTCCTTCACAAGGGCTTTGGCTGTGGATAGGGCAGTGTTATCTTTCAGAGGATAAGCCTCTACCCATTTTGAGAAAGCACAAACAACCACCAGTACATATTTTAGGTTGTTGCATCTTTCCATGTGAATAAAGTCCAGCTGCAAAACTTCGAATGGACATGACGGGGGTGCAAAGTGACCGGCTGGAGTTGGGGTTCCCCTACCAGGGTTGTACTTCAAGCATACTATGCAATTCTTGACCACATTCTCTGCACACTTGGGAATCCCAGCATTCTGCCATACTGGAGCCAACAACTTACAAATTCCTTTCGTACTGATATGTGCCATTCCATGTGCCATAGTAACTACTGGAAGCACATATGCGTCAGGCAACAACCATCGCCTATGTTCTGTCAGATCAATCCAACAACCATTCTCATCCAACTTACCCATACTTTCTCTCCACTTGCTTAACTCTTTCTCTGTGGCCTCAGCCTGAAGCGACTTCACACTCTCTATTGTGTTCTCACACATTCCAACATCATTAACCCATCTTGCGGGGCCTGCAACATACATTCTAGTCTTCACATTCTGTGCTGTTTCTTTCGCGGTCTCATCAGCAAACGCATTCCCACGTCCAACATCATCTGTGATTTTCCTGTGCGCACTGCATTTCATGATCGCAACTTGCAACGGTAGGGTCAGTGACTCAAGGAGATCATTCACCAACTTGCCATTCTGAATTTTAGCTCCATGTGACGTCAGGAACCCACGCTCCTTCCACAGTCGCCCGAAATTATGAGCCACGCCAAAGGCGTACTGGCTATCTGTGTATATATTCACTCTCATTCCTTCAGACAACACGCATGCTCTCGTGAGGGCGATTAATTCTGCTGCTTGGGCCGAATTATGTGGCACTCGTGCAGTTTCCACAACTGTGTGTAAAGTCGTGATAGCATATGCAGCAGTCGTGTCACCATTAGGGAGCTTAAAACACGAGCCATCTACCCATAAAGTACCATCACACTCAGTCAGGGGAGTATCTTTTAGATCCACTCTCCCTTTCGTCTCTTCTTCTGTTCTGAACAGACAATCATGTTGCTCAATCTCGTCTGAGTCTGCTGGAATTGGCAATAACGTAGCTGGATTCAGCGTATTGCATCGTTTTATGTGTATGTGATTTGCTAACAGTGTGAGTTCATAACCTGATAATCGCGCACTAGTCAAGTGTTGTGTCTTAGTCCTATTTAATAATGTGTCTACAGCATGTGGAACCATAACGATCAATGTGTTGTCCATTACCAAACCAGCAGATTGTCGGATAGACATTGCTGCAGCAGCAGTCGCTCTCAGACAGCTTGGCAATGCCCTCGCTACAGGGTCCAAGGTGGATGAAAAGTATGCGCATGGGCGCGGTCTGTCGCCAAAAGGCTGTGTTAACACTGACAACGCACATCCATCTTTCTCGTGAACATACAATGTAAAAGGCTTGCTATAGTCAGGAGTGCCCAACACAGGTGCTGAACATAATGCATTGCGCAATTCCACAAAACTTTTCTGGCACTCTTCAGACCATGGAATAGGAGTCGGTGTGTCTTTGCATGTTAAGGCTAATAAAGGTTTTGCCAGCAAGGAAAAACTAGGGATCCAATGCCTACAGTATGAAGTGATGCCCAAGAAAGCACGTACTTCTCTCTGTGTTTTTGGCACACTCAACTGTGCAATGGCTTGAATTCTTTCTGGGGTCAGTCTTCTTCCCTCCTTCGATAAGAGATGACCTAAGTAGGTCACTTCTTGTTGACAATATTGCAGCTTAGAGAGAGACACCTTATGATGGAAAGCAGATAAATGGCGCAACAATGACAAAGTGTCTGTTTTACAGATCTTCTCAGTATCCGCGGCGATTAGTAAATCGTCCACTTACTGAATCAGGATAGCGCCACTAGGTAAAACAAGTGCATCAAGCTGCGCTTTCAAAGCTTGACTGTATATGGATGGACTCTCACAGTAGCCCTGGGGAGCGCGTTTGAAGCGGAAGCTTCGGCCTCCCAGACTAAAACCAAAAATGTCTCTGCTCTCTTCTGCAATTGGGATGCTAAAGAAAGCATTCTTTAAATCGATCACTGAAAACCATGCAGCAGAGGCTGGAATCATCGTTAACAAGGCAGTTATATCAGGGACAACTGGAAACTGTGGCACAACAATCTTATTAACCTCTCTAAGATCAATCACAAATCTGTAAACAGGTGGCTGTGAAGGGTCCGTTCGTTTTAAGACAGGTAAAATCGGACTATTGCAAACGTTGCCTCTTGTTTCTTCAATTACACCCTTATTAATCAAGTCGCTGACAATGTCTAACAACGCTTTCTGGCCTTCATTAGAGATTTTGTACTGGGGAATACGTGGCAGTCTGACATTAGCCTTTAAAGTCACCACGTATGGCGGTATCTCCAAGAGGCCCACATCATTGGGACCAGTAGCCCAAAGGGCATCCGGAAGGGATGACAATTCAGGTGGCATTGTGTTTTTAGACAAGTACATTGGGGAAATCACTTTCTTGCCTAATGTAAGTTGTACTCCTGAAGGTGAACAATACAGTGTAGCGTGCAATCTTTTCAACAAATCTAATCCCAGCAAATTCTCACCACAACCTGTTGTTAATATCAGGGGTGCTTTCAGCTCGCAAGGTCCAACAGAAAGTGACATGGGACTAGAAATCGGGTTCCTAACCGGGGCGCCAGAAAAACCTACTGAAACATTTATATCGCCAGACAAAGGTGCGCCAGGGAGTTTGGAATGCATGATTGAACTCTTTGCAGCACCAGTGTCCAGCAGAAAAGGCTCCGTTACATTTGCTGTAGTCACATCAACATACGGTCCACTCTGATCCACTGGCACTGAAACAACTCCCTCTCTCTGTCTATGGCTATCCTAGTAACCGTTATTTTCTGCATCGCCATTCTCTACATAATAATCATTATTGTAATACTGGGCTGTATTACTAGTCGCGTTAGCTTGCTGATCAAAGCTATTAATGGCGCTTTGTGGCGGAAGAGGACGCGCGTTCTGGGGAACACTTCCACGCCCTCTGCCTCTAGGAGCTTGCTGACCACCTCTACCTCTGGCGCCATACATATTACCATTCCGTTGCATTAATTTAGGGCAACTATATTTATAATGACCTTCCTCTTTGCAGTATGAACATTGGTTGGGACCTACAGGGACACGTGGTTGATAATACCCATTCATTTGCTGATTATTCTGAAACTGTTGGGGTTGGTGATAGACACCTTGGGGTTGCCTATAATTATTCTGACCTCCACGTGGTGGATAGGCCTGCTGTAAAAGGACCTTTGTCTTTAATTCCTTCGTTTTCTTTTCTGTCCTATCTTTCTCGTCTTTATCTCTATTTTCATAATACTGTGCAGTAGCCAGTATTTGCGCTGAAGAAGAAACAGCCCAAGAACTCTCTGAGTCTTTCAACTTTTTACACAGGTCAGGAAGTAAATTCTGCACAAACTTATCCACAAATAACCGTTGGCCACCCTCAGTACTCATATCCTGCCCACTGTGGTCAATAAACGTTTCCTCAAACCTAGTAAAGAAGTCTGACACTGTCTCATCCTTTTTCTGCTTGCATGCAGATAACTTGTCCCAATTTACGCGCATCGCAGGCATTATTGTCTTCATATACGTGATGATTCTACCAGGCAATTCAGCTACTAAAGGTTCTGGTTTCGCGCCACCAGTTTGTCTAGCGTCAGCGGCAATGATGTTAGCCCATGTATCCCCTAGTTCTGCATCGTGATCTGCATTACGAATTGATCCCCATAGGGGCTGTGGAACAACATTGCCAAACAACATGTCTATATCGGCCAGATTCATAACGCATGACCCTGCCGTCTGTGACAACTCTTTATAATAACCTGCTGGGTTTTTACGGGGATCAGGTAATGTCTGCTTAAGCGCTAACACCTCAGAGCGCTTCCATGGGACATGTACCCAAACACGCTGGAAATGCGCTGGAGCAGCAGCAATACCTCGAGCGGCATCAGCTGCAACTGCTTCCTTCCATACCGGGGGAACTTCTCTCATGGGGTATTGTCGCGCTTTTACCTTTTTCCCCACAAGGACATCTTGTTCAAACAATGACTGTTGACAATCATCATTCCTGAAGGAAAATATGACCGCAACTGTTTTATCTATATCGCGGTCCACAATTATACCAGTTCCAAAATCAAACCTCACTCTACACAATTCCTGCGGGCTCGGATTTTTACCACTATCTTCTAATTCTTCACAGAGAATTTCGCACATTTTCTCAAACACATATCTCTGTTTCGGGGCATCCCACTGATGGAAAACGTTGACAACTGATTCCACATCATACAATGAAGGGAAAACAATCCATCTGCGCGCCATGCTATCTATTACCTTTTTCTCATCAGGGTTAGGCAACTGACTACGCAATTGCTTATGCTGTAAACCAGGAGTCGCACCAGATGACTGAAAGAGAGGCGACATTACCGTAGTAACCACATTAGCTAAGCGCTGTCGCGCTGAAGGAGAAGCTGAGGCGGAAACAGGGGGAAAAACAGAGGGAAGGAAAGAGGATGTAGAAACGGGTACTGGAGTGGTGCAAGGAAGAGTGTTAGGGGAGGCAGCTGCTGAATTGGACAAAGTCGCAGGAAGTGCGGGGGCAGCTGGAAGCACAACTGGCGGCCCTTGAGAGGGTTGCGCTACAGGGATAAGAGCCGGCTGCAAAGCAGCTGGCGGTTGCGGCAAAGCTTGCAGCATATTGACTGGAGGAGGCATATTCACAAGCTGGGGAGGCGCCGTGGCATTTTGCGCATACGGGGGTGGCGAACTCAACAAATGCGACATCAGGGGATCTTTTTCCTTTTCTTCTAACTCATTCTGCTTAGAATGTGGTAAAGCTGGGTAACATTTGTCAATCCCTAACTTACGCTGCCTGTGCAATTGCTCACTCATCTGCTCCTCTTCATTGTCTTTAAATTGTACAGCTGCTTGCATTACTGACATACCTCTCTCTCTTTTATTCTTTTTCGCTAGCTTAATTTCCTTCTGTTTGGCTTCCTTTCGCCATAAGCGGAAAGAGTCAAACATCGCCGGCCGGGCTTTCTTCTTAAACAATTTAATTTCCAAATTATCTAAAATATCGGTATCAAAACTACCATTTTGGGGCCATTTTAAAACACCATCTTTTCTAGTGTAGTGGATCCATACTTCGTTATATGCAATGGGGCCTACGCCATGTTTTACATAGAGCTCATAAGTTGGAGTTCCAACCGGAGGAACCGGGCATGATTCTTCCAGCTGGAAATCTTTTCCACAACCCAAACAGAATAATCTACCAAATAGTCCAGAACCAGGCATCTTCGCTCACTAGTCTAGATCCAAACGTCAAAGGATTATCGATTACGATATTCTCGTGAATACACGAGGCCTCTGGCTTTGGGGTTTGCAAACACCAAATCACAAATTACCAAATTAAACCAAACGATCCCGAGGGATACCAAAACAAATGGGAGACGCTCCACTTATACTTAACTGAATATTGCTGATCGATGACGTCACCAGAAGACTCTCTCGATTGTTTCGCTCTCTCAAACTCGTCAAGGGTCCAAAACAGGTCGATTAATCAGGGCAGCAGTCCTTCGTAGCCGTCGGGACGCGGAGAACCTCGCAGAAAAGACTTTCGGACCACGTCGACATGCAGGGGTCGATGAAGTGGCGGCCTTCCTCCAGAATTTCCACACGAAGCTCCTCACGAACCTCTGGCTTGGACTGGTACCGCTGAAATCGTCCCGAGTTGGGCGCCAAACTGAAGTACTGGGTATTTTAGACCCAGCGGTGCAGGGACACACACCCTATGACTTCTGGGTTCACCCTGTTCCAGACCTACAGAAATACAGAGTCTTCTGGGTGAAGTCAAAGAATCGTTTATTGGCTGCAGACCAATTACAGGTATCCTAGAAGTACACCAGCGTGTATGTTCTCAGGAGACTGCTGAAAATCATAGGAACAGGCTACATCTTAAATAGGCCTTTTTCGGCCTCAAGCATACATTCCTGAGTTTTATGAAACGGCAATATAACAGTGTACATTACAAAGAAAAGGCAGAGTCATGGTGACCATCCCACATTCCAGTTCGGTCAGCCCACAATGATTTACACAGTAAGGTTCAGATCCCACATCAGATTTACAGACCCCCCAATAAACATGAGCATCTCCTGTTTTGGGAAACAAGTCATAAAGCAGGAACAGCCAGGTGCGAAAGAGATTAGCCAGGGGCTTGTGTAGGATGAAAGGGTTTTATGATGGGTCAAGCCCTGATGCTAATCACATGTGGAGAGAGGAAGGGGAGCTCGTGAGACCAGTTTGACCTGGGGCAGCAGAGCCAGCTGCCCAGGTCACAGAGAAGTCAGAGAAGAAGCCCATGTACTGTGAGGCCCGTATTTGCTCCATTATAGCCTATGTGAGGGCAATGACAAGATGGCCACTGCTTCCAAAATGGAACCCGCGTAGTGCAGCAGAATAACGTGTACACAGTGCATTCATAGCTAGAACGATATATAAAGCACTCGTACATGCCGCATTTACCATTTGCGGTTCGCTAATACCAAGATAGACAGGGGTAGGGCCCTGTTCCCTACGCGGTCCCGAATATTAAAGTACGACAGGGGGGCAAATCCTTTCAAGTCCGAGTAGTACAGGATTGGAATTCATCAGTACTGCATTCCATGTCTAGCCAATAGATGTTTTCTTAAGACCTGTCTATTTGATGCCACCATCTAATTGCCCTCGTTGCTGTAGTTTATATGTAGTCTCTTTATCATTTGTATGATTTTTATAGTGCCTAAAGACCTCTGTGGTGTATGTTGTACTTAGTAAATATCAGTAATAGATAGATAGTTAGAAAGAGTTTTGAAAGCCAGCTCTATCACCCTGGAGGGGGTACAGGAAGGGGCTGTGATCCCCAACCTCAATTAGGTAATGGAAGCCAGGCAATAAGCATTATTCAACTATCCCTCAGCTACGAGAGAACTGAAATGTCCTGAATTTGAATGGCGAGAAGACAGAGGTGCTGTATGGAATCAAAGTTGGTGGTCAGGCAGGCTGGGGACACTGCTCATCCCTACAAACTTAGCGAAACATTTTGGAGTTATTCTGGACAGCAAACTGTCCTTGGACCTTCAGGTCAATTGTACTGTGGTTTCTGGACCTTGCAAAAGATCTTTCCATTTATCCCATCCCATGAATGGAAACAGCTGGCCTTAGCATTAATCTCATCTAGGATTGACTATTGCAACACACTCTATCTAGACGCCAATAAGACAACTCTTGGCAAACTGCAATTGGTGCAAATTCAGTGCCCAGGCTTACTCTTGATACCCCTAAATGTACGTCAGTCTAAAAAGGATTGCTTGAGCTTCACTGGCTTCCTGTACAGAAATGGGTCATTTTCAAGGACATGTGCACTGTTCACAAAGCACTTTACTGTCCTTGTCCGGGGAGAATCAAAACCATGTTGCAATGGTACTCCTCAAGTAGACTTGTCAAATTGGCAGCCCACAATTTAGTTGTCATCCCCTAAGCTTCTCCTCCATCTGACAGGTAAGAAGTTGCATATGCCCCTTAGGAAGGCCTTAAAAGCCTGGCTCTTTCCCTTGTAAAATGGTCGTTTTCACCATTCTGGGTCTTCCCATTGGCCGGGTTACTCTTGGAATTATTTGAGAGCGCATTGACACCCTTGGGCAACTTGCTGTGCTATATAAATTTATATAGTTCATTCATATAATTTATTTATAACATCTTATGCTTCAGAGCTGTCCCTCAGTTTACAGAGAATATACTGATGCAGACTTCAGATAGAAGATCAATCTCACATGTTCCAGGCACAACAATATCTCAAAGACACTTATTTAAAAGTGTATATATCACTGGAGGTTTTAGAGTTTTATAAGCTTAGGCCGCCATAGTCATCTCTTTGCTTAAAGAGATCACACTGGCATAGACAGCAGACATAATGGAATCAAGGCTACATACATGTCTAACTCATTGTACAGTCAACCTATATCTCAATCTACAGGTATAATGCAGGCTACATTTGCATAGAGATCTATCCATTAGGTGTCATGTATCTCAATGTTAAGTCTTTGGACAGCAAAGTTATCCCATTATGATATAAATATCTTAAGCATCAAGCATTTGTTACTCAAATTGTTTAGACTTAACCGTATGACAACAAAGTCATCAGCCTGGTTTCAGATATCTTATAGTGTTCGACAACTGACACCAAAGTCAACCCTTATATGGAGAACCCTGAGATGCACAGGCATTAGATATGAGTTCTATTCCTTAGTTACACATGTTTTCCTTAATAGGACTGTATCAGCAAAACTAGTCTTTAAGCTATACATTGTAACATGTTCAGAATTTGACATCAAACCTGTTGATCAAGTAACCCACGTTTTGCAGGTTCGGACTTTGGACAGCAGCCAATTTCTTCCTCATTATTCAGGGATTGGATAGGTTTAGTGTAAGAAATTGGATTACTGGTTGCGGGGTGGGTGAAACCCTTCTCAAGCAGCAACCACAATCACTGTCAAGGTGACTCACAAACAAACTTCAAATTAAACTGTGTTTAACCCTCCTGTATCTTGACACAGAGCTGTCAGTCTTAATTTAGAGGCAATATGTAACATATTCATGTAGCACTTCAAACAGTAATAACATGAAAACACAACACAGAAAGAATGCCACAATAAATTAGAAAAACAGAGTAAATTTTATTAAATAATACATGACCAAAACAACAAATATCCAATCCGTAGAGTAGGAGATATGCAGGTTTAAAGATTTCAGTGAAAGTACTGCCAAAAAGCACAAAACTACAACTGTGGCTATCTGGTCACAGTGGACTGGAGCCCAGGCTGTCTACAGGGACTCAGTTAGACTCCTTGAACAAAAGTTTCTTAAATCCTGGTTTGCAAAGCATTGTGTGGATCTGCGTGGAAGATGCATTACGCAGCCGAAGAGATGTGTCGGTTTTGAGATGTGCCAAGGCTGTGGTGAGAGGTCATGTTTCATCGATATTAGGAATCCCATTAATGGGACTTGCGATTCGAAGTCCTGAGTCAGGGACGCGACGAGCAATTGGGGCGATGCGTCGGTTCCGAATAACTGCGCAGCTACGTTGCAGTCTGTGACATGGCTGCTGTCGATGTGAAATGTGATGGCATGGGCCAAAAATGTGTCGCACAGTGGCTGTGCAGAAGACGATGCGAGCTGTGGTGGCGATGTGGGTCTTGGAGATGGGATCAATCCACGCAGCAGTGACAATGTGTTGGTTATGCTTGGGGTTGCATTGTGCAGCAGAGGAGATGTGTTAGTTCCACTGGATCCACAGAGGCTGGCAAAGCACGTTAAACCCACTTCCAAGGGTCCAGGACTGGCTTTGCACCACTTGGCAGGGTAGAATCACAGATGGCAGAGTCCAGGTTCAGATGCTAGGTTGTTGGAAACATGGTTTGTCCGTGAGGCTTCAGTTCAGGAGGCCAGCCAACTAGCACTTGGAGTCACTCTGAATTATGCATTAAAGAGATGCAAGACCAGTCCTTCTCACCCAGGCCAGAGGGCACCAGGGCAGCACTGCAAAGCTGGAGTCCAGCAGAGTGGCAGTCCTTCAGCAACACAGCAGTCCTTCTTCCTGGCAGAGTGTCCACAGGTCCAGAGGGGTATTGAAGTGGTGAGGTCCAGTATGTATATACAGCTGTGCCTTTGAAGCAGGGGAGAAACTTCCAGAGGTTTTCCTTTAAAGTCCCCGGCCATTTTTCCTCCACTTCCCTGCCTACAGACTAACTACAGGGAGCCTGAAGCCCTTTGTGTGGAGGCAGGACACAGCCTATTCAGGTGTAAGTGGGACTGTGCCCAGCTCCTCACTTACATCCTGCCAGTGATGACCCATCCAGGCACACCTAAGCTCCCTGTTGTGTGTGGCTGTGTAGGAGGAATACACAAAGCCCAACTGTCAACTACACCCAGTCATATGTCCAGAGACAGGCTACAAGTGCCAAAGAGATAAGGTAGGAAAATGCCAACCGTCTAAAAGTAAAAGACGCACAGATGATGGACAGAATGCAGAGCAAATCAAACATTCAACCCCAGTCAAGAGATCTGGGTTGAATCCATCATACTTTTGCTCACCATATGTGGAGTGATGGAGAAGCAGACAGGGACACTTATCTCAGTTTCAGGCTTATTTATTAGGCAACAGAACACAGTCAGTTTGGTTTGTCCTTAAATTTTAAATTGGCTTTTAAAAAGAAAGGGGGGGAAGGTTCCGGGGGTACAGGCTTCATCTTCTCCTCCCTCTTACATCAGAGGGTAATGTGTCCTCCTTTTGTATCCTCTTTCTCCCTTTGGGCTTGTAGGGTGAGGTCCCTCCGGAAGGTCAGCCACAAAACACAAATAAAATAAAATAAATATCTCCTGTAAGAAAGCTGTTTCACCACGCTTCAGAGTTGTCGGGGAGGGAGTGTAGGGAGGAGTCACCCATTACCGACACAAGTGCCCTCTTTGTTTGCTGCGACAGTTTATGCACACCTCTGCCTCACGAGTCGTTCAGTGTGCTCCGCTCCCTCCGCCCACCTCTTCCTTTTCAGTCCCGCACCCTCTTCCCCGGACGGATTACCAGCGACCCTGTACCTTGTAGAGCCACGTCCCTCCTGGGACGCGGCTAGCTCCTACGCGATGCCGGGTAGGGTCCGGCTCCCACTGTGGGTTCTTCAGGGGGGTGGTCTCTCTGCGCTCCTGCTCCGGCGTCTTCTCCTTCCTGAATTCGGACTCAGTAGAGTCTTTCAGTGCTGGGGCCACGAAGAAGGTCTGGACGCTTTCCTTTCCTTCCAAGTCCACGCCTTTACTGACCCACGCTGCTCCCGGGAAATGCCATCCCAGTGATTCCTCTTCCCTCATGTAGTCGACCGGATCAGCTGACCAGGTCACATGATCAGGAAGTGCGTCCCCAAGCGTACTTTCCTTAAAGGGATAGTCCCTGCTTCTTCCCACAGGCACGCTCTGAAAATAGGGACAGGGAGACAGGTAAGGGGGGAAGCTGTTGGGGTCTGATTCAGGTGTTGTTGCCGTGCTGGAGGGGTTGGTAGATTGTCACACCATGCCACTCCAGTTCGTTTTGCATTTGTCACCCCGAGTGGGACAGGTATGCTCAGACGTGGGTCCTGTGCTCTCCTTGCCACTGGAATCAAGCTAGCCTGGCTGAAGAGGGGTGAAACCCCGACATTGGTCCTAGGATGCTTGTTTCCAGTCGAGGAAGGACCTGGCTGGCAGTTCGGGCTGGACTGTGCCCAAAGGGAGCAGGGTCAAGACTGATTTGCATATGGCTGGGTTCAAACTGGAATGGCATGGGGAGCAAAAAGCAATGGATTTAGGCCCAGATCTCTGTACTGATTTGAATGTATGACAGTGTTCTGCATTCTGTTCATCAATTGTTCTTTTTGCATTTGTCACCCTGAGTGGGACGGGTATGCCAGACGTGGGTCCTGTGCTCTCCATGCCACTGGAGTCAAGCTATCCTGGCTGATGAGGGTTGAAACCCTGAAACTGGTCCTAGGATGCTTGTTTCCAGTCCAGGGAGGACCTGGCCTGGCTGTTCAGGCTGGACTGTTCCAATAGGGAGCAGGGTCAAGACTGATTTGCATATGGCTGAGTTCAAAATGGAATTGCATGGGGAGCAAAATAACGATGGATTTAGGCCCTGATCTCTGTATTAGGGTGAATGTGTGACATTGTTTTGCATTCTGCCCATCAATTGTTCTTTTTGCAACTTTAAAAAAGTGTAATTTTCAGAATTGAAAGTTAAAATCCGACTTCACCATAAGTTAGGATTTTAAATTGTGGTTCCAAAGACACCAAACTAGTCTGGTTATCTCTTCCCATTTAAAAATTACACTTATACTATATAATATGGCAGCTCCAATGTTATCCCATGGGAGAATTAGGCCTTGCAGTAGCGAAAAATGAATTTATGAGTTTTTCACTACCAGGAAATGTATAACTTAAAAAGTACATGTCCTACTTTTTAAATACATTCACCACGCCCTCTGGACTATTCAGGAGGTTTGTGCCTACCAAAATGTTTATTTTGCGAGGTCGAAATGGCAGTTTAAAAACTGCACGCACAGGCTGCAATGGCAGGCCTGAGATATGTTTAAAGGGCTACTTAAGAGGGTGGCTCAATGAGTGTTGCAGGCCCTTCACTAGCATTTAATTCACAGGCCCTGGGTACATGTAGCACCTCTTTACTAGGAACTTACACGTATATTAAATAGGCAAATTGGGTGCAAGAAAAGCCAAACAATTTGTCAGGCTATAGATATTCTAGATGTTCAGGCGTTGAGCAATAGGACTACTTTGATTTGTACAGGTTTCCCTACAGGTTACAGCACTCCTTCAGGCTTAGACTGTTTACAACTGAGCAATGCTTCAACTTATTTGGCAGAGTTATCAATTAGCTTACAAAGACCATACAGGCTCAGTCATCAGACATCTAACAGCAAAGATGTTCCTCAAATTCAACTGACCTTGAAGTTTTAGACCTTTACGTTCTTAAAAGCGGAGAGAGCTGACACCAGAACAATGTTCACATTTAAAGATATCTTAAAGCTCATACTTGATAGAGATAAGATAATCAGTGAGTTAGAGACATCTCTCATGCTCATCACTCTGACACCAAAACTAATGTTCCTAGTTGTCAATTTGGTAGCCTAAAACTCAGAGCAGGCAGAAAATGCATCTCCCTTTGTGCAACATTATACAGCCTATGGGCTCATTAGTTTGAATAGTAGAGCAATGTCTTAGCCTCCTGATCTTATAAGTATGAAATCTGGCCTAAATGCTCCTCCCAAATTACATATTCTTACAATTTCAGGCTTCTGACAGTAGTCATATCTCTCATGTAACAGAAATATTACAGGCTAGGCCTGTGTCAATAGCTATTCTCCGGGAAGGAAATCTGCAAAGATCTCTAGCAACTAGGAGACGGGTGATCTCAAGGCTGGGTTGTGGACTGCCAAGTTAGATGGTAAATATTGCAAATAATCAGTCTCCATAATTTAACAATAAACAGTTCAACAGAAAAAAAAAATGGTGTTCAGTAAAGCGCAAGTCCACATTTTCAGGTCTAGCTTTACAGTGCAGCTGTCACCTGCCCTCATGTGATCAATACATCAATACCCTGGGGTATGGTTGTTTGTGGGGTGAGATAAATAACACCTTCATTAGTAATCAGGCTGTTAGAGAGAGTTTGGGCACCGCCCAAATGTTGGTTTCCTGAAGCACAGCATTTCATTGAGCAGAACATGTGTTCTGCCACTGAAAGAGCTTGCTTGCGTTGCACTGTTTTGCCTGTTGGGAACGCTTATGCTCAATACAGCAGCACTGTTTTGGCTATGTGGCAAGCCAATGATCAAGGCTGTAGGCCTGGTCTATTTCTTTTGAAAAGTTAGGATAAATTCAGTAGCAAGTATTATAAATGGCTGTTGTGAAAAGCATATATCAGGGTTGGCAGGTGTTTAAGAGTGGATAGTCAGTTTTCTGTATTAAAGCCTGCAAGGAGGTATTTTGTTACAAGGAATCTCACAGATTACAGTAGTAGACAAGTATTTTGGTATTGGTTACCCACTTTGACCGTGGAGAGATGATTTGTACAGTGGTTATCCCTGCTACTCCCTCATGGGAGAAATAGCATTTTGCTTTGCCAACTGTAACTCTAGATGAATTTGTAATTTTATGACTAAGCCTGATAGTTGACTTGTGAGAAAGCGTAAACACAGTAAAATAAGCTTTGCTTGGTTATGCTTAGAAAAACTATAGGCCTAATTGTTTCACTGGGAAACGTTTTGTCCAACATCACAGGCCTGATCTGTTTATTCCGAAAAGACAGTAGGCCTGGCTTATTTATTGTGAAAAGCACAGCTTTGACATTTGACAGATCACATGTGTGTATCTGTCTGAAAATTCGGGTATCAGGGCTGGTGGACCAGTATTTTCGTTTTCAATGTTCTACTTTTTTAGGCCCCCTTCCATTTATTTTCTTCTCTTCTTTTAATGTTCATTGTTCCCAACATACTACAGCTCACCAGGCTGAGCTAACAGGCTGTTTGCTTGCCACTCATCTCATCTGCAGTGCCCCGCAGCCTGCCCAGCCACTGCCTCTCAAGCAGGTGACAATCATGGAATGTTCAGTGTGTATTTTTGTTTTACCATTCCAAGATGATCAGCACATACTTTCCAAATGCAGCGGCGGCGATGCTGGAACTTTAAAACAATGAAACATCTACAATACCAAGATGGCCTCCCACTGATATGTTTAATTGTATTTGTCAATGCAAGCATATGCCCGCATGTTTAGATCTAAAGATATCTACTTTTATTGTTTCAATTTATCTTGCATATATGTAAGGATGAGTGACAGTGAATATATGACTTAGTGAGTGCCTAAAACCATCAGTGACTGAAAAATCATTTTCCTTTATAAGCTGAACCTATTGTCAGTGCTTGCTTGCAAATAGTTGTGCATAGGTTACAGATAACATTACAGACTGAGAGCAGGAGCAGATATGCCAACTCTGCAAGTCATGGAGCAGGTACCCCACAGACAGCAGATGCTGAGAAAACTAAATAATCGGCGCCTGAAACGATGGAGTTCAGAGCAAAAGCTGAATTTGGCCCCGTTTTAAAATGCCCTGCACCTTTCCACATGTGCATGGAGCCCCTTTGGCCACAATGCAATATGAAGTGGCACATTTTAAACAGTATGAAATATGTGGGAATCATTTTTTCACCTCCCCCTCATGCAAGTGAGAGTGGTCCAGCATTAGATTGGCTGGTGTCGGTGATAAATAAAACGCAACTACTGCAAAAAGTTGAAAGAATGCCTTTTTGCATAGGTGACAGTTTATTCGATAGGTTCCTTAGTAAACTGTTTTATTTTCCCCTAAACTTGTGAAAATGTGTTTTCTGTGATCCTAGAGAGAGAAACATTGAACTAGTGCAAAACAACAAGGTAAAATTGTTTTGCACTCTGTGGCCTCTTGTGAAATATGGAATGGAGCAATGAGATTTTGACTCACTCTACCACCATGGAGAAAATTGAGACAAATGTTTTATAGTGGAAATATCAATGAACATATAACACATTTTTGCTTATAAATAGTTTTACATGTGTCTTAAGGTTTTTAACAAAGAAAGCCTAGTCGATCAACAGCCATTAAAAAAATAATAAGCGTCTTATTTTGCAGTTTTTACCACTTATGTTATCAAAATGGATCAAATGAGATGTCCTTCTATTTCCACCTTTTGCATTTGATTTGGAGCGAGAATATTTTTTCAACTTCCTAGTTTGCGAACACAGCAAAAATAATGTGAAATTAGTTTGTTCTGCTTGTTCTGGTTCACATATTGTTTGTACCAGTTTTCCTTATAACAGCAGTAAAATGAGCGCACGCGGCTTTACCTTGTTTGTTGCAACATTGCAGTCATTGTAAAACGTCACAAAGTGTTCTCTTTGTTAGCGTAATCAATTCCTCTTCGAGCTCGTTATTATTTTGTAAATAACTTAAAGTACAAGCTGTGACTGTTCTCTACCCCCCAAGCTTCTGAAGTGAATTCTTTAAATTGCATAGTGAAGTGCTAATTTGCAGAGAACATTTTCAACACAGACGTCAGTGCCATCCTACACTTACAAGTATATCTATGCATTGTTCAAAAGCTTCATTGTCTTATTTTGTACTTTCCAATAACTTTATGAGGTTTTTTGCACTCGTGGGTCTTGTGATTCGGGGACCTCTTTTTTCTATGTTCTCCTACTTACTTTATTTTGAATCAATGGAGGTCCTAGTTGGATTTGATTTTAGGAATTTCCTTGTTTCAGTTGTTTTCATTAACATTAAGGCAGCAATACGTTCTGAGTCTGAGTCGATGCTCAGTTAATACACAGCACATCTTAACTCAACAGTTGTGATAATTATCGCCTATTCCAAGTTCATCCCAGTACAATGGGACACAACTTGGATTTGGTGCTTACCATACCAAAATCCATATATCCCATTATTTTCTGCACATTTTTTTCTTAGTATTTTTCAGCAGGTCTGACCTCCTCTTAGAAATGTGATTTTTGGTAGGCTAAGGCATGTGCCAAAGCCAGGCAGAAACCACCACTCTGGTCAGGATAAGGGAGTTACACTCCTAAAATAACCCCTGCTCACCCTCTTAGTAGCTTGGCACGAGCAGTCAGGCTTATCTTAGAGGCAGTGTGTAAATCATTTGCACATAACCAACAGTAATAACGATAAAAAACCACAATACAGTATTTAAAAATCTTCGGTCATCAAAATATGCTTGAAAAACAGTTCCTTGATGTCGATAGCTCCGTCTGGGGCTATCAAGGCGTCATGAGCAAACAAATCCAAACAGTTCTCGCTGACCATGGCGTCGCGGGCCAGCTACGGTGTCGGGAAGACCCGCAAACAGTATTTTTTAGAAATGCAGATCGTTGGAGACCTCTCGTTGAGCTTCCGAAAGCATGGCGTCCGCAGGCGTCGGTTCCGGAGGTCGGTGCAGGAGTCGTCAGGGCCCTCGAAGTCACACACGTTGCAGACTGATCTCCTCTCTGTTGAAGTCAGGAGCACTGGCGTTGGCAGGAATCGGGTGCGGCGGTGCGAAGTGCAGCGGTGCGGTGTGCGGTACCCTCAGGTCGCTGTGCGAACAGCGGCCCGGTGGCAGCATGAGATGGCATGGTTGGTGAGACCAGGGTCGCGGTGAGAGGCGAAGTCGGTGCTCGTCGCAGTGCTGACTGGTCACAGTGCAAGCAGCGGCGTCGTCGTGGCTGAAGCGCTGTCGTCGGCTGACAAACTGAAGTTGATGGTGCCGCCGTCGGTAGGCGAAGGCAGGGGTGCGGGATAAGGGTGGTGCGTCGTGTAACTTTACGAGCGGTCCCTCGAACCATGGTTCAAGCAGTGGAGTAGATTTTGGCGTGGAGCGTCGTTGTCGGGGATACCAAGGCGTCATTGTAAAGTGAGGCGGTGTGGAGTGCAGTGCCCACAGGTCACGGTGCGAGCAGCGGCTCGTCGGTGAGACCAGGGTCGCGGTGCAGTGGTGCCCTCTGCGGTGCCTTCAGGACACAGAGTCGGCAGTGGCATCGTAGACGGCGTCGGGTTGCTTTTTCCTCTGTTGTAGCACAAAACACACAGTCCCGAGTGCTGAGGGCAGCAGAGCTTGAAGTCTTTGCTATTCCTGAGACTTCTTAAACAGAGGGCAAGGTCTACCTCAAGCCCTTGGAGAAACTCTCAAAAATAGATTGCAGAAAATTCAGTCCAGTCCTTTCACTGCCCAAGACAGAAGCAGCCTCTGCAGGCCAACACAGCAAAGCACACAGCAAAGTGGTAGTTCCTCCTCACAGCTTCTCCAGCTCTTCTTCTTGTCAGTCTTCATGATCCAAAAGAGTTCTAATGTTCAAGGGTCTGGGCCCCAATATTTATATCCCCAAATCCTTTGCTCTCTTAGGCAGAGAGTGTCTGTGCCCAGCCAGAACCACTTCTGCCTTCTCTGGTGTGACTTCCTGGCAGGAGGTGGAAACAGCATGATCAGAGGCAGACCAGGCCCTTTGAGGTGCAAGAAATCTCCTCCCCTTCCCCAATTGCAGCCCAGGTCTATTCAGCACTTTCCTGACCCACCTAAACTATCTGGAGCCACTCCTGCTCCCCAGCCTTCTGTCATCCAAAACCCAGACACGCAATCCACATTCCAGCAGAGGCACACGGGATGACTGAGCAAGAAAATACCTACTTTCTAAAAGTGGTATTTTCCCACACAGAATGTAAAAATCACCTTCACTAAAAGATGCATCTTTAGATTCTGAGTTCAAGCATACTAAACTTTATTTTCCTAACTAATTCCTCGAGCCAGTTATGTTTATAAGATGTTATAAACAAACTCCCCATATGGTCCTATGGGGAACAGATAGCCTTGCAATAGCAAAAAACTAAATTGGCCGCAATTAGCTATCAGGACATGCCACTCACACCAGGGCATGTCCTACCTTTCACATACACTGCACCCGGCCCACAGGGGTACCTTGGGCCTACCTTAGGGGTGGCTGACATGTAAGAAAAGGGAAGGTGAGGGACTGGCAAGTGTGTGCACTGGCTAAGTCGACATGGCAGTCACAAACTGGCGCAGACTCTGCAACGGCGGATCTGAGTTACCTTTTCAGGGCTACTCACGTGGGTGGCACAATCAGTGCCGCGTGCCCACTAGTAGCATTTGATTCACAGGGCCTGGCACACTCAGGGCACTTTACTAGGGACTAACAAGTAAATCAAATATCCAATCATGAAAACACCAATCCATGACACAATTTACCACAGGAGCACTTGCACTTTACCACTGATCAGCAGTGAAAAAAGTGCACACAAACACTACGCCAGCAAATACAGAGTCAAAACCGGGAGGTCTGAAAGCAAAAACTCAGGGGAAACACGCCAAAAGATGGCAAGTCTAACACATGTCCCCTCCAACTGAAAGTAGGGAGAACTACCCACCCTTCTGGGAGTTCTGTTCACTAAGGCGGAAGAACCTGGACAGACCATCTGCATTGGCGTGTTCTGTGCTAGGACGGTGTTCCACCGTAAAGTCCATTCCCTGTAGGGAGATGAACCACCTCAACCATTTTGGATTCTCGCCCCTCATTTGCATCAACCACCTGAGGGGCCTGTGGTGTGTCTGAACCCGGAAGTGAGTCCCAAACAGGTATGATCTCAGCCTCTTCAGTGCCCAGACCACAGCGAAAGCTTCCCTTTCTGTGGCACTCAAACTCTGTTCCTTGGGGAGTAGTCTCCGGCTAAGGAAGACTACAGGCTGGTCTAGGCCCTCTTCGTTCAGTTATGAGAGCGCCACTCCCACTCCATGCTCTGAAGCGTCAGTCTGCATGACGAATTCCTTGGAGAAGTCAGGGGCCTTGAGCGCGGGTTCCGTGCACATGGCCGTGCACATGGTGGCCGTCAGGGCATCAAAAGCCTTCTGTCAGGACTCCATCCAGATCACCTTCTTGGGCTGCTTCCTGGAAGTCAGCTCTGTTAAGGGGGCATCAATGGTGCCATACCCCTTAACAAATCTCCTGTAGTACCCAGTGAGTCCTAAGAAGGGCCTCAACTCTGTCTGGCTCTTGGGGGGCTCCCAAGCCAGAATGGTGTCAATCTTGTGTTGGAGGGGCGCCACCTGGCCGCTTCCTACCTGGTATCCCAAGTACACTACCAAACTCTGCCCGATCTGGCACTTACTGGCCCTGATCATGAGGCCTGCCCTCTACAGCACCTTCAACACTTCACTGAGGTGCTGCAAGTGTTCTTCCCAGCTGGAACTGAACACTGCGATGTCATCCAGGTAGGCGGCACTGAAATCCTCCAGCCCAGCCAACACCTGGTTGACCAACCTCTGAAAGGTGGCAGGGGCATTCTTCAACCCAATGGGCATAACCCAGAACTGGTAATGTCCTTCTGGGGTTAAAAATGCTGACCTCTACTTAGCCCCATCGGTTAAGGCAATCTGCCAGTACCCAGACGGTAAATCAACCGTGCTGAGGAACTTGGTAGCTCCCAACTGATCAATTAGCTCATCAGATCTGGGGATGGGGTGTGCGTCAGTCCTGGTAACGGCATTGAGCCCACGGTAGTCCACACAAAACCGCAGTTCTGGAGTGGCCCTGGGTGCAGCAGCCTTTGGGACCAAGACCACTGGGCTGGCCCAAGGAATGTTGGAAGGCTCGATCACCCCGAACGCCAACATCTTAGAGACCTCCTCTTTAATGCTGGCCTTGACCTGGTCAGTCAACCTGTAAATCTTGTGCTTCACAGGAGGGCTGTCACCAGTGTGCACTTTTGTATGTCCCAAATAGCCTCCCCATATACCTCTGCCATGCAGAACTGGGACGAGTCCCTTTAGAGGACTATGTTAGATTAGCAGCTCTAATGCTTTGTAAATCAATCTTGGTCAAACAGGAAATTCTGATCAACCAGGCTTTAATCAGCAACTGTAAGTCCCTGCATAGAGTGCAGAACCTATCCTGGTTGCGGTATGTAAAGGAGCATCTTATTTTAATGGGACTGGAAGATTGTTTCCACAACCCTATACTAATGACTACCATCCCAAAAAAGCGACTAAAACATGAGTTTTTTAGCTGTATGTGCCCAACAATTCCAAGGGAAAGAATCAAGTAAGAAGGGCATAAATGATTACCTCTCTCTCGTCAAGACCAATACAATGGAACCGTACCTTTTGATTCCACTGGTCCACACATAAAGGTATCATCTAAATATATTTAAATTTGGTATAGCTCAATATCTAGTCTCATACCCCAGTACTTCTCATCATGAATCGTTCTTGGAACCCTGTCTGTGTGACTCCACAACAAGTCAGTCTCTCTTACACTTCCTATTAGGAAGCAGTTTCTAATTCAACTACTGAAGCATTCCAATGCTATCTACAGCTTCTTCACACAGAATACATATGTCTCATGGTTTACAATTTCTTATCCACTGCTGTTCGTCTGAGAAAGTTAGTGGGTAAATAAATATCTTTCCCCTTATCTGTTGTAGCAAACACTGCCGTTCTGGGAAGGCACCATATTGCACTACGCACAAGGCACCCTATTTGTGTTTGCTTCTGCATAATGCCCTTCTCTGGAGTGATGGGGCCCCTGAATCTGTTATCTGTGTTTAATATGCAAAATATTATAGTGTGCCCATGTACTGCCTACTATTTAATTGCTGTGCACATATCTGCACTCTTGACAAATTTGGCATATGAGCTTGGATGCTGTAACCGTTGGACATAGTTAATTTGTTAATATTTTCTTTATTAGATAAGTTTGTGGTTGAAATGCCCAAATTGTTCATCCATCTGTCACATGATTTTTTATGGATTTTTATGACATTGGCACATGGAATGTTTTTGATGTGATCTGACAAATAGTAATGTGCTGCTTTAATTCCACAGTTTTAGAGGAGTTGGCCTAAGGGCTAGGGCAGTCGATCTCGAATCTGGGGAACTGGGTTCGAGTCTCGGCATTGACGCTGAACATCCTGTGATTCTGGGCAAATCACTTAATCTCCCAGTACAACAACAAAAAAATGTGACCTCATGTAATGCAACTGGTGCTATGTAAAGCACTCTGATACCTGATTCGGGTCAAGTTCGCGCTATATAAAATTTTGTAAAAAAATAAATATATTAGAGATTTTATTATACATGTTATTTTATCTTTTATGGTTGTACTTGTATATACCAAACAAAGTTTATCAAAGTCAAAGTTTTTTAAAAGAGACCTGCTACTGCATGTCCAGGCCAGTACTAATTCTCCCAGATATACCAAGGTGGATGCCTTTCAGATACCTTTTCACGTGTGCCTGGTCAGTAATGTAATGCTACTGTAAAGTTATTCAAACAAATGACTACTTCACTATGGAAATACTAGATATCCAAACCTCGATCAGAATGTATTAAGATTTTGAAAGTCTTCTGCTAGTCTCTTGGTATAAGTGCTGGTAAGAGCAGATATTTATTATAATTCCATCTGCTTCCAACACATGTACAAGTGTTGTTACCTCGGCAGGGACTGGGAGCACACTAAAGAAGTTGTTAAGAAGAGTAAAACGGGAACTCATATGTATTTTTTACCATATTTTTTTTTTTACAAATGTTTAAATTATCCTTCATATCTCTGACTGTCAAATGTAAGTGTTTTATTTAAATGCAATCGCAGACAGGATGGTCTGCTGACCCCAGAAGTCCACCATTCCTGTCATGGCAACGAATCATAGTGGATTGCAATTTGTGACCTGTTTCATTAATATGCATGTGGTAGGTTGGATTCCGACTCACTATGATTCTGATTTTTAACAACCATCCTATTAGTGCATAGATTGGGTCTCAAAACTGTCTACTGGTTGCAAATGTACAGGTCGCAAATTACCTGTATTTTCTGACTAGTAAATGCTGGGTAAGTCCCATTATTAGCAAAGTTAATGAAGCTGTCGGAAATGTCAATTTTCTTTCACAACCATCAAAAGTATGCAGAGCAAAGTCTCACAGCTTCACTTAATTCTACTGTTTAAGTATTTGCAATTAGAAGAACATATTTGTCGAGTGAAATGAAAACATAATTTTTAGGGGATATACTTTTAAGTATACTTTCAAGTTTAACTTTGCATGAACATGCTGTGCTAATTTTGGCAGATCACTCTATTTTTATACCATGGGTCAGCTTTTCATTGCAACTGTTTGAAAGTTAAGTGTCTCCCTGTTCCAACACATTCTTAAAAGTCTTCCCCAATTTGCCTTCTACTGCCTTACAAGACTTTTTTATCAATTTTCATGGGGATTCTTCCCTGATAAGGTGACCCTTAGGTCCAGATATTCAAAACAGTCACGGAACTCAGCACAGCAGCCACAAATTCTACTCTGCATTGCATGACGGGGAGGGAGCAGGAGAGTGCCTATCTACTGAGAAATGGCTCTCTCCTCCCCTCTCCCCAGACTGGCATAGATTTCAGCTGCTGTGCGTCAGGCACACACCTTTGCATCCATAGTACAAGGGGGTCTGCCTCAGTCTACCATAGGTTTGTATGGGAAGGGTACCTCCCAGTTTAAAATACTATGCTTGGACACACTTTAAATGTTTTCCTTATTTGAATGTGTGCTGCATAGTGCAGCACGCATGCAAAGTAGGAAAAGAAAGGAAAAATAAAAAAAATTCTCCGCGCTGCCTTGCATTACTTTCAGGTTACTTTCCAGGGCAAAACAAGTTTTGCACTGGAAAGTAAATTAGGAAAAAAACAGTTGTGCTGGTTATCATCACGTTTGTGACACTAACCCAGCAAAAATGTTTCTAAATCTACCCCCAAGTGTCCTACTCATGATTCCGCTGCCAAAACTTACTGATGACCCAATAACTCTGAAGACTGAAGTTACTGATACAACATTTGGAAACCTCATACTGAGGTCAGAGAACAAAAAAAGCATGGCATTGACAAAGATTGTGGGGAAAAGGCAAAGTATATTCAAGGAAAGTAGTGCAGATTAAGGGTCAGATGTACTAAGCATGTTAATGGTTGAAGATGCCCCAATTTGGCATTGGAAACATTGAAAATACTTTGTCCTTTCTACAGATCTCATTTTGGGAGTTGCAAAAGTGTTTGCAACCCGTACAAATTGGATTACGAATGGAGCTTGAATCTTGAAGGGGAGAGTTGTGGTCCCTTCCAAATATCAATTGGTATCATATGTAGCTAGGTTTTGTGACTAAAATTCAGTTTCAAAACATTGACATTTTCCCAACATCTCAAAACTATTTTTAATGGAGTTGAAAAAGGGAAACGATCTCCTTGGGACCCCTCCCAATTTGTGAATGTAAATAAAAAGTTTGTGGAAGAGAAGACAATAATCTACGGGACCACTAACAACTCTCCCAAAAACTTTTTTTTTCAAAATGCAGCCTGTTTCCTTTAAGAAAAACATGCTGCATTTAAATAAAAAAGGTTACTTTATTCAAAAGCAATCACATACATGGGGTTTTGCTGATCCCAGCAGACAACTGTACCCACGCTGGTCTCACAACATAGTGAGTTGCAATTTGCATCCGACCTCAATATTATGTTCATGAAGTATGTCAGTTTGTGCTCCACTAAGATGTGGACTTTAAAGAATAGACCTCCTAATTCATAGGTGGGTTCTTTCATTTCTTTAATGGGTGCAAAGACACCGATTGCAAGTTGCAACCAGTATTTTGTGACGAGTAAATATCACACAGAAAATGCATCAGAGATTTCTTATAAGGAAACAACAGAGGATACAAGACAGGGAACAGTGACTAACAGCACTGAAATTCTCACAGTGATTCTTGATAAACTAAGATATTAAATGTGATTCAAACAGAAGTAATTACAAAATGTTTGTTCCTGTTCTGGAATGCTATGACCTAAGTATTCTGAAATCTATCTTTTAGCGAAGAGGTGATTTCCCTGCCTTTAATTCCCAGTGCCTTAATAAATGTTAGTCATATTTTTTTAATAAATACATTGGTAATTACAAATATGATATGAAGCATTGATGTTTTCAGTACTAATTTTGCTAAATATTGCACATTATACTAACAATAAGTACAGCATTAATTCTGTCTCTCAAGGACCTCAGAGACTAACAGTGGCTATTGGATGTCATGAAATGTAGCTATTGTAGTCAATCAAAATAAAAACTTTCTGACGGGGATCTTGAGGTGTTGAGGGAGGTGTTTAAAAAGGCAGTTGGCCTGCCCCATTGGGCATCAAAAATATTTTACACAAGCCTTGGAAGGAAATCACAGATAGGTTAAACATGTCTTTGACCTATCCATAATAGATGGATGACTTTAAATGTGGTGAAACAACCTGAAGCTAAGGGTGAGCGAGAAGGTGTCACACCATTTCTTGGAGAGTTAGGCCATGAGAACTGCTCCCACCCAAATTACAACTCAAAGCTTGCGAGGAAAAGATCCTGAATGTTATAGAGATGTCAGACCTTCTAGGGGCCTAGGGGACACACAGACTACATATCAGCCCTGAGGCTCACGTGGAGGAACCATCACTGCATGATGGAGAGAGAGAAAGAAAGGCTAGGTTCACCCAATGACATATGCTGGAACAGAGGCACCAAGGCCACTCCGGCTGCTGGTCTTTGAAATCCTTGATGGCCTGTAGCCTAACTGTCATATGGCAGATAACTGTGGACCAAACTGTCAGGATCTCACCTGTGTTTCTGCAGAAGCGCCCAGGAACTGAAGAAAAGGTCCGCTACCTCCCCCAACCACCTATCGTGCTTATCAAACCCTAAGCAACAATGGTAATCAGGGGAAGAAGGGAGACAAAACAAAGTAAAAAGGGGAAGAAATCCCTCAACGTATTTCACTTTACACAGGGGCTTTCGTATTAAACAAGACTGGAAAAGAAGGGGCAGTGTTAGATGGCAATTGAGTATTCTTTCTTGCAACAACTCTAAGCCTCTCTATAATTACTTTAAGGTTCCCTTCTTCTGACTGGGGCTGGGGAAAAGAGGAAGTATTGTCCAAGAGACTGTGCTGTGTGAAAGGAGTAAATCTTATGAACAGTTAAATTTAACACTAATTCACAACTTAATCCAAAACGTAAAATTACTGCTCACCGATTTAGTTCAACAATGTGCCGGGAAATAAGGACTTGTGGTATTCTTAACTTCGTGCAATACTAAGCATTCACAAGATACATGTGGCTTGTCGAAATTCTGAGCATTAAGGGAAGCAAAATCCCCTGTCTTCATGCTTGGGATAACTTGTAAGTAGTAAACATAAAAGAGCAGCGCCAAGCGCTGTTACCGCAGTCTTCAGTTTCCAACTTATTTTCTGTTTCCAATAGAAGCCTTGGAAGTAAATGGAGCCCTGGCAAACAGTAGAGGGCGGGAGTCTGGAGACCAGCTGGAGTAGGGGTTTTAGGAGGGCAAAGGAGCGGAACCAACAGTGTAAGGGGGTCCGGCTGACAAGCAGAACCAACAGCCAGAAGTCCGGCCGGTCAGCGGAACTAACGGAGTCCAGCCAACGGGCGGATCCAAGAAGCAACTGTCCGGCCTGCCAGCGGAACCAACCCCCTCTGTTGTCCGGCTCAGTGACAGGGCAGAGAACCAGGCAGTCCACAAAGCAAAGGGAGTTCGAGGGGTAGAGGGACCAGAACGCCGTCAGGGGTCCCGGGTGAGGACGGCAGCCAAGGGTAACGGAGAGTCCCAGGAACGAGAAACGATGCAAACAGGAACCGCCGAAGGGAGTGAGGGATGCGATGTGAACTGGAAATGTGCAACGGCCTCAACGAGAAACACTAGAACGCGAAGCGCGATGTCAGGGGAGAGTCAGGCTTTAAGTTTGCCTGACCTCCTCGCGCATGCGTGTTCCCAAGCCGCCATCTTGTGTCAGTGACGCCGGCAATCGTGGCACAAACAACCTCATATTCTTCCTTTTGTAGGCTCATAAAGTGGCAATAACAAATTCTATCAGCCATGATCCACTCTGAAGCCCAGGCGAACACAACGCCCTCATCTGTCCCATCCACCGCTTAAACCACTCAATCCACTTAGGAGTCATATTCCCAGCCAACTAGACGATTGCCCTTTTCAGCCCACATCTCACAAGCAGCCAAATCTTTGTCCAACAAAAGGATTGATATACATAGTTTTATTTAGAGTGTGCAGGGTGCACGTGGACCTGGGATAAGACTGGGTGCAGTTAGCGGATGGTATACCTGGGGATAGGGTGGCTGTTACAGGAGAAATGTCAGAGCACAGGAGAGACATTTTTGTTTTTAAAAATAGATTTTTCCGGAAATATTTGCCACCATGTGTTATTTGCAAGTACATTCTAACAGGTGTTATGTAGGACAGATCAGCCGTAATTAGCAACTATGTTGGATCTGATACTAGGAGCACCAGCATCCCCCACACGAGAAATGTGCTATTTCTACCTCCTCACCGCTGTATCATGGGTCTCTTATTTTTTCCTGAGTGCAAGGACAGAGTTATCAATGGTGAAAAAGGTGAAGGGGGAGGTGTCCCAACCCTGCAGTCACTGTTAATTAAGAAGCACATAGATTCTATTGCGCATTGAATTCCTGAGGTATGGTGCCATCTCTGCTCTTCAAGGGCGATGGAAAGATTCGGTTGTGGCATGGCACAGTCCGAGCAGGGAGAGGGACACATCAGTGTTGTGATAGTTGTGGATGGTATGCTCACTGGTAAAGGAAGAGAGGATGCCAAGAGTTCTCTCTTCTCACCGCAAGAGTACTGGATGACTGCGGTCCTAGTCATAGGCGTTGGAAGTAGGGGGGCGGGGTGCTGAAGCGCCCCCCAGAAATAACCATGCTGTCCTTTGGATGGTGAATGAGCAGTAAATGTGCTTTGAAATGTTGCCTTTCCTGTTAGATTTGCTGCACGTTCAAAGCCAGAGGTCAAAGGTCAGGCTACGTCTTCAGACAAATTGTTGCTTATTCGTTAAACATGAGATCGGTGTTCACAGTCTGACTGCAAAGTGAGAGGATTTTGTAAAGGAATATGTGATAATCTTGCATGAGTACGCGAAGTGCGGAAGGAAAGGCTGGTGGATGTCACATTTTTGTAACACAAAATTTAAATACGGGTAAATGTATTGTACAAATATTTCAAAATATACCAGCAGTTATGAAAGTACAAATTAAGCGCCGTTTGTGCAATTCTGAAGTGTGATGGAAGCAAAGATTTTGAATAGGATCAAAACAAATCAAAACAATTTACTTAGTGATGTGCAAATGATAATTATTCGCTGAAACCCTATTTCCACACATTGTTGCTTGTGCACTATATAGTTTGATCAGTAAAACTGTATGTCTATTCATTCAATTCATTCAAAAAAACTTTATTTCGGAGAAATCTCCATAAAAGTACATAAGATGAGTATAAAAGCATTTAAAAACCATACATTTGGTATTAAAATTAGTAATAAAAGGGGATAAAAGGGAATATAACATTGGTTCAGCCACACAGCTAGATATCTGCTGATTACATGAAATCATATGCCATTTAGCACAGTGCAAGATGAATCATGATAACATTTTTAAATACCGTTTCCGCTTGTGCCATAAAGCCCCCAGAAATTTGGCCACAGCAAACACAATGTGAACAGCCATTTCACTCTTGAGAATTCTAAAGGCTTCGTGGCACCTGATGAAACCCATATTCCTACAAGCGGGAATGATCCATTTCCTGCGCGCCTCAGTATAGCCCGGACAAAAAAATATAATATGCAGTTCGGTTTCATCGCTTACCCCACATGCCGGGCAAATACTGGGTGTCGACACAGACCAAAGACTATTAAGTGCACGAATTGGCAAGGACCCGTGCCTCCATTGCAAATAGAGCTTCCTAATTACTACAGGGTAAACATTGTCAAGGACCGATTCAAAGCTATAGGTGTTCTTCATGTAAAGGAATTGGTGCGTTAAGGACCCTAAAGATTTTGAAGGTCGAAGTGTGGGAGCCTTGGAGTTGTAATACAATTTGGTTAAAACTTTTTGGGGAAGCCTGAGACAGGCATCCTGAGGATCATTCCAAAGTGCATCTAGACCTAGGCCCACTAGACTATTCCTTACAAATTTAAGCCAAGCAATGTTCCCCGAGTTTGGAAAGCTAAGGACTTCCTGCAGGGCCTGTCTGTAGTGAATCAATTCGGGCACCGCCCACAATCTGCGCCAGTAGATCACAGGGCGAAGTGCCAATTCTTCTCCCAGGGGTCTAATGCCTAGGTTGAGTCTTAGAGGCACTAGGGGTGTACTAGGAGGAAGAGCTACTAGACACCTGAGAAATCTATTCTCCTCTTTAGTCAGACTATCCAAGACTTTATGACCCCATAATTCACTACCATATGTAACAGCTCCTCTGGCTTGCACCCTGTAAATATGGAGTGGTGGGCCTATGGGTTTGAGGGTCGACCTATTCTTCCCTACCATCCTTAGTATCCCACCCACATGTTGCACTAGTTTCATCCTTACTTTCTCCTGGTGCGGACCCCACCCCAATTCCTCATTAAGGGTAACACCAAGGTATTCAAAGGTCTTGACTCGTTCGAGTGTGTTATTCCCTATACGTGGGATGCGGTGAAACCTGGGTGGTGGATTGAAGGCCATGAATTTTGTCTTTAAGGTGTTTATCTCCAATCCGTGCTCTCTGCAAAAGTCCCCGAAACCATCCAGCACACGCTGGATTCCCATCGGCGACTTGGAGAGAAGGAGGGTATCATCTGCAAACATAATTGCCGGAACCCTCCTTCCCGCCAGCTTTGGGACATCCGAATTCTGGACCCCATTGAGGTGGTCAATAACCCCGTTGACAAAGAGGCAGAACAGGGTTGGTGCGAGTACGCAGCCCTGTCTTACCCCTCTGTCAACGGGAAACTTATTTGATAGAGCACCCTGGCTACCACACCTCACACGAGCATAGGTGTTAGTGTGGAGGCGGATGATCATTGTCAAGAGATCAGCTGGGACCCCAACATTCGCCAGCACTTCCCAGAGCTTACCGCGTGGAACCAGGTCAAAGGCTGCCCTTAAGTCCACAAATACAGTATAGAGACTGCCACCCTCCAGCTGTATAGTTTTCCAATATATAAGGGACAGCCTAAAGACCTGGTCTATGGTGGAGGTCTTCTGACGGAACCCTGCCTGGAGGGGGCTCAGGATGTCCCTCTCTTCGATCCAGTCCAAGAGACGGTCCAACAGAAGCCTCGCGAAAAGCTTCTGTGGGACGTCTATCAGACTGATCGGTCTGTAATTGGCAGGGAGCAAAGGTGAGCCCCTTTTGAAAATGGGGACGATCTCCGCTCCGAGCCAAGTTGGAGGGACCGCCATCCCATGGATGATGGCATTGAACAGTACCAAGAGGTAGGGTGCCCAAATTCCAACCTCGTGCTTGAAGAGGTCACCTGCGAGCTTGTCAAGACCTGGCGCTTTTCCAATGGAAAGGCGAGTTATTGCCATTTCCAGTTCCTCCAAGTTGAAATCTTCCATCTCAGATGGATTATCAATGATTATGGCAGCTGGGGTCCCGGCCTGGATTCCTATTTGGTCCAGCCCAGCCCTACTATAAAGTGAAGAAAAATGTTCCTCCCATACTTCTGGCGCAATATTTCCTTCTATGGCCATAACAGGCTCAGCTGAGCCATGTTTGACTATTTGCCAGAATTTCCTTGGGTCTCTGGTTTTAAGTGCAGATGTCATTTCCGCCCAGTTCTCCCAGTCCCAGTCGATTTTGGCATTTTCAAGGAGGAGCTTGTAAGCAACCCTCTTTTCCCTAATTACCGAGGGGGCCTCCTTGTTTTTAAATGCCCGAAGAAGGTCTTTCTTAGCTTCTCTGCAACTGGCGTTGAACCATGAGGCTCTTTCTCTCCTCGATTTCCTGTCCCGGACCACAGGGTTCAATACCTCAGCAAGGTTATCGCAAAGGGTCTGGTGAGTATCCCCGAGGGAGAGGCATCCATCCGACGAGGACAATTGAGGGAGGAGGCTTTCCACTTTTTCAAGAGCTGATACTACTAGCTCATAGATGGTCGTTATGCAATTCGGTTTCTCTAGCAGTTTGTCCCACCTTATTCTTCGCCTATTGCTGGATAAGGTAAGACTTGGGGCAGATAATCTATTCCCTGGAGCAGCAGCATTAAAAAAAACGTCAGCGGCTAATGAAAGGATTAGAGCGTTGTGGTCGCTGTCTAGCCTGGGAGCTATTTTAAAATCTAGGACCAGTTTCCAGTCCTGAAGTTTGATCAATACGTAGTCTATCCGGGACTCCTGACCTGGTCTATTAAAAGTAGGTTGTGACGGTATGTCCCCTTGGAACCTACCATTGCAAGCTCTAAGTGAGTTTGCCAGAATCATTGTTATAACTTGGAGTAGGAGAGGTGATGATGACCTAACTGGCAGACCCGCAATACTTGGGATTTCCCAGAGGTCATCCTCCTCACTACTAAGCCCTTCAAGGTGGATCGGGAATGGTTCAAACTGGATGTTAAAGTCACCTCCAACCAAGAGTGATTCTGAGCCTGATGGAGAATCAAGGAATATCAGTAAGTCCTCCATTGTCCTTGAGGTGGCCGCAACTCCGACCGATCTGGAGTATATATTTACCAGGGTCATGCCCATCCCAGTGGGCCAACGTAAGACCACACACAGGATGTCAGATGAGTTTGTTTCTATCATCTCGGCCGTACAGCCTAGATGGGAAGCGATCCATATTGATAAGCCGCCAGATGGGCGTCCCTTCCCTCCCCATCTGGCTAGGACGTTAATTGTCTATTGAAATGTAGTGACCATTTCAATGGAAAATGTGCTGTCTGTAAATGACAGTGCGCTACCATACCAAGCTATATTAATATATTTGCGATAATGTACTCGAAGATGCACCCCTGGTCATAAACCACAGCAAAAATTATTTTCTGCTGAATAGGCCTTGCTCAATTACTATACTTGTTCTTTGCATGACTTTAGGGGCCCGATTCACAAAGGTAAACTTAGACATTTGGCCTAAACTTAGACCAAACGTCGAAGTTTACGACTTTGGGAATTCACAAAGGACATTTAAGAGTACTATCTGTATGTCCACACTCGAAGCTGAGATCCAGCCCGAGTCCAGACATAAAGATAGTACTCGATAATTCCCTTTAGGAATTCCCAAAGTCGTAAACTTAGACGTATGGTCTAAGTTTAGGCTCAACGTCTAAATATATGACCTTGGGAATTCACAAAAGGCATTTATGAGTACTATCTTTATGTCTGCACCAGGGCCGGATATCCGCCGGATGCCCTTTGTGAATTCCCAAAGTCTTGAACATAGACATTTTGTGTAAGTTTAGCCCAAATGTCTATGTTTACAACTTTGGGAATTCACGAAGAGTATTTATGAGTACTTGCCATGACCTCCCCCAAATTGACTCAAGAAATATTCCGGCTTTGTTATATGCCGATGACGCCGTCTTAATGGCCCGTACCCCACTCGCTTTGCAAAGAGTAATTTTCTCTTTTGAAAAATTTATGTCTAATTTGGGGCTTACTATTAACGTCTCTAAAACTTTTGCCATGATTGCTGGTAGTAACGTCAGGAAAGGCCCAAAGACCATGTTTGTGTATGATAAGCCGATAGAATACACCAAATCATTTGCTTATTTGGGTATTTTATTCGATAATAAACTTAGCTGGCAACGTGCAATAAAAACCAGAAGGGCCCTGTTTACTAGTACGGTAACTGCCCTGCATAATTTTAGTAAGAAGCTTGGCAGGAGGCCCCGTCTGAGTTGTTGAAAATTTATAAGGCAAAGTGTGTTTCTGTTGCCACTTATGGTGCAGGCCTTTGGGGGATTGCTGACACTACGTCCCTGCAGATTGTAGAAAATAAATTCCTACGGTTCTTACTGGGAGTTCCTGCCTCTACTTCAACATATATATGCCACGACGAACTGGGAATTGGTTTTCTTGAAGACATCATTAAAATACAACCACTACTCCAGTGGCATAGGATTTGGACATCAGAAAATCTGTCCCTGAATCGTTCAATAATCACAGATGTCTCTAAGTTGGATGGGGTCCCAAGGATAAAATGGCTAGCTTACATTAAATCTTTTTTCTGCAACATGGACTGCTGTGAATTTTATGAAGACCCCACTTCTTTGTCCTCAATTGCGAAAAAGGACTTGAAAAAATTGTGTTTGGACTTTTTAAATGACCGTAGATTGATTACTGAAAGAGAAAAGATCTCGGTACAGGTACACCAGTTGATCTCTACGTGTTCTTCTATTCAACCGTACTTATCAATTGTTACTGGTGACTTTGATAGATTTTTATTGGTCCGTTTCCGTTTGGGAATTGTCCATAGGTTATTAAGTTTTCCGACTTGCAATGATTGGTCCAAACATCTTTGTAATTGCCCATGTGATGACCTATCTACTCAATCCACATTACATGTTGTCTTTCTATGCAAGTTTTATACCATTCCCAGGAAAAGATGGATTGTACCGGTTTTGAAATCCTTTGGTATTAGGCAATGTCGCCCAGCACTTTTAGCCCTACAAATGTTAGATTCCCCATATGTTGTAGCCTCCGTCAGCACTTTTTTAAAATTCATTTTTAAATCAAGAAATCAATTGTTAATGTAGCTATTTATGTCTATTGTATTTACATAATGTGTTATTGCTTTTATGATTAATGTTTTTAATCGAATAAAGCTTCATTGATGATGATGATGATGAGTACTGTCTTTATGTCCGCACTCTGGTCAGATCTCTGCCCGAGTGCAAACATCAAGATAGAACTCATAAATGCCCTTCATGAAGTCCCAAAGTCGTAAACTTAGACTTTTGGTCTAAGTTTAGACCAAACGTCTATGTTTATCTTTGTGAACCGGGCCCTAGGATTTTTCACAATCCCTATAACTTTGTTGATATAACCATGATGACAGTACCCATGCTCTGAAAATTGTCCTAGCACCACTGGTATTAGTCGTCCAATTACAAAGCAGACCGTTAGGCACAAGCATGAGCTTCCCTGCATGTGCAATGCATTGTTGCTCCACCTGGTGGTAGACTGAGGACATTACATCTGAGGACATCATATCATTGCTGAGCAGGGGGTAGGCCAAGTAAAAAACAAAATGATGCGGAGGTATAAATAAAGAACAAATTCCTATATGGAAAAACACATTAGTCCTTACCAATGGGTACTTAGTCCCTGAACAGCTTTTTTTCTTTATAACTCAAATACCAAATACTCAAATATTATCATAGAAATGCTTTATCTTTTTAAAATATATAAAAGAAGCATAAGCATATACAAAAATATATACACACATGTGGAAGAGGTAGGGGCAACATTGATGGATTTACTTAGTGACATGAACAGTGGAACGATCTATAGTGAGGAGGCAGGCACTGCAGCAGCTGACCTTGGCACAAGCTCATGGCTGGTGGAGAAGTAAAGCTGGCCTCAGTTGAATAGGAGACTGACCAGGCATCACTGGTGTGCCAGGGTGGGTTGTCCGCTCCCTTGCATGAGAATGTCGCAATTCGTTTGGGTTCCCAGTCTGACAGTGTCAGGTGGTCACCGAAAATAAAACAATTATTTCTCTGCCCCAGGTCAGCCACAGAGACAATACTGCTTACAGTATTTCTGAGCCTTAGCACTGCCAGAGGCGCAGGCCAGACGGGACCTTTTTTTTACCATGTGTCATGTAGATGAGGGTTATGCATCCAGCACTTGTTAAAATACACTCAAAATAAACACTTTTAACCACTTACAGCCTCATTACAAGTTGCCTCCTTAGGGTAGAAGCATGAGTTTCTATTCAGAATGACATTAAGGCGCCTGCTGTATTGCTACGATGCTATGATAAGCTTGTAGACATTCAGTAGGCCAATCAGAAAGAAAGAGGTCTTTCAATTTTGCCTTTAACTTGTTCATTTGCTTCTCATTCAAAGAGGTCAAGTGCAAAGTGAAGGAATTTTGTATTGTGAACCAAGTGACATTCTTGCTGGAGTGCCCAATTGCGAAAGAAAAGGCTGCAGGATGTCAACTGTTTTCTAACACACAACAAACTGTAAATACTTGCATATGAACAACAAATATTTCAAAACATATGGCCAGCAAAGAAATTACACATGATGTACATTTTTAGTAACTCTAAAGTGTGATGGAAACAAAGATTTTAATAGCATCAAAATAAACCAAGACACTTTACTAGTGTGAGGCACAAATGATATATGATTTTCACACATTCTATGTGCACCATATACATTTAGAGAAAAGCTCCATATCTGGTAATTTAGTGCCCATTTCAAGTGGAAATTCCAATTGAAAATATGCTTACTGTAAATGGCAGCACCCTAGCACACCATGCTTTAGTCATTTTTGGAACAATGTGTTCCAAATGTGCCACTGGACACACACACACTACTCTTCCAACATTTTCCTCATTCACTACACTTGCACTTTGTTTAACACGTGGATCTTTCACCATCCTTAGGACTTCACTTGCATAACATTGATGGCAGCACCCCCTCTTTGAAATCTGTTCCAGCGCCACTGATCAAGTCTGTCTTCTTTTTAACTCCTTAGAGACAGCGGGACTGATTTAGGGTTTGGCATATTGGTTACAGCATTACAAATGTGATGGATTTCCTATCCATCGTACTGTGAGTGGTGGGTCCTTCTCTGGGGACTCACTACCGTCCCTGATCTTCCACACCCCTATCACCTGCCGGAGAGGGAGAAAGCTGGGTGGCCATTTTGATGCAGAGTGAGCACTGGATGTTTGTAGAAGGCCCCCAGTGCCACAGTCTCACACATCTCTTCCCCTATTGAAGAAAATGGTAATTCAAGCCGGGATAAAGCTGCGGGGGCTGGAGGAGGAAGTGGACCCCGAGGACCTGGAGGAGCCAAGGCCTGGCGAGGAGTTGATGTTGCTAGAGTTCAAGAACCCACCCGTGCAAGCCGCTGACCCCCTCAGACCTCTTCCCCGGTGGCACCTTCCTGCACCTTAACCACTCACTGCTGACCAAGCAGATGAGCATCATCGGCAGCCGCAAGAAGAGCGTCAACGCGACCGAGTGCTTGCCTGTGCCCAGCTCTGAGCACATCGCCGAGATCATTGGTCGACAAGGGGACATATTATCAAGGTCCGGCGTTAAAATTATCGCCGCTTTATGGGCAGAAAACTGCCGCTAAAGCGGCGATAATGGGCTTGATAATATGCCCTTGAGAATTCCAATAGAAGCCCATGGTCTGGTGTGAACATGGGCTCCTATTGGAATTCTCAAAGGCATATTATCAAGCCCATTATCGCCGCTTTAGCGGCAGTTTTCTGCCCATAAAGCAGCGATAATTTTAACGCCGGACCTTGATAAAATGCCCCAAGGTGAGCACTGGGGGCTGGGTGAGAGGCTGAGGCCTGGGTGACTGTGGACTATTTGCAGGGTCAGGGTCGGCTGCCATGGCCCTTGGATATATTTGGGGCTTAGTTTCAAACTTATCAAGCAGTTGACATCATAATGCTATGCTATATAATATCATTATGCTATTTCTATATTCTTTGCGTTCACTTGCCACCAATACTTTGTGCTCACTTCCCACAAATATTGACAGATTATATGCACACCATTAGTTTAAATTGCATATCTTTCGTACAAACCATTGTAAAATGTTCTTTTTATGTTTAGACACATGTATCTGTTTCGTATCTTACACATAATTCATGTACTCTGAAGTCATTATGGAATGATACTGGTTCTATTGTAAAGTATTCTGACACCTTCGGGTAAAGTATGCGCTATATAAAAATGCCTATGCACCCTGCATCTCGTCTTCAACGTAGCATAGGTTATTTTCAGAGGGCCACGGCTACTCCCTCTATCTGATCCGCGCTCCAACGCGGGCAGCCTGAACATTTGGATTTGACTTGGACTAGCGCAACCAGATAGCTCCGGTTGGCATATAATGCTTTTAAGCACTACATTTTACACCTGTGGTTCTGCATATTGGATTTTTGTTGTTTTGGTCTTCTTTTGTTCATTAAATTAAGCTCTCGTTTTTCAACCAGATGTGGCTTCTTTTTGCATGATGTTTTCACTGTTTTACTATTTGAAGTGTTGCACAGATACTTTACACATTGCCTCTTAAGTTATGTCTGACTGATCTGTATCAAGCTACCGGGGTTGAGAAAGCAAAAGACACACAATTGATGGACGTAATGCAGAACAAATTAAAACATTCACCCCCAGTCAAGAGATCTCAGTTAAATCCATCATTCTTTTGCTCACCATGCCACCCCAGTTTAGACCTGGCCATATGCAAATCAGTCTTGACCCTGTGCCCTCTTCAACCAGAATAGCTTGATTCCAGGGGCACAATGAGCCCAGGACCCACGTCTGGGCATCCTAGGATGCTTGTTTCCGGTCCAGGGAAGACCTGGCTTGGCAGTTCGGGCTGGACTGTACCCATGAGGCACAGGGTCAAGACTGATTTGCGTATGGGAAGGTCTAAACTGGGGTGGCATAGTGAGCAAAAGAATGAATGATTTAACCCAGATCTCTTGACTGGGGGTGAATGTTTTGATTTGTTCTGCATTTGGTCCATCTATTGTGTGTCTTTTGCTTTCTCGCCTTAAGTGCGCCAGGTATGCCCAGACGTGGGTCCTGGGCTCACTGTGCCACTGGAATTAAGCTGTCCTGGCTGAAGAGGTGTGAAACCCCAAAACCGGTCCTAGGATGCTTGTCTCCGGTCCAGGGAGGACCTGGCTTGGCAGTTCGGGCTGGACTGTTCCCATGAGGCACAGGGTCAAGACTGATTTGCATATGGGAAGGTGTAAACTGGGGTGGCATAGTGAGCAAAAGAATGATGAACCCAGATTTCTTGACTGGGGGTGAATGTTTTGATTTGTTCTGCATTCCCTCCATCAATTGTGTGTCTTTTGCTTTCTCGCCCTAAGTTCGCCAGGTATGCCCAGACGTGGGTCCTGGGCTCACTGTGCCACTGGAATCAAGCTATCCTGGCTGAAAAGGGGTGAAACCCCGAAACCGGTCCTAGTATGCCTGTCTACGGTCCAGGGAGGACCTGGCTTGGCAGTTCCGGCTGGACTGTTACCATGAGGCACAGGGTCAAGACTGATTTGCATATGGCCAGATCTAAACTGGGGTGGCATGGTGAGCAAAAGAATTATGGATTTAACCCAGATCTCTTGACTGGGGCTGAATGTTTTGATTTGTTCTGCATTCTGTCCATCAATTGTGGTTTTTTTGCAAGCTACCGGGGGTGATCACAGGTTTATTTAGGGTGTGTTTGTGACTTAACCTGAATATGATTGTGGTTCCTGCTTGGAGAGAATACTTAGCTCTGCCAAACAGAAACCCAATTTCTAGCAGTAACATTTTGACCTACCTCATTCATATGCATGAGGTAGGTTGCTAATTGAGATCCACTAGGATTGGTTAGAGTCACAGACATGGTGGCCTACTGGATTCAACAGACCATCACGTCTGTGATTGCTTCTAAATATAGCATTTTTTTATGTAGCCCATTTTCCTTATAGGAAAACTATGGGGTATATATGCACAAGAACGTGTGATAACTACCGCAAGAGTAGCTTAACGCAACTCTCAACATCGCAGCCTATCACGGGAAAATCACGCTGTGCCAACCAAGCATTCACAAGGCGGCGGTAGCATGCGATTTTCACCCGATAACACACCAGAAACAAGCCAAAGCACGTAGCAACATGGATGCACTCTGACCGAGCAATGCAAACCCCACAACCCCCACAGACCACCAGCAAGGAACAATGGGGATGGGGACGGCCGAGGAGAAGAGGGAGAGGAAGATGGGGTGCAGTCCGCAGCAAAACCAGATCAGCGTCACAGAGGTAACAGAACACTACCAGCAACTGACCCACAAGCAGACCACCAGGAATGCAATCGGCGTGCCGAGGAGGCCAATCGAGGAGTCCAGGAGGTGCTGGCATGATGTGACAACCTAAACCAGGCACAAACCCGTTGCCAACAGGAAGGCTGCAACAGGGACAGGAGGTGGCAGTCCTGCACCACAGGAGGAGCTGGAGGAAACCGAGGCCACAGTCATCAGTATGGAGACAGTGCAAGGAGTAGGGGTAAAGACACAGCTTGAGAGGACCTGACACAACATCAACAGGGTGAGTAATGACCAGGGACTGGGGGGACCAGGGGAGATGGGCACAATGGCACACATCCACTGCGAGGCATAGCACACTGCACACCCACAATTAGCCTGGATCATGTCCCTCATCCCCTTGGCACACTGCAGCAAACACACATAGCAAGAACAGCACACCCACATTGACAACAACGTGGTACAATGCGCAAAGCCAACACTGCAGAACAGAGGACACAACTGGCTCTGCACATCCACAGAAACATGCCTGCTACATCTGACAGAGAAGGAAACCGTGAAATGGAAATGTACGCGTACAACCTCATATCCGTCATGTAGTTCAATGGTACACTGTCCCGCAGCAGTAGTCAGCACCTCCCAAACAGTCACAATGTACATTGTCATACAGTCTGCATGTAACCCAGAACAACGTGCCAACATACATGTCAACACAATGTCAACATGCATCTCCCCTTCACATTGCAGAGGGGCACACAACACCTCCAGCAGAGCACAGAAGACAACACATCTGTGATGCCGGAGAGGACCACCACACCTTCAACACCGACGCCCTACAACAGCCCATGGACATCCCATGTAACCCACCACCAGGACCCGGGCAGCCAAGCTACTTAGAGGATAACACAGAGCCTGCAACAGACCACACAGCAGGAAGCACCCTCAAGCACAGCTGGGTCACGACACTTCACCCACCCAAACATGGCACCCCAATGCCATGTGTCAGCCCCAAAAGGAGGTGGCCCAACAGGTGTGGGTGGGGTCCCAACCCATGGAAGGCGAACCAGATCACATACGTTGGTGTCTATTACCTTTCAGGGACCACCTACATCCCACAAAAGAGACCCACACTGCCATAGGGACACATGCAGATGCACATTCACAGTACACAACCACGCCCAGGGGCACGCACATATCAGTCACACACCCACATTGGCCCTGCATACGACGGCCCAGGCCACTTCCATTACAAAATGAGTGGGTGACGACAAAGCTACATGACCAAGCTCAAACCTGATGCCTGCGGTGATGTACCTGCATCCGCTGTACAGAGCACAAGGTAATGTTGCAGGGCCCTGGGCCCCCAAGCATACAACAAAACCACAGGGACACACGCAGACATGATGTTGAAGTGGCTACGGGCACGTGCGCCTATTCCCTTTATTGGCAGGACCACATGTACAGTGATGCCTGTGCTGGTTGTGTGTGGGGTGGGTGCAAGCCAGCCCTCAGGGAGTTGTTGGTGCTGGCAACAAATACAACAGTTAACTCAATGAATACGTAAACAGACAACATGAGCATCACAGGGACAACTGTGAAGCATCATGGAGGTAGCCTGAGCAAGTCCAGAGGGCACACAATAAGCAAACAGAAGTGTCCGTGAGCTGCAGCGTACAGAGGTCTGGGCACTACAGCTGAGCACGCCCATGTGAAGAAAAAGCCTCGGATTGTGTCCCTTGATGCAGATGCAGTGGGGTGTGTTACACCTGCATCATCTTCCTTATCAACGTCCCAGGTTTCCCACACTGCTTGTGATGACATGGCTGCGCAACCTCTCCACAGCACAAAACTCAATCAGTAACGGACGATGGCTTGCGGTGCACTGAGTCAGTGGCACCTGGAGTGCCGAGCAGGGTATCAGTCTGATGATGGCATACACGACAGGTGTGAGCAACTCCGTAAGTCTGTCAGGACCACCATTTCAACTCTGGCAGATGCCAGTTGGAGGTGGTCCTGACAGTGGTGGCGTGTGCCTTCTGCGGTGATGCAACGTCCAGGCTGGTCAGGACTTGATTTGGTGTGTGAGCCCTGGTGGACCGCAGTTGAGGCCAGAGGCAGTGGACAGCACAGGGCCACAGACACATGGCATCGATGACCCTAAGGCCATCGTCTCAGAGGCCATCTAATATCTCAGAAAAAGTGGTCCCGGACCTGACCAGCACAGGGTTAGTGGCCCCGGATGCACAGCGGCCGGCACAGGCACCCTGCCACAGGACGGTGACTTCCGGTGCACTGAGGTAGGTCCATGTGCAGTGAGTGGGTCCTCATCGATGTCGAAGGTGAATGTGGCGGAGGCTTGCGGGGGACAGAGGAAGGTGTCCTCCAGGGCATGATGTGGAAGGTCTGATGTTATCCAGAAGCAACAAATGGTGGAGTGGAAAACAACAGTCTCGTTCTCACCACCAATTTGGTATCAGCTACATGATGCAACTGTTACAACGCATGCAGTTACATCTACATCGCATGTAGTTGCAACGAAAAAGGTGTGCAGCAGTGGGTAGAAGGTGTTGGATTTAACTCCAACACCTTCCCTACTGTTGCACACACTCGCTGGAGTTGGAATAGAAAATTAATCTATTCCAACTTCCAGCGGTCCCATCGACAGAAAGTCGGGGTAAAGTATGGCGTTGCATCGGCATGCGATGTAATGGCATGCGTTGTAACGTCACATATCCATTGTGGAGTCTCTGCGCCTATCCGCAGGAACGATCTGGGATTTGTATGCTTGCTACGTGCTACCCCATCTGTGATCTAGAAATCTGTAAATTCGGGTCTGGGTCTCAGGGCCTTCCTAACTATGTAGTTTTGTGTTTACAATGGGTGAATTCATTAATAAAGATGCAATTTCGTTTTTAAACATGAATGTATTGCTATTCATATTGACGTTGACTTTCTCAATATTAACACACACATAAGTTATAATGCCCAACTTTTGCCTGCTGTTGAACCATCAGACGTCATGCAGGACTTTGAAGAACAAAGCAGGAATATTCATTTTCCGCAAAAGGGCATATTTTCAAGGGGATAGCACCACCAGAGCGTCACTTTTAGCAACATAGTGGTGGCGCTTTGCCCTTCTCCATATTTACAAAGTGGCATTAAGCCATGTTTTGTGGCTTAACGCTGCCCTGTAAATATTGTCCCTTTACACGCATCACTTAGCGTGAAAAAGGCATGCAATGGGTGTTACTTTGTGCATTCCACCACAGCACCCATTGCTAAATACAGCATGTTCTTACGTCTTAGAATTGTCGGATCACAGCGCTGCCAAATTTTGCGCAGCTCTACATGCCGACATTTCATTGTAATTATGCCCCAGAGTTTTCTTTTCATCAATGAGTTAGCACCAATTAAAAAATCAAAAATGTCACAATTTTACAGTGGGCACAGCAGTGATATAAATTCATATTTTCGAGCTTGGTGTTCCTTTTGGAAATAATCAATAAATGAAACATTTAAATCAGTTTGGAATTTGTTTCCAAAAGCAATACATGGATATCAAACCGCACTTTTGTCTTTTATCTATACAAACCAATAGTTGTTCAAATAGATTTACGAAATAGCTGACAAATTTGTCAAAACCCTCTTTACTGTTCCAAACATCAAGAGACTTTCTAATGTATTACTATTATAATAATATAATAATGTATATCTAAAAGATGGCACCAACAATAGAATTAAATTATAGATGTGCAGCAGTAAAAAACAATGAAGTTTTTCACCTCGGATTTCTGAGTAACATCATACACAACTTGAGCTTTGCTTTCATTGTCTATTTTATGTCACTTAGACCCCCCTTGGTGAAAAAACATCCCCTTACCCCATTATACACGGATAGCCACCTATAATGCTCTAGGTATGAATCACTGTTACTGAGGACCAGTAGCATGAATAGCAGCTTCTAAATCTTGTTTTTCACTTGAATGACGTTGCAACAGTGGAATTCATTCCAGGCCATGCTGATAGGGTTCTCAGAGAGCCGGTCAGTGCTGCACTGGATCCCTTCTCAAATCAAAAACAGAAAGCTCAGCTTCAGGCTTGGGGTGGGGTGTATACAAAGACGGTAAGGGTGTGGGTAGATGAATACCCAGTATTATTTCTATATATTTGTAAAGATGGAGGTGATTGAAGAGTGGGTGGTAGGACACAAGTTTTTTTTCCTAAATTTGGGTGGGTGGATGGTAAATGCAGAAGGTGGTAAATGTGGATGACAGAATACCAGGCACATTTTAATAGTTGTTGTGAAAGCAAATGCAGATGGTGATGTGGGCGGGTCGCAGGATGCAAGGTATTTGTTGGGGGGGAATAGGGAAGGGGAGCAAAGTCTAGAGGGTGGTGGAGAGCATAGCAGGACAGCAGGTGTAACACAGGGCAAGGGGATGAGACAGGTGAGGACATGTTGTTAATGGCTCCCCCATAGCACATGCACATGCATTGCTATTGAAAGCAGGGGCAGATGATTGAAGAGGGCCATCTTGACAATGAAGAAAAAGGATGTTTGTTGTCTATTTGTTCTCACTTAGAATATCTCCTATATGTACATATTAAAGGAACAAAAATATTTGTTATAAAATCTGGGGAAAAGATGAAACATAAAATTATCGGTGTCATTATGAAATATATATGTGAAGATAACAACATTCGCTAAAGAAAGAGGAAAAGATGAAAGATAAAACAATCAGTGACGTTAATGAGATCCAGATATACTCCAAGTAGTGGAACTAACCTGCTGTCTTTTGAGATATACTGAGACATGCGCTTGCTTAGAAGAACACGTTATGATAATAACACATGTAAACCTGTTAGGAGCAACTGAAGTTGCAATTAAGTCTTTGTAAATACATTTATTTCACATAAAACAAAGGAGAACAAGTGCCACCCAGGATTGCAAAGTCTCGACACCCATGAGTATTTGTGCGCTTTACAAAACCCAAAAAGGAATCAAATTACATTTATTACATTACTCAAAAAGAAAATAATTTGAGTGATGTGTATTCTATAAAATAAAAATGATCAGAGATTTAAATATTTGTCAAGTAAGCAGAGTAGCATCACACAAATGTGTTGAGTAAGCAATAACCAGGACAAAAGAGACCTGAGAAATCCAGTAGGATGAGATCAGAAAAATGTAGAATTTTTGAAAGATCAAGAAGACAAGAGGATGAGAGGTTAATGTTAACCCATTCAATTCGTGCCTGGGTGGGTGACTAGATTTAAATGTTTTTTGCAAAAGATAAAAGCATTTACAGATTTGAAATTCCGGTCTGCTTGTTGTACTAACGTGGGCTGTAGCACACTCTAAGCATGGATTTGGGTCCAGTAGCTGTCCCCGGGTAGTGGTTGGGCACTCGCAAAGTTGAGAAAGGTGAAAAAAGTATTTTCAAACCTCGAATGTAAAAATCACCCTCACTAAAAGATGCATCTTAACATTCTGAGTTCAGGCATATCAAACTGTATTTTCCTATCGTATTCCCAAGGGCAGTTCTGTTCATAAAATGTTATGAGCAAACTCCCCATTCTCTCCTATGGGGACAGATAGCCTTGAAATAGTGAAAAACGAAATTGGCAGTATTTCACTATCAGGACATGCCGCAGACATCAGGGCATGTCCCACCTTTCACATACACTGCATCCTGCCCACAGGGGTGGCCTGGGCCTACCTTAGGGGTTACTAACATGTAGGAAAAGGGAATGTTAGGGCCTGGCAAGTGAGTGCATGTAGGGTACCCAGTGTGTGTTACAACTGCAAAGGCCAGGACTGATAGGGTGCATGTGCACGTGCAAACTTTGGCTTCAATTACCTGGTACAGGGGAAGGATGAAGGTGATGTGGGCCTGTAGCAATGAAGTGTTCTAGGTTCAGATAGTGTCCAAAGGACCTCCCAGTTGGCGCTTGGGAGAAGTTCTAAGTTGCTGGGATAAAAACCATAGCCACGGGCAGCGGCTCAGGAAAATGAAGCCTCAGATTGCGTTTGTGATCTTCGAGGGGGGTCCTGACTGGTTTCCGAGTGCAGTCTAGGGCAGGTCACACAGCACGTGCCAGAAGAAACCTCTCCGTCAAATAGTGCTTGCCGCATATGTGTAAGGAAAACATTTGGCAACGTGGTGCTGACCTTTGCGTGATGCCAGCAACCTAAAACGATTTTCTCCAGGAGTTCTCCCAAGTGCCTGGTAGTAAATTTTACCTCATAAAGCACCCTTGTGAAAATTTCTTGATCTTTTTAGTGGATGTAGAGGTGCACACCCTTGCACTGTCCTGAAGAGTCCTAGAATCGCTAGGCCGAAACACGTTTACCATATACTGCAGGAGTTTTCCCTCACAAGAGTAACAAAACAAAGTTTCAACGTGGCCAAAGGCCATTGCTCCAACTGGTTTGAAACAATTGATAATTTACTGTAAGAGCTGGTCCTCATTTTAGGCGTCTTACCTGGTGACAGTAATCTATTCCAGAATAATGGATTTGCTCATCATTTGTTTAACATTTCATAACTAGCAAAGATAGTGCTTGATGCCCATACACTTGATTGTGTTACAACATGTTAACTTGAAACTGCTTTTGTTTGCAAAATAACTTTATGTATGTGATTTTGTAATGTTTTTGCCTAAATTCTAGACAAAGCTAAACAACTTTCTTTGTCTATGCATATGTCATTTGCCTCTTTCTCTACACAACAATGATGCCTTGTTTCTTATGTGCAAATACTGTTAGATACAAAAGGTTTAAGTAACAGATGCATATGTCCTCTACCGACAACTAATAGTAAGTTATTTCGGGTATTTTGAATTCATTTATCCTGCTAGAGCTTTTCCTTTTTTATAAATTGTTCAGTGTAGCCTAGGCTCTAGAGGGTGATACGGGCTCAACACTTATTTTTTCTACATGAAGGCAATTAAGGTCGTCACCCCATATACAAAGAAGAGCGTGCGGGTGAGAGTGTCAAGAAGTAGTTCTGATTATTGTTGGACACATAGATGTCTACAATTGTGAGTAGAGATCCATCCAGATGTCCCTCTATAATCACATGTCACCCCCCTACATCAACACTATGCATATCTGCCACATCCAATACCCCTGGGGCAATCCATAAGAGGACTCCGAGCACATAGGCTAATTAGAAGGTACCATACACATGTCCCCTCCATTTTGCACGCACCTTGTGGACTTCTTGCAGCATCAAGTGCATCTCTGTAAGAAAGTGATATGCATGTGACCGCGCTTAAGATAAGCATGTATGTAGTCGCGTTTTGCAGGGGGGGCCATGCCCCTTATGTTCCATGTCACAAAGTTGTATCGTGGGGTGGAGGTGACTGCAGTCTCGGTGGCTGTGGGCTGCATTAGAGCGGGATGCATCAGGATGATTTGCAGATCTCTCTAATACATGTCTTGTACGGTTGCATCTTGGCCACACCCCACCGGCTGCACTTCAATTTAAATCATAACACCACCCCATGGACGCTCTCTGACACATCACACGTCTCGCCATGTTCCATCTTCCAGTAACACAAAAAAAGGACAACCTCATCATACAAAAACCAGCACAACCCCCCTATACAAACACAGTAAAGACACTGTTGAGCCATTCACAACACAGCATTTTTCCATCTCTTAGAATACTAAAAGTCTTTAACAAGAACAGGGTATTAATGCTAGCAGTGACAAACACTCCCAATGCCAACCATAACATTCTTCACTGATGCAGCAAACATGAAATATACGAAGAGGAACCACCAATGTGTCATGGAACAAACTACATATTCTGCTGCTCACACAAATCAGACACATGCTTCTAAGATACACTGAGAAAACAGGGTGAACACCAATCCGAACATCGCGTAAATCCTGACAATGAACACATTCAAATGTACTCAACAATTGAAAAGATTATACAAATTTAGGATTCTTATAAATTGTTAACTTTCTACTACTAAAAAAAACAATCAGCCAAACCACTTAGTTAACCATAAATTGTCCTCCCGATTCGGCAGGGCTCTGTCCTTCACCAGGACCAAACTATAATGAAAAATACATCAAATTCTGCTCCTGAGTTGTAACTTACTACTACTGGAAAATCCATACCCTATTAAGTCTTACAGTGAGGGCAACATACCCTTCACACAGCCCCTACAATTCAAATTGCATTAAATTGCATTAAATCTCATCCACCCACTAACACCCTCATTGCAAGAGGAATTTCGATGGGCTCAGTGTAGGGTTTACCAGGCCCAATAGAATTTCAGGCTTTGACAATTCATATGGAAATTCATCTCCATGTGAAAGATGGGCGTAGAATGTGCGAATTGACATGAATACACAAATTCCCCCCAAACTTGTGATCCAGGGTATTGTCCTGCCCCCGGATTTTCAGAGACCTCCAATAATGGTAATTCTGGGGTATGGGAATGTAGGGCACTCGTTATTGAGCTCTAATTGTGACATAGTCCACCCTTAGTGGTAATAGTTCAAACAGCATTAGAGTTTGGACACCCTACTTGGTGTGACATAGAAAGATCTAGGGGCATATTTATGGGATTGGTAGCGCAGGGCAGCGCTTCAAGTTCCCTTGCTACACTTCCCTGCACCACAGAGAAAAGGGCAGGAATGCACTTCTGTCCTTCCCCTCAGTGCTGATATTGCTTAGGCATTTCTAGCTCCAATGCAGGCACCCTTGCACCATGGCGTAAGGGTGCCTGTGTTCTCAGCAGGATTATTTTTGTGCAGGAAGGTGCACCGTCCTGCACAAAAACAATCCATAAAGGTGTTTTCCTCTTTTAATGTGTGCTGCAGAATACAGTGCACATAGAATAAGGTAATATAGATGAGAAATAAAGATATTTCTCCTTGTTACGCCTCACCTTTGCGTCTCGAGTTGCATCAAAAACCAAGGGAGTTGTGTGGGAACACTCACCGCAATGCCAAAGGAACAACTCTCTTGTGCAGAGTAAGGCAACACAGATATTTGCGCTGGCTTGCCTTAATCCATATCTATGAGGCCATCCAAAGCCACACAAAGTGGCTTACCGTGGCCTCAAAAATATGATTCAGTGGTTTGCACCGCCGCTGCATCACAAAAAGTGACATTACGATGGCGTAAGGGGCTCATAAATATTACCCCTAGTGACAATAAGTTACACAACATAACAACAAGGGAACATATAAGATTCTGATGCACTATTTGTGTGCGTTCTTTTTCCACCCCATGTGCATATTGAACCATTTTTAACTACTATCCGCATAGTTGTCAAAAAATGATCTCTATTTAATGGAATAATTTAAAGTACATAAGCACTTACATTTCTGCGTTTCTACACCAAATGTTCTGACTAAAATTATTTATTCTTAGAAGTCCAAGACTGTTTTCTTTTCATCGTTAAATATCATTGTATGCTAAACCTGAACTTGCAACAACAACAAAAACTTACATATAGTAATATTTACCAGCACTATCAATGGCCTAAACTACACCATGGAGAGGACCCACAGAATCCACTGTATTCCTCTGTATTCTAAAGAACTTTTTAAACCTTTCATTCTGTCCCATTTGTGATGCACAGAAGAACTGCAACCCATAGTATTTTTTCACTCTTTAGTCTTTTCTAATAAGTCAACTTCTAAACGTTTTGGTGGCTTAGTTGTTTGCCCAAGGAAATAGTTATCACTTGACCACCCTCTTCTTTTCCCAACTATCTATCAAGTCTGCTAGATACATATACCGGCTCAACCTAACAAGACACTACACCTACAAGCATGTGGAAGATGTAAACTAGGAGCCATATTTACTATATTTTGATGCATGGCAAGGCAGATAGCCTTCTAGCTGCGCTGCCGTGCATCAAAATAAAAGGACAGAAATGTGCCGTATCTACAAGATACTGCGGATTCCTGCCCTACTCCCCTGCGCCGGAGCACAAACAGCAGCTGCGCCCCACCGCAGACACCCTTGCATCATGTTGCAAAGGTGCTTGCATTGAGGGAATGATTTTTGTGCAGGAAGGGACACCCTCCTGCACGAAAACATTAATTGATGGCATTTTCCTCTTTCAATGCGTCCTGCAGATAACCAGGAAAAACTAGAAGAAACAAATGTATTGTCTCCTCGTCACGTCAATCCTATGCCTCCCATGTGGAGGCATAGAATTCCGACACATTCCCAGCTTTCAAAACGCTGTAAATCGGGGAATGTGTCAGGTTCCAGGAATGTGGCATGGGAACACCCACAGCAACACCAATGGAATGGCCCTTTTATACAGAGTAATGCAAGAAAAGGGCCCACATTTACAAGGCCTTGAAAAGTTATGCATGGTAACTTTATGTGGCCTTGTAAATATTGGCCCATTGCGCTGATGATGCATCAAAAAAAGGGATACACCGGCGGCGCAATGGGCTTGTAAATGAGGCCCTAGAGTGTATGGGAAAGTTCCATGTGAAACTGCTTTAGGCTTTCTGAAAAACAACAAGGATGATGACCTTGTAGTTCCACATAACCTTTCATGACCAGTGTCAAGCCCTTTACCATATACAACTAAGCATACTCCTAATGTTGCTCAGAAAATCTATATCTGATATCCCACATAAGCCACCAGTACAACCAAAGGATAACGCTTCTCAGCTTCAAATTGATTATTGGATTCCCTCATAATCACAATAGGTAGGATTTCTCTTATATAAGACTCCAGTTGAAGAGTCATTTTTTTCATTGTTTTTGTTGTGAAATGCAGCTTAATCAAGGTTGATGAATATGAACAAAAGTTAGATTTGCATTTTTTCTTTGTAGGTCAGCCTTTCAAGAGTAACGATGAACACTTTTAGATTCCATTCATTCAGATATTTGTAAGTATAAAGGGGCGGTTTTATAAGGTATAAACACAATCCAAAGAGAGGGGGGGACTAGGAGCTGTTGTGGAAAATCATTGAAGGTCCTGTCCCAATGCTCCTAAAGACATAGTCATAAACACTAAGTGGTATCAGTTCCTCAGAGAGACAGAAAAGGAGCACTCTACAACCCTTTATGGTTGTGAGTAGCTGTGATAGTCTCCAGAGAGAGATTTTGTGTGCTTGAATAGGGCCGTGTGCTTGAATAGGGAGTTCTTCTCCTGTGTGTTATTGTGCACTCACACACCCTTGCAAGTGTAAAGCATCATCATCGGGCTGTGCTCCTCGTGGGGATGGCGTTGCAGTCCCCCACGGGCCCCACAAGAGGGCTCTTTAATGGAGATCTTTTCAGGAGGTGCCACACTTGTGCATGTGGGTATGTGGGCCAAGTGAGTGAGTGAAAGTGTAGATAAAATACCCTATCGGTACCCCGGCAGACTTAATGAGGAGTGCTCTAGGATAAGCTAAAAATTGGACGGAGTTGGAGATTCTCCTTAAGCAAATAAATGGAGGGACAAGTATGTTCCCGCTGCTCTCAACCCGTAAAGACGTGTGTGGTGTTCAAAAGTGAAGGGTGGTCGACATGTTTCGCGCAACCAGTGGGTCCCTAATAGATCACTGTACTACTCTCTGTAACGGAGGTAGGCTGAATTATAATACACTGTATATATGTGTGATTTTGTGATCTCATCATGCATTAGTGCCTTCTCAATTTGGAATCCTCCAGCTTCATCACTGCAATCCAAATGCATCATTGTTAGGAATGGAGTTTCTAGTTGGCAGAGGTATGCACCCTGTCCAAGCAGGAACTACCACTCTAGTCAGGGTAAGCTAGATGTACACTAAGCGATAACCTGTGCTCGCTCTCTGGTAGCTTGGCACAGAACAATCATACTTATCTAAAGAGGCACTGTGTAAACTATTTTTGCAACACACACTCACCCCCACACACACACACACTCACACACACACACACATACACACACACACACACAGTAACACAATGAAAACACCACACGAATACCCCACACCGGATTAGTGAAATCGGAAATAATTTTAGGAGTAAAACAAGACCAAAAAAGACATAAATCCAATAAGTAGAACTGGAGCTATGAATTTTTGTAGATTAAATCAAAATATAGTTTTTAGAGTCATAACGCACCAACCAGGGACATCTGGTTGCTCTTGTCTGAGGTAAATCCAAAGTTCAGGCCAATCATGATGGAGGGCAGGCCGACTACAGGACTCACACAGGTCCTGCTGAAAAAATACCTTGGATGGAAGAAGTTTTGACGTTGAGGACCAGATGCAAGGAGCAGAGGAGGCGATGCGTCGTAGTTGATCCTGTGGATGTAAGCGATGAGTCGATTCCGATCTGTGAAGTCAGTGAAGCCTCTTTGACAAACCTCTTCTCGATGCAGATGCATCATTGTCGAGCCACGAAGTCCGTCATCGTCAAGCCACACAGTCTGTTGAAGCAATGTGGTTGATCAGCAATTGCATCAGCGTCAAAAGACATACTCTGATCAGTGCAAAGTAGTCGATGTGTGGGTTCTGCATGGTCAGCACATAAAAAGTCACTACCAAGCACCCAGGACTAGGTTGACACCACTTGGCAAGGTAGGACTCACAGATGGCAGAGTCCAGGTGCTGTTGCAGGGTTGTAGGAAGTCTTTTGATGGCCCTGAGACTTCAGAACAGGGAGTAAGCCAGCAAGCACATAGAGTCACTCTAGGTTCAAGTGAGATGGGATCAGAACTTTACTTGGCAGGGTTGAAGGTAGAAAGCAGCTGGAAACACGCAGCACAACAGAGCAGAAAAACAGTTTTTCCAAAGCAGCAGTCCTTGTAGCAGCACAGCATCCCTTCTTCTTGAGAGGCTTCTTCACAGGTCCAGTAGTATACTGACTTGATATGGTCAGAGGCCCAGTACTTATATCCAGTTATGCCTTTGAAGTGAGGGAGACTTTAAAGAAGGGTATTTGAAGAGCACAGAGGTCCGTTCTTCCCCGCCTAGGGTCCAGACTATCAGCAGGGGGTAATCCATCCTTTGTGTGGGAACAGGCTACTGCCTATTAAGGTGTAAGTGTCAGCTCCCCCTCCCTTCCTGTGCTGGTAGACCCACCAGAATGCAGATGAGAATTCAGTCAAACCTAACCTTCCTGTGTTTGTGGCTGTCTAGAGGGAATGCAGAAAGTGTGCCTGTGACCCACCCCAGATGTGAATTGGAGATAAGCTGCACAGACACAGAGCAGTAAGAGCAGAGAAATGCCCACTTTTTAAAAGTGGCAGTTCTAAAAAAGTGATGTTAAATCCACCTTCACCAGTAAAAATTATTTAGTATTACCATTCCAAAGATATAAAACATGATTAAACTACTCCTTTTTATTCAGGAATTACAGCTTAAAAACTGTATTAAGAAATTCACAATGTTAACCTATGAAAGGAGTAGGCCTCACAGTAGAGGAAAACAAAATTAGCTGTTTGTCAGTACCAGGACATGCAAAACTTAAATGTTCATATCCTACCTTTTCTGCACACAGCATCCTGTCCTATGGGCTACCTATGGCCTACCTTAGGGGTGACTATTGTGTAATAAAAGGGGAGTTTATGGCTTAGCAAAGGGTTTTGAATGCCCGTACTCACTACTGGCCAAGTGTTTGCCACCTTCGCCGCAGGGACGCTGCTGTTGGAGCCGTGTAGACGCATGTTTGCTGCCATTGCCTGCCGCCTCCAGGGAACTTCACCTCCCACCATCCCTTGTGGCGCGCATGCCGCGCATCGCATCACCGAGTGCCAGGAGGCGCTGAAAAGGGGGCCAGGGCTCCCGCAGCGCAGGCGCCCGTACTCACTACTGGCCAAGTGTTTGCCGCCTTCGCCACTGGGACGCTGCTGTTGGGGCCGTGTAGACGCTTGTTTGCTGCCATTGCCAGCCGCCTCGAGGTAACTTCACCTCTCACCATCCCTTGCGGCACGCACGCCGCACACCGCATCACTGAGCGCCAGGAGACACTGAAAAGGGAGCCAGGGCTCCCACAGCACGGGAGCCCGTACTCACTACTGGCCAAGTGTTCGCAGCCTTCGCCGCTGGGACGCTGCTGTTGGGGCCATGTGGATGCCCGTTTGCTGCCATTGCCTGCCGCCTTGAGGGAACTTTACCTCCCACCATCCCTTGCGGCGTGCACGCCACGCACCGCATCACTGAGCGCCAGGAGGCGCTGAAAAGGGGGCGTACTCACTACTGGCCAAGTGTTTGCCGCCTTCGCCGCTGGGACGCTGATGTTGGGGCCGTGTAGACGCCCGTTTGCTGCCATTGACTGCCGCCTCGAGGGAACTTTACCTCCCACCATCCCTTGCGGCGCGCACGCCACGCACCGCATCACTGAGCGCCAGGAGGTGCTGAAAAGGGGGCGTACTCACTACTGGCCAAGTGTTTGCCGCCTTCGCTGCTGGGACGCTGCTGTTGGGGCCGTGTAGATGCCCGTTTGCTGCCAATGCCTGGCGCCTCGAGGGAACTTCACCTCCCACCATCCATTGCTGCACGCATGCCACGCACCGCATTACCGAGCGCCAGGAGGCGCATAAAAGGGGGCCAGGACTTCCGCAGCACGGGAGCCTGTACTCACTGCTGGCCAAGTGTTTGCCGCCTTCGCCGCTTGGACGCTGCTGTTAGGGCCATGTAGACGCCCATTTGCTGCCATTGCCTGCCGCCTCGAGGGAACTTCACCTCCCACCATCCCATGCGGCGTGCACTCCGTGCACCGCATCACTGAGCGCCAGGAGGTGCTGAAAAGGGGGCCAGGACTTCCGCAGCGCGGGAGCCTGTACTCACTACTGGCCAAGTGTCTGCCACCTTCGCCGCTGGGACGCTGCTGTTGGGGCTGTGTAGACGCTCGTTTGCTGCCATTGACTGCCACCTCGATGGAACTTTACCTCCCACCATCCCTTGCGGCGCGCACGCCATGCACCGCATCACTGAGCGCCAGGAGGCCCTGAAAAGAGGGCGTACTCACTACTGGCCAAGTGTTTGCCGCCTCCGCCGCTGGGACGCTGCTGTTGGGGCCGTGTAGACGCCCGTTTGCTGCCATTGCCTGCAGCCTCGAGGGAACTTCACCTCCCACCATCCATTGAGGCACGCATGCCACGCACCGAATCACCGAGCGCCAGGAGGCGCTGAAAAGGGGGCCAGGGCTCTCGCAGCGCGGGAGCCCGTACTCACTACTGGCCAAGTGTTTGCCGCCTTCGCCGCTGGGACGCTGCTGTTGGGGCTATGTAGACTCCCATTTTCTGCCATTGCCTGCTGCCTCGAGGGAACTTCACCTCCCACCATCCCTTGTGGCGCGCATGCCACGCACCGCATCACTGAGCGCCAGGAGGCGCTGAAAAGGGGGCCTGTACTCACTACTGGCCAAGTGTTTGCCGCCTTCGCCGCTTGGACGCTGCTGTTAGGGCCATGTAGACGCCCATTTGCTGCCATTGCCTGCCGCCTCGAGGGAACTTCACCTCCCACCATCCCATGCGGCGCGCACTCCGTGCACCGCATCACCGAGCGCCAGGAGGCGCTGAAAAGGGGGCCAGGGCTCTCGCAGCGCGGGAGCCCGTACTCACTACTGGCCAAGTGTTTGCCGCCTTCGCCGCTGGGACGCTGCTGTTGGGGCCATATAGACTCCCGTTTTCTGCCATTGCCTGCTGCCTCGAGGGAACTTCACCTCCCACCATCCCTTGTGGCGCGCATGCCACGCACCGCATCACTGAGCACCAGGAGGCGCTGAAAAGGGGGCCTGTACTCACTACTGGCCAAGTGTTTGCCGCCTTCGCCGCTTGGACGCTGCTGTTAGGGCCATGTAGATGCCCTTTTTCTGCCATTGCCTGCTGCCTCGAGGGAACTTCACCTCCCACCATCCCTTGCAGCACGCATGCCACATCACCGAGTGCCAGGAGGCGCTGAAAAGGGGGCCAGGGCTCCTGTAGCGCGGGACGCTCGTGGGCGTGACCGGGCCGCACCCTGGCAAAGCCCAGGCCAAGGGCAGGCCCGTCTGCGCCTGTCATAGCCCAGAAGAGGCTGGGCTGGGCAAATTCCCTAACATCCTGCCACTGGGAACTACAGATCGGACATCTACAGACACTGGAAGGTACTGTTTATCGAGGATCCCCTACATATTGTTGCTCTGTCCCCTGTTATCTCCTGCTTGTATGTATTAATAATTGAGTTTTAATAGGGAATGGAGAAACGTAAGGGAGCAGTGGGGGATTTGGATGCTTTCTTGGTAAGGGCAGAGTCATTACTGATCCATGAGATTGAATTAACAGAGCGACGACTCTCCCTGGACCCATTAACGCAAAGAGGCATTCAGGAGGTGGGTATGGGTGTAAGTGTAAATGATGGTCTGTCTACTAAATCCCCTATTTATTCTTCATCCCTGTCCTGTTCAGTTTTTACTGTTCCAAGCCCAGAACCCACGCCTGAAGTAGTGGTGGGTAGAGCTACGAGGTCTAAGGTACTTAAAAATGTGGCAGCACGGAAAAGTGAGGCTTTGCCTGCAAAAAGAAAGTGGGGGGCACCTGCAAGAAAATCCAAATCTGTGACGGCCTCTGAAATAATGGATAGGTCAGATATAGAACATGACACAAATAGATGTCAAACTAAAACTATTTCCGTTGGCACACAGACAGACATGGGCCATGTGCTCCTCGATCCCGTTTGGGGTAACACCAAGGAAGCTGCGACAGAAACTGATGCCATAGCTAGTGTTGGAACTGTAGATGTAATGGCTAATGATGTACAAGGTTTTTTTAACAAGGGTTTCACACAGCTTTGGGATAAATTGAATATCCTAGAAACAGCAATAAAAAATGTAGGCAATAATAAGGAGTGCAGAATGGCTGAAGAGCAAAATAGGGGAAACTATAAGAGGGAGGACAGAACTATACATCAGACTAGAGAAGTATATGGCGGTAATTTTATTCAATCTATGCAGACAAGCACGGGAGACAGGCCCCAGGTGGCACCAATTGGTCCCAAACCGGAGGCCCGACATACAGAATCTTATGATAATCCATAACTCTAGCAGAACTGCCAATTTGGATATCCTAAACCTGCCCCCTGCTTCATGCCCATATACGATAATACTGACTGGTGTCCCTGCTCTTAGAACGACTGAGAGAGAAAGTTGGGAAGATCTACGGAACAAAACCATAGACTGGCTAGCTAAACATAAAAGCTTTCAAGTAGCTGACACTAAGGAGATACTAATGGTCCGCAGGGTAGATTGGATAGGTCACTCCACTAAGAATATAGATGAAGACTGTATGGTGGTCAATTTTCGTAGGCCTCAGTTGGTTCGTCATATTCTGAATAAAAACGAGATAACACACTTGACAAACACCAACATTTGTACACTTCCATTGGGGTTTTTCTATAGACCACAACTAAGGTATCCAAATGTTAGACAGTACCCTATGTCATTGACAAAGAGATACCAGGCGCTGTCAAACTTAGATGCCCAAGACAGACAATTATTTACATCTCAAGCACTGGGACCATTGGCAGCTGAGCTAGCACCTCAAGAGGAAGGGCTCGCCATGGCTATTGTTATTAATTTAAACACTGATCCAGTAGACCCAGCTAATAATAATAAAAGGGACACTAGATTGAACCGCACTAAATGTATCTCTGGTATAAAAAATGGGCGAATGAAAAAAAATTAGGTGGGCTGTGCAGGAGAGATAACATTGATCTCTTGGAATGTTACAGGTCTTAGAAGGAATTTAGAAGACGTTGTATGGCAGGAATATATTGGGCAGAAGGATATAATCATGCTTCAAGAAACCTGGGCTGTAGAACCCCTTCATAAAGTAGGCTATACAACTTTTAGCAAAGATGCTATTGCCTCTGTCAGAGGGATGCCCTCAGGAGGCCTCTGTATCTGGGTAAAGGTGACTCTAGGTATTGATGTCAAATTAGTTGAAACATGCTCCCAGGATATCATGGGAGTAAAATTTTATACACCGGACAAAAAGGAAGTTTATATATTAAATATATACTCCAGACCATATCCAACAAGCAAGCAATCGAAGGTTATTGAGCAGTTAGACAATCTTTTAAGCTCAATTGAATCAAGGGCACTGAAAATTGTGGGAGGTGATTTTAACCGTAAATACGAACCTACGGTTGGACTAGAAAACATCTTTGAGGAAGAAGATTTGGCTAATAACATCCCGCTCCTAGATAGTAATCTAGTAATGCCATGCACAATAGCAGTTGCACAGTTACTAAGATTTGTTTTGGGGCACTGCTTAGGAGCCTGTAATGGCCGCTTGCCCTCTGATAGTCCAAAAGCCCCCACATTTACTAGAAATAATCTAAAGAGTCATATAGATTATATATTAATTTCGATCGAGCTCTGGTCGATGGCGCTTGATCTAGTAGTTGACGACAGAACAGAGAGTGACCACTACCCATTACGTCTGACATTGGCAGCCCACCTTTTTCATCTTGTTACTCCAAGCCCAAGAGAACTTGATAGTGATAATATAGATCCACTATTAAGTAATAATCGGAGAGCTTTAAAATGGCCCTCGATAGGGGAAACGTAGCAGCAATTAAACAGATCTATGAAACTTTTGCAGACGGGGTTTCTTCGTATATAGATTTACCTGCCTCAGACATTTCGATTATGGATATTCATTGCAAATTAGTCAAAGATTTATTACCCATGCGGAGTTGAAAAGCCTGTGGTATAATAAAACATGCCGCACTGCAAAAAATGAGCTCATTTGGGCCTTAAAAAACAAAAATGTAGTTGTCTTAAGGGAAAAAAGGGCACAATATAAGCAATTATTAGCCTCTACAAGAAGCGAATGGTAGGAGAACATTTGGAAAGAATTACTTATAGCAGCAAAAGCAAAAGATCAAATTGGTTTCTGGCGGCTGATATCAAAGGGCAATAAAAAAGGAAGATGTAGTAAGGACCTCTTCCTAGATGCAAATACCTGGGTAAAACACTTTTCTAGTCTCTACTCCTCTTCCCCTAATGATATTGAGTTTTGCCCGTTAGAATATGGCACTACATTAAATGCAGTACCATTATCGTTTAGTTTGAAGGAAACACTGACAGCCATAGATACCGTAAAAACAGGAAAGGCTCCCGGTCCCGACAAAATACCTGGAGATTTATGGAAGCACGATAAAGGTGTTTAGGGCGCTTATATCAATTTGTTGTGTAACTCTATTGACTCAGGCGCATCGCTACCCGAAACTTGGAAACGAGCAGCGATTATGACTATTTTTAAGAAGGGTGATTGCCACAATCCCTCACACTATCGACCAATTAGTCCTATTGATGTTCTACAAAAGATATATTCTAGGCAAATTTTAAATAGACTGATTGGATTGAGGAATATAACATTTTATCACAATATCAGGTAGGTTTTAGAGAAAAGACTGGCATGATTGACCAGGTTTTCAGATTTCTTTGTATAGCCTGGAAATATATAACATTTAGAAAGTGACACTTGTATATCGACTTTGTGGATCTAAAAGCAGCATTTGACCTTGTTCCCAGAAATCTCCTGTGGAAGTCCCTAAAAAACCAAGGGTCCCGGGGGAAATTATTCTACAGATAATAAGACTACATGAAGATAACTGAGCAAGGGTCAGATGGGGCCCACAAGGTGAATTAACTGAACCAATTAGGGTTAATAGGGGTGTAAGACAGGAGTGCGTTTTAGCCCCAATGTTATTCTTGTTGTATGTCAATGACATCCCTGATTACCTTTCCGGTTGTGATCATGACTCCCCTAGGCTGGGGTGGTGCCATTACTGGCACTCCTCTTTGCTGATGATACGATTTTAATTTCCCAAACACCGAAAGGTTTGCAAAACTTAATAAATTCTTTTGGGATAGACAGCAAAGTTAAGGGGCTACAAATAAACCCCAGTAAAACCAAATATATGGCAGTTAACCCACACAAAACCTTTAGGAAAAACCTAACTGTGGATAACCAGAAGATCCAGTATGTGCATGATTTTAATTACTTAGGTATCACTTTGGATTCAAAAATGACTTGGAGACCTCAGCTAGAAAAAAGTAAAACCATACTACTCCAGAACACTTTCCCATTAATAAGGAAAATTGAAAGTAGCTTATCCAAAGCAGTTTCACCGGCTCTTGAATTATTCAAATATAAGGCGCAATCGGCTTCATTGTACGGGGCAGAGCTGTGGGGCCCCGTGACAAATGACACATTCAAGGTGGGTGAAAATATGTTTCTTAGGAAAGTACTAAGTCTCCCCACACGAACACCATTGACTCCTGTATTGATGGATTTAAATTTTTATCGTGTGGATGATCAGGCTAACTTACGACCATTGTTGTTTTGGGTTCGCCTGTGGTGCACAGATGAGCTCATCCATTATCGAGAGGGCCTTGAGGAAATCCTAGGATTTAACAAAGATGTAGGTTTGATCTAGTTAAAGCACATTCACGGTTGTTTTTTTACATTGGGACTTAGGCATTTTTGGGATGAGCCGTCTGGCTTGACAACGACCTCAAAAAGGCTTTTAAAGTAAACCTATTGGTCGTTTATACATGATTCTATGTCCCATTCTTCAACTGTGGGATCATTGACATCAAGGTTACTTCAAATAAAAACAGTTTGGAACTTTGAGCCCTTTTTAGATGAAATACAGCCGCAGCTAGCTAAATCTCTATACCTTAAATATCGCTATGGTATCTTACTAATAAAGTCAAATACCATGAAATGGGCGCAAGGCGAAGTGGAGGAGGGCAGATGTGTTTTGTGTGATTTAGGTGCAATAGAGAATGAAACACATCTGCCGTTCTTCTGTTCAGCCTATGTGCGATGTAGGAAGAAATGGATAAAACCCATTTGTCGCTTACTTGGTACTAGATCCTGCCTTGAAGCAGAAAGATTATTACGATCTGATACCATGCAAACAGTGGTTTTTAGCATTAGTAGGTATTTGTTTGGCATAAGCTTAATAAGGAAAAGGGAAGGTTTGAAACTTTAGGCTGCGAAGTGAATGGAAAATTATAATAAGCCTGGCACGTGCACTTTATGATTATAATATGAAATATAGATTGATTTATACATCATGAGTAAAATTCTTTCTCTAAATAAGATTTTTAAATACTATTTTAGAGGTATTTTTTGAATGTATTGTTTTATTATTAAATGACTTGACATGTTTATTCCTCAAACCTGTGCTTTTAGAAAAGGAAGAAGGGAAAAAGAAGACAAAAAAAAATATTTTTTTTTAAATATTAATATGTAAAACTGTACAAATCTGAAATATCTCCAGAGCATCACAAAACTGGTCGGTCAAATCCATGTAGAATCCAGTGGAATTAGCAGTATTGTATTTTATGTTCAAAATTATGTACTGTGGAAATTTTTGTATTGTTTTATTTTTCTGAAAACCTTTTATGGTTTTATTAACCGAAATAAAGATTAAATGAAATTAAATGAATGCCAAATCGAAATGATAGTAAACTGTGCACACAGACCTTGCAGTGGCAGGCCAGTTCAGTTTTGAAAGTTTACTTGTGTGGGTGGCACAATCAGTCCTGCAGGTCCACTAGTAGCATTTAGGTTACAGGCCCTGGGTGTATGGTATACCACTTTATAAGGCACTTATATAAAAACTAAGGGTCAGATTTACAAGCCCCTTGCGCGACTTTTGCATCACTTTTCCCATGTTAAAAGTGACGTAAACCAGCCCCTAAATTTGTCAATTCTGCATGCACCAATGTTACCATGTTTAGAGGAGAAGCACATACACTTTAGCACTATTCAGCACTGGTAAAGTGCTCAGAGTCCTTAGGCCAACACAACGAATCAGTAAACTGAAGACTTAAGCAGGCATACAATTTGGAGGAAGGCCATCCTAAATATCATAGGTTTAACAATCATGGTCAAAACTGGGTGCACACAGCACTAAGCACATGATTCCATACTAACTAGCTCTATTTTATGAACCAATTTGTGCAGTAAACAGTTGAATTCCAATATCCAATCTATCTCTGCAATATGTAAAAGCGATTCTATGTTAATACTTAGAATGTTTAAAATGGCATAGAACGCAGGTTTCTGAGCTTTCTCTCTCCTTCAATGATTTTGAAATGTGGGTGACAAGCAGCAGAGAATCTGTTTCCTTTTTGGTACCTGCATGCCTATTGTAAGTCTTCTTAAAGTAAGGCCATATGATCTAGAAGGTAAGATGCTAGACTTTGATCCTTGATACCTGAGTTTTAAATCTGGCTTTGGCCAAACATGTGTTATCATGAATGTGTCTTTGGGGGTGGGGGGGAAGGGGCGTGTCACATCCACTAAAAATGCATTTGTAGGTTGCTAGTTGGGGTGTCCCAGTCAGGTGTGTAATCTCTATTTCAGGTATTGTGTTGGAGAATGTCGATGGCTGAATATCACAGGGTAACAATATTGTGACCAGAATAGTGACACAAATTATCAAAGAGGTAGAAGCACAGAAGGAGGCATGGATTTACTATTCTTAACGCCACATCTATGTACATTGAAGATATACACTTCACCAAAGTATGCATTTGTGAAATTAGGGAGAAAAAAATCTATACAAATGTACCTTTCAGTATTTTATCCCTTGACATTGTGGTTAAGATATTTTGACCCTTCGATATTCTGTCCTTGATAGTCTCCTCTGTCAGGTTTTAACTACCATCCACAACACACAATTAACAAGTGTCCCTCTGAATCGTTTGCTAGTCTTGTAAAGCATCCTTCCTCCCCCTCCCCACCAACCAGGTGATTTCACTTTATTAAATTGTGGCAGGACGTGAAGCAGATAGCAAAATATAGAAAATTATGGGTCATAAAAATTGCTGCTGCACAGTTGGTGAAAATCTAAACATTCCAGCTCATGTGTAGTATTCAGATTATTCTGTTTTGCTCCGCCTGCCAATCCAGAAACTCCCTTGGTGTGACATTGTGGAGTGGGAAATGGAAGTGAAAAAGGCTGCAGCCCCCATGGAGCACTGGTCTTGTGCATTCCATTTTTGTGTTGAGCATTTGAGAGCTCTTGTATATACTTTGGTATATACTTATATATTAGTATATACTTATATGTGTATGTACTTTGTGGGGTCTGGAAATCAGCCCTAGGACTTGCCTGCTTCCGCATAGGGACTTTCTTTATGTTCAACTGACTCTATTTAAATGTCTTAATAGAAAAGGACCAGTAGAGGTCAGTAAAATACCAGAATTGCTTTCTGCTGAGGGACTTTAAAAAAAAATGTATGGCAACTGCCTCTATTTAACCTTCTTGATAGAAAATGACCAGCAGAGGTCAGTAAAATACCAGAATCACTTTAGCATTCTCTAGATTCCAGTCCATAGAAATTGTCTTCCTCGAGCACCCGTAGACAATAATATTTTTTGCAAATCTTGTATTTTCAGTGATATGACCACCAAAGGCCCTGATTTTACATTGAAAACAGAGCTTTTGGACTATACCATTTCCAGTTGAAAGACAATATTTCTCTCCATGTGTTCCCATACCTGGCGTGTCACACAGTTTGGTGCTTACTTTCCCTCCAAGTTAAAGAACAGTAGATGTTTCAGCACCCTGGCTAATGTGCTGCATAGCTAAATACATATAAGGTCCCAAAGGTGAGACCGATTGCATTGCAAATGCTTGTTTCTCATTGATGTAGAAGGGCTCTGTTTAGATAGCAGCCTCCGTTACACCAAAAATAAGTTTGTTTATGTATATATGTATGTATATAATCTGTCTGTTCAACGCGTAGAATTCGACCTTTGTGATCTATTGGTCTATATGTTAAACCTACTTTTGTTTAACTAAAAAAAACTGTATACATGTTAAAAATTCACTTCCATGCTCCCTGGACCTTTTTCCTTTGTCTAGCTATGTGTACAAAAGTGATGTTCTATGTATAGGCTTTCCTTGGAAGCATTTTACATATACACCTTTTCCTTGGCATGAAATCACATCACTGATCTGTTTGTTAGCAAATTTTCAGAAGCTCTTTCATACTATTATTTTGAAAGAAAATGTGTATTGTTTATCTGTCAGTGTACATCTTCCTACACTCATTTATCCATGGTCATCAAAGTAGTTTAAATGAAGTGTTAGCAGGAAGTACTTCCCTATGGCATACTTATCACTATGTAGTTTATCGCACTCCCCCCAAAATGGCTACACTACTGCATACCTATCTTTGATCCTTTTTCCAACACTCACTCAGAAGTTAGCTGCTCATTTAAAAAAAAGAAGGGCATAGCTGATATTTCTTACTTGTAGAGAACATTCGAAAAGTCACTTTTTTGCTGACCCAACTAACACCAGACTTAATCAAAAATAAAAACATTGCTCCTCATGAGCAGGTTTTTGCCTTTGAACACGTGGAAGTACAACTTGGCTATCGAGCAGCGCATATTATTGCCCGGCAAGTCAATTGATCACGGAACGAACACGAATGACCAGTACACAAGAAGCCCTTTAGATTTTTTTTTATGCAATTGCTGCATTTCCATTTCGAGTAATTTCCAACAAGCGCGCAGAATCTGTGTAGTTACCCAAATGGAAATTACGGGAATTTCACACCCTTGTTTGTGATTTGCAGATGATCGCAAAAAACAGTTAACTCATTGAACAATATGGGCCGGCACACAAATGCTGTACGTGCTTCATCCAATTTTTATCTTTACTTTATTTAATTCATTTTTAATGGGCTCTCCTCTGCCAAGAGGGTGTCAGTGTGTAGAGCATACAAAAGTGGATACAATGCCAGGCACTCCTTACAAGGAACAGAGATACAAATCATTAGCAATGTATACATATGGAAATAAATGTTTGCAGCATCAGGTTCCAGATTGGTTTTACCATTCTGTTAGGAAGAGATTGAATAACAGAGAAAAGAGGAAAACAGTTGAGAGAGGCAGTAGTGATTGGGAGTATACCACATGTTGGGGTGGGGGGTTGGGAGGGTGTCAGGAGGGAGGAACTAGGGAGATGATGAGATCACAAAAGGGAAAGGTCAAAGAAAGTGGGGTGGTGAGGAAGGAGGCGAAAGGGTATCATTAGAGAGATGAAAAAACAGAGAGTCAGAAAAAGGAAGGGGGAGTCTAAGGAGGGAGCAAGATGCCATTGAAGTAAAGGTTAAACAAATAATGTTTCAGCTTTATTTTGAAGTGTGGTGCCCAATCCTTTGACGTCATTTTATGATTATAATGTGACCGACATCCCTGTGGTCCACAGACGTACTGTCCAGTTTTCATTGCTTGTTCTTGTCCACCGACAAAGCTGTGTGTTTTATTTTTAGCCAGAATAATAACAAGACATTTATATTGTTATGATTTGTATTGTATTGTAATTGTATTTATATAGCGCTTACTACCCCTAACGAGGCGTGGAAGCGCTTTTTCGGCATAGCATGCTACTCCGGAACCCATAAAGGATTAGTGTTGAATTAGTATAGTGAAAAATGAAAGCAATTTGAGTGGTGGATAGGTTAGTCAGTTATTTGGATTGAGAAGGATAGCGGAGGGGTAGAAGAGGGGAAAAGGTTTGCATTTATATAGCGCTTGTTACCCCTGATGGGGTGTTGAGGCGATTTTTTTGCGAGTAGCACGCTACTTCAGAACCCATAAAGGATTAGTGGTGAATTAGTATAGTGAAATATGAAATTTGAGGAGTGGACATGTTAGTCTGTTATTTTGATTGAAAGGATAGTAGAGGGATAGGAGAGGGAAGGACTTTTGTTGTTGTTGTTTTTATGGGTAACAATTGCAATGGTTTGCACTGCCATCTTATCTGGGTCCTCTTAGAGCTATTGTTTTGGGGAAAAGCTATGCTCTCATGTGCAGTCATAGTAGCTCATTGGCTGTAAAGTTCAGTCCTATGGATATTCTGAATTTTTTGAAAAAGCACATAATTTCCCATAAAAAACTGCATAATAGAAATGACAGATCAGGCTATTGAGTATTTATGCAAATTAAAATAAAATTAATTTTCACAAAGCTGTTGCTTGCAGCCCATCTTTAGCGCTTTGTGTGGGTGGGTGTGGAAAGCTCGTTTGGAAACTTTGTAATGTCTGGCAGCGCTGGCAGCTTGCTTAGTGATATGTACCTTTTTTAGGTCGAGCCTGGGCAGTGCAAGCGCTGCTCTGCGAGGCATGCTGTTTATTGAACAGCCAGCGACTTCAGAACTGCAACGTGGGACAGACTGGCGTTCCAATTAGGGAGAAAATCAGCCATTCACAGCCTGGAAAATAGCTTATAGGTTTATATATTAGCAATAGCAAAGTCTATTCTTAATCACCTAATGTAAATTATTGTTCATGTTTCTGCTGTATTAATGGCAAAACCAACACAGCATATATTATTATTTGATGTGTCACCTGTACCTAATGCCCAACGTATACGCTTTTGCTATTTCTGAATGCGGCTGGGAACACAGACTAGAACCCGAGCATTCTGGAATATACCAGCACGGCACCTTACACTGTTACCTAGATGTGCTGTTAACCACAGAATTTGTTAAACATGACTAACAGTACTAGACAGGTACAGTGTCTGTAGCTCGAACTGGAATTTGACGATGACTTCCTAAAGGTCTGCATCCTGTATGTATGTATGTATGTATGTATATATATATATATATTCACTGAAAAAACCATAGGTTTCACACATGCTATAGTTAGCTGGACAATTCACTCGTAAAAAAACAATGAAATTCCCCCGTTATAGTTAGTTCAGCTAACTATAACTCGCGCGCCCGCAATCCACTGCTGATGACGTCACATATTACATCACTCATGACATGGTCAGTGACATCACTCATGACATCACTGATGACATCTCAAATGACATCACTGATGACATCACTGATGACATCATCCATTGAGTATGTGTTTCTTAACAATTTTAATATGTTTAATATATATAGGGAAGGGCCTGTTGAAGAATGAGTAGGTGTACAAGTGTGTAAATGGATGATTTTCTGTGGTGCGTAACTAACTCTATAAGTGAGTCATTAAATGTATCTTACTGCAGACTAGTGACTAAACTGTGTAAATGTCTGTATGTTTCTGTATGTTGGTGTATAAGTGGCTGCATGGTTTCGTGAATACCTATATGAGTGTCTATATGAGTTATTGATTGCTTGTCTCAGTATCTGTATGGGTTCCTGAGTGTTTGTGTGGGTAGGGTGTGTGTGACTCTATGCATAGATGTGTGAGTGGGTGATTCTATGGGTGCATGGTTTTAAGAGTGCATCTTTGATGGACTGTATGGTTGAGTGAGTGTATGTATGGGTGTGTTAGGGATTCAATGTATATCTCAGTGGTACATTTGTGACTAACTACATATGTGAAAGGCAGTATATATGCGTGTAAGAGTATATAAGTGGGTAGATGTGATAGTGTGTGATTGTGAGAGTGACTGTATGGATGAGTGTGTGCTTGTATCAATGATTCTATAAGAGCGTAAGAATGTGGTACTATTTTTATGATTAAGTGAACTTGAGTGTGTATAACCGCATAGGTGAGTAAATGGGAGTGTAATTATTTGCATGACTGACTAGGTGTGAGAGTACCTCTATGGATGATTGATGGTGTGTGAGTGTCTATATAGGTGTATAAATGCATATGATAGTCTTGTATGGAGTGACTGTAAGTATGAGTGACTGTAATGAGTGGAGGTGTATGTAGACCTAACAGTTAATAAGTGGGTATGTAGTTATTGGTATTGGAGTATGTATGGTTTTGAGAATGGAACTCTGAAATTTTGAGTCGGTGTATCAAAGGTTATATTAGGGTGTGAGAAGATGTGGTAATTTATCACATGGATGACGTCATCAGTGATGTCATTTGAGATGTCATCAGTGATGTCATGAGTGATGTCACTGACCATGTCATGAGTGATGTAATATGTGACGTCATCAGCAGTGGATTGCCGGCGCGCGAGTTATAGTTAGCTGAACTAACTATAACGGGGGAATTTCATTGGTTTTTTACGAGTGAAGTGTCCAGCTAACTATAACATGTGTGAAACCTATGGTTTTTTCAGTGAATTTGCAAGGTTTTTTAAATGCTAATTCCTAACTATAACGTGTGTGAAACCTATGGTTTTTTCAGTGAATTTCAAAGGTTTTTTAAATGCTAATTCCTAACTATATCGTGTGTGAAACCTATGTTTTTTTTAGTGAATTTGTAAGGTTTTTTAAATGCTAATTTATGTATGTATTATTATATTTTTTTATATATTTATTTTACATTAAACTACCTATGTATATAGTTATAGATTGACTGTATCCTGTAATATTGAATGGCTCAGCTCTTTTTTTTTTATTTGGAACACCATAGTTAATATTATCTTCTATAAACTTATAAACACTTTAATTTTTTTTAAGGGTTTTTGACCGTGCGCGCACCGTGCGCGCACGGTGTGCGCTCCACGTGCGCATGCGTATGTCGTGCGTGCTCCGTGCACGCGTGCTCTGTACGCGCATGCGCGCATGCTCCCTACGTGCGTGCTTCGTATGCGCATGCGTGTGTGCAACGTGCATGCACGGTGCGCGCACCTGCGTGCTCCGAGTGCGCATGTGTACGTTGTGCGTGCTCCGTGCGCGCGTGCTCCGTACGCGCATGCACGCGTAGTCCCTACGCGCGTGCTCCGTATGCGTATGCGTGCATGCACCGTGCGCGTACGGTGCGCGTACCGGCGTGCTCTGAGTGCGCATGCGTGCATGCTCCGTGCACGCTCCGAGTGCGCATGCGTGCGTGCTCCGTGCATGCTCCGTGCGCGCACGGTACACGTACGGTGCGCGCTCCGTGCGCGCATGGCAAGTCATGTGATCACCAAACAACACTTTTCATTGGTTCATATTAGTTTCAGTTTCAGAATCTTCAAACACCACACCCACTCCCCTCACTTTTTCTACTAATTTCCTGGGAGAAGGAGCAAAACAACCTTTTGAAGCAAAAACTTCAATTGAAAATGGCAGAGCACCACTCCACTTCAGAAAGTGAGGAAGAGACCTTTTTTGAACCAGCAACAAAAAAGAAACAGAAACACTCCTTCATTTGGAAATTTTTTACATTTCCTGATGGACAAAAAAAGGTAAACGCACCAAAAGTTACTTGCACTGTATGTGGGACAGTCTTATGACGTGGAGACCCAACCAAAAAATACTCTTTCAATGATTCAATACTTTAAAAAAATGCACCCTATAGCATATGCTAAGGAGTCAACACGGGCCATGAGGGAGAATCCTGAATCTGCTCAGCCGAGCACTTCATCTGCGGCTGCAGAATCACCATGCTCCAGATCTCTGGACATCCGTACTCTCTTCAAAAACGTCCACAATCATGGCAACATGTGCAATGTCACACTCTGTTACGGAGAGACCAGCATCAATCTCATTGAACAGAAGATCCAGCAGCACACTTGCTCCCCACGTTAATTTTTTTTTTTTTATAATTTTTGTTCCTGTTGAACAGATTTTTTTGTTGCTCTAAACAAATCCACAAAAAAATACAAAATTGTTTAAAATTAAAAAAAAAAGTTCTTTTCAGAACTCACTTCACTTCTCCAAGAAGAGCTATATTCTTAATATATATAGTGTGTTGTAAATTAATTGAATGAATGTGTAGTGTATACATGAATGATTGAATGAATGAAATGACTGAGTGAAGAGGAGGAAAGGACTGACAGAATGAGAGTGACAAGGAAAGTATGATCAGTCATGAAAGGGAAGTGAGAGACTGACTGTAACAAAAGGACAAAGGGTAGAGGATACAGGTAAGAAGAGTGAATGAGTAAGGGAATGGCAGTGAGTAATGGAGAGTGAGGGAGGGGGAGTGAGAAAAGGGGAGTAAGGGACGGAGATAGGAAAAGGGAGTAACAGACGAAGCGGATGAAGTACAGCAGGGTAAAAGGATTGAAAGTAAGAGAAGTGGAGTGATGGTGAGATAAGGGGTATGAGGATTAGAAAAGGTGGTAAGGGAAAGTAAGAGATGGGGAGTGAGGGGATGGAGAGATTTAGGAAACTGGAGTGAGAGAAAGGGAGTCAGGATTTCAATGAGCAAAGCAGAGTGAGGGAGAGTGAAGGAAAGAATGCAAAAAGGTGAAGAGGTGTGAGATACAAACAGGAGGAAATGAAGTAGGAGAATAGGAGTGACTATGAGTAAAGGATAGTGACAGTTAGGGAAGGTGAGGGAAGGAGAATGATGGAGAAGGTTAAAACATTAACATAGATGGAAAATGAGTGATGGAGAGAGGAGGAGTGGTAGAAACAGAGGGGCAGATTTATAACAAACTAATGCAGCACGGTGCAGCAAGTAATTTTGCTGCGCCGTGCTGCGTTAGTTTCGAAGCATGAAAATTGACGTAGTGGTGGCGCAGGGGGCTTCTAAATCTGCCCCAGAGATGTTATGGAAATTAAGGGTAAGACAGACAAAGGGAGAGAGACAGAAACAGAGACAGAGAGCAAGGAACAGAGAAGGAGTAAAGCAGTTAGAATGACTAAGACATATGGAAACAGGGAGAGTAACATGGTTGAAAAAATAGTGATGGAGGCAGTAAACCTAGGGGAGTAGTAGAGAAGGAGTGAGGGAGTTACGAAAGAGCAGTAGAGGAAGAAGAGAGAGGGAAGAGGAATGAGAAAAGCAGAGTGAGGAGAAGTGATGAAAAGGGAGAATAAAAGTGAAGAGGTGAGAAATACAGATATTTTAAACTTACCTGACCAACAAAATAACTTAATTAGAAATAAATGTTTTTTTTTAATTGCTAGAAAAAAGGATTACATTTCCTAAATTTTCTTTCTCGATCTGAAAAAAAAGAAAAAAGAATCAATATTTAACAATACATTTTAGAATACAGTACACATATTTTCATATTTAACAAAGCAATTTTTTGCCCTTTTTTTGCTGTTTTCAGAATATATTGAATTTCACTGAAAATAGTGATATCAATTGCATTCATCACTTAACAGCGGGCAAAAAAATTAACAATCTGAAAGATTGTTTAAAAAAAGCCCTGAATCTATTCCAGTAAAACATACCTTGATAGAAATGTAACATATATATTCAAAATATCTTCTAAGAACAGTAACTATTTGCAATAAATATCGTCTGTAAATCTTGTTGCTTAAGCACATGCACCAAAATATTATCTGTCAAAGAAGTCCACAATAGAAACAGTTACCTTTCCATGAGGCCAAATGGTAATTTTTAAATTCTTTTTTGGTGAAATATCCAATGGTAATCCAATAAAATCGAAATAATGGTTTCTTCAGATGCTGCAATTTGTATCTAAAATTTTGGTTTTAGAAAAATTAAGTAGGAATTTGGTACTTCTGCAGGCAAACGTTGCTTGAAAATCAATTGCGAATCCTTACACAGTGTCCAGCCTTTTTCACATTTTAGATAAACTGTGTAATGACCAGAAGTTATACAAGGTCCATCATGGAAAATTATTGCAACTGCAACAAAAGTCTTTCCTGATATTGATAATTGATTTCCTGTAAACTTCTTTATTAAAGTTTCCAATTTTGTTCCATCAGCTCTACAACGTTGCATCATTAAAATTACATACTGACCATATTTCTTTAAAAATAACGTTGATAACATTTCTGATTTACATTGAGAACATTCCATGTTGTGATTTGCATCTTTAACTAATGTACTAAAAGTCACTGATTTACTCTCTGGCAATGTTAAATATTTGAACCTTTCAGAATCAACATTAGAGCTGCATGTGTTCAAACAGTTTTCACAACAATGTTCCATTTATAAGAGAGACCAAACATATTTTCTATTTCTACCCCTTCATCTTCCAGTACCATAAGCATATACATTAAGAATTCCTGTGCATCTTGCTGGACATTTTGAGTAAACTGTGTACATCCAGAACATACATCTAAAAGATTTCTAACATCAGAAGCACTTTCTATTTTAGTTTTATCATTACTCAGCTTCTCATAAAGGAAACTCAGCAGAGAACAGAATCTTTTTTCATGATTTAGTATTAACTGCTCTTTCAAACTTTCAAGATAAAATACAACATTCAGCACTACATTAGCGTAGCAGTTGACACCAGAGCTATTTTCAAAATGACAACCAACAACCTCTTCAGCATTGTCCTTTTTCTTTTTGCTTACAATCACATCAGTCTCTATTTGTTTACTCTTCTGTACATCCTCATTACAGATATTCTCAATTCTCCTTTTCCGACAAACGACACGTTTTTCAAACACAGGATACTGACCTAAATGAGGAGCATAGCTTCTTCTTAATCTATTATACTCCTTTACACAGTTTGCATCAGCACTAACTTTTGACTCATCAAAGTCTATCATGAATAAACCAGATATTTTTTTCACGCGTGACAAAGCAACATATGCCATACCTTCTTTAAACACACTAGATCCAATGTTTTCAAAAGCACTATCTACAGTTAATCCTTGAGATTTGTGAATAGTTACAGCATATGCTAGAGAAAACGGAAACTGCTTCCTACGTACATATAAGTCTTTCACAAGCAAGAAACAAAATGAACAACGACTAATGTCTTTAACCTCTTCAATCTGATCAAATTTTTTTTTTTTTAAATTCAATTCCATCTTTTTTCTGGTAATTAACACAACCCACAACTTTACCCAGAGCTCCATTCACTAAACCTTTTTCTACATCCAAAATATGTCTTATAATTACTCGACAGTTCATACATACATAAAGATTCTTTTCTAAACCAGCTGTTTTCGATACGTTTTTCTCTATTATTATGTACAGCTCTAGCTGGCATTTTATTTTCTTCTAACTTGTTATAACAGTATTTACAAATACGCTGATCTTCACCCAAATCAAAACAATTTTCCAGAAATAAATATGTAGCAAAATCCTTCCACTTAGAATTATTTTCTTTTTCACTTATTTTATAGAGATCAACATTCCTTGTTTGAGTTTTATAATGGCTTCTCCGGCAACAAATACAAGTAATATTTGGTCTTTCATTAGAGATGATAGTAAATTTTGTCATTTGATCTTCAAAATTTTTACTGACAGTGAGTTCTACATTCTCTTCCACATTTTCTTCAATAACTGTGTCATTTCCTGTACTTTCTTGCTCTGGACCAAAGTAACAAAACTCAATATCCTCACAAACCTTCTTCACATCTGATACAGATCCACGGAACAGAGCACTATTCAACTCATTTAACTTTAATGCTGGACTTTTAGCAAAATACAATCTTCTCACAAATTTTCTCATTTCAGTATGATGAACTGCCAGCATCCTAAAATGATGAAAAACACTTTGACAAACTTTCCTAGAAAGACAAGCCAAAGTATGTCCTTGCAAACCAGTATTCTCTCTCACTCTGCATGGATCTAGTTTTGAAGCACCTTATTCTTCTGTTTAACACTTTTTTTTACTATATTCTCTTAGAAAGTCACGTAATTTATCAATAGATTCCTGTCGTACAGTACAAATACTACTACAATTCCAAGTGTACACTGGGGCTTTAGGACGTCTCCCCATAACCTCATCAGCTAACACTTCTTCCTCATTTCTTGGAACAATTTTCTCCTTTTCCATTACACAACTATCTTTAACTTCATATGCTCGACCACTGGTGTCAACTGCATGCAGCAAACTATTACTTTGAAGATAACTCTCTTCATTAAAAAATGGTTCAGTACTTGAACTATGCTTCCATTCTCCTAAGAACACTTTACAAAAGTTTTTTTTTTTCACTTCTCTTTTTCTTTTGCTTTTTGACTTCATTACATTCACTAATTTATCTAACGTACGGATCCTGTTCAAAATTAAAATGAATAGTTTTCTTTTTAATTCCAAAGCCTTTGCAACAATTGATTCAATATGTTTCTTTTTCTTATAAAATTTGGCTTTCTTCCTCTATTTTTTCACATCCTTTAGCAAATTGAACATCCCTCTTCTCTGAAACATTTTTCTACGAATGTTTTTAAAATCAATTTTTCTTTTTAAGTCATTCTTTCTTACTTCTGATTGTACATTAGCATTTAGTATATTTTGTCGTTTGTCTTGTTGTTTTCTACTGGAAACACTATTTGCATTGGATATATTTTTTAAATTTTTTCTTTGCTTGAGGATATTTTTTATAAAATCCTTAGTCTGCTTACCAGAAGACTTTTTCTTTTTTCCAACATGAGGTTCTTCAACTAATTTTTGTTGTCCAGTTGTCTTCAAATATAAATGTTGTTGCTGTTCTTTTCTCTTTCTTGATTTGATAGGCATCTTTAATTTATTTCAGTGTTGTTCAGCAATACCTGAAAGAAACTAAATAAAAACATACCTTTATGTAATTTAAATATATTACTATATTTTTTATGAGCTGTTCAAATCCTATCATATGAGCTGTCCCTTTCCTACGACTGCAAGTCTTACACAATAAAAGCTACACAAATGAAATCTCTGACAACAATTCCTGTGTGCACACAGACTCATGGTGTGATTCTAGGCAGAAAACGATATTTGATTGGCAATTTCAAAGCACATTTACTACAGTGGTAGAGCAAGTGATAATTACTGTAACAGCCTGACACATTTTCCTTATAGTTGAGAGAGGTAGAAAAGAGCACATGTCCTAACAGCTACTTGAGACCATGAGCATGTGGAACCTGGGTGAGTGATTAGACTAGAGCAAAGGAAAGGAGCCTTGGTGACATTGAATGTGTTAGCGTTACACACTGCTATCTGATATACCACACAGTGCTGAATACTTAGCATGGGACTGCAGGAGAAGCAACTGCCTGTGTGCTAAATGTGTGTTTCTGGAGACTGTGTATTGTCAAGTGCAAGAGAGATCTGCATGGATGCTTCCACAACTGCATGAAGACTGCAGAGATGTATATAAGAGTACATGTATGGTAAGGGTTAATTGGAGTTTTGAACATGTAGGAACTACCTCACCCATTGCAGGAGTGTAAGGAAAATCTACCATGTTGATTTCAAATGTGTTTGCATTTGCCTTTCATCTGTGAGATAGTGATGTGTGCTGTATGCTAACCATCACAGTTCAAGAAAACAAGCTGCCCCTTTCCTACGAGTGCAAGTCTTACAGAACAAGAGCAACACAAATTAAATCTCTGACAACAATTCCTGTGTGCACACAGACTCATGGTGTGATTCTAGGCAGAAAACGATATTTGATTGGCAATTTCAAAGCAGATGTACTACTGTGGTTTTGCAAGTGATAATTACTGTAACAGCCTGACACATTTTCCTTATAGTTTAGAGAGGCAGAAAAGAGCACATGTCCTAACAGCTACTTGAGACCATGAGCATGTGGAACCTGGGTGAGTGATTAGACTAGAGCAAAGGAAATGAGCCTTGGTGACGTTGAATGTGTTAGCATTACACACTGCTATCTGATATACCACACAGTGCTGAATACTTAGCATGGGACTGCAGGAGAAGCAACTGCCTGTGTGCTAAAAGTATGTTTCTGGAGACTGTGTATTGTCAGGTGCAAGAGAGATCTGCATGGACGCTTGCACAACTGCATGAAGACTGCAGAGATGTATGTAAGCGTACATGTGGGGTAAGGGTTAATTGGAGTTTTGCACATGTAGGATCTACCTCACCCATTGCAGCAGTGTAAGGAAAATCTACCCTGTTGTTTTCAAACGTGTTAGCATTTGCCTCTCATTTGTGAGATATTGATTTGTGCTGAATGCTAGCCATCACAGTTCGAGAAAACAAGCTGCCCCTTTCCTACGAATGCAAGTCTTACAGAACCAGACCAACACAAATTAAATCTCTGGCAACAATTCCTTTGTGCACACAGACTCATGGTGTGTTTCTAGGCAGAAAACGATATTTGATTGGCAATTTCAAAGCACATTTACTACTGTGGTTTTGCAAGTGATAATTACTGTAACAGCCTGACACATTTTCCTTATAGTTTAGAGAAGCAGAAAAGAGCACATGTCCTACCAGCTACTTGAGACCATGAGCATGTGGAACCTGGGTGAGTGATTAGACTAGAGCAAAGGAAATTAGCCTTGGTGATGTTGAATGTGTTAGCGTTACACACTGCTATCTGAAATACCACACAGTGCTGAATACTTAGCATGGGAATGCAGGAGAAGCAGCTGCCTGTGTGCTAAGAGCGTGCTTCTGGAGACTGTGTATTGTCAGGTGCAAGAGAGATCTGCATGGACACTTGCACAACTGCATGAAGACTGCAGAAATATATGTAAGAGTACATGTGTGGTAAGGGTTAATTGGAGTTTTGAACATGTAGGATCTACCTCACCTATTGCAGGAGTGTAAGGAAAATCTACCATGTTGATTTCAAATGTGTTAGCATTTGCCTCTCATTTGTGAGATATTGATTTGTGGTGAATGCTAGCCATCACACTTCAAGAAAACAAGCTGCCCCTTTCCTACGAATGCAAGTCTTACAGAACCAGACCAACACAAATTAAATCTCTGACAACAATTCCTTTGTGTACACAGACTCATGGTGTGATTCTAGTCAGAAAACGATATTTGATTGGCAATTTCAAAGCACATTTACTACTGTGGTTTTGCAAGTGATAATTACTGTAACAGCTTGACACATTTTCCTTATAGTTTAGAGAAGCAGAAAAGAGCACATGTCCTACCAGCTACTTGAGACTATGAGCTTGTGTAACCTGGGTGAGTGATTAGACTACAGCAAAGGAAATGAGCCTTGGTGATGTTGATTGTGTTAGCGTTACTCACTGCTATCTGAAATACCACACAGTGCTGAATAGTAAGCATGAGAGTGCAGGAGAAGCAGCTGGCTGTGTGCTAAGAGCGTACTTCTGGATACTGTGTATTGTCAGGTTCAAGAGAGATCTACATGGACACTTGCACAACTGCATGAAGACTGCACAGATGTATGTAAGAGTACATGTGTGGTAAGTTTTAATTGGAGTTTGTAACATGTAGGAACTACCTCACCCATTGCAGGAGTGGAAGGAAAATCTACCATGTTGATTTCAAATGTGTTAGCATTTGCCTCTCATTTGTGAGATATTGATTTGTGCTGAATGCTAGCCATCACACTTCAAGAAAACAAGCTGCCCCTTTCCTATGAATGCAAGTCTTACAGAACCAGACCAACACGAATTAAATCTCTGACAACAATTCCTTTGTGCACACAGACTCATGGTGTGATTCTAGGCAGAAAACAGTATTCCTGGGTGATACCAGTACACCTTAACTTATGGTGAAGACATACTCCATAATATCTTACAAGTTCAAGGCAGTTAAATATCTTCCAAAACATAAAATGTAAAACACAACTTTAAAACAAGAATCACATTTCTATTATTTATATCAAAATGCACCACATACATCCCCTCTCAAATTCATAACTCACCTTTAAAAGTAGTTAGTTGAGAAAGAAATGTGGCACTCACACAGCAGATTATCAGAGCCAGAATCTCTGAGCTGTACACCTCTCACCAGAACCAGTAAATGGCAATCTTTCCCTCTCTTTTTTCACACATATACATGTTAACTTCAAATCACAGTGCTTCCCACATTTTTTCAAATGGAAACACACATTTCTATTGTTTGCAAATGTCAACCCTTCCCAAATGATCCCTACCCCCAACATGACTTCTACCTGCTACCATAGCAACAGGTCATGGAACACTGCTGTGAGCAGAGAGGTCAGAAGTTCAGCACACAATGTTTCTAATCCAATGAGCAAGAGTGCATGACTTTGCAAACCTAACAGCAAATGCAAAGTATTGTTCTGTGGGAACACATTTTTCTGAACCAATACAAAACATGCTTTTAAAAATTTAAACATACAGCCTAGTTTTTAGTGTTGAATGGTCTGAAACAGCCAATGAGTTCTTTTTATTAAAACAAAGTATGTAAGCATCCATTTTGCAACTATCTTTCTTTTCATATTGCCATTCTACTGAAAGACACCTTCTGAGTGCATCCAGATCTCCTTGAAAGATGTTCAGAGTGTGGATTGTAGGTCATAGCTATGTCTTCTGGAGTGAAAAGTATGCAGAAAAAAGAGCTATTGTGAAAGACCTTGCTTTGCCAAATGTAGACATTAAATGGATTGGTCAGAGAGGGTTAAAGTGGCACCAATTAATGCTTTTGGCGAAATCCTTTCTACATCTCCCACAGCCTGACCTTATAATTGTGCACTGTGGTGGAAATGACCTAGGCACTTTAACTGGGGTAGGTTTGGAAATGCTTGTTAAGGACACCTTTGTGCAATTGATGTCACTTTTTCCACAAACTACCTTTGTATATTCTAATATATGCCAAAGGCAAAAGTGGAACTGGTCCAACCAATATTGTCCGCAGATTGACAAAGCAAGAAAGCACGTCAATAAGTCTGTTTCTGCTTTCCTCAGAGACTATGGTATGGGTTCTATGTACCACAACAACTTGCGTTACAACATGCAAGGCATTTATAGAGAAGACGGTGTACATTTCACAGATGAAGGCAACAGAGTCTTCCTCTTGAACTTTAGACTCTGCATCGGTACTTACTTGTAGGTACAAAAAAACACTCAATGAACACAACGGCTCTTTTTAGAGCCAACCAACATCTAAACACTTAAACTTGATTTTTAATTCTATTTTTTTATGTTTTTTTTGCCGCCGTGCGCGCACCGTGCACCCCGCGATGTTTTTTTTACTTTTTTTTTTTGGGACCTAAGGGGTCTTTCATGGTCCCCCTGAGAAGGCCTAGGGGGTCAGGAATTCTCTACTCTGCCCCCTTTTAACGTTATCCACTTGTGTTTTTAACTCTCTTCTGCCTCTAAAACTCAAAATGGCGGCTGGGGGGTGTGCGCACCGTGCGCGCACCCTGCGATTTTTTGAACAAAAATAAAATGTTTTTTTCACCCTTCGGGGTCCTTCAGAGACCCCCTGACAAAGGCTAGGGTGTCAGGAACTCTCTACCCTGCCCCCTTTTCACGTTCTCCACCTTTCTTTTTCCCTGTCACACACACAACACACAAAATGGCGGCCGACACTTCCTGATTTCGACCGATTCGAATGTTGACTGACATGTAACCACCAATCAGAATTACGCTCGCGCACTGCACCGTGCGCGTACGGTGCGCGCATATAGATATTTATATACTTTTAACTGTCATTTTCTCAGGAACTACTGAACAGATTGACACCATATATGCAAAAGGCACATGCCTGACCTGAGGACTACCTCTTTGCCAAATTTCAAGTAATTCTGTTCAGCCGTTCGGGCTGTACCTTCGACTAAAGGTCCTATGGGAAAATGCATGGGGAAAACGTGTTTTGGGACCCCCTTTTTTTCCGGCCCCCGCTTGACGAATCACTCCAAGACTTTCAGGGTAGGAGCTGAGCGGAGCGCCTCATTAGTTTTGAAAATTCGCGAGGATTCGTCAACCGGCGCCAAAGTTATTCAAAATAGAATTTTGAGATTTCATATGGAAACTCGGTACTAACTATAACTATCTACTGGCGACCGCCAGTAGATAATATGGTACAGGGCTCTAAGTCGTTACTTAGAAGTGGGACGTATACCGAGGGGGCTTCGTATTATGCTCGCCCCGAGTTATGAAAACCCTGACCCGAGGATGCTTTCAGAGTGGGCTGAATGTAATTTAGAGTTATCGCGCAGGTTGGTGGTACTCCTGGTCAAATATGCTGAAAGTGACCGGGAAGCGCTCCAAAAAGAAATTGACACTATAAATGTAGAAATCAATAAAGTGGAGGTTACGGATTTGACTACTAAGTATAGAGAGGAGATGATTGCACGCTTATCACGTGAAGAGGAGATAATAAAGAAAAGAAAGGCATTGAAGTTTCAGCGCGATAAACTTGATTATGAACACTGACAGATATTTACCTTCTCCAAAAAATACGAAAGTGTCAAAGCACATAAAAAGGTGGTTCCCTCCACATTATCTTTCAATACAGCATCTAAAGAACTACCTTCTGCAACGTCAGTGTCTGATCTTAGTTCCGCAATTGATAGTGGTTCTGACAATGAACTGACAAGAGCTCAAAGGTCGGGGTTTCACAAATTTTCCCTGGCGCAGGAAGTGGATTGTCTGCTCCGGGACAGACGTCAAACACTTCGCCCACGTGCACAGGGTGCAAAATGCAACTCAAATGCAATAGAAAAAGATGTGAAAGACGACAACATTGAAAACAACAGAGGCAAAAAGCAGAACAGAAAAACAAAGAAGCAATGGAATTGGAAATGAGTATTAATATGCAAAATTGTGATGCACAAACCGTCATTAACCTCACGGATATTGTTCTAACTGAAAGCGACACCTCCATTTTGTCCCTTGGTCTATCATTTAGCCCTAAGAGCGACTTCAACTATGCGCAAAGTCTCATAGATTTGTATACATTTGTGCGAAAGTTAAAATTACAAACATTTCACCTGAAATCCCATGAAAAGAAAACAAGCCATGGTGACAACTAATACAATCATGAGCCCTCCAATTTTAACAGTGGGTGACGCCGGGCTACTACATGATCTTCAAGAATTGCAAAGGGAGGACGATAACATTGTCGCTTCTTGCAATCAAATATTAAACAGACAAGACACTGGCGCTTTGACCCCATTCAAACCAAAGTCTACTTTCTGTCCGGTAATGTTGAGGGATAATATTGATGTATTCCATGACAAGGTGACACAGGAACTTAAAATCCTCTTCAAGAAACAAGGTGAAACTAAAAAACGTTACACTGCCCATGATGACTCCTATTTCAAATTAATGAAAAAATTGCGGCTCAATAATAACGTAATTGTCAGACAATCTGATAAGGACGGCAACGCTGTTCTTTGGCCCCGTAATATGTACATGGCTGAGGCCCTGAGCCAATTGAACGATAAAGACTGCTACAGACGGAGTGACATGGCATCTGTCAAAACGTCTTGAAATTGTTTTTATTCTAAGTTACTGGCATGGAAAAGCACAGGTCTTTTGTCATTGGATAAATTTCGCTTTCTTAAGAATGATCATATACCTAAAATACACAAGGATGTCCATACACCACCAGGCAGGCCTAGAATTTCGGCATGTAACAGTATTATGGAGAATGCCAGCAAATATGTTGATTTCTTTTTACATGAACATGTAAGGTCGTTACCATCCTTTGTACTTGATACAGGGGATTTGTTACGTAAATTGAATGACGTTGTTTGGAATTATGATTTTTGCTCATATCTTTGGATGTCTCGTCACTCTATACGAGCATCCATCATAGAGATGGACTCAAGGCAGTAGAACATTTTCTAAATTCACGACCTATTTGCTTCTATGAACACAACAAAATGTTATTGGCCATCATAACTATGTGTCTGGACCACAATTATTTTTTGCTCCAAAAACAAGTGTACCAGCAGATTAGGGGCGTGGCTATGGGGGCCTGTTTCTCCCCTAGCTATGCTTGTTTGCATATGGGGCTGTGGGAGGAACAGGTCCTCAGGCCAGCCTACGAGGAAATTATGAATAACCATATAATTCGATGGTACAGATACATAGACGACTTGCTCATTATTTGGAAGGGCTCGGAGTTTGGGGCCCAGCAATTTATTGAGCAAATCAATGAGAATAATCTAAATTTGAAATTTACAGGCCAGTTTAGCTGTGAGGCAATCTGCTTTTTGGATGTCGAAATCCTAATAAAAAATACACAGCTGCACCCCAGATTGTATAGGAAGGCGACGGCAAGTAACTCGGTGCTGCATGCATCGAGCCATCATCCAGCGCATTTGATCTGCAGCATCCCCTTCGGGGAAATGCTGCGTATTAGGAGAATTTGTAGTACAGAAGAAGACTGCATTAGAGCACAGACTGAATGCCGTACAAGATTTATTACACAAGGTTACATTCCTAGTGTAGTTGACAAAGCTATGGCCAAGGTAAATGAGCAGGGCAGATCTAAGGCACTGGCTAGTAAAACACCTAACGACAACTTACCAGAGATAGTACAGCCCACAAGACTCATTCTGACGTATAGTAATCAACATCAAACTATCAGAAAAATTGTCAATAAGAACTGGGAATTAGTAAAAAGTTATCCAGTGCTAGGGAACAGACTAACAAGGTCCCCTAATCTAACATTTAGAAGAGCCCGCTCAATGAGCGATACATTAGTCACCAGTGGTCCTGAAGTATTACAGAATACAAATTGGTTGACGTCTAGTCCAGGCTTTATTTAGTGTGCAGTCTGTAAAGCATGCAAACATGGAGTCAGCAAGACAGAGTACATTACACCGTTCAAGAACAGGCCAACCAAGATTGATAAAAAGCTTACCTGCAAAACTGAATTTGCGGTATATGTGCTGGATTGTCCCTGTGGCCTGAGCTATGTGAGCAGCATGACGCTGCAGGTCCACAAGAGGATACTCCAGCACATACGGGCAATCAACAATGGGGATACGTCGTATCCAGTCACCCGACACTTCAACGAATTGCATGCCAACAAATCAAGTGAGTTAAGTTACTTTGTGGTCGACTCGATACCACCATTAAGAAGAGGTGGGGATCATGACAATCTTTTGAGAAAACTGGAAACGAAATATATTTTAAATATGGATTCAAAAACACCGAATGGATTAAATTCCAGTGAGGATTTTTATGCGCATCTGTAAAATATAATTTCCTCAACTGTAAAACAGAAATGTACCTATATTCTCATGCTGCTGCTACCGTATAATATGTTTTTGGATTTATCTTTTTAATACGCTAGTATAATTTTTGCACATTAGGGTTTTTTAAGGGACTTCTAATGTGACACTCTTTATGCACCGGCACTTTAGTCTAAGACTTGATCTACAGGAATCATTGCCCGCTTGAGCTTTATATATTGTATGTGTGTTGTTTACTTATGGTACTGAAACATTGTTTAAAGTTCACCTTTGTGCAATTTGATATTTGATGCTGAGACTTTTATTGCTGCCACATCGAATAAGATGAAAAAGGTTAATATTTTTACTTTTTTAAGGCTTATGCATTTTATTAACAACTGTACATATATTTATAATTGGATATTTACATGTGTCATTTCAGTTGCAATATCTCTTTTTAAGCATCCCCCTTTTTTAAGGGTTGGTTTTATCTGGTATTATTTCCGAGTTTAACAGAGAACCTAAAGTGATATTTATATTTTTATTACTTTGCGTCACTTTGCACAAAAACTAGACTATAAGAACTGTTATGTCAAAAAAATGTTGCGACACTCTACAAAAATGTGTTTTTTCTATGTCTATGAGGAAGTGCTGGTCTAATTGAGCATTGTCACTTTAAATGTGGAGAGTATACCTGGTAACGTGTCATGTGATCAAGGTCCCACGAGGATCGAAACGCATAATGGCGGCGGTGCTGGGCTCATAATAAAGAAAAGAAGCACTGCAATCTTGGGTTCGCTTCGTCTTTTCCATGACAGGAAGTTAGAGACAAGTCTACAGGATATATATACATATATATATATATACATATATATATACATGTATATACATATATATATGTGACATCTCAAATGACATCACTGATGGCATCACTGATGACATCATCCAGTGACTGTGTGTTTCTGTAAAGTTTAAATATGTTTTATATATATGCCAAGGTCTGGATGAAGAATTTAGTAGGTGCGTCACTGACTGTATAAGTGAGTGATTAAATGTTTCTTACTGAATGCGTGGGTTAGTGACTAAACTGTGTGAATGTCTGTATCAGTCTGTCTGTTGTTGTGTAAGCTGCTCCATGGGTTGGTCAGTAGCTACATGAGTGTCTTTATGGGTTATTGATTGGTTGCCTGAGTATTTGTATGGGAGACTGAGTGTGTGTGTGGGTGAGTTGATCCAGCAGGTTACCAGCCTCAGGTACTCAAACACCTTATACTGACCTGGGCCCATAAACACACACACGTTCACATAGGCTAGTAAATACCGCTGGGGGTAAATTTTTGTAATTGCTTTTAAGATTAGTTACCTGTCATATTTAACCAATCTTTAACTGATCAAAAAGTTCTTTCCTCTGGTCAATGGACCTATTAGTTGGCACTAGTTGATGGTGAAATGACATAAATTGAAATTACCTTTTTTGTTTGAAATAACCACAGATTCAGGAAAGATTTTAAATCTAGTTGATTTTATATGAGAGCCAACATCAAATTCAGTACGAACTCCATTTCTCCAAGGAAGGAAAATCAATTAAGCCAATTAATCAGTCATCTATTAAACAAGACTTTCACCAACAGTACTCAGAAACGAGAGGATAGAGAGAGCAATACAATGACAAACTACACAGAAGTATATTTACCTAGGATGGTGTGGAAACCAACCCCTTGGCCAATTAGCTGTAAGGGTCCCCTGGGAAAGAACAGGTGACAAAGGCTTCAGGACAGGTTTCAGGACAGGATTCAGGGCATGATAGATGACCTCTTCTAGATCGACGCCTGCATTGCACCCCTCTCTGACACTATCTTCCTCCCTGATTCTTCAGCGATCTTCTTCTAATTCTTTGCCTTTTTTCCCTCCTCGATTCTTCTGCGATCTTCTTCTAATTAATTAGGTTTAGGCTCTAAGTTCTGTAATTCGATTCTCCTTCTGCAATCGTTCAGCTCTTGGACAGCCTCCCGGTCCCTCAGCATCTCGGCAACACAAGCTTAACTAACTAACTAAACTACTTCAATGATACCTTTCTAATGGCATGTACCACCCCTTAATGTTTCAACTTAACGAAACTCCTAATTCTGATTGGACAGGCAAGGGGGAATGATCATCATACCATGCTAGGGGGTCTATTAGGATAGCGGTCGGAAAACCACCCCAACCGCCATGGAAGCGGAAATCCACCGCCTGCCTGTACCGTGGAACAACCGGTGGCCAAATTAGGATCAACTGCCAAAAAACACCAACTGCAGCAGAATGGGGCCAAGAAAAACCACCCTTAGTGAGCGGAGATGGCCAAAATCCGTCCGCGGCTGTCAGATGCGCAGCGGAAAAAAACCAACCCGCCGCAAGTATAGCGGAGTCACTGCACTGGAAATTAGGATATCCCCGATGGTCCCACGGTACGTTCCGCTGAATCCGACCGCCGCGGTCGCACACAGGGATGAATGGGAGAGCCAGCGGAAGAGCTGCAGCATAGCCACTGCTGCAGACAATCCATGAAAAATATGGCGGACGAATGAAAAAACACACAATAAGGCCAAAAAGTGCACATAGCAAATATAGCCATGCCCCCCCCAAAACACACCCCAATGACACAAACACATGCCAAAAAGAAAAATACAAATCCCAGGACAACACACACACCACACCTGACAGCAACAGCCCATTTGGACACACCCACATATCTGAGTATAAAACCATCCCCTTACCTGACCACAATCCTTTGCAACACTCCTGAAGAGAAGGGCAGCCACCAGATCAGAGAGGAGAGGCAAAAGAATGCAGCACACACACATCACCACTACCACACCTGTACTACTAATCCCCCTGCACATCACACACCATACACACCACAACCACACCCACCACTCACACCCCTGCACCCACAACCACTTTGCACACCACACACCATGTCAACACATAAAATGCCAAAATTCACAGAGATTGAGTTGTCAGTCATGGTAAATGAGATAGTCAGAGTGGAACCACAACTGTTTGGTAGCCTGGTCCAACAGACACCATTAGCCACAAGGACACAAATGTGAGCAATGATAGTCAAAAGGGTCAATGCAGTAGGGATCACCGCGCGATCCAAAAAGGAGATTATGAAGCGGTGGCATGATCTGAAGAGGGTTGTCAAAGAGAGGAGAAGCAAGAACTGGCTGAGAGGACTGGTGGTGGCCCTTCCATCCCACCAAAACCATTCACACCATGGGAGGAGAAGGTGCTTGCCATACTGCATCCAGAGAGTCTCACAGGAGTATCCTGGGGAGTGGAGGCTGGTAAGTACAAACAAATGACTACCACCACACTGCTATGTACTGTCTTGCACAACTACAAAGCTACACCACCTAGGACAAATTCCATTCATCTGCACCACACACTCACAAAAACATGTCTCACAGATCCAACATTCACTCACTCCCATTCACCCCAAACGTAGCTAGCAACATTACCATGGGGGCATGTGTACAGGTAGGCAGCACTACAACTTCCACCAGTCCCCCTTGTCCCACAGCATCAGCAAGATGGGGCTCTCCCCCACCCCACCCAGAAGCATGTGTCAGCCATTACATTACCCCCATCAGACTAACAGGTAGGTAGCCATCTTCCCTGGGAGGGTGTTTGTGGGTGAGAGGCCTGTACCACTACTCCCACCATGCCCCCTGGCCCACACCTCAGCAGGATGGAGCACTCCCCCACCCAGAAGCAGTTGGAAGCCATTGCAGTACAGAAAACAAATTTACAGGTAGGTAGCCATCTTCACAGTGAGGGTGTTTGTCGGTAGGAGGCCTGTACCACTACTCCCACCATGTCCCCTGGCCCACACCTCAGCAGGATGGAGCACTCCCCCACCCAGAAGCAGTTGGAAGCCTTTGCAGTACACCTAACAAACTTACAGGTAAGTAGCTATCTTCCCTGGGAGGGTGTCTGGGGTAGGAGGCCTGTACCACTACTCCCACCATGACCCCTGGCCCACACCTCAGCAGGATGCAGGATGGAGCATGCTCCCACCCAGAAGCAGTTGCAAGCCATTGCAGTACACCAAACAAACTTACAGGTAGGTAGCCATCTTCCCTGGGAGGGTGTTTGGGGTGGGAGGCCAGCACTACAACCCCCGCCATGCCCCCTGTCCCACACCTCAGCAAGATGGAGCACTCACTCCCACCCAGAAGCAGGTGGCATCCATTGCATTGTTCACCTCCACCTAACAGGCAGGTAGCCATCTTCCCTGGGAGGGTGTTTGTGGGTGGGAGGCCTGCACCACTACTCCCACAATGCCCCCTGCCCCACAGCCTAGCAAAATGGAGCCCTCCCCCACCCCACACAGAAGCATGTGTCAGCCATTACATTACCCTCATCAAACTAACAGGTAGGTAGCCATCTTCCCTGGGAGGGTGTTTGGGGGTGGGAGGCCAGCACTACAAATCCCGCCATGCCCCCTGTCCCACACCTCAGCAGGATGGAGCACTCACTCCCACCCAGAAGCATATGGCATCCATTGCATTGTTCACCTCCACCCAACAGGTAGGTAGCCATCTTCCCTTGGAGGGTGTTTGGGGGTGGGAGGCCTGTACCACTACTCCTACCATGTCCACTGGCCCACACCTCAGCAGGATAGAGCACTACCCCACCCAGAAGCAGTTGCATGCCATTGCAGTACACCAAACAAACTTACAGGTAGGTAGCCATCTTCCCTGGGAGGGTGTTTGGGGGTGGGAGGCCAGCACTACAGCTCCCGTCATGTCCCCTGTCCCACACCTCAGCAGGATGGAGCACTCACTCCCACCCAGAAGCATGTGGCATCCATTGCATTGTTCACCTCCACCCAACAGGTAGGTAGCCATCTTCCCTTGGAGGGTGCTTGGGGGTGGGAGGCCTGTACCACTACTCCTACCATGCCCACTGGCCCACACCTCAGCATGATAGAGCACTCCCCCGCCCAGAAGCAGTTGCAAGCCATTGCAGTACACCAAACAAACTTACAGGTAGGTAACCATCTTCCCTGGGAGGATGTTTGGGGGTGGGAGGCCAGCACAACAGCTCCTGTCATGCCCCCTCTCCCACACCTCAGCAGGATGGAGCACTCACTCCCACCCAGAAGCATGTGGCATCTATTGCATTGTTCACCTCCACCCAACAGGTAGGTAGCCATCTTCCCTGGGAGGGTGTTTGGGGGTGGGTGGCCAGCACTGCAACTCCCACCACCCCCCTGTCCCACACCTCAGCAAGATGGAGCACTCACTCCCACCCAGAAGCATGTGGCATCCATTGCATTGTTCACCTCCACCCAACAGGTAGGTAGCCATCTTCCCTGGGAGGGTGTTTGTGGGTGGGAGGCCTGTACCACTACTCCCACCATGCCCCATGGCCCACACCTCAGCAGGATGGAGAGCACTCCCCCACCCAGAAGCAGTTGCAAGCCATTGCAGTACACCAAACAAACTTACAGGTAGGTAGCGATCTTCCCTGGGAGGGTGGTTGTGGGTGGGAAGCCTGCACTACTACTCCCACCATGCACCCTGTTCCACACCTGAGCAGCATGGAGCACTCCCCCACCCAGAAGGAGTTGGAAGCCATTGCAGTACACCAAACAAACTTACAGGTAGGTAGCCATCTTCAAATTGAGGGTGTTTGGGGGTGGGAGGCCTGTACCACTACTCCCACCATGCCCCCTGTCCCACCCCTCAGCAAGATTGATCCCTCCTCTCAACCCACCCAGAAGCATGTGTCAGCCATTACACAACCCACATCAAACTTGCAGGTAGGCAGCCATCTTCCCTGGGAGGTTGTTTGGGGGTGGGAGGCCTGTACCACTACTCCCACCATGCACCCTTGTCCCCCAGCACCAACGCTCTCATTGCACAAATATGCACACCGACCCCATTGCCATGCACAGTGTGCACACAGGTAAGCAAGGGAAACTGTCACAGCTGCCAAAGTGTGACACACCAATGCACATGTAGAATAAGTCTGGGCACAATCATGCACAGCACCTATTGACATGTGCAGTGCCATGGGGCTAGAGCAGCAAGGACCATTCGAAAAATAAGAAAGCATGTTTGGTGGTACAAATCAAGATATGCAGATGACAGGACACAGGTATCTAGTCCATGGCCAGATGTGACGTCTGCCAGGTCAGACAAATCAACAAAGAGTCATCAATGAAATAATATGTAGTGCAAGTCCCTAGATGTCAACAGGTCCCTGTAATCATAAATTATGCACGTGGCACATGGTATTTATTATCACCTCACACCATGGACAAGTAATGCATGTACCACTGCATCATGTCAGGAGGCACAGTAGTGCACAGTAGTGCACATAGAAAACAATGTGATGATCAGTCAATTGTGTAGTGTACAAACCGCGAATGACACGTAGCCAACACAAAGCTTGCGGGGTGCACTACAATGACCATTTCCCGTCTGACCCACAGGTGTCCAAGAACTCACTGCAGAGGACAACACCAGCAACCTGCAGAGCCAGTCTCACCTCCCCCCGGTACATGAACTCTCAGATGTTGACTCCCGGGATTCTCTGGATGATGAGCTTGAAGCCAGCGCATCTGGTGTGTCACGGAGCAACAGGTCCCAGGACTCCATCGTCCCCCCACCACATCTTCTGCAGTAACAACTTCACAGCAGACCCCTGCTGTTACGGCCTGTGCGTCCACTGCCACCACTGCCACCACCAGTGCTGCCTGCAACACCCTCCTTGTCCCAGAGGATGACCACCCCACACAATCGACTGAGGAAGGCAGGGAGAGGCTGCGGATGCCCACAGTGCTGAGGCAACAGGTCTGTGGCAGCAGGGTAGGTGGGAGGGGCAGGGTCACCCACAGACACCAAGAGGCTGGGACCCAATCCCTGGACCACATCACCAGAGTCCTTGGGGCATATGAACAGGCCCAGGGACGAACGGGCCGGTCATACGAGCTGTTACACGAGCTCATCCTGCTGATGAGATCCATTGACACCTACATGGGACAAATTGTGGACCTCTTGGGCCAGCAAGTGGCGGTACTGAGGGACAGGCCTGCGCCACAACCAACACCTCCACCTCTCTCTGGTGAGCTGCAGGATGACAGTTCACCATCCTCCCCTGCTGCCACAGAGAGGGGTGAGTCCTCAGACCCTACTGGCCCTGCAGCAGGGCCCCCCCTGTCAAGCGACGAAGGGGCCGTCCTAAGAAAACCCTGGGAGTATCTGGAGGCAAAGCACCTGCCAAACGCCAGTCACAGAGCTAGCTCTGATGGCAACCCTCATCACCCCTGCATTGACTTTTTGGACTGTCCTTCCCCACACTGCCTTGTGAATGGCATCTGTCTGTTGGGCTGGGTCACCACATCAATGTGGTGACTACTCGATTATCTCATTTACCATATCTGTCAACTCACTGCTCCACCAATCACCCTCATGTAAATGTACACCCCCTCACATGTCACCATTGTAAATAAAAAATCCTTACACACATGTTGTTGTGTCTGCTCCGTCTTTATTGCAGGATGTACAGTCTTCAACATGATCACAATATACCAGGAGTATGGACTGTATGTAGGCAAGGAGAAGTTGAAGGCACCGAGTAAAACACAACAGAACAACATTCACTGGTCTGGGTGTGGCATCACAGATATCACACAACACCTACCATCAAGATAATCCAACATGCACACGTCACAATGGGCAACAAGTCTCAACATACACATCCTGTAGATTTTCCTAAATGACCTGTCCCAGAAACATTGCCAACCACCACTGAGTCTACAACTGGCTGCTGTTACAATTTTCACATACCCCTTCACAACAACAGCAACTTCATCAGACAATGGGTACATTGTACATTGTCACCCACCTTCAAGTGAAGTAGCAAGTGAAGAGCTGTTGACACAGGTCAACATCTTCCTCCTCTCCACTGGACTCGGGTTGGTTTGCAGGCGGAGGCCTTGGGTCCTCATCATCATCCAGGAGCAGGGGAATCTCCTTGCGAATGGCTAGGTTGTGGAGCATGCAGCATGCCACTAGACCCTGACACACCTTCCCGGGCGAGTACGCCAGTGCATCTGCGGTCTTGTCCAGGCAGCGGAAACGTGACTTAGGCAGACCATAAGTACACTCCACCACATGACGTGTCCTCCCATGGGCATCATTGTAGCGGACTTCAGCTAGGGTCCTGGGAGTCCGCAGTGGGCTCAGCAACCAGGGACGGTTGGGATATGCAGAGTCACCTAGGTAAGACAAACACAAATAAACATTGCAGTGTCGCTGAGGCAGAGGGTAGCAGGCCACACACCCAGCACGCCATACGACTAGGCATACTCACCCACAATCCAGGCACGCTCGGGAAGCAGATTAGCCATCAGCTAGTGTGCAATGCTGTTCCGCAGGATGTAGGAGTCATGGGCTGAGCCTGGGATTTTGGCACACATGTGGGAGATGATCATATCTGCCAGGCACACCACTTGCACATTTATGGAGTGGTAATATTTACGATTCCTGTAAATGTGCTCACGTGCCTGTGGTGGCACAAGCCCAACATGGGTGCAATCAATGGCACCAACAACATGGGGGATTTATCCAAGGGGATAGAAATCTCCCTTCGCAGCTGCCAATTCCGGACCCCTGGGGAAATGGATATATCTGTCCTTGTATATCATCTTTGTGGACAGAACATCACGCAGCACCATACTGAACATCGGTTGTGACATCCCACCTGCGCTGGCCACCGTGTGCTGGAACGATCCTGTGACAAAAAAATGCAGGGCCGCCATCACCTTATAAGTTGGGGTGAAAGCTGTTGCCTATGTCCTGCGAGGCTGCAGGTGGGGCTCAAACATATCACAAAGGGTTTTTAGGGTGGCTCTATCCAGACGGCATTTCCGGATGATCGCCTCATCCTCCATGTCCTCCAGCACTGTCAAGTGACGAAGCAAATTTGGTCTCCTCCTAGTTGAGATGAAAGTGGACACATGTCAATGCAATACATCATGAGATGGGCACAGTATCTTATGTTCTGGATGACACAACACCAACAATGACTGTCATCAAAATTGAGTTACAGAACAGCTTACATGTAGGGACACCTTCAGATACACAAATGGCACACCTGTCAACTTACACAAAACAAGTACCTCAAACACCACCTCGGTCAATGTGAATGCACATAGAGATATGGCCACATTTACCATGGGCACGCCTGGGAGTATAGCATCCAGCATATGTGCAACAAATCAACCCCACTGTCTCATACCGAGCTGCTGTACCTGACACACCTTCATGCGTCATTTGAACCTAGCACACATCCACAACACAAGGACCACAGTCGGAACAGAAATGACGATTGTGTGCATGATCAGACATAAGAGGACATGCAAAAAAAATAATCATTCATTGAGACGAACATTGCTGTGATTGTCACTGCACCTCAACACATTGACATGTGTACACATTGTAGAGTCCAGAACAATACTGTCCTGCGTACATGACCATCAAAATGATAAGTGACATGTGAGGGAGTACAGGTCAATCAACGAAATCACATACACAAACATGGCATGTGTAGTCACCAGTGGAGTAAATAGAACATTGGCATCGTGGGCACAATGATGTACCATTGACCATGTGGGCACTGTGCACTGTTGATGTTTGCCAGATGGCCATTGCGATTGTATGGCATTTAAATCGCGGTAGCTACCGCCTGGCCCCAGCGGTGTGTCACCAGCACTCCCCATTTACACATGTGTGGTAGTGATAGGTATGGAGACATGCCCAAATGATGGTTAGCATGCTCCGCCGCCCAAATCGTGGTGCCTCATGTGAATGTATGGCACACAAATCGTGGTAACTACCACATGGCCCTGTCAAGAATTCCTGTCATGCGAGGGGAGGAAAACGGTAACCAGCGTAAACGGACTACATCTCCCAGGATGCTTAGCGGTTGAGAGGTTATGTAAACAGGAGAGCTGTTACATAACTCAAGGAAAACACGCCCTTATGTAAACAGGAGAGCTGTTACATAACTCAAGGGAAAACACGCCCTTATGTAAACAGGAGAGCTGTTACATAACTCAAGGGAAAACACGCCCTTATGTAAACAGGAGAGCTGTTACATAACTCAAGGAAAACACGCCCTATAAAGGGAGGAACCGGGAGGTACAAGGCTGTCGGATATTGTGTTTACACCGACGTACCTGCTTCGTGAAGAGCAGTGTTCCGGAGTGGTGCTCCAGTAAGGCAAGAACGGAGGTAGGTCGAGTCGTTACTCCCTGGGCCGTGTCTTGCCCCATCGTCACCTGTGAAGGACCCGGAAGCTCTACCGGTCAACCATTGAGCTTCGCTTTTTGACTCGGCTGAGTCAAAGCGCAGTGGCGCTTTTGCTGGTTGGAGTCGTAACTCCCAGCCCGACCAGAGATACAGGGACTGCCAGCTGTAACGCACACCAGGAGGTGTTTGCCGCGTTACAGACTCGGAAGTCCACAGGATCGATCGAGCGGCTGCTCTCGGTTCAGTCTTCTTGCTTTTGATTGGGGTATCGGTGACGCATCACCAGGAGGTGACTCCGCGTCCCGGTGCAGTCGGAGGAAGAGGTTGAGCGGCTGCTCCCTTCAGGTAGAGACCCCGGCTGGGTGTTTCCCTGACTCCTCGATTCTCCCCAACACTCGTCGTGCCCCTCACAGCCTACCGATTGGCATTGTCGGCCATTTCATTTCTGCCCTCTGTTGGCATACGCCGGGATCGGCGTATATGCAGAGGACGGTTAGGACCATCCGTGCTGTGGGCTGGTAACGTACTTAGCCTGGAGGATTCCAGTGACTATAACTTTTGTTTATTCGTTGTATTGTTTTTGCCTTCATTAAAATAACTAACCCTTCACAAGTGGTTGCGTCCTCATTATCGTGTCTGTTAAACGATCCTGAGACGTTCAGGGCGTTACAAAATATCCGACCGTAATAACACTAACTGTCTCCCGGTCGATAACAGACATGGCAACACTTGATGATGTGCTGGCTGCTTTAGCGACCGTGCAAGTTGAAGTGGCTGCCTCTAGGCAAGAAACAGCCGATGTAAAAGCCAGACTGGATGCTATCCAATTGGACCCGCTCACGCCCAGCACCTCCCTCACGAACCAGACCCCTGCGGTAGTAGTGGAAATGCCGGTAGCCATCCCCTTGGCAACACCAGAGAGGTACAGTGGGGATCCTAACACAGTGCAGGTATTCCTCACACAAGTGGCGCTACATTTATCGTGCAAACCAAAGGCGTTCCCCACGAGTCAGGCTCGTGTGGCTTTCCTTATTTCCTATTTGGCTGGAAACGCGGCACAATGGGCCGTACCTCTGGTGAGCAGGGACGACCCCATCTTATGTGATTGGGGTGCTTTTCGCGAGGAATTCCTGAAGGTATTCGACAGAAGGGCTGACTCGTACACGGCGGACCGTGAAATGCTTGAGTTGAGACAGGGATCCAACGACCTGGTGCAGTATCTCAACGCGTTCCGACTGCTAGTTGCGGAAACCAAGTGGCCTGTTGCTAAACAGACGGCGCTCTTCCATCACGGGCTGTGCGATGAGCTCAAAGACGCCGTGGCTCATATTGACCCTCAACCCAAGACATGTGAGGGCCTTATCAACCTGGTATTACGGCTGGAACATAGGCTGAGTGAAAGAAAAGGGGATCATGGGAGAAAAGGAAAATCCCTTCCATCCTATGTGACGGTGGGAAGTCCTGAAACTTCCACCGCATCCAAGGGAGAACCCATGGACATCGGCGCAATACGAGCGAGCCTCACAGCCACGGAGAAAGAGTCACGCCGTAAACAAGGATTGTGCCTATATTGTGGCAAAAAAGGCCACTACGTACGTGAATGCCCTGCCAAACCGAAGACGTCACGTTATCGGGCCAACCGGTCGGTAACAGCCGTGGTGGACATACTGGCGGAAAACTAGAGGACTCCCAGACCAAAGAAGGGGCATCTCGGAGTCACTCATCCATCCCTTCACTCTCCAACTCGGTCACTAAGGGACACCGACACCTGTTTCTCACGGTGCACGTGGGAGTGCATGACCAGTGGATACCCGTTGTGGCCATGGTGGATTCAGGGGCCACTGGCATGTTTATGGACCACAACGAGGCATGCAGGCTAGGGCTAGTGCTTCTTCCCAAAGCTGTACCCGAAGACGTCTATGCTGTAGACGGAAGGCGATTGGTGACGGGGCCCATCGGGCAGCACACGGGGGTCCTTCCGATGAGATATGGGAGGAACCATTTGGAACAAATCGATTTTAACATCATCCGAGCGCCCCAATATGGCGTCATATTGGGATTGCCGTGGCTACAGAAACACAACCCCTCTGTGGATTGGCCAACACATCGCGTCGAAATGACGTCACCGTATTGCATCCTGCATTGTGGAAAAAGAACGGAATCCCTTGACGCAGATGAGAGCGGGAGTCAGACGGTGGCTACAGCGGCAGAAAAAGATGTGGCTCTCCCCCAGGCTTATCACAGTTTTGAGGATGTATTTGATGAGGTGAAGGCGGAAGTGCTACCACCACATAGACAGTTTGACTTCCAGATCGACCTGGTGCCAGGGGCCAGCGTTCCCAGCGGCAGGCTGTATGCCCTGACGGAGCCTGAAAACGTGCATCTCCGGGGGTACCTGGATAAACTCCTCAAGCTAGGATTCATCCGCCCGTCCAATTCTCCGGCCGCCTCGCCACTCTTCTTCATCCCGAAAGCTAATGGGGAGCTGAGAGCCTGTGTGGACTTTAGGGCATTGAATGCGATAACCATAAAGAATCGGTACCCCTTGCCTCTCATCAGTGTACTGCTGGAACAGGTCAAGAAAGCTCGTATCTACACCAAGTTGGATTTGAAAGGGGCATACCATCTGGTGCGCATGAGGGATGGAGACGAGTGGAAGACCGCCTTTAAGACCAGGTTCGGCCTTTTTGAGTACCTCGTCATGCCGTTCGGTCTGTGCAACGCCCCGGCAGCCTTTCAGTACTTTTTGAATGAGGTATTCAGAGAGGAGTTGGATATCTACGTGGTCGTATATATCGACGACATCCTCATCTACTCGTCCAGTGTGGAGGAGCACGTACACCACGTCAATGCTGTGCTCCAAAAGCTGAGGGAAAACAAGCTGTTTTGTAAACTCAGCAAGTGTGACTTCCACGTCACGTCCGTGGAATTCCTCGGAGTGATGCTGAGTCCAGAGGGACAGGAGATGGCAGAACGAAAGATCAAGGCGGTGAAAGAATGGCCGGTGCCCCAAAGCGTGAAGGACGTCCAAAGTTTCATTGGCTTCGCCAACTTTTACAGGCGGTTTATAGATGGATTTTCAGGATTGGTGGCCCCAATCACACAGCTACTGAGGAAGTCCAAGGAGTTTGTCTGGTCCCCTGAAGCGAACACAGCCTTTGAGGCCCTGAAAAGCGCCTTTGGTAAGGCGCCGGTGTTGGCTCACCCCGATCCGGATCTCCCCTATGTGGTGGAAGCGGACGCTTCGGATGTGGCGCTGGGGGCTATCTTGTCCCAACGCAACCACGACACAGGGGTGCTTCATCCCGTTGCGTACATGTCCCGCAAACTCAACGACGCCGAACGCAACTACCATATTGCGGAGAAGGAGCTTCTCGCAATCAAGGACGCCTTCACCGAATGGAGGCATTGGTTGATGGGGGCAAGACATGTGGTATCGGTGTACACGGACCATCGGAATCTACAGTTCATGACGGCCACAAGACACCTTTCTCCCAGGCAGCTGCGGTGGATGATCTTCTTTGCGGGGTTCAACTTCCGCATCACATATCGGCCGGGGACGGAAAACCGGAAGGCGGACGCCCTGTCCCGTCAATCTGCAGTTAAGGAACCATTGCCTGCGACCGAGCGTTCCATCATTTCCCCGAGGATGGTATTGGGGGTTATCCAACCGGATACTTTCCTGAGGGGAATAAAGAGAGGGATCAGGTCATTCGCATGGCGGAGGTGGCTCCTCAGTCACAGAGAATGGCAGCTGAAGGACGGGATACCCCTGAAGGGCAGGTGCCTGTTGATACCCACGCCTAGGCTAAGGAAACAAGCATTCATCTGGTGCCATGACTCTCCATGCGCAGGTCATTTGGGCTTTGAAAAAATGGTGGCTAGCATGGGACGGCATTTCTGGTGGCCAACCATGAGAGTGGATGTCAGGAGGTGGGGACAGGAGTGTCCTACGTGTGCTACCATGAAGGCCGACCATGGCCGAACCCAAGGGCTCTTACATCCACTTCCGACCCCGGATAGACCATGGGATAGCATATCACTGGACTTCGTGGTGGGCCTACCGGTAGACCAGGGGATGACGGCAATACTGGTGGTGGTGGATTACTTGACGAAAATGGGGCACTTCATCCCCTGCAAGAGAGTCCCTACGGCCGGGGAATTGGCGTCACTACTCCTAAAGAATGTGGTACGACTGCATGGATTACCTGGGGTGATCGTGTCGGACCGGGGGTCGCAGTTTACTTTGCAATTCTGGAAGACTTGGTGCACTGCGCTGCATGTTAAGACCTCCCTGTCCACCAGCTACCACCCTCAAACGGACGGCCAAACCGAGCGCCTGAACCAAACGCTCAAACAGTATCTGCGATGTTTTGTGGACCAGGGCAGGGAAGAATGGGTCGACTTGCTATGGGTTGCAGAGATAGCCTATAACAACGCCACTCACAGCTCCACACAGTCATCTCCGTTCTATAGCAACTATGGCCAACATCCCAGGTTCTTGCCATTTCTACATCCGTTCAGAGAGGACAGGATTCCCGCCACAGCGGACAGGGTGGCACACATAAAAGACACGTTGATGCGCTCAAGGGCTGTCCTAATAGAGGCCAAGAGACGATACAAGGCTGCGGCCGACAGGAAGAGAAGGCCCGGGCCACTGTACCGCACTGGAGACTACGTCTGGATATCCACAAGAAACATGAGGTTTCGAAAGAACAGTGTGTTCCATCCCAAGTACATGGGCCCCTATCGCATTACCAAGTGTATGGGTCCCGTGAACGTGAAGGTGTGCTTGCCCCAGTCATTGCGGATACACCCTGTCTTTCATGTATCATTGCTCAAACCAGCACCCTCCAAGCCGTCTGGGACACCTAGGCCGGTATGCGTGGAGTCGGAGGTGGAGTATGAAGTGTCGGGCATACGGGCGTCCAAATGGCGCAGGGGGAAGCTGTGGTACCTGGTTGCGTGGAAAGGCTATGGCCCGGAGGAGCAATCATGGGAACCGGCTGAAGGGGTTCATGCTCCGCGCTTGGTCTCCTTGTTCCATCGGCGTTTTCCTGCCAGCGCTGGACCCGTGGGGAGCCGCTGAGAGGGAGGATGTACTGTCAAGAATTCCTGTCATGCGAGGGGAGGAAAACGGTAACCAGCGTAAACGGACTACATCTCCCAGGATGCTTAGCGGTTGAGAGGTTATGTAAACAGGAGAGCTGTTACATAACTCAAGGAAAACACGCCCTTATGTAAACAGGAGAGCTGTTACATAACTCAAGGGAAAACACGCCCTTATGTAAACAGGAGAGCTGTTACATAACTCAAGGGAAAACACGCCCTTATGTAAACAGGAGAGCTGTTACATAACTCAAGGAAAACACGCCCTATAAAGGGAGGAACCGGGAGGTACAAGGCTGTCGGATATTGTGTTTACACCGACGTACCTGCTTCGTGAAGAGCAGTGTTCCGGAGTGGTGCTCCAGTAAGGCAAGAACGGAGGTAGGTCGAGTCGTTACTCCCTGGGCCGTGTCTTGCCCCATCGTCACCTGTGAAGGACCCGGAAGCTCTACCGGTCAACCATTGAGCTTCGCTTTTTGACTCGGCTGAGTCAAAGCGCAGTGGCGCTTTTGCTGGTTGGAGTCGTAACTCCCAGCCCGACCAGAGATACAGGGACTGCCAGCTGTAACGCACACCAGGAGGTGTTTGCCGCGTTACAGACTCGGAAGTCCACAGGATCGATCGAGCGGCTGCTCTCGGTTCAGTCTTCTTGCTTTTGATTGGGGTATCGGTGACGCATCACCAGGAGGTGACTCCGCGTCCCGGTGCAGTCGGAGGAAGAGGTTGAGCGGCTGCTCCCTTCAGGTAGAGACCCCGGCTGGGTGTTTCCCTGACTCCTCGATTCTCCCCAACACTCGTCGTGCCCCTCACAGCCTACCGATTGGCATTGTTGGCCATTTCATTTCTGCCCTCTGTTGGCATACGCCGGGATCGGCGTATATGCAGAGGACGGTTAGGACCATCCGTGCTGTGGGCTGGTAACGTACTTAGCCTGGAGGATTCCAGTGACTATAACTTTTGTTTATTCGTTGTATTGTTTTTGCCTTCATTAAAATAACTAACCCTTCACAAGTGGTTGCGTCCTCATTATCGTGTCTGTTAAACGATCCTGAGACGTTCAGGGCGTTACAGGCCCCAGTGGTGTGTCACCAGCACTCCCCATTTACACAAGTGCGGTAGTGATAGGCATGGAGACATGCCCAAATGGCGGTTGGCATGCTCCGCCACCCAAATCGCGGTGCCTCATGTGAATGTATGGCACACAAATCGCGGTAGCTACCACCTGGCCCCAGCGGTGTGTCACCAGCACTCCCCATTTACACAAGTGCAGTAGTGATAGGCATGGAGACATGCCCAAATGGCAGATGACATGCGCCGCCGCCCAAATTGCTGTGCCTCATGTGAATGTATCGATACCAAAGGGGATGATGGATGGAGCACTTGAGCAAATCGAACACTCACCCCCAGTCAACTGATCTGGGTTTAATCCATCATCATTCTTTAGCTCACTCCACCACCCCAGTTCAGACATGGCCATATGCAAATCAGTCTGACCCTGTGCCTCATGGGAACCGTCCAGCCTGAACTGCCAAGCCATGTCTTCCCTGGACCAGAAACAAGCATCCTGGGACCAGTTTCAGGTTCATAACCCTCGTCAGCCAGGCTATCTTGAATCCAGTGGTAAAGTGAGCAAGGGACCCATGTCTGGGCATACCCTGCCAACTTAGGGCGAACAAAGTGATACCAAAGGGGATTATGGACGGAGCGCTTGAGCAAATCAAACACTCACCCCCAGTCAACTGATCTGGGTTTAATCCATCATCATTCTTTAGCTCACTCCACCACCCCAGTTCAGACATGGCAATATGCAAATCAGTCTGACCCTATGCCTCATGGGAACCGTCCAGCCCGAACTGCCAAGCCATGTCTTCCCTGCATCAACTGTTGTTTTTGCATTTGTCACCCCGAGTGGGACGGGTATGCTCAGACGTGAGTCCCGTGCTCTCCATGCCACTGGAATCAAGCTATCCTAGCTGAAGAGGGGTGAAACCCCGAAACCGGTCCTAGGATGCTTGTTTCCAGTCCAGGGAGGACCTGGCTTGGCAGTTCGGGCTGGACTTTCCCATGAGGCACAGGGTCAAGACTGATTTGCATATGGCTGGGTTCTAACTGGAATGGCATGGTGAGCAAAAATACGATGGCTTTAGGCCCAGATCTCTGTAATGGGGTAAATGTACGACATTGTACTGCATTCTGTCCATCAACAGTTGTTTTTGCATTTGTCACCCCGAGTGGGACGGATATGCTCGGACGTGAGTCCCGTGCTCTCCATGCCACTGGAATCAAGCTATCCTGGCTGAAGAGGGGTGAAACCCCGAAACCGGTCCCAGGATGCTTGTTTCCAGTCCAGGGAGGACCTGGCTTGGCAGTTCGGGCTGGACTGTTCCCATGAGGCACAGGGTCAAGACTGATTTGCATCTGGCTGGGTTCAAACTGGAATGGCATGGTGAGCAAAAAAACGATGGATTTAGGCCCAGATCTTTGTACTGGGGTGAATGTATGACATTGTTCTGCATTCTGTCCATCAACCGTTGTTTTTGCATTTGTCACCCCGAGTAGGATGGGTATGCTCAGACGTGAGTCCCGTGCTCTCCATGCTACTGGAATCAAGCTATCCTGGCTGAAGAGGGGTGAAACCCCGAAACCGGTCCTAGGATGCTTGTTTCCAGTCCAGGGAGGACCTGGCTTGGCAGTTTGGGCTGGACTGTTCCCATGAGGCACAGGGTCAAGACTGATTTGCATATGGCTGGGTTCAAACTGGAATGGCATGGTAAGCAAGAAAACGATGGATTTAGGCCCAGATCTCTGGGGTGAATGTATGACATTGTTCTGCATTCTGTCCATCAGCTCTTGTTTTTGCTCATGTAAATGTATGGCACCCAAATCTCGGTAGTTACCGCCTAGTCCCAGCGGTGTGTCACCAGCACTCCCAATTTACTCAAGTGAGGTAGTGATAGGCATAAAGACATGCCCAAAAGGCGGTTGGCATGCTCTGCTGCCCAAATCGTGGTAGCGCACGCCTGGCCCCTGCGGTGTGTCACCACCATGGAGCCATTACACCATTACACCATTACCACCATTACAGCCAATGGGAACCTTATTCGCGGTGGCATGATGCAATTTTGAAAATCGCAGTAGGCGTGCAACGCCACTGCGGAGCCGGTCATTGGACGCTATTGAAAGATGCACCATCGCAGTAGCGCACACCGGGCCCCAGCGGTGTGTCACCGCCATGGAACATGCCCATACAGCCAATGGGAACCTTGATTGCGGTGGCATGATGCAATTTTGAAAATCGTGGTAGGAGTGCTCCGCGGTCATTGGATGCATTTGAAAGAGGCAGACCTGGACCACCAATTGCTGCAGCTTGGCACCTTTGAAATGACCCCAGGGGGCTATATATGTGTGAGAGGGAGACTCACATTTCCACTGCTCCTAGAGCCTGCTGCCAGAGACCCCTCCCCTGCTGCTGCCTCCAGAGCCTGCTGCTAGAGACCCCTCACCTGTTGCTGCCTCCAGGGACTGCTGCCAGAGACCTCTCATCTGCTGCTGCCTCCAGGGACTGCTGTCAGAGACCCCTCATCAGCTGCTGCCTCCAGAGCCTGCTGCCAGAGACTCCTCACCACCCAATTCTGCCGCTGTTGTCTCATGTCCACAGTGATGGCAAGGACAGAGAAGATCCGTGCCAGTCTCTTCACAAGCGAGGAGCTGGAGGTCCTGGTGGACGAGGTGCTCACACATGTCATGGTGAGTCTTAAACAGTGTTGTGGTAGGGCAGGGGGGCCACACATGTAATGGACTAATGCAGTATGTGCCTGAGAGTGTGTGGTTGTGTCATGCACTGCCTAACATGTTGTCTCCAGGGGGAAGGTGTGTGTGCCCAATGCCACAGGTTTCCCTGCCTGCACATGTATGTATGAGTGACCTGTGTTGTGTTGTCAGCCATACAGTGACACTGAAAGTTGTTCATGCAGGAGTCAGGACAGTGATTGCTTGGCTGAAAGGCTGTGTGTGCCACTGTTGTCCATCTCGGTGTGAGCCCAGCTGGCTTGCACTGTCCCCGTTCAATAAGACAAGGACACATCACTTCACTTACAGAGTATTACATCAGTCTTTTCTCATTACACTCGAGCTATGTGCCATCTCAGCACTGTAGATTGCACACAACCGGCCTTGTGATGAGGATTTTTGATTTGTGAGAGCATGACCCTCAATGTGACATCCATGACACAGTTATCTATTCACAGGGCAGGGAAATTGAGGGCTGCGCAGTCTTGGACACAGTGAGTCTACCCCCAAACACAGGTTGATATGTGATGTCTGTGTTGCTCAACCTAAAAATGGACTGGAGATGTGGGCAGGCTACATAGGGGATTCAGTGCTGGCATCCTGCATGTGTGTGAGATGTGCAGGGACTGTGTTCCCCCTCACACCTGCATGCATTTACATCAGCTTTTCCCATGCAGATGTACCATGTGAGATGTATTCTTGTCTCTGTTAGACATATATTTGGATTTGTGATGAGTTTGTATCTTGCTGCTGTACTGAGAGATGTAGATATAAAACACTGTGCCACTGATCATTTCCCCATCTTGTCTTCCATGCCTGCAGCTCAAGGTAAACCAGCGTAAGGCCATGTGGAGGGCCATTGCAGCCAAGGTGCGAGCTCTGGGTGTCTCAAACTGACGGCTCACCCACTGCCACAAGAGGGGGGACGACATCAGCCGGCTGGCAAAGAACGTGGCAGGGATGACCTTGGGGCTGCTTCCTCGCACTGGGCGTTTGGCACAGCGCAGCATGACACCACTAATGGGCCGCATCTTGGCAGTGACACAGCCTGAGCTGGATGCACATTTGAAGGAGCATCAGCAGCAAGCCAGGGGTGAGCATTCGGGGAGGGTGACTTTGGCTGGGAGTGGCTACATGTGTACAGATCCTGTGCCAGCGCTGGCCTATGTGATGTTGGTAGTGTGATGCAGTGGCATGTAAGTGGCTGCTGGGATGGGTGCAGGCGTTACGCATTTGCCCTAATTAGAATGCTGTGAATTCCCATTGCATTCTGAGTCGTGGTCTTCAGGTGTCGTCTGCATTGGTGTAGTCTGGGGAATCCCATGTGAGGGAACGGCAGTGTGCCCGATCTGCCTTCATCAATGCGTCCATTGCCTGCACTCAGATTTGGGAGGTCTAGACATCTGACAACAATGTGCACCAGTCTTTGGGCCCCAAAGTACAACATGGTGGGTGGCATGGGCTCATGGCCATTGTGGAATGTCATGTTGTAGTCTGTGTCTGTGTTGTCCACTCCTGTGCCATCCAGATCTGTCAGTGGCAACAAGTAGTGTGCCCCCATCATGTCCCTAGATGTGCCCAGAGCTAGTTGTGTGTCTGGTTGAACAGAGCCACTAGCAGGGTATTGTGCTGTGTGGTCCTCACATGGCTCACTTATGCCTGAATTTCCCACACACTGTTTGAGTCAATGTAGCGAGTTAGCACAATGTGATTGCACAGGGTGGTGTGCAACATGTAGAGTTAGTCATCTTTTGTTATGCATTGCTTGCATATGTTTGTTCTGTTGCTACCACTGAAATGACCCCTGAAAGACTCTCTCTCATGCAGTATCTCCTGTGGTCATGGAAGGACAGGAGACGGACACCAGTGGTGGTGAAACAAGTACAACAGTTGCACAGGAGCCCAGTGACACAGATGTCACCAGCGCCTCAGAGGGGAACAGGAGTCTGCTGGAGGAATCACAGCCTGAGACGCAGAGTACCACATCATCTGATGCCAGCAGGGAAGCATCCATTTTGGCGGGCACAGGGACTCTGCATCATCTTTCACCACACAGCGGCCAGTGCCCACCCTTCCAGCCACTTCCTCTGGTGCTGCCCGTGTCCGACTCAGTAAGAGGGGAAGAGTGTCCTTCACCCCTGGCACCGCTGCCCCTGCCCCTGTCCTCTCCGCTGCCATCAGTGCTGAGTCTATGGACCTTTTGCACCAGCTGTGTGTAGGCCAGACAGCTCTCCTCAATGCCTTCATTGACCACGACAAAAAATTGGCACAGGTGGTTGCTTTCATGGAGGGCATACATTCAGACGTGGGTGGGCTGCACCGGACTGTCCAGGCTTTGTCCTCCACAGTGATGTCAGCCCTTCAACAGGCACATACTCACAGTCCAGCTCTAGTCCCTTTGTCCACCCCCCTGGCATTGGCCAAGTCTGATGATAGTGACCACGGTCCACATACATCAAAGTCACAATACAGCACACGAAGCACACAGCAGCAGCAACCCAAGTGGTCCCGGGCGCAGACACTGAGACATAGGTGTGAAGGGCACTGCCTTGACCTGGTTTGCATTATTTCTTGACCATCGTTCCTTCCAGGTCTGGGAGAACGACGCCCGCTCCCCTGTTACTCCCCTCCAAAGTGAAGTGCCCCAGGGCTCCTCATTAAGCCCGACATTATTTAATGTCTACATGTCCCCATTGGAGGAGGTGGTTATCCCGTTCGGAGTAAAAATCATCAGCTACGCCGATGACACTCAGTTAGTGGTGTCTCTATCTCATCCCAACCACGAACCATCTAACCTCCATAGCTGCCTTTCCGAAATTCAGGGATGGATGAATAGCTCGTCGCTGAAACTCAACGGATCCAAGACAGATATCCTACTCCTGGGTCAAAAGGGGCTCTCCCTTCCACCTAACATCTGGCCCGCCTGTTTGGGTGAACCCCCGGTTCCCAAGACCGAGATCAAGAGCCTAGGAGTCTGGCTAGAAAAAGATCTATCCTTCAAGACCCAAGCTAAAAAAATCGCTGGGACTTGCTTCGGGCACCTTAAATCCATCAGGAAAATTCTGCCTCTGCTTCCTTTCGTCTCCCAGAAATTGGTCATCCAAGGCCTTATTCTATCGAGGCTGGACTATAGCAACGCCATCTATCTGGGTGCCCCCGAAGCAACCTTCAACAAACTACAAAGGATACAGAACGCCGCAGCCCGGCTTCTTACTAACACTCCGGCTAGATCCTCGGCCAAACCAGCTCTGAAGCACCTTCACTGGCTCCCAGTGAGAGAGCGAGTCAAATTTAAGGCTCTCTGTCTGTCCCATAAACTCCTGCAGGACAAAGGCCCCCCCATTCTCAAAAAATTCATCAGGCCCTACAAAGCTACAAGACCTCTTCGCTCCAACCACGAACATCTTATCGCGATTCTCAGAGTAAAGAAGGCTCGCACTGGCAGACGGCGTTTTTCTGTGAACTCAGCCCGATTATGGAACGCCCTCCCCCGTAATCTTAGGCTGGAACCAGACTATCTCCAGTTCAGAAAACTTCTGAAAACACACCTATTCCCCTGATCCCCGTTCCTTTCTTCCGCTCTTTTCCTCAGACTTCCCGCACCCTTTGGACTGTCTTTGTCTTAGCGCTGGGATACTTACGGGTTACTATGCGCTCTACAAAACCCTATTAATAATAATAAGACACCATCTCCACAGAAGACCAAAGCCACCCCAGAGAGAAAAGCCCATCAGGCGACACCCGGGGACAAAATGCAAAGAAGCAGACCTCCGGCTCACATGCCTCAGAGGCATCCCCATCCAAGGACTCTCCTGTCCCTAAAGCATCTCGCAAAGAGAAGCATACAGTTTCTGTGCCCACCGAGAAGGTGGTGCATGCTTCGGGTACACCTAGGATAAGCTCCAAGGCAGATTCACCCACCACCTTGACTCCCATTCCAAGCCCAGTGAAGCAGGGGAAGGAGAGCTCTGTAGGGGTAACACCTAGTAAACAGGGGAAGGAGGGGAAAAGGCGAAGCTAGGCAAAGCGTTCCGCTGGATCCAGCACATCACCAGAGGGGGTGGCAGCGTCTGCACCTGATTCAGCTTTGGTGTTGAGTGTGCCTGTTGTGTCCACACCCTTCCCATTGATCCAAAGTCAGTCAAGCCAGTTAGGATCCCCAAGAAGTGGAAAGGCACCGCTACGCAATCTCCCAGCCGCACCGTGTCTCTCGTCTGCATGACTCCGCCTCCACGTGCCACTACACCACCTGGTCCAAGCAGCCCACCGGCTTGCCAAGCCACTGATAGCTCTTCCTCAGCTGGACCACTCTCTTCCCGGTCAAGTGCCCTGACAGTCCCCGAGACACAGCCAGCTCCCAGTCCGCCTGACAGCCAAGTCTGGGTGGTAGTCACCCTCACACACCTGTCTCTCACACAGGTGGGCCTGTACTGCACATTGTTACCCCCTGACTGTGTTGCTGTCCATGGAAAGGTACAGTCGCACACATTCCCTGTGCAGCCTCTCCTGGACATACTCTGCACTTCATTTTTGCCACTGGCCTTGTTGTTCTTTGCTGTGTTCAAGTATTCCCTGTGCAGCTTCTCCTGGACATACCCTGCACTTCGGTTTTGCCACTGGCCTTGTTGCTCTTTGCTGTGTTCAAGTATTCCCTATGCAGCTTCTCATGGACATACTCTGCACTTTGCACGGGTCACTGGCCTTGTTGTTCACTGCTGTTTTGCCCTTGACTGTGCAGCTTCTCATGGACATACTCTGCACCCTGAACTGGCCACTGACCTTGGTGTTCACTGCTGTTTTGCCCTTGCCTGTGCAGCTTCTCATGGACATACTCTGCACCCTGTACTAGCCACTGGCCTTGTTGTTCACTGCTGTTGTGCCCTTGTCTGTGCAGCTTCTCATGAACATACTCTGAACCCTGTACGGGCCACTGGCCTTGTTGTTCACTGATGTGTGCCCCTTGCCTGTGCAGCTTCTCATGGACATACTCTGCACTTTGCCCTGGCCACTGGCCTTGTTGTTCACTGCTGTATTGCCCTTGCCTGTGCAGCTTCTCATGGACATACTCTGCACTTTGCCCTGGCCACTGGCCTTGTTGTTCACTGCTGGTTTGCACTTGCCTGTGCAGCTTCTCATGGACATACTCTGCACCCTGAACCAGCCACTGGCCTTGCTGTTTTGCCCTTGCCTGTGCAGCTTCTCATGGACATGCTCTGTACTTTGCCCTGGCCACCAGCCTTGTTTTTCACTACTGTTTTGCCCTTGCCTGTGCAGCTTCTCATGGACATACTCTGCACTTTTTCCTGGCCACTGACTTGTTGTTCACTGCTGTTTTGCCCTTGCCTGTGCAGCTTCTCATGGACATACTCTGCATTTTGTGCCTTGCTTTTCTCTTCACATGGTGCCTATCTGTGCAATATGTGAATCACAACAGTTGCTCCTGTTGTCTGTTTTGTCAGTGTCCTTACTGAATAAAGTTCTTTTGCTGTGTGTATATGGTCACTTACTCTATTTTTTACAGGGGTGACAGGGACTTCAGTTCTTCCTGACCCAGATACTTGTGGGGGCAAAGGTGTCAATTTTAAATGGAAAGCAGTTGTCATTTTCTTAATTTGGTCATGTTGGCTATATTGTACACATGTCAGGTTGGGGGGCACTGCCGGCACAAAGTGGGATTCTATCCACAGAATTGCGGGCAGGCTGGCCAGGGATCATCATGTATGTGTGTTCTTCCTTTATGTGTGCCCAGTGGTGTATGTGTGTGGTCATCTTGTGATGGCCAGTAATCCTAGTCCCATGGCTTACTTTCAATGTGTGCTCTTGGATGGTCAGGAAGTCTGCAGTGTGAAGGGGTGAGTTTGTCGGGAGTGTTGATGTGTGCATGCCCCTGCATTGTCAACTACATATATGTGTCACCCATGCCTGCTGTTTTGATTGTTCAGCCCTGTGGATGTGGTTGTATCCACGTGTGAGTTATATGTTGTGCAATGTGCAGTGTGTTGGTGTGTCCTTGCAGTTCTGGCTGACTCCTACTTGTTGTTTTTGTCACTTGTGAGTATGCAGAGTGTGTGACTGGCAAGTCAGTGTTGTGTTTTGTTGAACATCCATGTGTCTTGTAACTGTTTGTGGAGACTGTGCAGACCTGCTGCTCCACACTGCCATTGTGGTTGTGTTTCTCATGCATTGCTGTCACATGGTGCCTTTTTGCCTCCAGTATGGCATGTTGTGTGTGTTGTCATACCATCCCCTATCTGTGGATCAGATGGCTACCCATTGTGAGTCTGCACTACCTCTATTTGTGTATGGTACACTCCTGTCATGTCCCCTACTGACATGCAGTAGACTTCACTTTGATGTCAGCTGTCCCCTTGGTTTACATGTGTGTGTACCTCCCCATCACTTCATTTGTGACACTGTGCTTTGTGGTGCAGTTCTTTGGCCAGGATCATTGTGTCACTCAGGGCATTTCCCCAATGGGTTATATGTGATGTTCTTGTGCTGGTTGCTCATATGCAGTTCAACGGTGTGCGCTGCCCAGTCCTCTGGTCAAATTGTTTCTACCTTTCTGTCCCAGACTTGTGCATCTGTTGGTGTTGTGTTGAATGTATGTGTGTTGGCTGTGGTACTGCTTCACTTCCTGGGTGTGCTGTTGTCTTTGTGCTGTGCTGATTGGTATTGTGTGGGTTAATGTTATGTCACTCATGTCTGTGTGTGGCTGGTATGCTTGGTGTGCACACACTGCTTGTTGTGGATGCAATGGTATGTGTGTATGTTGCCTTGTCATTGCCTGGTGTGCATCCCCTGATGTCCTGCTGTGTTTGCTATGTGATTTTTTTCCCTGTGCATCTGTTGTTTGTTTGATGTGGCTGTGTTGTTCTGTGATGGTGCACTTCTTGTCTGTGTTGTGGTATGTTGTCTGTGCATTGTTCCTGAGTGATGAGGTTCTGCACTCCTGTTGTGTCTGTGCTCCCATTGCCTTTCCACAGTTTAGCTGCACAGGGCAAGTCTGTTCTTGTTGTGGTTCTGTGTGTGTTTCTGTTGGGTTATGTGTTTGTCTGTTGCTTTTGTGCAGACATTTGTTCTGGCATCCCTGTGTGTGTGTGATGTTTGTGGCTACCCCAGGGTGTGTGGTTGTTTGTCTGTGTATTGACTGGCAAGTATTGCCAGCCTTCCGTGTGTTTGAAACTGGTGTTGTGTGCTGCTGGTGTGAGGGGGGATGTGTGTGGATCCCTACTGGTGTTTGGCAGTCATGGAGTGTGTCAATGGGCCCTGTGTGTAGTGCTGCTGGTGTACTCCTTTAAAGTAGTTGGATACATGTGTGGCTGCTCACAGTTTGACTTCAGGGCCTTCCTTTCATCCTGGTGCCTATACCTGGGTTGCCTTGCTATCTCCCTGTGTTGTTGCACTGAGCTGTCAGTGGTTTGACTTCACTAACTGTACCAGCCATGTGTACTTTGATGGTCTGTGGTTGTTGTTTTCTGTTCCTTGTCTTGATATGATGTACACATGTTTTTTGTTTGTCTCCATGGCCTTCCATTTGTGTGCACCCCACTTTGGCTTTCCTATTTGTTGTGCTCCATTGCTGTTAGCATGTGGTGTGTGTATGTGTCTGTTCATTAGTATGGGGTATGTCTGTGTGACTTGGCAGGCTTTGTGTCCAGTAGGATGTTTGTTCCTTGTATGTGTGTGTGTTCATTTGCTGCCTGTACTCATTTTTATTGCCCTGAGTGTGGACGTGTTGTGTTGTGTGTGTTTCCCTGGCCCTGGGCTACTGTGCTGTGTGTTCCTCTGCAGCCACTCCTGCAGTGGCTGTCTCCCTGGTTGTTTGTTGTGTGGTGCAGGGTGTGGATTCACCTGGCTTGTTGTTGTGCATGGGGGTGCACAGAAGGGGCACATGGCATGTGCCTTCAGGGGGTGTGCTAGTGTGTGGTGGGTGGAGGTGTGGCCCTGTGCTCTTTGTGCGCTGCCCATGCCTGGCGCTGGCCCTGCCTTCTGCATTGTGAGCATGTATTCCCTTGTCTTCACCACTGCGGTGACATGACCGGGACATTGCTGCATGGTCGCGGAAGATGTGTGTCCAGGATGTGGAGGGGTGACTTGGTGGCAGGTGGGTCATGTGTGGGTGCACTTGAGGATGTGTTCCTGTCCCCACCAGGGTGTCTGATGTGGATTTGGACCCTGTGTCAGCCTTGTGTTTTGTGTTGTGGTTGTGTTATTGCGTACCTGCGGCGGCAACCGCGGCGGTCCATGAGTTGCTGGTGATGTAGCAGGCACAGCACCAGAGAAACATATAGAGCTGGATCCATGGTGGTCGGGACCGAGTGGTGTGGTTTGGGACTCTGGTTTCGCGCTCCACTGTCGAGCTTCCGCCGTCTCTGGTTGGGCGGTTTCTCAGCTGTGGTGTGACTGGTTGTTTGGGGCATCCTAATTTGTGGAGCAGGACAAACGTCATTCCGCATGGCGGCGAGTCTCCATTGGCTCCCACCGCCACGGTGGCGGGCGCACTTTATTGGCATTGCACGTTGCACTGCGCCGGACGGGAAATGGGCTATGTTTCGCATACTAATATGGCGGCCGTGAGAACCGCTGCTCCCGGGTAGAAAAATGCAGTTTTTCCGCACCACCTGCACCGTGGTGGTGCCACCGCCCGCCATCCTAATAGACCCCTAAGTTTTAATAATTTTTCTTTGGTTCTTTATTTAATGTTCCCGCCCATTAATTTATTTTCCCAAGCTTTATTTCGCTCCCGTATTCACATCTTTATCAACAACAATGTATACATATAACAGTTGTCTGTTCACTTTGCAGGATGTCCATCAGGTTCCCAGGACATGTTGCAGGAATAACCTTGGACGGGATTCAAATACAACATCATAGCTTCCGGCTTGTCATTACTGCACCTGCGTGAGAAGTCACGTGCTGTACAAACTTTAGCCTTGCTCGGAGGCCCAAATACGAACTAGTAGAGAGGTCAAAAGAAATCACATTAAATTCAAAGTAAAATGATTTCACTGTATACCACCTATTTCTACTCTAAGCCCATTTACTCATAATAGTTCTCCCCGCATTAGCATTTAGTAAATAGCATGTTTTAGTTTCGGCAAAGCAGATGCCTAGCATGTGAGTTTCCAAGCAGGCATTTTAAAAGCATTTGCAAAGGTGCAGGAAATTCCCTCCAAGCAAAGACTCGTCATACTTCATAGATGCAGTTGACACATGCGCAATACAGTTTCCCACCTTAGCAGCCATTTTAAGTTTTACTCAGGTTACTTGTAAGTAAACACATAAGCAAGCGTCATGCTAGCTAAAATATGGAATGTGGTGTATATTAGTTTACACAAAACTTCAATTAATATAATGTTACGAGTTATATGAGAGGATTGCTTCCAAGCAAGTCTCTTTTATACGAGTCCTTGCTCCATCAATCCCCTCTCTGATGGCATTTGTGCCATCACAAATTACCCATCAGCAAGTCAGATGCCAACTTTAGCACATCTCAATTCCCTTTTTAATCTTTTCGTTTCCATCTTCATTATTGCCTTTTAGATTTGTCCTGTTTTTGTATAATTCGCCTTTTATTTCTTCTAACTGAATTTCCTCATACTTTCTTTTTTTTTCCCTTTCGTTGACTTCATATCTCTTTCTTTTTCTACAGCATTTGCACCATATCATTATTGCTAGGACTAATATTGTTATTTTTAATATTGGTAGTATTATTTTGCCTATAATACTCTGGTCTATATGAGTAAACTAATTCCCATTGAACTAATACTATTTGTTAATTTCTTCCATATACCGTCACCTTCCAGTTGTTTTAAGTCATCTTCCAATTTTGTAATATTTTTAATGTAGCCTCCGATTTCAACACTTTTATCAGGAATATAAGTGCAACAATGTTGCTCTTTCAGCATTTTACAGACTCCGCCCTCTTTTGCCAATAATATATCAAGAGCAAGTCGATTCAGTAAAACCATTGACCTAATTGCACCCATTTCTGTATTGATCATCAAGAACCCTCCAGCAGTATCATTCGATAGACGATCAACCACCGTACATAACTGAGAAATTTTTCGTGAATTTAGTATGACTCCCACTGAAGGTATCAATGCACTAAATATGTCACCTACTATTTCTGAAAAACTAACTCTTTTTATACATGTTAGTTCCGTTGTGTTTTCATTGCTTCCAGTGATTCTCTTCACATGATAAACTTTAGGGAATGCTATTCCAAAATAGCAACTCCCGTACCAATGTGCAGGCAGCCTGAAATAGGGTTTATTCCCACACACATAATAGACTCCAGAAAATACTGGATTCTGTTCCACCTTTTATGCCCCATCCCCCAATAACCAAGAAATTATGTTCACATTCACTGGAACCAATAAATGCATTGTTATAGTCAGTCTTTAATCTATGGAGGCAGATCTTCCCCTTCTTTTCAAAATCTAGGGACATCGCAGCATGAGTCTTGCCAGCTGTATACATTTCCTCTTTCTCAGCCCATTGAGGAATCTGAGGTCTCCTTTCAGAAGCCTTTCTTTGGAAGTCCTGTCTCCTTTCCTCTACTAAATTCAAAAATATCTTTTCTTCTTCATGTAATGAGCATGTTAGAATGTGTTTGTATGCTTCTGCTATATCTACTGTTTTCATTATTAAGAAATATTCACCCATAAACTGTGCATCTTTAGTACTAAGAACTGGATTCATACTCTTTTGAATAGGAACCTCTGAAAAATCACATCTATATTAGAATAATAATACTGTAACTTTCCTCTTCTATAAAATAAGCTTGATAAAATGCTACTTAAAAATACCATACGTTAATGGTAAATGGTGATATGTGACACCTTCTGCTACTGAAGCTGGCAATTTCATACATACATAACAATCACTAATCTCCATGGTATCTACATATTGAACTAACAACTTTGTGAATACATTTAAAGCAGTGTCATTATTTGTCACAGTGTGATGTAAATCTAACTCATCTGGTGCTTTTAATTCTACCCTGTTTCCTTTTATGTTAGCTACCTTTCCATTAGTGTCTGTGTTATTTTCCTTTTCTGTTACCATCAAATAAGGGATGGCTATGGTTAATGCTAAATGCAAAAACAACAGTTGTTGGACAGAATGCAGAACAATGTCATACATTCACCCCAGTACAGAGATCTGGGCCTAAATCCTAAATCCTAATGCTAACCAGAATATGAGTACTAAAAATATACTACATATACATATTCTACAACATTCCTTTATGCAATTTAGTTTTGGTCTTCCAGTAACCCTATCATCAGCCATTTTAATTTAGGATTTCTCTTCTTTTATTTGCTTTGCTTTAGGAATTTTATCTGTCTGGTTTTCAAGGTGGTCTCACTTCACCTTCGTCAATCTGTTCAAGAATTATTTCTTCGTCACTTTCTTCATTCAAATCTAGATTCTCAAATTCTTCAAGAATCACATAAGTCCATTCAGGACCTTTGAACTTATTGCTCAAAATTTGTAATCTTTGACTTCTTCACCTAGTCAATTGCCCAGACTGACTGGTAACTTCATTTACTTGTTCAGGTTCTTCACGCATTGTTTTTAAGCAGTATTTTAACCTTTTAATGCCACCTCGCCAGTTATCACCCTTTCTGACCTTTTTTGCTTGCACTGCACTTTCACTTTCCTCGTTTTTTTCGAGTATTCTTTTATTTTCGTTAAGTTGTGGCACAATTTGATTATCTTCATTTTCAGCGTCCCTCTCGATCTGTTCTTGTTCAGGGCTTATTGTTGTGACTTCATCTGCCTGAACGTGTTCTTCTCCCTCTATCTGGTTCTGTTCAGGTCTTATTTCGATTTGTTCTTCTTCTTCCTGAACATGTTCTTCTTTTCTTAACTGGTCCTGCTCAGGTCTTACTGCACTTTTCTTATCTGCAGCCTGAACGTGTTCTTCTAGGCCTATCTGTCCATCCACAGATCTGTGAATATGTTGGTTCACCTTTGTCTGAGTATATTTTTCTTTCCTTGTCTGATCCTGCTCAGGGTCTCCAACAGTTTCATTTTCCCTTTTCTGAGCTTGTTCTTCTACACCTGTCTGGTCCTCTCTATTTTCCTGTCTTTCTAATCTGGTTCTTCTTCTTGTTTTAACAATCAACATAGGTATGTCAACCACTGGTATCCAGTCTTCCTGACTTGTGCTCGGTTGTTCCTGATCAGCTACTTCAGGATCTGTTATTCTATATCCTTCAGCTGCACAACCTTCAGAGGTCTCAACTGCTCGGGTCAGTTGAGGTCCCTCTTCATCAGGAGCTGGAACTCCCTTGGTATGGCTGGCATGTATCCAGTTTGGTATAGGTATACCTGCACATTTCACTGTTGTTGTTGTGACCAGCATAACCTGATGCAGCTTATCCCACCTGGGTGCTAGGCACGACTCTCGGGTGTGATTCTTCACCACCACCTAGTCTCCGGGATTCAGATCATTTTCATGTACTTGATTCGGCTGTCTGGCAACTGCGTCTTCTCCAACCCTGATGAGAGACAGAACGCACTAGGTCAGCCAATCCTTTACAATAATCTGATACCAGATCATCAGTTATATTCAACAGTTTGTGTCCAGGTATAAGTGCTTGTCTCATTGCTCTTCCCATGAGAATTTCATGGGGACTCAATCCTGTATTTCTATCAGGAATGCTGCTGAGTTCCATCAGAACAAGAGGTAATGCATCTGGCCATCCCAGTGAAGTGGATGCACACACTTTTGCCAGTCTTTTTTTTATTTTTATTAACAGTTTTTATTAGAAACAAACTGCAGCAATAATGACAATATATTGACTTCCCGCGCAAAGGCATACAAGATTACAGCATTACATTTCAACCTTCAATAAATCAGGAGCACATAGGAGTACACTCTATTAACAGCTTAACAGTTACTATGAGGGTTGCACCTGTGTCCCCGGGTCAGGAAACCCCACCGATTCACCTCATCCTTAATTGCCCTGAGTATGTGCCATCATCTCCTCATCTCTCCCCTCCAACACCAGGAGTCTCTCCCTCCTCAATTCCACCATAGGAGAAATGCAGATCTCAACCCTGTATTTATTCCATCGTACCCACATGTGATCCCATTTACGTGGACATCCTCTCCCTTTATACACTGTTTTTCGGCAATCATGGCATGGTCCATATCGTTTGCCCAGTCCCTTAAATGTGCTATAGTGTCCACCCCCCACTTCTGAGCAATATTCAGTTTCGCTATACTCCACCCCATAGTGGCCCACGATTGTTCAGCTTGTGTGAGGTCCGTCACCTCCCAGATATTGAGGAGACATGGCGAGGGAGATGTCTGTATAGGTTTGTCACAAGGCCTGGTTAATTGTCGGGTGACATCTTTCCAGTATCGTTTTATGTGGGGCAGTCCCATAGGATGTGCATGAATGTACCGGTCTGGTTATAATGGCAGAGGCAGAGTGCATCAGGTCTTCTACCTAACCTGAATAACAGTGTGGCGCCAAAATATACGCGATGGAGAATCTTGAGCTGGACCAGCCGAAGACGCATCGGGATGGCCACCTCTCGAGGGGAGGCCAGTTCCTCTATCCAGTCCTCATCGGCCATTTCTTCCAGGTCTACCTCCCAACTCGCCCGTAGTTTCTGCATTGGGTCGGTCCAGTTATTTATCAATTTCTTATAGGTGAGGGAAATGGCCTTGCGATCCATAGGATCCAGCAATAGTCTGTCCTCAAGAGGAGAGGAATCTGGAAGGGGGTATCTTTCGGGAGGGCAGAGTCAATAGCATGGCTGATCTGAAGATAGCGGAAGCTCTCCGACGGTGCCAGTTGGTATTTAGTTTGGAGATCCGCAAACAATGCCTTCTTGCCCTTAACCCACATATCACCCACAGTGGAAATCCCTATCATGTCCCATTTATCAAATCCCGCACAGGCACTGAGTCGTCCCAAAATGTCTGGCTTCCTCAGAGGGGTAGCCTTCGCTAGGCGCCCTTGACAACCCATGCACCGCTGCACTCCATGCCACACCTCCACTGTACGCGATGTTGGGCCAGTCAGGTGTATTTTTCTGTGGTTTGTATATAATGCTATACTGTAGCCCCTTTTCCCCATTAGCCAGGGGTCGGTGCGGAAGCTGGGATCGTCATGATGACCGTTAGCTGCGAAGCCTGATAGTAGAGGCTCATGTCTGGCAACCCAATACCCCCATCGTACCATCCCATAGTGAGTTTATGCATGGCTATCCGTGGTGGCCTATTTTCCCATAGTAAGTCCCTCACTGCTGCCTCGATCTGCAAAAAATAAGAGTTAGGAACAGGATTAGGAGTATTTTGCAGGGCATAGAGAAAGCGCGGTAGGGAGTGCATTTTGAATAAAGACGCACGTCCTAGAAGAGTAAGGGGGAGTGTCTTCCAATGTGTGACATCCGATCTAAACCTCTGTAGCGGCCTCAGTAGATTCTGTTCATAAAATAGTACAGCATCAGTTGTTATAAAAATGCCTAGATATTGAAAACCCTGGGAAGCCACTGGAATATTATATCCCCGAGGACTTTGCGGGGGGTCTCCCCAGAGAGAATACATCTGGGATTTGGACCAGTTTATCTGGTACCTACGGTGCGCCCCAAATATATGGAAAATATGTAATACGTGGCGGAGTGAGCGCGCTGGTGAGGCAAGATAGAGCAGAATATCATCTGCGTGATATGCGTTCTTCATGTTCATTTGTTCATTTAAAGCCTCTAATGTCTGGGTCCCCACTTATCCAAACCACCAGGGGTTCAAGAACCAAGGCAAAAAGGAGCGGCGATAACGGGCATCCTTGTCTCGTGTCTCGACAGAGGGGGAAAGAAGTGGATCGATGATTGTTCACTGAAACGTGTGCCATGGGTTGTGTGTATAATAGTCTGATCCACCCAATGAACTTGGGTCCGAACCCAATGCGGGCAAGAACTGCAAACAAATACTCCCATGCTATGGTGTTAAATGCCATTTTTGCATCTAGCACAAGGAGGATCGCCTCTTCCTCCAGCGTATCTACACGGCCCAGTGCCCCATGTACTCGGCGCAGATTTCGGGCCGTTTTCCGACCTGGCATGAATCCCGACTGGTCCAGGTGAACTAGGTCGGTGAGATAAGGAAGCAGACGAGTAGTCAACAGCTTGGCCAGAATTTTGACCTCAACTGTAATCAGAGATATGGGCCGGTTCGATGTACACTCATCCATCAGTTTACCAGGTTTGTGGATAACCACAATGGTGGTCGCGCAGATATCAGCCGGGAGGAGGGTATTCTTATAGCTTTCGTTATATAGGTTGAGCAGATGGGGTGATAGCTTAAAAGCCATGGGTTTGAGCAGTTCAATAAGAAGCCCATTAGGACCCATCGCCTTACCCGCGCAAATGTCCTGAATTGTTTTCTGAATTTCGTCAACAGATATGTCAGCGTCCAAAGCCTCCCTACTTTGTTCGGGGATACTTGCTACCTCGATAGTGGCTAGGAGTTCTGCCGCCATCGAAGCTTGTGAAGTTTGCGGAATTCCGTGCAATCTTTTGTAATGGTTCGCGAAGGTCTCGGCAATGCCCTGAGGATCGGTAATTATTTCATTGTCCGGCGCCTTAACTGCACGCACCCATCTCGCTGACTGTTCTTTGCATTCCAGCAATGCCAATAGTTTGCCAGTTCTCTCGCCTTGCTCGTATACCCCGTGGCGAGTGGCCAGAGCACATCTATTAGCGTCCTCTAGGAGCAATTGTCTATAATCCTGTCTTTTTATATTGAGGCGGTGCTGGGTATCAGGATCAGGGCCCTGGGATATGGCGGTTTCAAGGCATAAGATCTTCTTTTCCAATTCGATCACCCTCTAATGCGCTCGGCCCTATGACCCACCATCATAGATAGTGCTCTCCCCTTGATCACCGCACTGTCTGCACCCCATAGTGTAATTGCTGACTTAACTGACCCTGTATTCTCCTTAAAGTAATAGACAGTATCTTTCCGCAGAGTTTCCCTGATGTGGGGAACCTTTAGTGCCCATGGCTGGATCATGATGGGACCAGGTTGTGCAGCGCGTTGAGTGCCGAGGACCACCAGAACAGGGGAATGATTCGAAATTCCACGTGCGTAGCACGTATTATCTGTAAATTTGTGTATGTGTTGTGCATGGGTAAACAAATAGTCGATTCGTGATTGACTGCCGTGCACCCCGGATTGAAACGTGAAGTGTGTGTTATGGGGGTGCGACCATCTCCAAACATCCACCATCCCCAAGGCATTAGTGAAATCACAGAGTTGTGTACAGTGTGTCGAGCCACATCTGGGCGGGGAACGGTCGAGCAGACCATCCATTGTTATGTTAAAGTCACCTCCGATAACCAGGGTACCCACAGGTAAGTTCACTAATAGCGCCCCTACATCCATCAATGTCAAGCATTGCAGACCCGGTGGTGCGTACACAGAGAAAACATTAAGAACTCTGCCCTCCCATATACCCGTAAAAGCTGCATGCCTACCCTGCGGATCCGTCCAGGTGTTTTGAACCACATAGGGGCAGCCTTTACGAAGGAGAACCCCCACCCCTCTGGAACCTGTGGTGAAACCTGAGTGTGCCACCATGCCGTATCCCTTTCTATTGAGGGCCATGCAAGAGTTACCTATCAAATGGGTTTCTTGAAACAACACTATATCAAGCCCCTGACAATGGATGTATTGTAATACAATGCCTCTCTTAATTTTTTCTCCCGACCCGTTGACATTCCATGTAGTAAGTTTAAGTCCCAGACCATTTGCCATTGGCCTCAAATAGTGTTGAAATGGTATTCATGTAAAATGTATAGTGAATTAAACCCTCCACAGCCTCATCTAGAGCGGCTCCTAGTTCGTCACTGCGAAATACACTGCATTGAAACTTAACTTCAGTGATCTGGATATTGACGCCAACTAAGATGTACATACACAAGATGTAATTTTGTCCTGCTGCAAAAAAACAGTTACTACAACATCCCCAAGAAATCAAACCCAAACTTGCCCCTACATTTAGGAACTCACCCCCCCTCCCTGCCTCCCTGCTTAATGGGACTAGAACCGCCCACCACCTCCAACATGCAGAGTGCCTGTCGCCCACCCATAAACAACTCATGGGAACGTGAGCTACCCCACTCCCCATCCATCCACATTCAATCAGTAAAGGGTTTGTCCCCCGGTCCGACCCCCCACCACCGATTCAGTACACAGCACAGAGGTCCAATATGGCCCTCCACAATCATCTGGCAGTATTTCTGGTCAAGGACCCGTGCGGCAGTGGACCCATGAAAGGGGATAACACCCTTAAAACAGCTAAACATAATGATCATATCAATCGAACTCTTAAGCAAGCCATTTGAGAGCTGGGTCAATCCCTTAAACAAAGGCAGGTTGCGGCACATATCTTTCGGGATCCCCTCCCCTGCCCCCCCAACCAAATCTGTTGTCCGAGTTCCCACATTTAGGAGGTCGTGAATCCGTGTCCATGCTTAGAAGCATTCCAGAGGGCCTCTAGGGACATGGCTTAATACCACAAAATCTTACCAGACTCCAAATCAGCGCCCCCCAGTGTGTCCCTGGGAGTCAGAGTCAGAACGTGGAGGAGAACATCTCTGCTGGCGCCAGTCTTCGGCATCATCGGCAGCCGAGAACCCTTTCTTCGCCTTCTTTTCGACTATGCGCCAACCTTCCAGTCAGTCCCAGGCATCTTCCAGCCGAGTGAAAAACCACAATTTCCCATTGGCTTCCACTCTCAGCTTAGCGGGGAACATCATTCCATATTTGGTCTCGGAAGGTCCGTTTCACCTCCAGGAAGCTACGACGCTGTTTCTGCACTCGCAAAGGAAAGTCTGGAAAAACTTGATCTTGCTGTTCTTGAGGGTCAGTGGCGGGGCCGCTCTTGCCGTTTGAAGAATGACATCACGGTCTCGGAAGTTAAACACCCGCGCAAGGAGCGGTCTAGGGGGGGCACCCGGCTTTGGCCGGCCTCCAGGCACACTGTGAGCTCTTTCAATTGTAAAACACTTGGAGAGTCCTCAGGGTTGTAGATGTTTAAGGACCAGTTCCTCAAAAAAGAGGTCCGCTGCATGCCCTTCTGCGCGTTCCGGAACACCAAGAATGCGCAGAACACCAAGAATGCGGACGTTAATTCGCCGCATTCTACCTTCATAATCGTCCAACTGTAGGGCCATCGCCTTGTGGGAAGAGCGCAATTCGGTGATTTGTCATTTGAGAAGGTTGGCGTCAGTGACTAGTTCCTTTACGGTGCTCTCCACTGTACCCACTCGCTCCGCCATTTTCTTCATGTCTTTCCGGATCAGTGCCACATCCGTGGCCACCATGTCGATCCTCACCTCGAGGGAGGTCCTTATCGCCATGATTGCTTCGAGGAGATCTTTGTTCGTGGGTTCCGTTGTGGCGCTTGGGGTCGCCGACTCCACTCGGTCTTCGTTCTGCTGTTTTTGCCAAGCAAATTTGTCCAGTTTGGTCTGGGTCATCGTCCGGTTGTTGCGTCCAGTCGCCATTATCTTTATCCCGATGGCACCACTTGGCGTCGGGGCACGCCAGCTACTCCCCACCGCCTGCAGTGAAGAATTCCACACGGCCTGACGGTTTTCGCTGGGAGCGCCCCAAACAGAGGGGTATGTGACTGGATTCGCTGCACTGATACCGTTGCAGTGGAGCCCACGTACACCAGGCTTGCAGTGGTAGAGGACCGGGGCAGGGTTAGGACTCTTCCCCCAGGGTAATCCAGACGTCATCTGCGCCACTTCTCTTACCATCTCTTTCGTTGGTCAAGCCAGCATGTGGAGGGGGTTAGGAGTCCCACGAAGCCACTGGGTTTTATCGCCTCTACGAGGTGCTTAGAGTACCGCGATGATTCTGTCCAGCCACTGTCCTCTTAGCACTCTGGCGTCGAAATTCCCTACTCTGCCGGGATTCAATCAGTCTGCATGCTACCAGGGTCTCACCAGTAGCTCTCACTAGGCCACAATATTCTAGCGAGGACCAGCAGTCAAAGGGCCCACACTCCGGGTCTTCACGGTCGGTTCTGTGACCGTATGTAGTTCACACCAGGCTGTGCTCAGGTCTGGGGCCGCCAAAATTCACCCTTTGGTCTTTAGGCTGCCTGCCACAACCCCCACAAATCCAGTTCCCGGGGCCGTAGGGCTGCACCAGGTCCCGCGCACGTGAGCCGCTATCGGCCTGCGTGTGTTTTCACTGTGGGGGCCGCCGCAGCAATCACTCGGCCCGACACTCTTGGGGCCACGAGGAGGGTCTCTACCACAATCGCCGGTGTCTGGGTGGAGCGCTGTGCGCTGACGGGCACCTCCTATCAATCTGCTTGGGCGCCGTTGGGGTAGGCCGCAGCCGCGGCCTCGAATAGTGCGTGCCTGGGGTGCCGCCGCACCTCCCTCGGCGGGACAGCAGACGAGGACCCGGCCTGTGGAGTACTCACCGGGTTATGCCTCCGATAGGTCCCAAACTCGGCAGATAGATCGCCGGGCACCACCGCACTGCAAGGAAGGCACCTGGGCAGTAGTCGGGCCGGCGGGAGTCAAGGATTACAGGATGTTTTGGGAGTGGCGCTCCAGAGCAAAGCTACCGAGCAGCCATTCCTATCTTGATTTGATTGTGCCATTCACTTGTTCCAACACTCCAGAAGCCTCTGGGCGATATGCACAGTGCAGTTTTTTGTTAAATTTTAAATGCTTCACAGATTAATCGAATTATTTCATTATTAAAGTGAGATCCTCTATCTGATTTCAAAGTTACTGGAAAACCAAACCGCAGAATTAACTCCCTCAACAGCAGTTTGGCAACTGTTATGCTGTCATTCTTCCTAGTAGGGTACGCCTCCACCCACCGGGAAAACAAACAAACAATAACAAGGACATACTTCAATCCACTACAGGGTGATAATTGTATGAAATCCACCGGCAACCTCACAAATGGTCCTTCTGCTTTTCCAATTGTTCTCCAACTGACCACTGTCTTCCTGCCTGGATTTAATTGTTGACAGGTTAAACATCGGTGGCAAGGGCTCTCTGCGACAGCCTTAAACTTAGGATTATACCAATCTTGTCTAAAGAGCCTGATCATGGCATCCCTGCCTACGTGTGTGTCTCCATGATACATTCTGGCCATTTGTGAAAGCAAACAATCTGGCATTACTGGCTTACCATCTAGATAAATCCATATGTCATCCTCTGTTCCCCTCTGGCATCATACTTTTATCCACTTCTCCTTTTCACTCACTTTCACCTCATCCTGCAGTTGTCTTACTTCCTCCCATGTTTCTATTCCTGAGAGTAGCTTAAGTTGGCAGCTGATCCCACTTGTCTCAATTTTCCTGTTTAGTGCCCTTTTGTTTCTGGCACAGTACTGGGTAACCTTGTCAGCATATCGATTACCGGCTACCACATAGTCATCTCCTGACTAATGAGCAGCACACTTGACCACCGCCACTTCTTTTGGCATCCAGAGATGGCCAAAGTCATGCACAACCCCATAACCATACTGGCTATTAGTGAAAATGGTTACTTTCCAGTTGTTCCCAATTTTGCAAGCTTTAATCAAAGCTATCAATTTGGCTGCTTGTGCAGACTTGACTCCTGGTAAATAGGATGGTTCAACTATTCCAGCCAATGTGCATACTGCATAAGCAGCACTTAATCCTCCTTCCTCATGCCTCATGCACGAGCCATCTACAAATAGCTCATGTTCAGATTCTTTCAGGGGTTCTTCCTGTATGTCTGGAAGGGGCTTAGTGCATAATTCAGTCACATCCAAACAGTCATGTTCAACCTCAACTCTCACTTCCTCTCCACGTACATTTGGCAATAACGTAGCAGGGTTTAGCATAGTACATCTAAATACTGTCACATTTTCAGCTCCCAAAATGATTCTCTCATATTTAGTCATCCAACTAGGGGTAAGGTACTGTGTTCGAGTTCTTGTTAACAGAATCTCGAATGAATGTGGAACATACACCTTTACATGATGTCCCATCACAATTGACTCACTCTGTTCCAGACTCATACAGGTAGTATCTACTGCTTTTAAGCATCCGGGTAAAGCTGACGCCACAGGGTCCAAAGTAGCAGAGAAGTATGCTACTGGACGTCTGCTTAAACCATGTCTTTGTGTTAAAACTGAGAGTGCACAACTTTCTCTCTCACAACAGAATCGTGCAAATTCTTTTGTGTAGTCTGGCATACCTAAAGCAGGGGCTTCACACAAGCAATTTCGTAATCTCACAAAAGCCTCCATGCTTTCATCATTCCAATCTATTGGGTCCTTTACTCGTCTCCGGGTCATTTGTATTAAGGGTTTGGCTAACAAAGAAACATCTGCAATCCATTGCCTACAATTCCCCACTATACCAAGGAACATCCTGATCTCCCTTAGGGTTTGTGGTATCTGCATTTGTTTTATTATCTTTATTCTTTCAGGGGTCATTTTTCTCACTCCTCTTTCTATTCGGTGTCCTAAATATTTGACTCCAGTTCTACAAAATTGTAATTTCTCTGGAGACACTTTGGGGCAGATTTATGTTTGACTTGCGCCTCATTTACGCCGCCGTTGCGTCACTTTTATGACGCAGCAGCGGCGCAAATCCTGCGCCATGGTGCGGGGTATTTACAACGTGACGCATCTGGGAGATGCGTCACGTTGTAAAGCCCTGCGCCACATGTAGGCGTTCCAGGGCAGGTGGGGGGCGGTCCGGCGCAGGAACGCCTCCTAAAAGTGGCTGAGTGAAATCTACAAGATTTCACTCAGTCACTTTTGAGCCCATGCTGCGTCAAAACCCTGCGCCTGCTTGAAGCAGGCGTAAGGATTGACGCAGCATTGTGCAGATAGGCCCCCCCAGAGCATTGCTGGAGCTGCGTCACGCTGGCGACGCAACTCCAGCAATGCGCCACTTTTACGGCACAGATGCGTGACGCATCTGTGCCGTTTTTGCCCCATGGTGCGCCGCATTATAAATGCGGCGCATCCATGGTGGCGGAGCTGGGGCGCAAAATAACTGGCGCATCCCTGCTGATATGCAGGGATGCGTCAGTTATTATAAATATGCCCCTCTGTGACCTCCATCAGCCAAATGATTTAATAAAGCAATTGAATCAGTAACACAATCATCTCGCGACTTTGATGCCATAAGCAAGTCGTCGATATACTGGACTAGAACTGATTTTCTGGGCATCACTAAAGTTTCTAGACACTTCTTCAAAATTTGATTGCATATTGAAGGACTTTCTGTGTACCCCTGAGGAACTCGAATACAGGCTAAGATACGGTCCTCAAACTTAAACAAAAAGAGATACTGGCTATCTGGGTGTAAAGGGATGGAGAAAAATGCTTGGCATAAATTAATTACAGTAAAGAATCCTGCATTCCATGATATCTGATACAGAATCACTGCTGGATTTGGCACTACGGGACAACAAGGCACAACAATTTTCTTGATTTTTCGTAAATCCTGAACTATTCTGTATTTTCCGCTAGGTTTCTTAATGCCAATTATAGGCAATTTACAAGGACTGCTCATTATTTCCTTCAAGATACCTTGTTTAATCATTCGATCAATTTCTGCTGCAACACCAGCCTTGACTTCAGGGCTCATTTTGTACTGTTGAGTATTTGGATAAACTGCACCTTCCTTCACAGTCACTTTTACTGGGTCTACATTTGCCATCAACCCCACTTCTTTTCCTGTAAAATCCCACACTTCTGGGTTCACAGTCATTTTTAATTCATCAGGTAAATCATCTTTTGTCATTAATGAATACATCTCGGCTACCTCTGTGCCGTTTTGCCAACATTATTTTGTAGACAATGTCTGCATCAGGGGTCTAAATCGCAACACTATCCGGTGTGCAATATATTGTGCAGTTCATCTTGCACAATAGGTCTCTTCCTAGCAAGTTTATTGGACTGGAATCGCATACCACAAATGTATGCATTTAACTGAAATTGCCAATTCGCACCCCCATTGGTTCTGTAATTGGGGTTCTAATTTGTTTATTTGAAACGTCTACTACTTGGGTGGCTTCTCCCAAGAGGGGTAGGTTTGGGATGTCTGCTTTTCTCACAGTAGAACGGGTAGCACCAGTGTCCAACAAAAAGGCAATATCTTTTCCTTCTACCTTCCCATCAATATATGGACCTGACTGATCTACCGGTGTCAGGACTCGATTTTCCTCGTAACCACACAGGAGCAGAATGAAGCCTTTTCCCAACTCTCCCCTCAATACGTTCCTGCGGGTTTCTTTTACAAAATCCTTTGCAGGTAAGTACTAAGGGGGGAAAGGGGAATTCGGATGAAGAAGAGACTGCACGTTTTCTTCTTGAGTTCTCTATCACTGCCTCTATCTTCTTTCTTCTTGTAGGCTGCAAGTTAAAATATTACTAAATACAATTGCTTAACCTTTCTTAACCTTTAATATTTTTTCAAGTGTCAAAGCATAACAATTAGTAAGGAACTTTTATCTCACCAGATGTCTTCTATGGGCTTGCTTCTCTTCTATTGTATGTGTTGATTGAAAGCGGTTTATTTCTACTCTGTTTAAACAGGTGATACCAGATGTGTTGACCCTATTACTCCAGAAGAAAGAACAAGGTAAGTGTACGTTCTGCATAAACGTATTAATTTTTTGATTTAAGGAATACTAGCTTATCTTCTACTAACTTACTTGCTGCTTTCAAACTTTCTCCCAAATTTCTCTTTCTTTTTGATTTGTAGATAAGTAATGCAGTTTTTGGGACCCTCTAGTTCTTAATGACTGGACCCAACACGATTTGATCTCTTTCAATTATGTCGCTGAGAAGTTTCTTTTAAAGTAATTTCTTGTAATCCTACTCACTAACTTCTTATTGAAGTGGCTAACTATTCATATATTTATATAAATATACCCTCTATCAGGAGTTGAGTAAAGATTGGTTGGAAGTTATCAAGTTTTGCAGGGTTATTCCATCTTTTAACTTACGAATAATTCTTGGTTGTTTTGGACTAATAACAGTGCTAACTTTGATACTGTTTCTTCTCTTGAGTAGTGCAGGGATTACTGAAACGCTACCTTAGATTTGTGTAATGTCTAATTAAATAGTACAAGGCTGCTCACCATCCTTTGGTGTGCAGCGTCGTTTTTACTTGAACACAACTCTCTTTAATCTGCGCAGTATAGATTTAACCGAAACACTAATCTTTTGATATCGCGCAGTGTTTACCTCAAGAGTTCCTAGTCACGTCCACTTTTTCTTGTACATGCGCACTGCCTACTTCTGTTTTAAAAGGCATGCGCGGACCTTGAACACTAACCTGAAGTCTTCCAAAGCTGACGGAAACCGACGCTGGAGGACCAAAGGCCTTCGCTACGCTCCCCGACTAAACTACTATCCGATGATGACGAGGTAGGTCTGAATCGAGTGACGCTCTTGGTGAAGTGCGCATTGGAACGTTAGTGCGCGCTTCACCTGAGGTTCTGAAGGCACAAGGAAAGAACTAGACTGCTAAACAACAAGTGTGCTGGCGGCCATCTTAGATGTCCAACGTCGCCCGCACACTCTCCAACTCTGGGCATGAACCATCTTTGGGTAAGACCGCTGGGAGAAAGAAGTAGAGGTAATAGCCACAACAGGGCTGCGAGGAGGAAACCTCCCGTGAACCCTGACAACCGGTAAGGATGTGCCAAGTACGCACTCCTCCTCCTCCCCCCTCAGGCACCGTCATTGATCATCTCCGTGAAGATAACTGTTCTGCAAAAGAAACTGTGAAATTACAGAATTTTTCTTACCACTTTCTCCTAGAAATCTGGTGTCCTCACTGTATTTTGCTCTGTTCACAAAATTTGTCACAGGGGCAGGTGGCAACTGACTCTGTGGATTTACAACCTGTTGCGGTTGACTCATTATCACCTCATTCTGCATCTCTGGATTTAAATTTTGATTTGGGCCATTATTATTCTGAATATTTTTACACTCGTTTTTCCAATGTCCCAATTTTCCGCATCCATGACAAGGAAATTTCTTCTTTGCTTCCTCTCTATTTATTCGTCCTCCTTGTTTTTTCCCATTATTATTATTCTGACCCTGTCCTTTCACTTGACCATCAGTCTGACTGTTTAATGTAAGCTCTTGATGCACTGCCAATTTCACTTGTGCCCACATCACCTTTTCTTCCAACTTTTTACGTCTATTATCAATGTCATCTCCGCAATACTTGGCATATTTTAAAAATTAATCAATAGGTTTTGCCTGCCAGCACAGCATGTGCTGCTGAATCATCTGGGAGATTTCCGGTCTTAAACCAGACACAAAACGATATACAAATTGTCCCATGCCCGTGTCTCCGATATTCTCAAATCCGCTATACTGCTTGAACACCTGCAACAGACGCTCATAATAAGCATGTACAGTCTAATTTATTCCTTGTGTTGTCCTATTTTTACCCAATCTGTTTCTTTTGGTGGGATTTTCCCTTTCAAGAAAGTGATCACCTGGTGATATTTCTTCATTACCTCCTCTGAAGGGGCTCCTGTTTTCTCATCTCTCGGGTACTCTTCACTAGGCCAATCAACTGTGATTTTACATTCTGTCCATAAATCAACAGGCACCACTATGTCAAATATACCATCCAAATCCTTCAACAAAACCTTAGAGACCTTCACAAACCTTTCAACCTGCCGGTACCATTCAACAAGTTTTTCTCTTAACTTTGGGAAATCATTAGTAAATGACAAAATATCTTGTGGAGTCCATGGGACATGCACACATCCCCCTTCTGGAACTTCTCTCATTGGACACAATCTTTCTGCCTTTCCAGATTTTTTCAATAAGAATTCAGATGTCGTTCGGTTTGCCAGTGCTTCTTCCTTTTTCCTCATCTACCTAGCTTTATATTTGTCTAAGTCTCCCCATTTTTGTAAAATGTTCATTAATTCCTTAATCTGTAATTTTCTCCCAGACACATTCATGTTTTCCAAGTCTTTATCAGTAAATTCTGCTCTATATGGCTTCTGTAGTACTTTCGATCTCCCTATTTCAATCCCCATTTCGGAGGCAAGATCTGTCAATTTCTCATGAAATATCTTCGTATTTCTAGTGAGCCTTCTACAAATAAACAGTAATTCTTCCTCACTGTAAGCATTTAATCTGTCTAATCCCACGTTTCCAGCTATCATTTCTTCCAAATCTACTTTCAATTTGTAAATATCTAAAATCCTAATTGGTTGTTTCGGTTTATCTATTCCCTGTGCCCATCTTTCTATTTCTTCTGGGGATACTATTCTGGCATGTATGGTTCCTGTAGATGTTTCTTATCATATTTCTTTTGAACAGCTAGGTGTAAGTCTTCTCGGGGTTTCATTTATTTTTCCTCTTCACAGCAAATCCATTAATGAAATTACTGAATCACACTCACTGGCTTGATCATCAATTATTATATTTTCTTTTCTAGGTTCACTTTTAGGAGTTGTCATGACTGGTGGTTTGGGACAGATCGCTTTATCCCCATACAATGGAAAAACAGGTCCTATAGATACTGGTATAGTTAGTGCTTCAGGGTGTGTATTCAATTGGGTTATTTTCTGTATTATTTCTTCTCTATTTTTATTTATTGCTTTTCTTTCCTTTTCCTGAAGTACTCTTCCATTCATTGGGTCATATATAAACTGTGGAACCAAAGATGTTCCCACAACAGGGGCACTTGGAGTAGTTCTATTGGGTCCCTCTTGGAATGGTGGAGGGTTTTTTGTTAAAATATCCTCCATAAACTCATCTTCTGATTCTCCACAACCTCTCATTGTCAAATGTTTAGTTTTCGCTGTACCCTTTCCTCCTGACTGGTCTTCAGCCATCAATACAGGATACAGTCCTTGTGTAACCATTGCTTGTCTCCATTGTTTCTTCTGACACTCTTTTGATTTGCGCATCTGCCTAGGGTAAAATTCTCTATAACTTCTGCTACTTCTGGATCTGTCGTGCTCAAATTACTCAGTTTCCCATTCTTCTAATGCCTCATACTGAGTTAATCTAGGTTGGGGCTCTAATTCATTCATTCGCATTCTCAAATTGTGAAGGATTCTCCCATTAAATGTACCATTTTCTGGGCAAGGTAACACTCCATCGCTGTTGGTGTATTCTATCCAATTTTCTAACCATACACAGGTATGGTAGTCTCTCTCCATCATCATAAATGAGGCAGGTGTCTTCGGTGGTGGAATAAGAATTCCCTCTCTAGTCTTAATGGGTTTATCTTTCTTGAAGTAATTTTTAATTTTCTGCATAAACGACATCTTTCTCTTTTCTCCATACATTTTGGGTGATCATCTTTTTATGTATTCGTCTCGAGCAAATCCTAAATATCTCCAGTCTGGGCGATTCCCTATTAATGTCTGATCGTACTTTCACATACAATTTCCACTATCCAATACTATTATAGCTTCTATTTTTACAACCAATTTTAGAGTCTTGCTCACACTCTGAGTTTGACCAATCCCAGAGCGGCTTCTATTCTTTTGACCAATCAAGCTTGGGCTCACGCTATTCGTTTAGCCAATACTGAAGCGGCCTTTTTGTGACGTCAGTATCACGCCTTACTACTGACCCCTCCTTTACAATTTCGCATCAGTCACACACCTGCTGTTTCAACCAATCCCTGCGTGGCCCTCTGTAACGTCAGTGCAACTTCGACTACTGACCCCTCCTTTACAAGGCAGCACGAAAAAGGTATTTTCTTACAACTTTTTATACGTTTTTCATTAATAACAACATAAAAACATCTGCTACACTGTCTGTTCCACTAAAACCAAAGGACAGCTGATTTCTTTTGCTACAAGTAAAACCTTCCACTTACTCTTCACACACTGTGAGTAAAGCCTTCCGCTTACCCTTCACTCAAGCTCCAACGAACCTTCGGTGTTACCTTTTCTAGGTGATATAAGACCAACGTTTTACCAGTGATCTCTTTTGTTATCAATCACTCTCACTTTTATACGAAAATAATCCCTAATTTAGCACTGCCAGCCCTATGTAGCTTCTCAGCGCTATTCCAACAGACGAGTAATCTCACTGTAGTGTGGCTTCCATTTACCACACACATTTCACTTCCCGGAAATTTCCAGACAACATAAAACAAATACAAACAAATTTGTTAAAACATAAATCAATTAATCAATGCTTATCACCAAACTAGTCAATAATATCCATAGCTCTGGTACCAGAACACTGATCCAGCGGGTTACCAGCCTCAGGTACTCAAACACCATAGACCCACCTGGGCCCATAAACACACACACATTCACATAGGCTAGTAAATACCGCTGGGGGTCAATTTTTGTAATTGCTTTTTAAGATTAGTTACCTGTCATATTTAACCAATCTTTCACTGATCAAAAAGTTCTTTCCTCTGGTCAATGGACCTATTAGTTGGAACTAGTTGATGGTGAAATGACATAAATTGAAATGACCTTTTTCGTTTGAAATAACCAAAGGCTTCAGGACAGGTTTCAGGACAGTATTCAGGGCAGGATAGTTGACCTCTTCTAGATCTGACACCTGCGTCGCACCCCTCTCTGACACTATCTTCTTCCTCGATTCTTCCACGATCTTCTTCTAATTCTTTGCCTTATTTCCCTCCTCGATTATTCCGCAATCTTCTTCTAATTAATTAGGTTTAGGCTCTCAGTTCTGTAATTCGAATCTCCTTCAGCATTCGTTCAGCTCTCGGACAGCATCCCGGTCTCTCAGCATCTCGGCAACACGAGCTTAACTAACTAACTAACTAACTAAATGACCTCAATTATACCTTTCTAATGGCATGTACCACCCCTTAATGTTTCAACTTTATGAAACTCCTAATTCTGATTGGACAGGCAAGAGGGAATGTTCATCACACCATGCTAAGTTTTAATAATTTTTCTTTGGTTCTTTGTTTAATGTTCCCGCCCATTAATTTATTTTCCCAAGCTTTATTTCCCACCCGTATTCACATCTTTAATAACAACAATGGATACATATAACAGTTGTCTGTTCACTTTGCAGGATGTTCATCAGGTTCCCAGGACATGTTGTGAGAATAACCTTGGACGGGATTCAAATACAACATCATAGCCTCCGGCTTGTCATTACTGCACCTGCGTGAAGAGTCACGTGCTGTACAAACTTTAGCATCGCTCGGAATCCCAAATTCGAACTAGTAGAGAGGTCAAAAGAAAACACATTAAATTCAAAATAAAATGATTTCTAGGGGTTGGCGGAATTTGCGAAATTCACTTTCGCAAATTATCACGAAAATGTTAAAAATCTCCGCAAATACGTGGAAATATCGCGAAGATGCAGAAGTTTTTTTCACGCCCGTTCGCGGTATTTTCTGCGTGGTCGCGGCTCGCCAACTTACCCATGAGGTTGCTCGCGAGCGCGGCCATCTTGTTTTCACTTGACTCGCGGTGCATGATCGCAAGAAGAAAGACGTGATCGCACGATAAATGACGTTACTGCGGGCGAGAACTGTCACGAGACAGCGCAAATGGCTACCAACAATCCAACATCTCGTGGAGAACGCGACCGGATCGGGAAAACTTGACGGCAAACGCGGGGATTCAGGGAAGGCGATCGCGCACACGCAAGAATGTATTATTTTACAGCGCGAGCAAGCAAAAAATTTCCGGTAAAATGCGGATTGCGGAAATTTTTACATTTTCGCGCTCTCCGCGGAATGCGAAAATGTCAAATTATCGCAATTTCCGCGAGCGGAACGGAATTTTAGCCCAGGCCTAATGATTTCACTGTATATCACTTATCTCCACTCTAACCCCATTTACTTATAATAGCTCTCCCCGCATTAGCATTTAGTAAATAGCATGTTTTAGTTTTGGCAAAGCAGATGCCTATTATGTGAGTTTCCAAGCGGCCATTTTAAAAGCGTTTGCCCAGGTGCAGGAAATTCCCTCCAACCAAAGACTTGTCATACTGCGTAGATGCAGTTGACACATGCGCGATACAGTTTCCCACGTTAGCAGCCTATTTAAGTTTCACTTGGGTTACTTGTAAGTAAACACATAAGCAAGAGTCATTCTAGCTAAAATATGGAATGTGGTGTATATTAGTTTACACAAAACTTCAATTCATATAATTTTACGAATTATAAGAGGATTGCTTCCGAACAAGTCTCTTTTAGACGAGTCCTTGCTCCATCTGAGTGGGAGGTGTGTGACTCTGTGCATAAATGTGTGAGTGTTTGATTCACTGGGTGTATGGATTCAAGAGTGCATGTGGAAACAACTGCATGGCTGGGTGAGTGTGTATGGGTGTGTTGGTGAGTGTATGGATGTCTCAGTGGTACATGTCCAAGTAACTACATATGTAAAAGGCAGTGTATTTGAGAGTTGGAGTATATAAATGACTATAAGTGAGAGTCAGTGATTGTTAGAGTGGCTGTATGATTGAGTGTGTACTTGTATCGGTGATTGTATAAGAGAGTAAGTATGTGTTAGTATCTGTATGAATAAGTGAGGTAGTGTGTGTATAACTGTGTAAGTGAGTAAATGGGAGTGTGATTGATTCTTTGCATTACTGATTAGGTGTGTAAGTAAGTCCATGGATGAGTGGTGGTGTGTGACTGTCTGTATAGGTGTATGAGTGCATATGATAGTGTTGTATTGATGATTGATTGCATGTATGAGTGATTGTATGGGTGAATGAGTGGATGTGTGTAGACCTAGGAATCAGTGAGTGCGTATGTAGTAACTGGTATTAGTGTGTTGATGGTTTCAAAAATAGTAGTCTGTATTTTACTGTTGGTGTATCAAAGGTTACATTAGAGTGTGAGGAGGTGCATCAGATTTTCACATGGATGATGTCATCAGTGATGTCATTTCAGATGTCATCAGTGATGTCATCAGTGATGTCACTGACCATGTAATGAATGATGTTACATGTGACATCAGCAGCAGTGCATCGCGGGAGCGTGAGTTATAGTGAGCTGAACTAACTATAAGGGCGGAATTTTTATGGTTTTGTACGAGTGAAATGCCCAACTAACTATAACGTCCCTGAAATCTATGGTTTTTTGAGTGAATTTCTAAGGTTTTTTAAATGCTAATTTCTAACAATAACGTACCTGAAACCTATGGTTTTTTCAATGTTTTTCAATGCTTGTTTAAATGCTAATTTCTAACTATAATGTCCCTAAAACTTATGGTTTTTTCAATGAATTTCAATGTTTTTTTAAACAAAAATTTCTAATTATAATGTGCCTCAAACCTATCTTTTTTAAGTTAATTTCTAAGGTTTTATAAATGCTAATTTCTAACTATAACATCCCTATCAAGTCCCCTTGAATCCTGAAGGTAGGTAGGTAAAGCTTTATTCGATATAAAATATCATAAAAGCACAACATACAATGATAAAAAAGAGGATCAAGTGTACATAAAAAACAACAGTAGTCGAAAACGTCTTAAAAAGTTGTAAAAACAGTTAAAAGCAACATATAAAAAACAGAGAATAAAGTGCTTAGTTATTTAGAGTTCGTTAAAATACAAGGTAGCCGTCGATCTCATAAATGGGTCAGTGCAGTTGGGATGGAATATTTTTCTTGCGCAATAGCCACGCACAACCCAAGTACTTGGCAATGCCGCAGACAATAGTAAGGGACGAAGTATCCGTCTGCAGAATGCGTAGCACAGTACAATAGTCACGACATCCCAACATTCTGCAGATCGGACGGAGCCATTTAGCTCTTGGCCTTCGATAATGATGGCAAGCAAATAGGAAGTGAGGAATAGACTCACTAGGTGCTGTGCAACTCGGACAACCAGCAGATGACGGTAGGGATCCCTTCCAACCAGCAGTCACACAATTAAGGGGGAGGGACCCTGATCTAAATCGTACATACAGGGATCTGTCCAGAGGGGACTGGATGAAGTCAAGATATGCCTCAAGTTTACAAACGGGCTTATGTTCTAAAAAAGCCACACTCAACTTCCCCAATTTGGGATTATTCAGATCTCTTGTATTTACCCAACTCCAATATGCTTCCTTAAGATCCTGTTTCTGAGGGGGTACCTGAGATACCCAGGAATCTTCGTAGCCAATGGATTTCAGTGTTTGCTTTATGTGGGTGATCCATTTTAACCTCCGCCCAGTGTCTGCTAATAGGAGATCATCTAGACCTGCCGCATATTTAGCAAGTTCAGGGGTCCTCCGCAGTCTAGCCCAGAATAATAAAGGGCGTAGGCGTGCAATGTCCTGGATGGAGTGTCTCCCCAGGTCATGCAACAAAGGTTTTAAGGGGGATGATACTGGGACGGAGATGAGGTTCCTCATAAATTTGTTCTCTGAGACAACCAAATCGTGGATGTTTTCATAACCCCAGATTTCAGCCCCATACATGGAGCTAGACAATGCCTGGGCCTCATATACCACAAGAGCCGGTGCCACAGGTCGGGTAGTAGAGAGATGTTGTTCTCTTAAAATGGCACCGGAAACCCTCTTGTGGCACAGAAGCATCTTGGTCAAGTGTGCACTCCACTTCATCCCTTTTGCAATGCGTATCCCTAGATAATCAAAAGAATCTACAATGTCTAGGGGAGTGCCATCGAGGGTAAAAGTATAACTAAAACGTCTCGGAGGGTTTATAACCATTAATTTGGTTTTTTCGGTATTAATAATGAGCCCATAGGATTTGCAAAAAAAAGCAAATCTGTCTAGGTTTCTTTGTAGGCCAGCCGGCGATTTTGAAATCAGGAGAGTGTCGTCGGCGAACAGGAGGGTGGGGATCTTTTCACCAGCCAGGGCTGGCGCATCGGCAGGGACCTCTCTCAGGAAGTCCACCACCCCATTAATGTATAGAGAAAACAGGGTGGGAGCCAGCACACAGCCCTGGCGTACCCCCCTATTCACCGCGACACTCCCTGTAAGCTGGCCTTGGGCCCCCCATCTGATATTGGCATGGTTATTTTCATGTAAAAGCTTTAAAAAGGCAAGAATCTCATGGGGAACACCTAGTTGAAATAAAACCTGCCACAAACGTTGGCGGGGAATTAGGTCGAAGGCCGACTTTAAATCAATAAAAGCTAAATATAGGGTTCCCTTGCCTAAGACTACCGTTTTCCAATATATCATAAAAAATCTAAAAACTTGATCCATGGTGCCTACCTTTTGTCTAAAACCTGCTTGGAAATGTGATAAAACATCCCCATTCCCAATCCAGCATCTCAGTCTCATTAGGAGAACCCTGCCAACTACTTTCTGTATTACATCAATTAGACTGATAGGTCTATAGTTAGCAGGGTCCTCCTTATCGCCCTTTTTAAAAATTGGCACAACCACCGCGGCTTTCCAGGACGCAGGTACTATGCAGCCCTTAGCTATGGCATTCATGACAACAACAATGAATGAGGCCCAGGGAATTGGATCATGTAGAAGAAGGTCACCTGGTATGCCATCAGGCCCAGCCGCCTTACCGGGGGCAATACTTTTGATGGCCAAGATAGTTTCGTGGATCCCAAAGTTGGTCTCTGCTGGGAACTCAACAATGGGTGGCGAATCCTTCGCCACCGGTGTGTCAGAGGCAGTCACCCCCTCATATATAGCAGAGAAATGGTCGAACCATTGCAGCTCCGCTATATGATTTGGGATACTTATTGTTTTGGCCCTTTTGGCTCTGTTCAGAATGTCCCAGAAGGCTGTAGAATTCCGGTTTAAAGCCGCCTCCTTGAGTTCCTGCCAATGACATTCTTCCCAATCCCGTTTGGCATCTTTCAATGATCTTGAATAGTCTTGTCTTGCCTTGCTGATTAGGTTTCTATCCTGTTTCCTTAGGGCTTGGGACAGAGTAATTCTGGCCCTTCTGCAACCTTTGGAGTACCAAGGGTTCCCGCTCCTCGAGGAGTCCGCCTTGGGGCGAGCTCTCTCCCCCACAATAAAGAAGTCCCCTATTTTACTGATGGTGTCATAGTAGACAGAGGCTATGAGGTGGGGATCATCCATTTTAGTGCTAGCATCATGGAGTTCGGTAAGTTTCCTAGCTAGAAGCTCTTTGATCAGAGCAAGCTTCTCCTCATGTTGGGAGATCCCGTGCCATTTAAGGCGTCGACAGCACCCTGCCAATGACACCTCCTTGGTTGCCATTAGTGGGGGTTCGTTGGCCACATTGGGTATTATCATCCAAGGGTCTTTGGCTTGTAAACACAGTGGATTGTGGTCGCTATCTATTGTATTTTTGACGACCATATCTATGATGAGCCCCCATGAATGAATATCGACAAGGATATAATCGATGCGTGATGGCGAGGTTAATCTGTTGAAGGTAAAGGCGCCACCCTTGTCAGATATAGATCTGCCATTCACTGCACGTAGATTAAATTCTTGTGTAAGTGCGTTCAGTTGGATGGCCCTTTGTGACCATTTCTTAATCGGAGCAAGCTCCAAGGGCGGGATTCCCCAAGTGAGATCTGAATCACTAAGCCCGAGTAGATCTTCTGAGGCTAAGGGTTCGAAAGTGCAGTTAAAATCTCCACAGATAATAATAGTGGAGTTCCGGTCAATATGTGTAAGTTCATGCTCCAGAGCAACCACTGTCTGAGAGATCTGACCACCCATAGAACCTCTAGCATAGATGTTAAAGAGATCTAGAGTGGGACCGCCATGCGTGCCCTTTATTGTTAGATGTAGCAGATCCGGGGAAACATTGTTATGGCACTGAACCTGCCAGTTGTGCTTAATGTTTATCCACACATGGAGACCCCCGGAAGGGCGACCTTTCCCTGAGCTTATGGCCGGTAAGAAATGTGTGGAATACCCTGATTTGTATAACGGGGTTGTACTCCATGTCTCTTGGAATGCACATACGTCGAATGTGCCAATGAAATCGTGCCATTCCGGGATCAAAAGCTTTTTGGTGAGCCCCGCAACGTTCCATGACACAAGATTAAAAAGGGGCATAGGCTTTGCAGGTGGGATGGTAGACTGAGTGACAGGGGGCATCTCACAGGACGGGGAGGGCAGAAAAGAGGAGGACAAGCTTTCAGGGGCTGTGGTAATGTCGTTAAGAACAACAGTGACCGGCTCCATAAGACAAACCTCGAGAGGAGGATTTTGGGCCAGTCAGTCCACCCTATTCAAATTGGAATCGTTGCTAAAAATCCTCTGTCTACCCTCTGGGAAAGCGTTGCTTGGGAACCAAGGCGGAATGCGCCTTATCTGGATACCGGAGTGGTCCGGGGCCGAGGTACGATACTCGAGGAGTACCAAGTTCTCGGCCAGGGTACTGTTAGAGAAAGTAAGCTCAATGCAGTCAAATTGGCTAGTATAGTGAGACAGTCTCCTGGCCTTGGTAATGTCTTCTCGAATAATGGACCTACATCCCCTGACATGCCTAACCCAGTGTATGGCTTTGTTTGTAAGGGAGTCCGCATTTTCGTGGGATTGGTTATTAGTAAGTCTTGGTACCCCAGTCATATATACTACAGTTGGGTTGGACAGTGGACCAGCGAGAGTAGTATTAAGTGCGATATTGTCTCCAGGGCATGGCACAGACCTCTGGCTGCTGGGTCTCACGGGTCCAGTTCCTGCAGCTAAAGGTGGAATAGGAGTGGTAGCTTTGTCAGTTCTCAGATTATTTGCAGTATCCCTGTTTGGTGGTATACTCCGGCTAGGAGGGAGCAGAGTTATCTGGCTAGTGAAGTTAGTTGTGGCATGGGATTGATCTTTAGCCTTACGGGTAATTGACAAAGGGCCTGTTTGGACGGTGGTTTCAGGTGCAAGTGATGTTGGCTCCACAGAGCTACTAAACGTTGCAGGCTGCATAGAAGTTAATAAGACCCTCTTGCTCAATTCCATGACTATGTTCTTCAGGGATACTATCTCGGACAGTAACTGGTCGATTTTTTGTTCCATCGAGACCCCATACAAGACAGGGGTCTGAACTTCATTAGAGAGCAAGGGACCAGCCGCTTGGCAAGCAGCTGTATCCTCCTCTAGATCTTCCAGGATAGCAAACCTATTAGAGCAAGTGAGGTCAAGCTGAGTGGTGGAAGAGAGAGATTCAGTGTCTGGTGTAAGACCCTGTGTAGCCTGTTTATCTTCCTGATAGGACTCATGATTATGCACTATAGGTGTGAGGGAAGTGGGTGCATTGGAAGGGGCTTCTCTGGCTTTAGTGAACATACTAGGGATCTTGCGAATGGAGAAACTAGATGGCAAATCTTTTGTCAAGTCCCCAATGCTAAGGGGAGCAGAGCTAGAATCCTCTAGTATGACTTGACAATCGTCCACAATAGCTTCAAGCCTATCTAGAATACAGTTGCCAGCAGCATGATTAACTTTTTTTGCTTTCTTCCCCTTTTTCGAAGCATTGCCCCCACCTCCTTCCATAGATTTCCTTTTAGCCATGGTAAAAACACAAGGGAAATGGAGGATGACAACAACGCCACAGACCTGGGAACAGTGTATGGTCAGGGAGCAATATACAACGACAGTACTTAATTCAAGTTCTCACAGTTGGTAGTGCTGTATAGTATATTATGGGCCCAGGTTTGTTCTGGGGATGAAAGAATCACAGCAATACAGTACCTTGGTGTGCCAACTCGCAAGTCAGAGGGGTAGCCCAGCCCGCCCTCTGCCCGGGCTCAGCCCGGCGGCGCCCGCGTGCGTCCCGCGACGCGGAAGGAGCCTCGTTCTATATAGCGCCTCCGGGCGCGTTGTCCGGCGGAAGTGGGCGGGGCGGAGGAGAATGCTGGGGCCGGTAGTTTCGCCCTACTGCGGCCTCAGATGGCAGGAGGCGGCGGGAAAAACAAACGGCCAGAAGGTTGCGCAGGCTGCTGACAGGAGCCCAGGTGAGTGCTGCGCTGTGTCCGTGGTGACAGGTTTCGCTGCAATGAATCCTGAAGGTCTCTGGTGGCCAAGTAGCCCACCAAGTACCTCCAGTAAGCGCCACAGAGCTGCGTTGCAGAGAGGTGTTCCTAGGCCCTGCCCCTTTTTACCCCACGCTGCAAACGTGGCTTCTGACACGCTGCTGCTCGGCCGATGAAGTCCACTTGTGTCCTGAGGTCCTCAGGACACAAAAGGAACTCATCGCCCCACCAGCAGTGCACCAGAAGCCGCGTTTGCAGAGTGGTTTAAAAAAGGGCATGGCCTTGGACCACCTCTCTGCAACGCAGCTCTGTGGCGCCTACTGGAGGTACCCGGTGTGCTAGTTGGCCCCCAGGGACCCTCAGGATTGAAGGGGAATTAACCCCCCAACTTAAAACTCGCCACGGGTGAGGAACTTCGATTTTCGATTACGATCGAATCAACCCACCATTTTGTAACACGGCGCCATTTTGTGTTGCCACCACTCAGGCAGCACGGCGAACGAAGTCTTTTCTGCTTTTCCCGTAGCTTGGTGTCAAAATACGTCCTCGGCCTTGTTTGCGAGGCTGGTGTTTGGACTAGCCGAGTACACTAATCCGCGTCTGCTTCCCTAATCCCTGTTCCAACTATCTGTAGGCTCACACCATTCTTTCCTGATCATATCTTATCAACTGGCCTTCACTGTCTCCTGCTAGCATTCTCTTGTGTCATGCCCGTCCTCCAATACACACAAACGTATCTCACCACCTGCAAGTCAGTTGTAATCTATTAATATATTAAGTTCGGGGGTGGGATGACAAACACAGTTGGAGGAGAGGACTCTTCGAGTCATCTGATCTTTCTGTTTTCAAACCCTTCTTACTGGTTCTGCTTTGTTTTCCACTTACCCTATTGGCTCTTTTCTTCTTTGCTTGGGGCGTGTGTTCTGTTAATAATTCTATATTTTATAGTATTTAATCTGATGCGCCACAGAGTAAAGTGGCAGTCTCCTGAGAACCTACTTTGTGTACTTCTAGGATAACTGTACAAGCTGCAGCTAAATAAATCCAATCTTCTAACGCCGACAGAGTGTCCCGTGTCTCTGTGTATCGAAGCAGGGGAACCCAGGAGACGGAGTGCGTACCCTGCGCCGCCAGGCCCAAAAGGTTCTGGTTCTTCAATTGGCGCCCAATGTGGGGCGGCTTCAGTGGTACCGGTTCTGCTCGAAGGTCGTGAGGAACCTCGCAAGAAAATTCCGGGGGGTTCGCGAGCCACACTAAGTGACCCCTGTATGTCGAAAGGGGTCCGAAGGTCTTTTGCAGTGCGGTTACTCCTTCCTGGCGGCTACTGGCGACCGCTACCCTGACTGCTGCCCTGCTTTGGCCCATTCCTTTGGTGATGTATGGTAAAGCGAGACGATAGACGGGCCTCTGTTGGTGGAAGAAGACGTCCTTAGTTAAGTTAAGTATTTTCGTGGGTCGCGCCCACAACTTTGGTTCTTTGTTTGATGTCCTTAGGTATCTTAGATTTAGTTTTTGCAAAGACTAAAGCCGAGGGTAAGTGCATTTGTGCTGCGTAAAACTGAGTTTTACTCCCTTGAAGTTTGTGAACAGTCCAGAGTCATTGTGAAATGCCTGGCCTGACTAAGTTTGGAAGAATTTGTTGTCTTGGTTGTAACAGGGACTCCCGACCTGAGGACTCTTGTCCGATTCCTTCGGTTGGAACTCCCACATATGAGCTCTACTCGAAACATGGTATCGGCCCCATTGCCTTTAACGAGACATGGACTCGATACACGAAGAGAGCTGGTGTTCTTAAATGGCCAGAAAACGGTAGTTTTGATCCTAATGTGCTAGATAATTTAGAAACAGTTTTGTTCAAAAGAAAATCCCGGCCGGCAATGTTTGACTCTCTTCGCCTTTGGCGTAAGGAAGCCAAACAGAAAGAAATTAAACAAGCAAAACGAGATAGGAAAGCACAGGGTATGACGATTATACAGGCTGCGCAACAGTTCAAAAATGATGAAATTGACAATACGACTGAAATCTCAGAAAGACAACATCGCATGGCGATAGATAAATGCTATCCGGTGTTGCCTGTTTCTCCTTCTGATAACAAGAAAGATATAGAAGAAGATCCCCTAATGTCTCATTTATTGAGGTTGCCTCCGCCCTATGCGCAAAATGCTAATGTGCCTCAGCTGTTACAGCCTGCTCAGTTGCTGGTAGTACCTCCGCCGGTTCCGGCTCTTCAGCATCTGCCTCCTCCAGTATTACCGCCCTTGCCGGTTTTACCATTAGTCTCAACTTCTACGCCTTCACTGCCTGATCCTAGCTCTCCGTTGCCTTCTGCTCCTCCTGTAACTTCTAGTTCTTCTCTTGATAATTCTCCTAATATTCTGTCTCCAGTTCTGATGTCTAATTCACCGTCTATGCGTAAACGTCTCACAGATTCTGTCACTAGTATTTTATCTCCTTTCTTTGGAGCTCTTAATGCGTCTCCGGCTTTTGCTCGAAGACAATCTCGTAGTCAGTTTCCAGACTTCGAGGAACGAGAGAAGCTAGATTCTCTTGCACGAAGATGGATCAAGAAGGGTCCACAATATAGTGTGTCTGATATTATGCCTACCTTTTTGCAATGGAATGCACCTACACAAAGGTATGTTTTCAATGTAATGTGCGACGTTCTCATTAAAGAATGGGAAGATGTGAGTTTGAGTCCGATCTCACAAGATTTATTAGATATCCAAACTGATTTTGAAAAAGGACTTATTGTAGGTTCCAAGGTTGAGGAAGCTGTAAGAACACTCATCTCTTATAGAACTTTATTGTTCTCTCAGATTTTTCTTGATTCTGATCCGGCGGTTAAACTGACATCGAAAAATTATCCTATGAGAGAGGTTCCTCCAGTATGGAAAGAAGAGGTTCCAGCAGCAGGCGCTAATCCTCTTATTCCTGCTCACTTCCAGCGTATATGGGTACATGTACCATGGAAAAGATCTGAAGTTTTGCCCTTAAACAGACTTTACCAGATCCTTGTAAGAACCCTGCAGGTTATTATAAAGAATTATCGCAGACAATCGATGCTTGTATAATAAATCTGGCAGATATTGATATGCTAATGGGTAATGTAGTTCCACAGACAATATGGACAAAGATTCCTAAAGAGGATCATGTACAGGAACTGGGTGCTACTTGGGATGCCATAGCTAATACAGATAGAGACCAAGTGGGTGGTGCAAAGCCTGACGCTTTGATTTCGGAGCTTCCTGGTAGAATCATTACGTTAATGAAAACTATGATGTCTGCATTGAGAGTGAATTGGGATAAGCTAGCAGCATGTAAACAAAAGAAAGATGAAAGTGTCTCTGATTTCTTTACTCGGTTTGAAGAGACATTCATCGATCATAGTGGTCAGGACATGGCTACTGAGGGTGGACAGCGATTATTCGTGGATAAATTTGTATTCAATTTGCTTCCCGAGCTGTCACACAAATTAAAGGATTCAGAAAGTTCTTGGGCTGTTTCTTCTTCTGCCCAGATATTGGCTACTGCACAATATTACGAGAATAGAGACAAAGAAGAAAAAGAAAAGCAAGAAAAGAAAACAAAAGATCTAAAAACAAAGGTTCTCTTACAGCAAGCTTATCCGCCACGTTACGTTCAGCCTCAAACTCAACAGCCACCGCAGTTTCAGAGATTGTATCAGAAACCTGAGCCATACATTTCGCGACCCTTGTTAGGTCCTAATCAATGTGCCTATTGTAAGGAGGAAGGTAATTTTAAAAGCAGTTGTCCGGTTTTATTGCAGCATAATGGAGCATTATCTGCTCCACGAGGTCGTGCTGGCCTCCAGTCAGCAAACAGAGGTAGAGGTCGAGGTATATTGACTCAAGAACAGCGTGCCCTTCCTTCTCCTAATTCCATGAACTATTTTGATCAGCAAAATGTGAGATCCACTCAATATTATAATGAGGACCATTATGTTGAAGGCGAAAATGAGAGTCTTCATGCCAACTAGGACAGCCATGAAGAAAGTAGAGGAGTTGTGCCAATCCCAGTAGATCAAAATGGCCCTTATGTCAACGTCACTACTATGGGTGTATCAGAGCCGTTTCTTCTAGATACTGGAGCAATGAGAAGTTCTATCATTCATTCTAAACTCCCTGGCGCACCTTTGTCTGGCTTAACGAATGTTTCTGTAGGATTTTCTGGCGCCCCTGTTCGCAATCCGGTTTCTTGTCCCTTGCCTATTTCAGTTGGTCCTTATGATTTGGAAGCTTCACTTCTGTTAACGAATGGTTGTGGTGAAAATCTGTTGGGTCTAGACCTATTGAAAAGGATGCAGGCTACCATATATTGTTCTCCTTCAGGCGTACATCTCACTCTAGGTCAGAAGTTGATCTCCCCAATGTATCTGTCTAAAGATCAGTTTCCTCCTGAGTTGCTTTCTCTTCCGACAGCACTTTGGGCCACGGGTCCGAACGATGTGGGTTGTCTTGAAATACCGCCTTATGTTGTCACTCTCAAGCCCAATGTTGAATTACCACGTATTCCACAATATCGAATTTCTGCTGAAGGTGAAAAGGCGCTCTTAGAAATCATTCACGATCTCATTCGGAAGGGTGTGGTCGAAGAAACGAGAGGCAACACATGCAATAGCCCTATTCTTCCTGTTCTTAAACGTACTGATCCTTCTCAGCCTCCTGTGTACCGGTTTGTGATTGACCTGCGAGAAGTAAACAAAATTGTGATTCCACAATTTCCTGTTGTTCCAGATATCACTGCCTTGTTGACTATGATACCTTCCACAGCGACTTGGTTCTCTGTTATTGATCTAAAGAATGCCTTCTTTAGTATTCCAATTGCAGACTAGGGACATTTTTGGTTTTTTTCTTGGAGGCCGAAGCTTCCGGTTTAAGCGCGCACCCCAAGGGTACTGTGAAAGTCCCTCCATTTACAGCCAAGCTTTGAAATGTCATCTTGATACTTTTCACTTGCCGTCTGGTGCTGCCATTATCCAATACATGGACGACTTGTTAGTCGCCGCTGACTCAGAAGATATCTGCAAAGATGTCACTGTTGCACTGCTACATCACTTGTTCAAGCTGAATCACAAGGTTTCACCTTCCAAACTACAGTATGTTTGTCGAGAGGTTACCTACTTGGGTCATCTCCTATCAAAGGAGGGACGACGATTGACACCAGAACGAATTCAGGCAATTGCGCGAATGTCAGTACCATCCACACAAAGGGAAGTACGTGCTTTTCTGGGAATCACTTCTTATTGTAGACAGTGGATCCCTAACTTCCCTTTGATCGCCAAACCTTTGTTGGCACTCACTTTAAAAGATACACCTCAGCCCCTTCCTTGGACTGACGAGTGCCAAAAGAGTTTCACTGATTTACGTACTGCTCTGTGTTCTGCTCCTGTACTGGGTACCCCAGATTACACTAAGCCTTTTACGCTGTATGTTCACGAGAAAGAAGGTTGTGCATTATCAGTCTTAACACAGCAATTTGGAGATAGACAGCGACCATGTGCTTATTTTTCGGCTACGTTAGATCCCGTAGCTAAAGCATTGCCTAATTGTCTCAAAGCCACAGCAGCCACAGCGATTTCTATTCGACAGTCCGCTGGGATAGTGTTAGATAACACTCTTATTGTCATGGTGCCACATGCAGTGGATACCTTACTAAACAGAACAAAGACACAGCATCTCACGAGTGCACGTTTAACTGGTTACGAGCTGACGCTATTGGCTAGTCACGTACACATCAAACGATGCAATACTCTGAATCCAGCCACTTTGTTGCCCCTTCCTAATGAGGAGAGTATTGAAGATCAACATGACTGTTCCTTCCGTACTGAGGAAGAGACAAAAGGAAGGATTGATTTGAGAGACACACCTTTAGAGAATCCAGATGGGACTCTATGGGTAGATGGTTCCTCTTTTAAGATGCCTAATGGGGATACGGTTTCAGCCTATGCTGTAACTACCTTACATACGATTGTGGAAACTGCACGTGTTAGACACAACTCAGCGCAAGCAGCAGAATTGATAGCACTGACGAGAGCTTGTGTACTATCAAAAGGGAAAAGAGTGAACGTGTACACTGACAGTCAATATGCCTTTGGTGTCGCGTTCAATTTTGGGCGTCTCTGGAAAGAGAGGGGTTACCTAACTTCACATGGCACTAAGATACAGCATGGTCAGTTAGTGACTGATCTCCTTGAGTCACTTACTTTACCTGTACAAATTGCGATAGTGAAGTGTAGTGCTCACAAGAGGATAACGGATGATGTTGGACGAGGAAATGCATTTGCTGATGAAACAGCAAAGAAAACAGCGAAAGATTCAATGAGTCGAATGTATATGGCAGGTCCTGCGAATTGGGTCACAGAAAGAGGAATGTGTGAGAATACAATGGAAAGCGTGAAAACTATTCAGAAAGAGGCTACAGAAAGAGAGATAAGCAAGTGGAGAGAAAGTACGAGAATGTTAGATGAGATGGGTTGTTGGGTAGAATTGTCCGAACATCAACGATGGTTGTTGCCAGATGCTTATGTACTCCCAGTGGTTACTATGGCTCATGGTCCAGCTCACCTTAGTGCAAAAGGCATTTGTAAACTTCTAGCTCCAGTTTGGCAGAATGAAAGTATCCCTAAATGTGCAGACAACGTAGTAAAGCATTGTATTGTTTGTCTGATGTATAATCCAGGAAAGGGAACCCCCACTCCAGCAGGTCACTTTGCTCCTCTGACATACCCATTTGAAGTGTTGCAAATCGATTATATTCATATGGATCGATGCAACAACCTCAAATATGTTCTGGTGGCAGTATGTGCCTTTTCGAGATGGATAGAAGCATACCCTTTGAAAGACAACACAGCTTTATCCACAGCCAAAATCCTTCTTAAAGAATTCTTTCCCAGATTTGGATTGCCGCGCATTGTCTGGAGCGACAATGGGAGCGAATTTGTTGGCCAAGTCATGCAGAAAGTTTGTGCAGGTCTTGGAATCAAACAAAAGTTCCATGCGGCAAATCATCCCCAATCAGCAGGTTTAGTAGAATGCTACAATGGGACCCTGAAATTGAAGTTAGCGAAAATTCAAGCAAGTACTGGACTTAATTGGCCTGATGCTTTACCGTTAGCTCTGCTATCCACCAGAACTGCAGTACACTCTCGTCTGGGACTTAGCCCTTACGAAGTGGTGTTTGGCCATCCGGCCAACGTATGGGGAATACCTCGTCCTAAAAAGTACTCAGATTTGCCCTACCCAATATTAATTGACTATTTGCATGACCTTACAACTAAATTGCATGTCCTTCATCGACAGGTTCGGAGTGCTTTGCCGGAGGCTTCCACAGATCCAGGTCACTCCATCCATCCAGGTGACTGGGTCTGCCTCCGCAATTTTCAGAGGAAGAAGAATTTGGAGCCCAGATGGCAGAAGCCCCGAATGGTTCTTCTCACGACGGGGACAGCGATTAAAGTTGAAGGAAAGAAAAATTGGATTCACGGTGTGCACTGCAAGAAAGTACCTTTGCCCTTGCCTTTCGATCAGTGGGTTCGCAGAGGGGTTGGTGACTGCGAAGGCGAAACAGTTCCACGATTCGTACCCTTTAGCGATGCACACCTGAATGGGACATTGTCTGAGAAAGAGGACGACAACATCTTACAGGAAGCGATTCCATTACACCGCTGCTTAAACACGACTGAACCAAAAACATTGTTTCAAGATCAGAGTGTACCTGGGAAGGATCGCTACAATCTTAGGCCCAGACAAAAGAACACTTAAGACTTTTTTATTCTTCCTTCTCCTTGTGTAGTGTTCTGTTTAGGTTGCAGGGTCACGGTAGGAGTCTAGGTCACGACCTGAGTAGTGACAATAGGTCTGCAGGATCTTTCAGTGTCATAGGACGGTAGAGCATCGTGATTTTAGTGATTGAGGAAGATTGCCGTGAGCATCCACTAGTGAAAATGGAAACTACACCAAGTATTGAAGAGAGAAGAAATGAAACAAAGAAAGCATCTTGTAAAATAATGTACAGTCGTTACAGTATAACCCTATGTGTTTTGATATCATTATGTATTACTTTGGCGATTATTGGTTGGATAGTTTATGTTTTGCAGCCAAAACACACCTCCCCTTCCTTTTCTTTGCCTTCGTCTACTATCTCTCCACACTTTTTCCATACTTTCCCTTCACATGAACTTGTCAGAAGAACCGAGTATTAGACTAATTCTTTTGTTCAACTATTACACCAGCATCAATTAGTGGTTAACACAACTGATTGTTGGGTATGTGGTCTTATGCCGCATACTACTGAGAAGGGAATACCATTTCTAGTTCTTCCTTTCTCCTACGAAGGTTCCGCTTGGGCATTCTTTGTTATCTTCTCAAATGCATATCAAAGTAAATTCAGACGGTCTGTTGCTTCACAAATTAATTATCCGAGTTTTAGTCATAGTTCTTTGATTAAACGTATGGTGGTTATGGCTAAAATCATGGAGAATAGCAAGATTTCTATCGATGAAAGAAAAGCATACACTAATTGGAACGTCACCCAATACATGTCAAGTCTTAATAATAAAATGGGAAAAGAGAAATCCTCGCCAATCTGGACTGTACCGCATCAAGGTAACTCCTGTTTAAAGATAAACGAACGCTCTTCTGACACTGTACCAAAAAGTAACTGTTCCTACACATACATTTATTCCTCTCTGAACTCACCTCCTCTAGTACCGTCACAAGGCACCTATTTCATTTGTTATAATAGAGCCTATACCTGGTTGCCAACGGGTTTCTCTGGTACCTGCTACATAGCTTTTCTTCTCCCCCCCACTGACACTGCTTCTGCCAATTATCACCGAACCCGTCTCAGCCGAGGAATTATTGATTCCAAAGACACCTCGGGGCAAGAAGGAGGAGATTTCCTTAAAGGTTTTCTTCCCTTCTGGGGTCCAATGGCCAATAGCAGAAATATAAGGCAACTAGTCCGTGTTGTAGAGACTACAATAGACATCACTGTAGGAGCCTTGAGTAATATCATGGCGGAACTACAGGCGGATCGTCTTATGACCTTACAAAATAGAGTTGCCTTAGACTTTATTCTTGCCGATCGTGGTGGAGTGTGTAAATTGATTGGGTCAAGCTGCTGTATTTTCATTCCTAATGACGCTCCGACAGTATACCAAGCTATTTCCAAGTTGCATATAATCTCCGAGTCTATTCATCAGGACGAAGGAGATTGGTCCTTAACTAAATGGTTTTGGGGACTACTGTCCAAATGGGGTTGGAAAGTATTGACATTCCTTGGAGTAATTTTGACAATCATATTTTCTTGTTGTCTTTGTATGCACTGTGGTCCCGCTATCTGTGATCTTTGTGCCACTATGTGCATTTCAAGACCCAAACCTCAAGTGACAGAAAACATAAGGATGATGTTACAACAACAGCTTGATGATCTCATGGCTATTGATGTGGACTCAGATTAACGTGAGTCTATCTTGCCTGAGTTCTGGCAAAAGGAGGGTCTGAGGAACTTTGATTTTCGATTACGATCGAATCGACCCGCCATTTTGTAACCCGCCGCCATTTTGTGTTGCCACCACTCAGGCAGCACGGCGAACAAAGTCTTTTCTGCTTTTCCCGTAGCTTGGTGTCAAAATACGTCCTCGGCCTTGTTTGCGAGGCTGGTGTTTGGACTAGCCGAGTACACTAATCCGCGTCTGCTTCCCTAATCCCTGTTCCAACTATCTGTAGGCTCACACCATTCTTTCCTGATCATATCTTATCAACTGGCCTTCACTGTCTCTTGCTAGCATTCTCTTGTGTCATGCCTGTCCTCCAATACACACAAACGTATCTCACCAACTGCAAGTCAGTTGTAATCTACTAATATATTAAGTTCGGGGGTGGGATGATAAACACAGTTAGAGGAGAGGACTCTTCGAGTCATCTGATCTTTCGGTTTTCAAACCCTTCTTACTGGTTCTGCTTTGTTTTCCACTTACCCTATTGCCTCTTTTCTTCTTTGCTTGGGGCGTGTGTTCTGTTAATAATTCTATATTGTATAGTATTTAATCTGATGCGCCACAGAGTAAAGTGGCAGTCTCCTGAGAACCTACTTTGTGTACTTCTAGGATAACTGTACTAGCTGCAGCTAAATAAATCCAATCTTCTAACGCCGACAGAGTGTCCCGTGTCTCTGTGTATCGAAGCAGGTGAACCCAGGAGACGGAGGGCGTACCCTGCGCCGCCAGGCCCAAAAGGTTCTGGTTCTTCACGGGATGCGTTTGCACAGTGGTGCGGGGGGCGGGGCCTGATGTGACAAGTGTGCAAACGCACCCTGTGGCGCATTTTAAGTTGGGTGACTAAGTCCCCTTGAATCCTGAGTGTCCCTGGGGGCCAACTAGCCCACCAGGTACCTCCAGTAAGTGCCACAGATCTGCGTTGCAGAGAGGTGGTCTGAGGCCATGCCTCTTTTTACACTTCTCTGCAACACAACTCTGTGGCACTTACTGGATGTACCTGGTGTGCTTGTTGGCTCCCAGGAACCCTCAGGATTCAAGGGGACTTAATCCCCAACTTAAAACGCGCCACAGGGCGTCTTTGCACACTTGGGCCTCGCCATTTCCCTGCATCACTGTGCAAACACGCCCCCTGCGCATTGTAAATTGGGAGATTAAGTCCCCTTGAGTCCTGAGGGTCCCTGGGGGCCAACTAGCCCACCAATTACCTCCAGTAAGGGCCACAGAGCTGCTTTGCAGAGTGGTGTATAAAGGGGGAGTGGCCTTGTACCACCTCTCTGCAACGCAGCTCCCTGGCGCATACTGGAGGTACCTGGTGGGTTAGTTGGCCCCCAGGGACCCTCAGTATTCAAGGGGAATTAATTCCCCAACTTACAACCCGCCAGGGGGCGCATTTGCAGAGTGCTGCAGGAAGGAGGCAGGGCCTCCGATCCGATGCCACCTTTATTTTTTTTCGAAAAAAGTGCCTGACCCCTATTATTTTTAAAAATTAAAAAATGAATGGGAAGGGGGCCGCGGAGGTCCCCCTCCCGCGGCCCACTTCAGCCCCGGGGACCCCCTCCCCCGGGGCATGGCCACATATTATTAATTTTGTATTTATTTAAGGAGGGAGGCTGCGTGGCCCCCCTCCTGAGGCCTCTATTAGCCCTGGGGGCACCATCCCCCGGGGCTGTGCCTCTTTTTTTAATTTTTTTATTATTGAGGGAGGGGGGCCTTGTGGCCCCCCTCTCCAGCCACTTCTGGCCCCGGGGACCCCATCCCCTGGGGCCTGTCTTCTCTGTTATTTTTAATTTTAATAATGTAAGGGGAGGTGGGCCGCTTGTCTCCCCTCCCGGACCACATCTGGTCCCGGGGACCCCATCCCCCGGGGCCAGCCCTCTCCATTGGAGACTGCAGGGGGAGCCCCAATTCCCCATGGTCCTGCCAGCCCCCGCCTCCTGCAGGAGCCGGCATTGCTTTTGCACAAGGGGAGTTGCTGACATTTAGCTCCCCTTGTGGAAAAGCAATCCTGCTTTGCTTCATTGAAGCGAGAGCAGGGTTCCCGCCTTGCCATAGCAAACAGCAGTGTCCCGGTGTTGGGCACCCCGGGACACTGCAGGAGCCGGCCCTGGGGGTGACGGTCCCCAGGGCTATCAAGGGCTCCACCTCCTATGTGTTTAAAGCCCCGGGGAGGTGGTGGTCCCTGGGGCTCGGGGGTCCATAGCAGACCCCCAAATTTAAACATTTAGCGCCCCGGGGAGGTTGTGGTCTGCGGGGCAGTGTGGAGGGGCTTGAGCCCCCACACTAATCATTATTTAGAGCCCTGGAAAGGTGGCGGTCCACGGGGCTCCGGCGGCCCGTGAGGCACCCCTTTCATTTACATAAATGCCTCGGGGTGTAGCCGTCCCCTGGGCAGCGTGGGGGGGTTGGGACCCCCCACGCATTTATTTTAGAAGACCCGGGGCTGTGAGGGGGCACGTGCCCCCCGCACATCATTAACAAAGCCCCGGGGAGGTGGTGGTCCCTGGGGCTGCTGGCGCACATGCGGGCCTCCGCCACATAATAAGGCATGCCCCTGGGACCTGGCCCATCTGGGGACTTTAATACAACGAAGCGCAGGAGCACGCGCTTTGTTCTTATTTTTATTTTTATTATGCTTTTTTTGGCCCAAGGGATCCCACAGCAAGGGGTCCCTGTGGGACCCCCTGAGAAGGCGTAGGGAGTCATGGTGTTTCTACCCTGCCCCCTTTTCTTGTTTTTTAACCTTTTTTTCCCCTTATTCTTGTGACTCGGTTCTACCGAGTCACAAGATGGCTGCCAACACTTCCTGGTTTGGAGTGTTGGCAGCCAGTCAGAGGGAAGCTCGTGCCCGGAAGGGTTCACAAACCCTCCACAGTGCTCAGATATCGATATTTTTCTTTTTTTAGTTTCTCAGGAACTACTGAGCGGATTTACATCATTTAACAAAAAGGGCTCTTTCTGAACCAAAATCTCCCTTTTTGCCAAATTTGGTGCAATTCTGTTCTGCAGTTCGGGCTGTAGCTTTGTCTAAAGTTTCCTATGGAGGACAGTTTTCGAACCCATTCTTTTTCTAATTTCTCAGGAACTACTGAACGGATTTACACCATTTAAAAAAAGGGCTCTTTCTGAACCAAGACCTACAATCTTTCCAAATTGGGTGTAATTCCGTTGAGCAGTTTGGGCTGTAGCTTTGTCTAAAGTTTCCTAAGGAAATTAACATGGGGAAAATGCGTTTAGGGAACCCCCTTTTTTCTCAGCACCCGCTTGACGAAGCACCCCGAAACTTTCAATACAGAAGCTGACCGGAGCTGAACACTTTTTAAAAAAAGTTTGCGAAGATTCATCAACCGGCGCCAAAGTTATTGGGAAAAGAAAAAAACGGAGTGAAGGTGCCTACGTTGGTCACCCACGTGCCCTCACAATATTGTAAGATAATAACATGTATGGTATCAAGCGCTATTCACTATTTGAGGGGTACACACACTTCATAAACTGAAACTTCTATTAGTGCTTGAGCTTGAGCAATATGTGTAAATAATACGAGCACATCTCAAAACGCGTGTCATACATTTATTGTCACATTTCCAGTGGGATTCTGTAGTAGCAATGAGCAGGACCAGTATCAGTATTTTTCAGTGCTTTTCAACAAAGCTGTGCTAATAGCAGTAGACGGCACAAGCACGTCTTTGCAGAGTTGCTGTACCTTTAGTGGGACATCACCAGCACATCTCAGCAGCATGGCTGTACTTAGAATGGGCAGTACAAGTACTTCTCTGCTTGCTGACCTGCGTGCTGTGCAGCACACGTAATTCTAAACAGGACTGCTATACTTATAATTTACAGTGCCTGCTTTATTTAACATAGCTGCTCATCTTGCAATCGACCGTGATAATGCTTTTCAGCAAACTACCCATAATGTGCAAGCTCATCTCAGTAAGGCTGCTATACTTCTTATGCATAGTGCCTACATTTCTCCTCGAGGCTTCTATACTGGCATTGGACAGTGTTTGCCCTTCTCAGGAGGGTTGTTGCACTAGCAAATGACTGACAGCAATTTTTAGCATGACTCATACTTTTCTGGTAAGGTACCATAACTTTTGTGCAGAGGAAACATATTCTTAGTAACTAATAGGGTAATTTAGACACCTGTAAGCATGTTGAGGTGGATGAAGCCACACCTGCCGACACCCTGCACCAGACCACAAACACTAATTTTGATTTGCCACAACTCTTGTGGAAATATATAATTAAAATGCTTCTGACAACAAAGCAACAACATAATTCTCAAAAATGCAATGCCAGGTGGGCCACAATGTCCTGAAGCTCACTCTGTATTCCTTTTTATTTCACTGATACAAACACCCAGAGCTAGGGTTTGTTTTTGTGAAAAAGCTGAATAACTTGAATGCATGGGAAGCTTTCCACCTGCATGTGACAATTTTTTTTTTTCTTGGTGGGTACAACAATGCCTCCATGGTGGTTCGAAAAAGGATTAAGATACTGGTCAATGAGGCCAGCACGGAGGGGTGGATCTCCCCCCATGAAGCGGCCTTCCTGATCAACAATGACCCCAAGACACCATACTTCTACATCCTCCCCAAAATACACAAGGGGGTTATCCCCCCTCCAGGAAGACCCATTGTCTCGGGGATCAACTCCCTCCTGGAACCACTGAGCCAATTCAGTGACTACTTCCTTCGTCCACTGGTTCAGAGCACCACCGCGTATCTTAAGGACACACGGGACGTCCTCAACCTCATAGAAACCATCAACAAAGAGAACACGGAACCTATTGGCCTACTCCTGACCATGGATGTAGAAGCGTTGTATACCAACATCCCTCAAGACGCCACCATCGAGGTTGTCAACGATCTACTCCAGAGGGCGGAACCCCTAACTAATACACCAGTGGCCTTTATCATGGACCTGATTACACTAGCCCTGAAAGAAAATTTCTTTATGTACAAAACTTCCATCTTCCATCAGGTACAAGGTACCAGCATGGGTAGTACCTTCGCGCCGAGTCTGGCTGGTCTGTACATGGCCTCTTTTGAGAGCAGCTATGTCTTCTCAGACACAAACCCATACAAGGACAACATCGTTACATGGAAGCGGTACATAGATGACATTTTGGTCTTCTGGAAGGGTACTAGATCGTCTTGTGAGACCTTCTTGGAATGGGCTAACGGATTGAACCCCCACCTCCGATTCACAGGTACTATGAGCGAAACCTCCATCCCATTCTTGGATCTCAAGATCATTTTAGAGGATGGTACCCTGAGGACGACACTACACAAGAAACCCACGGACTGTAACAGCCTCCTTGATTTTAACAGCCACCACCCCAAGGCCCTTCGGGAGAATCTACCGTACGGTCAATTTTTGCGCATACGACGCAACTGTACAACTAGTCAGTACTATGAGACTGAAGCAAACCACCTTGAAAAAAACCTCTTGGACAGACACTACCCTAAGAGGGTTGTTAGACACGCAAGAAAAAGAGCCCGTAACAACCATAGGGAGACATTACTGGAAACTAGAATCAAGGCACCCAGCAAGTCCATTACATGTGTCACTACTTTCACACCCCGGTCCAACAGGATTAAACAAATCATAAAACGGAATTGGAAGATTCTGAATACCGACACACTGGAATTGGAACAACCACGATTCCCATTCAAAAGAACCTCTAACCTCCGTGACAGACTGGTCAACCCGCGACCATTACAATGCAAACCGGACCCACCCAACACCACACTGTGGAACCTACCCCCTGTGACAGGCCACTACCCATGTGGGAACTGCCACGCCTGCTCCACCACAACCCACAGCAAACAACTGACCCTGGAGAATTTCATCTGGGAACAACGTGGACATTCCAATTGTAATACCAAGAACTGCGTCTACCTTATCACATGCCCCTGTGGCCTCAGGTATGTCGGCATGACCTCACGTCCCATTAAAATACGTATAAGTGAGCACAAGAGCACCATACAACGGGGACGAACAGCCACCAAGCTCACCAACCATTTCCTTGAACTTGGGCATAACTGTGAACAACTGTCTTGGACCATACTAGAATCCAGACCTCTCTGGAATGCCCAGGCGCTCTTACGTCAAGAACAACGCTGGGTGTTCCGTCTTCATACTGATACGAGAGGTCTCAATGATGAGATACCCTGGGTGGAACTCTAATTAGTCCCCTACATACACCATCCCTCCATTGGACATATATCTGTACACTTGTGACTCAACGTTGGCCCTTTGGCTATTGATTAAGGGACATCCCCCTGCTGTGACCCTTTGGCTCCCCTCTGATGCCCCTTGAATCATTGACCACTTTATGAAGGGGCATCCAGACGATACACGGATACGTCCGGTTTAGTTGGGGCGGGCACGCCACTCCGGTATTTTATACCAGACTAGGAGGCACCATCCGCATTCACTAGCGCCATCATTTATATAAGCGTAGTCAATTTCATAAAAGGGCACCGAGCACAGTCAGAACGCATGCGCACACCGTCTTTGGTTCCATTTTGAGCATGCACGTCACCTCCTAGAAGGGCACCGAGGTCTACTTAGTACGCACGCGCACACCACCTGTTGCTCCGTTTGAGCATGCGCGCCTGCCAAGACACAGTCACCTACGCATGTGCTAGATCCATCACTCACAGCGACCCGGTTCCTCCAGAACAGGAAGTGGGACACGCCTCCTTCAACGGCTTTAAATGGAACCCTGAATAGTACCAGGACTATCTACAGGCAGCCGCTGGCAGAGGGTAGGTGCTGAATGAGCCGGCCCCCGACGCAATCGTAAGTACTCTACAAACGCAGGGTCGGCTTGGGAGTCGTTCCACGATCCACGATCCCAATACGCAGCTCGCCCTTACTAAGGGGCCCCAGCATCAATCTACCTATGCTTTGTTTTTCTAGCAAATAGGGCGCAGGCAGCCACGGCAACACCTAGGAAGCCCTCGCTTACATTTACAGGGTAAGGAGTGTGATATATACGTGTGTGTGATTCCCGTATGATTGTTTGAATGCCGACTTTGTTTCATTCTATTTTCACTCACTCAGTGAGACGAACCGAGTTTCCACGTGTGCTCTGTACCTGCTGTCTACCCACGAGCAGAGTGGGACTTTATCTTCACTTGGTGGAATGCATACGCTAAGGTTCACCCCTGAATCATTATGATTATTATCATTTCTCTCTAGGTGCACAGACTGCCCCCCCGCATCGTCATTCATTGTTTGGCATTTATATTGACCAAGCTTATGTGATTGTCTGACCTCTATCACCGCCCCTCTACGTTTGGGCGTTATATCACCTGCAATATAGATGTGTGTGCCTGGCACTAATGTTATAATGTTATACCGCTATCACGGTATCTGTGTATGTCTCTCTGTACAATACGATGGATGTGACTGCACACTTACAATTTGGATGGTAATCGGGGGCACGGTCATTTTGTTGCTGTGTTCTCTCGATGAAGTGGTGTTCACATTTGTACCAGATCTGTCTATAAACATCAATGTGTGTCTGTCACCTCTCTCCCCCTTCCCCTTTCCTCCCCCTCCCCCGTTTATTTCCCCTTCTAGGTAACACTAGCATTGGTACGCTTTCTCTATATCTGCTGAATAGGTCACTGTACCCCGCAGTTCCGTACCTCTCTTTACCTTTCATGGACGCAGGTTACCTTGTCTACCACTGGAACCCCCGTCCTCACCTCGCACATCCCCCCACTGAGTTAGGTCCTGAAGAATCGCCACTGACCCTCCTGGGCTATCTAGGCGTGAAACATGTCGACCGTTTTATAAGTCACATTAGCACCTTGCGCTTTCTAGTGACCCCGTGACCTATTGGTCTTTTTTACTCTGCCAGGGGCCCCACATCATTAAAGTAGTATCTTTTTGGCCACCCCTAGGCATTTTTATTAACACACTCTGCACGCACGCAATCACCTTTCTCCTGGATCCACTACTATCATTTTTTAAGCCCACACACCCGCACTCACCTTACGGCTTTTCTCTTTAAAAGACCTCCGATAAAGAGACCCTTCGGGGGACCGTCGGGCATTGCAGCGCCGGCCCGACGAGGAGCAATAACAAGCCCGATGATGAAGCAAGACATCCTTCGGGGTGTGTGAGGGCAAACAAGAGGCTACATTGAGTCCTCCCCTTCGGGATTGGATCCTTGACACTGGGGAAATTTCTCTCTGCCTCTTTTCACCTCCCCTCTACCTCCCTCCCTCCTCTACACTCTTTCTCTCTCTCTCCCCCCCCCCAAACTTTTTTTCGTTGAGCAGGTGATCGCCATTTTTGTCTCACCGCCAACATGGAACAATGTCCTCATTGATTTAAAAGGTTCCAAGTAGGAACAATGAATCTCAGAAGACTCACCCTAACTTCGTCGAACCATGAAACAATCCTGTCTGGTGCTCCTGTGACAGACAAGCCACTGCCTGAAGGTCTCTGACAGTGGATCTAACTGAGGCCTGATGATTCCCTAAAATTAAATGAGGCTTGGAAATGGACAATTTGGTAGAGTGGCGAGGATTCCCTCTCTTCCAAATCATAAATTTTTAGGTCGAGCCTCGGCAGCACATGTACTCTCTCTTGACATGCTGTATTCAGTCAGGATGGATTATAGCCCGCCTCCAGCTTCTGACTGGCTTTTCTTACTGTCCTTTAAAAAAAAATACTTCTGATTGGTTAATGGTTCCTGTTTGTCCCATCTTTTTTCTCAATTGCCGACTCCCATGGATCGCCCCCAGGACTTGTTCTCTTCCACTTGTGCTATTGTATGTCCTGTCTTTGGAACTTTTTTTACATTAACATGGAGCTTCGTGTGATGTTCTTTTAATTTGCACATGCTTATGCAAGTCTGTTTCTTAAACCCCCCCAACCATTCCTTGCCAGTTTCTTCTCCCCTACCATCATATCAATCTGCTCTATAGCTTCTTAGAAGCATTCCTTTTGCAACTTGGAAAACAAAGGTTGTAAGCACTCTGTAATGGATCTCTTGGTAGTTTCTGTCCCAAAATGGCCGCTAAGCTGTACGCGGTAGAGCCTGTATCTTTCCATGACCCATTCCTTGCATCCCTTCACTTCCACAGGCTCCAGTTTCTGAACATGCTTGTCTGCTTCCTTAAAGTGACTTTAGGGCAACAGCAGCGGACTGTGATCGGGTGGTCCAAGAAGAGAACAATACTCTAAGTAGTGTAATAGAGCATATCTGCCATTTTGAGCCCTCTTTGATATATTGACCATGTGCATTAATCAAATGTGCTCACCACTCCCCCCCCCCCCAGCGAAGCCACGGACGTCACACTGCCCTAGAACATCTGCAACAGGCTCAGCTCCTCCTTCCACCTGAAAATAAGGCCCTCTACGACAACTTCAGACAGACTCCGTACACCACCCCCCTCCCCACCACCGACAACCAGCCAACCATCATAATCTGGAATCCTGCCACCACTGAAGACACCACCACGACCATGAAGTACACCCACTCAGGAGCCCCCACAGACCCCTGCCCACCGCACATCTACCACAGAGCCACCAGTGCCATAGCACCCGAACTAGTCCTGACCATTAACGCCTCCTTAGAATCCATCATTTTCCCTAACGACTGGAAGCGGGCAGAGATCAAACCCCTCCTCAAGAAGCTCTCGGCCGACCTGACGGACCTGAAAAACTACCGGCCAATCCCTCCACCCCTTCGCTGCCAAAGTCACAGAGAGACTCGTAAACATTCAACTGACCACCTTCATCGAAGAGAACGCCATCCTAGAGCCTCCCAGTCCAGATTCCGCAGGAACCACAGCACCGAGACCGCCCTCCTAGCCACCACCGATGACATCTGCATGCTACTCGACCAGGGCCACACGGCGGCCCTCATCCTACTGGACCTCTCTACAGCCTTCGACGCCGTCTCACATCGCACTCTCGCAGCCAGACTCCATGACACTGGGATACTAGAAACCGCCCTCAACTGGATCCGATCGTTTCTCTCTGGCAGAACCCAGAGGGTCAGACTTACACCCTTCCTCTCCAAACCCACAGAGACCAACTGCGGAGTACCCCAAGGATCCTCGCTCAGCCTCACGCTCTATATCATCTACATGGCCCCCCTCGCCGCCATTGTCAGACAGCATGGGCTCAGCATTGTTTCATATGCCGACAACACCCTGCTCATCCTCTCCCTCATGAAGAACCCTAAAGACACTAGACTCTGCTTCCAGGAAGGAATAAAGGACATTGCAGCCTGGATGAACAACAGCTGCCTCAAGCTAAACTTGGATAAGACAGAGGTCCTCGTCCTCAGACCCTCCACCACCGCTTGGGACAACACCTGGTGAGCCTCCATCCTCGGGAGCCCACCCACCCCTTCAGACCACACATGGAACCTCGGCATCATCCTTGACTCCTCCCTCATCATGACCCGTCAGATCAACTCCGTCGTTTCCACCAGCTTCAACTGCCTCCGCATCCTCCACAAGACTTTCAAATGGCTCCCCCCTGAATGCAGAAAGACCGTTACCCACGCACTCATAACAAGCAGACTGGACTATGGCAACACCCTCTATGTTGGAATCAATAGAACTCTCCTGCAAAAGCTCCAAATTATCAAGAATGCCACGGCCAGACTCGTACTTAGAACCCCACAGCACGAACACATGACCCAACACCTACGAGACCTCTATTGGCTCCCCGTCAAGGAGAGAGTAACCTTCAAATGACTCACCCACGCCTATAAATTCCTAACAACATCGGAACCAAATACCTCAATGAAAGAGTCTCCTTCCACGTACCCAAAAGGAACCTTCGCCCCGCCGATCTTGCCCTGGCAGAAACCCCACACATCCGCAGAAACAGAGCACGCAGAGGAGCCTTCTCCTACGTTTCAACCAAGGCCTGGAACGAGCTCCCGGTCAACATCAGATGCTCCCCTACCCTGCACACATTCAGGAAAAACCTCAAGACCTGGCTCTTCGACTGGACCGGAGCTGCACCCCCCACTTCCCCCCCTTCCCCCCCCCCCAGCACCTTGAGACCCTCACGGTTGTGTAGCACTCTTTATAAAACCCTGATTGAAATGTGCGGGTTAGGGTGTATTTGGGCAAATAAAACACTACATATTTAATTCTATTCCAGGGGTTTCATATGGGTGATAATGAAGCAGGTAGATGAGCCTCGATGGTAACATAATTTTGAATAAAGTAACCCTGCTTAACATATTGCTAGGTAATCTGTTCCAGCTCTAAATATCCATTTGAATCCCTTCCCACAGGTGTGTCATGTTGAGCCCCCAATAGGAAAGAGCAATGTGAATGCCAATGTCTTTGGTTTGGATGTTCAATACCTCTCAGACATCGGGAGAGTGTCTCCTTTTCTGTGTGATCCACCGGGATGGATCCTGGTGAGGTTCCCCAGGGGGAGACTGGTCCTAGCGCTCAGGCTCCTGCTGAGAACCCATCATTGGAGTCCATCCAACAGATAATTCAATCTGCTGTGCCTGCAGCATTTAAAGAGCATGAGGGCCCTCCTTCCCCTAAAAGGCAGCGTATTGAGCCTTCTTCCAGCGCTGAAGCAGGTGGGGAGGAGGATGACCTCTGCTGCAGATATGTGCAAGGACAGGAACTGAAGGAGGTCCTGCAGCACATTAAGGATAACCTGGCTTTTTCAATCCCTCTTGTACAGGAGGAGGCGGATGATTTTTTCAATCAGTACCAGCGGTGGGAGCTGAAGTTTGTAGTACATGTTCTGCTTGTTGAGCATTCTCTGAGCTTGTGGAATGTTCCTTTTACTATGTTCTAGGTTGTTTCATGCTTCTGTGTTCTCTCCTTTGGCAGTTGCGTTTGGCTTCTGCTGTGGAGAGTCCGCTCTTGTGTTTCCTGCCTAACTTAATAAAAGCAACCTGAGAAGAAAGCCGTTGTGGACCACCTTTTATCTACAACAATTTTGGCGACGATTTCTTTCATCAGCCCACGCTTGGTTCTACTTCTTTCAAGCCTTCATCACAAGAGCGGAACATCTCTATGCTTTCACCCTCCAAAGCTCGATCCTACAGTACTGTCTCTGGCTCTAGTGAATACAAACAGACGAGCTTTCCTGCTTGGTCAACTCTCCGTTTGTTGGTCTTTCTACGGATCGTCTTACGCGTCAAGCGTCTTACGCGTCAAGCGTGAGGGAGAGCCAAACCTGTGTGAAACGATTCGCTCTGGAGAAGGTTTTGTCTGAATTTAACTGCTGTGGAGACACTTGCGACTCACCTGTTTGCCTAGTTCTGGTTGCGGGGACAATCGGCATGGGAGTCACAGTTGGTGCGACAGGAGCTCCGCTACTCGTGAAGGTTCCCCTCCTCTGATGACATCATGGAATCCTCAACGCGGAGTGGTTCACGGCAAGAACCCTCTTTGTCACGCTAGAAGTTCCTGCTCTGCTCAGCTCCCGTCAAGCGTCTAGTTACGCTCTCACGTCTCTGCGTCATCGACGTGGCGGCCATCTTTGTTTTGTACTGTTTCCAGGACAACACTTTCTCTGTCAGCCACCGAGGTACGGAACTCGTTTTTTGAGCGCATTTGGCTGGCGTTTCGTTCTCTGAGGTGACATACGTGTCGTGTGTCTCATCCGACCTGCTGTGGATTCAGGTACTGTTTTACTGCCTTGCATTGTTTTCTCTCTCTTCACTCTTCAGTTTGTTTAGCCCTATTCTCTGTTTTGTAGAGGGCTCAGCGCGGTCAGCCATGACAAACGAGAATCCCTCGGTAGTTCTTCCTCCTAGTTTTCTGGCCCTTCCTGGACAACCTAGCATTTCTTGGGATGATTGGTTCCCGATGTTTGACAACTATTTGGATGCTCTAGATGCTCAAGAATATTCCGCAAAACGAAAGAAAGCACTCTTACTAGGTTCTTTGGGCAAAGAAGGTCAACGCATTTTTCGCTATTTACCCCAAGCACTACAAGCTAATGGGCAACCTGTTCCTGACGAATATAAGGAGGCCATTGGTAGGCTTGAGGTAAGATATGCGAAGGAGGAGAACATAGTCATGAATCGATACAGGTTCTACACAAAAAGCCAGAGAACAGGCGAATCTATCGATGACTTTGTTGCCAGGTTGAGAGAGATGTCAGTGAAATGCAAGTTCGGTGGAATGACGGATGAACTTATTAGGGATCAACTTATTGTACAGTGCAATAACAAGAAGATCCAAGAGCGTCTTTGGGCGGCGAAAAACCCTAATCTACAGACAGCCATAGACCTAGCTAAAATTGTTGAGGAGTCTCAAGGGTATATGAAGGAACTTGAAAAGAAGAATTCTGGTGACGTTAAGGAAATTTCCTGTCAGGAATGCTCAGAACAAACTCACTCTTCCGGAGAACAAGCTGACATAGCAGCGGTGAAGAGCAAGAAGCTTGTCAGAAAAAGTTCCTTTCATCAAAAATCCCACTACACAGAAGTCCCCTGTAACTCGCATGTGCAACAGGTGCGGCAGCACTGTTCATTCCTCAGACTCCAAATTTTGCTTTGCAGCCAAACAAGAATGTTTGAAGTGTGGTAGGGTGGGTCATTATGCAAGAGTTTGTCGTAGCAAACCTCGTTCTTCTGTGGCTTCTGTGGACGATAGTGCATTTGTTGATGAAGATGGCCACAAAATTCTGGTGGTTGATGGTGATTCGTCTTTGGTGTTGAGTGACAGACTCAAAGTCAGGCCTAAGGCACTTTTCATCATAGATGGCAAAGAAATTCACTTAATGGTGGATACAGGTTCAAGGTACACTATTATCCCACATGATCTTTTCTTGCTCAATTGGGGTACTAGGCATCTTTTACCTAAAGACATTTCCCCGGGTGGTTATCAGGGCGAGACCATTGACATTTTGGGGTACTTCAATGCGTACATTGTCTTTTCTTATAGGAACATACAAGGGAAAGTTTATGTTTCTAGGTCAGGCCCGGCAATTCTGGGTTGGGTTCACCAGTATGACTTGGCGATCATTGTCAACCCTCGTGCTTCACCACAGGTGATGATAATCGAGGATAATGAGTTGGAGAAGATTTTGGGCGATGCTAGCGCTGTATTTAGGGAAAGCTTGGGTCAACTCAAAGGGTATTCTCATCGAATTGTGTTGAGGGACCACTCCATTCCTGTGCAGCACAAGGTCAGGCGAGTCCCAATCGTTGTTAGACAAGAGGTTAAGAACATGATCGATGAGATGTTGGCCTCTGGAGTAATTGAACCAGTCGAGGCGTCACCCTGGGTTTCTCCCATAGTCGTCACAAAGAAATCGGATGGCAAGCTCCGTTTCTGTGTTGACTTAAGGTCCTTGAATGATTGTGTGGTTGCGGACACCTTTCCTCTTGCCAATATATCCGAGTTGGTCACTACGTTACATGGTGCTAAAGTATTTTCTAAGTTGGATCTTAGAAGTGCTTATCACCAGATTAACTTGCATAAGGACTCTAAGCATTTAACTGCCTTCATTACACCTTTTGGCACGTTTCAGTTTACTCGCTTGCCTTTAGGGCTTAATTCAGCTGCCAGCGTATTTCAAAGGATGGTCTCCAATCTTCTTGAGGGAGTGGGTAATACGGTCTACTTTCAAGACGACATTTTGATCTACGGGCATTCAGTGGAGCAACATAATGTCACTCTTAAGATAGTGTTGGACAGGCTTTTGGTGGCTGGTTTGACATTGCGAAAGGATAAATGCAAATTCTTGTCAGAGCGTGTAGACTACTTAGGGTACACCATTAGTGCAAGTGGGGTGAGCCCGAAGGAGGATCTGTGTAGGGCGATTCGCTCTGCTCCTCAACCTCAGGACAAGGACCAGTTACGGTCCTTCATGGGGCTTATCAAATATTATGCTAAGTTTGTCAAGAATTTTTCTGACAAGACTTCTTGCTTGAGGTCACTGTTGAAGAGAGGGGTTAGCTTTGTGTGGTCTACAGAGGTACAAGAATCTTTTGAAGCTATTAAAAGAGAGATTTGCGAGGCAAAAGTTCTTACCCCGTTTGACATTAAGAAAAGTTCTGTGGTGACGGTGGATGCCAGTGCTACCGGTCTAGGGGCTATGCTTTCACAAATCTCTGGTCAGGATGAGCGTACTGTTGCTTTTGCGTCACGAACTTTAACAGAGGCTGAGAGGAATTACTCGGTTATCGAAAGGGAGGCTCTGGCAGCTTCATGGGCAGTGGAACACTTTCGTACCTACCTGTGGGGCATGAAGTTCGTGCTCAAAACCGATCACAAGCCTCTTGTTAAGATTCTCTCTCCGGGAGGGACGGGTAAAGGCTCGGCTAGATTAGCTAGGCTTGCTTCCAAGCTTCAGGAGTTCCAATACACTGTCCAATATATCCAGGGGTGGAGGAACACACAGGCTGATTGTCTTTCAAGGTTGTCGCTAGATTGGAAGACTGTGGGAGCTCCGTTCTCATCTGAGGATGATATTGCCGTTGCTTCTATTGAAGATGCTGTGTTTGTCGGGGAAGGTGTTTTTCAGGCTGTTGATTGGGAGCGTGAAATGTCTGCCGATCTTACGTTACAAGAGGTCATTAAGCTTATCAGGCTAGGTTCTAGGAGAGAGAGTACAGTTTCAGTTTCGGTACGTCCTTTTCTAAAAGTTTTGGAGGATCTTTCTCTTGTTACGGATAATTTGATTGTCAAAGGTGAAAGGTTTATACCTCCTGGTGGTTTGAGAAGGAAATTGTTGGCTCTGGCCCATGAGGGCCATTTAGGCCAAACTCTCACACAACGTCGGTTGAGAGATAATTTCTGGTGGCCGGGTATGGATGCACAGGTGGTGGACTGGGTGGTGAATTGTCCTACTTGCAAGGAGGGCGAAAAGAGATTAAGGTTGGTCCCAGCAACTCTCAAACTCACATACAAAACCCTGGTTCACCGTGGCACAGTATTTGTTTGGACTTTATTGGCCCAATGGGTGAACTTCATGAGAAGGACAGGTATGCTATTGTGGTTGTTGATGTTTACTCAAAGTGGTTGGTGGTGGAGTTCACTAACAACATTACTACTGAAAGGACAATTGGATTTTTGGGCGATTTGTTTAGAGATGAGGGTCTTCCGTCCGTGCTCATCACGGACAATGGTACACAACTCACTTCTTTGGAAATGCAGTCTTTCCTTAAGGGTTGTGGTGTTACTCATCATCGTACCTCCTTGTACAACCCTCAAGGAAATGGCATTTGTGAAAGGGCTAATAGAGTGGTGAAAGGCATTATTCAAATGGCTTCCTCTGAGGGTCTCATTGTAAGGAAAATGGTTAATGAGATGTTATGGGCCTATCGGCTATCGCACCACATCCTTGGTAGACGGTCAACTGTCACCTTTTCAAGTAATGAGAGGGCGCACTCCTGGTTCCAAACTTGTTCCTACTTGGATGAAGCGTGTGGTGGCTTTGCAAAAGAACCCCTCTGGGGTTGTTTCTTCGTCCACTCGGTGTTCTCTTCGGGTGGGTGACTTAGTTAAGGTCAACAGTGGTAGAATTGCAAGAGGGTTGTCTAAGTTCAAGGGGCCTTTTACTGTGAAGAAGGTCTTGGATAATTGTGTTATCCTAAACAATGGGGAGTGTTGGAACTTTAGACGAGTGGCTCTTTATGAAAAGGGTGGGTCTCTGGCCAGCGGGTGTGAATCTTCTTCAGCTGAAGGTAACAGTGGTTATCTTTTGGTGCCCTTGCCACACGATGCTACCTCGGTGTCTCCTGCATCTCATGTGGTTGGTGGGTGGGGAGATTCGAGTGCCTCTGGTGTTCACTCTGCTCCAGATTCTATTCCTCTGCCTTTGCCACGGGGTAGGGTTCAAAGGTTTAGAAGAGCTCCAGCATATTTGCAAGATTTTGTGTGTTGAGGTGTTTATTTCTTTTTCTCTTTTCTTTTCATTAGAAAGAAAGAAGATGTGTAGTACATGTTCTGCTTGTTGAGCATTCTCTGAGCTTGTGGAATGTTCCTTTTACTATGTTCTAGGTTGTTTCATGCTTCTGTGTTCTCTCCTTTGGCAGTTGCGTTTGGCTTCTGCTGTGGAGAGTCCGCTCTTGTGTTTCCTGCCTAACTTAATAAAAGCAACCTGAGAAGAAAGCCGTTGTGGACCACCTTTTATCTACAACAAAGTTTCTGCCCTTGCACCCTTCTATTAAAAGGGTGAGTGGCAGGAGGTGGACAAATAGTCTTTCCTGCACTATCTCTTGAAGCGCTATGCCATTTAAGATTTTGCTAAGAACTTTCCCTCTGCTGTGAAGGTTTTCTCTCTTATGGCAGGGTTATCTTCTCATGGGTCCATCATTTCGGAGGATGCCTCCCCTTCAGACCTGGTCGACAAAGGGTGGAGACAGCAGTTAAGAGGTAAATTCTCCACCTACCTCTCCTACACCGTTCAGTCTCTTTTGAAGGATTTCCAGTCTCTTTCCGAACTTTTGCAATTGGGGGCTGACGTCTTGCCTACCCTGGCAGCAATGGACCAGCAGACAAGACTGTTGTCTGACATCTCCTTTGATACCTTGAGGGCCGCAGCTGCTTCTGGAGGCACTCCTAGGAGGAGCTTGCCCTTTCGAGGAGGGGCAGCAGCCGGGGCGCTCTGTTTTCCCACAAATCCCGGTCTCACCCGCGGATAGTGGATCTGCCCCCTCGTCCGAGTCCTGAATATCCGTGGGTCCCTGTGGATCATACTCTGGTGGGAGGGAGATTGTTGACTTTCATAAAGACTTAGAAGGAGTCGGTCTCAGGCCAGTGGGTTCTACGAATTATCCAGGACGGTAATTCGATTGTCTTCAACTCTCCTCCCCCAGAGTTTTTAATTCACACTCCATTGCAGTCAGCCACACCAAAAGAAGAGGCACTTTTGGTGGGTGTTCGGGATCTTCTTGAGAAAGGGGCCATTTGTCCTGTTCCAGCCTGTCAAAGGGGTCACAGGTCTTCTCCATTTTTTTTTCTGGTGAGAAAGGTTTCTGGGGACTTCTGTCCAGTACTGGATTTGAAATGGGTGAACTTGTTTGTCCTTCATGTTAAATTTAAGATGCTATCTTTGCAGGTAATTCTTCCCTTACTGGTTTTGGGGGACCTGGTGGCTTCCTTGGATCTGATCGATGCCTACCTCCACGTGCCCATTCACCCTGCGTCTCAGCAGTTCCTCAGGTTTTGTGTGGGGCCCAAGCACTTCCAGGTGCTACCATTTAGTTTGTATACTGTCCCAAGGGTCTTCAATAAGTTTTTGGCCCCCTTGGTTGGGTTCATCCATTGGGAGGGTATTCAGGTATTCCCGTACCTTGATGACTGGCTGATTTCTGCCTCTTCTTTTTCCCAGGGGACTCTTTACGTCTAGGGGATCTGTGAGGTTCTGGAGAAGCATGGATTCCTTATCAACCACAAAAAGTCGAATCTGGTTCCTATCCAGGACTTGGTGTTTATCGGGGGTCACCTGGACATGGTCATGGGGCTGGTGTTTTTGCCGGCCCGGAGGAATACAACCTTGAGGAAGGACCTGGGTTGTCTGCTGGCCTTGGAATATGCCCTGGTGCATCAATGGTTGAGGGTGCAGGGGCTGATGTCGGTGACAATAAATGTACTGCCTTGGACTTGTCTGCATCTGTACCCATTGGTGAACTACCTCCTGTCCCATTGGTCCCCTTGTTCCATGGCTTACGATCTGCTGGTGGTGTTGTCCCCTCTGATTTGGTTGAATCTGGGTTGGTGGGTGGTGGATTCCAATCTGTCCAGGGGTCTTCATTTTCAGGTGTCCCACTCCAGGGTGGTTAGAATGGAGGCCAGCCAGTTGGGCTGGGGGGCAACGTTGGATTCCCGGTCTGTGCAGGGTCTTTTGGATCGCCTGTAGGCTGGTTGCTCATCCAACTTACAGGAACGGAAGCCATTCCGATGGCTTGTCTGGAGTTTGCTTCAGCCCTTCGGGGGCATCCTGTTCTGGTCCGGGCAGACAATCAGGTTGTGATGGGTTAATCACCAGGGGGGCTGCAGGGTTCAATCCCTGTGGCTCCTGGCTCAGGAGATTCTGACCTGGGCGGAGGACACTGTGTTTTCTCTCCGGGCAGTGTATCTCCCAGGGAGAGAGAACTGTGCGGTGGGCCACCTGAGCAGGGTGTTTTCCCCCATGTCTTCAATCTCCCTGACAGGGAAGGGGTTCCGGGTGTTGCAGTTAATGTTTTGGTGCCCGACGGTGTAATTATTTGCGGCCAAGGAAAATGCTCAGCAGCCACGCTTCTGCACAATTCTTCCCTGCCCGTAGGCATGGCGGGTGGATGTAAAGTCATTGCAGTGGCCGAACTCCTTTCTCTATGCGTTTCCTCTGATCCCTTTGATTGCTCGGGTTCTGTGCAAAATTTGCCTGGATAAGACATTTGTTCTGTTGGTTGAGGCAGGTTGAGTTGGCAATCCGTGGTATCCTGTTCTGAGGGAGATAGCCGTCCAGTAGTGTTGGGTGATTTCCAATCTTCTGTACCCATTGAGAGGTCAAGACCTTCCTGCAGGGGTTCTGTGTCAACTCCATCTTCAAGCCTGGTTATTAAGAGGATGAGTCTCTTGTCCGGTTGCAGCTCTGAGGAGGTGGTGGACTTGCTTCAGGGTTCCCGTCGTCCGGCAATTCTTCTACCATATTCCCGCCATTGGGGGTCCTTCTCTATGCAGTGTGGTTCTGTAGACCCAAAGAGGGTGCTGGATTTCCTGTCAGGTGGTCTTGCCTTGGGCCTGGCCCCTTCTACGCTTCGGGCTTAGTGGGTGGCCTTGCGGGCATTCCGCAGTCCTCAGTTGGATGGGCTGTATCCTTTGGTGGCCTGGTTGATTCAGAGATGTTTTCTTCAACGTCCTAAAGTAGTTTGTCCTGCCCCTTCCGGGGATCTCCTGTTGGTGTTGCAGGCTCTTCAGAGGGCTACCTTTGAGCCCTTGGGGTCTGTGGACGTTAAATTCCTGACTATGAAGGTGGTGTTTCTGGTGGCCATTGTGTCCGCTGGTCGTATTGGGGAGTTGGGGTCCTTTTTGCGGTCTCCTAATTTCTTGCTAATCTTGTTGGATTGTTTTATTAACAGAGTTTTTGGTAGTAGTATTTTCCTTTCAGGGAAATGGAACCGCACAATCATTAGTCATTTCTTGACAATATTTTTGGTGTGACAGTCTTTACAATATATCTCTGTATTTTTATTTGTATTGGGGTGCTATTCTGTTCTTTCTAGCACCTACTACCAAGAGGTGCCAAACACCACAACCCAAGGGTTGGGTAAACAAAATTATAACAATTGAAAGAAATATGCAGCACATCCTTAGATTTGTCAAAACGGTCCAAGTTTAAATATAGGACAATCCAATGGCTTATTTGATACCAAGCCAATATCCATGCATTAATTAATTGACAATTATACATTTTCAGATTCTTCAATGCTACTCGAAATAGCAGAGTCCACATCACTGGGTTGTCTTCACAAACGTATTTGTTTTTCTTTTTCTTTGATGATACATCCCAAAACAAAACTGCCAACACGTGTTTCGTCTCCCCTAGACTTTGTCAAGGCAAAAAACGAACTGTTTCCTGGCCATACAGTGCATCTCCTAGGCAATTGTGATTTTTGGTCACATTATTGCTATAATATTCATCACAAGTCTTAAAATTATATTTGAAGAATTAAGTTAAACTCCGTACCAACAATTTTCTCAACCTTGATAAGTTTCAATCAAGAATGTAGCCATCAGGACACAGACGTTGATGACTACATTCTCGATTGATAGTAATAATTCTGCTTTCTTCTAAGGTACGTAAGTGTAGTGGTTATATACTTGCCTTGTGATGCAGTGATTGGGGGGTAGATGATCCAATATTATCCTTGGGCCTTATTTTCAACCTAGATCTAGTACCATGCAACCATTTTTATCAGGCTTCTAATCATACATGCCAACACTCCCGATTCAGGCGTGAGACTACCGATTTGAAGGCTAGTCTCCCGCCTCCCGATTCCTGCAAGCAAAAACCCGATTCCTCGGGGTTTCAGCTGACAGGGCTTGGTATTGTGTGACTGCTAATTCTTCCAGCAATAGCCAGAGTGGCGATGCAGGGGCTCTAGAAGGGGTGAAAAACCAACAAAGCCCCATTAACAACCAAATGGTCTTTTAAACACCTGTGAAGTACTGGGGGGGGGGGGGGGCGGCTGTGTGTGTGCCCGGAAGCTGTTTCAGCTCGGGCTGACGGGGGAGGGAGGGGGGGTGTATGCACTGACCGCAACCTGCCAGGCCAGTGCACGACTCTTGCATCCCCCTCTTTCTCTGCCTGCCATTGCGCTCCATGCTTCTGAAAGGTGATAAAAAAAAACACGTGAATTTGCTTTCAAATGTCCGATCCTGCAGCAGCACGCTTCCAAAGCCCATACATGACAGAAACCCGATTGAAGGCCCCATTCTCCCGATTTTTTTTTTTTTTTTTAAATCTCCCACTTTGCTCTTCTGAAATGTTGACATGCATGTTCTAATTAATGTGAAACATTTAACTCAATGCCTTCCGGTTACGAGTGGGCGAGAGCAAAGCCAATGACTGTTCGTTCTGCGGCATTCAACAGGTCATCCATTTTCTGTAGCTTGTATCATAGAAATGCAGAATTAAACTCTGGAAACTCCCAGAGCAAGGTTATGGGGAGTGGGAAATGTAGGCAGATCAGAAAACCATGCTGCCTACAGAAGAAATATAACAATTATCGTTCATGCAGAACTTACCGCTCGGACTGTTTTTTCCTGGCATTGTTAAACCTGACAATGGAAGTACTGAGCGCTGGTCATGCATATGCAAATGATAACCGAGAAGCGCCCATGTTTCGCTTCGCTTCGCAGCCTGCTTTCAGAGATGGTCTGTTCCATGAAGCGGCGCCGCGGCGCACGTGCATGTCAGCCCTGGAGAGATAGGTTGCGTTGTGTTGTATTGTAATTTATGTACAGCTTTTACAAGGTGGTGTAGTGCATTACTAGTTCAGTCGGTGGAGTGCGTTACAAGGTGGTCTAGTTCATTATAGGACAGGGAGCAAGTTACCTCAGGAAGGAATGCATGGTGGAAAGAGTCGACAATACTACATGTTAAATTCTTATATAGGTGACTAAAAATTCCAGAACTCACTATAGGAAGACAGGTGGGTGGAATCCTGATTCATTCATCGTCTAGGATGAAAATAGGTTACCAACACATATGCAAACCCTAGCTGTATTTTTTAGACCCGAGTACCAAGAAACCTGCCTGCCCCTCATTCCTTGCATCTGCCAAGGCTCTTCGGCCACTCGCAGACAAAATGTTAGATTCATGAGTGCTGCGCTGGCTGTCTCTTCTCATGTACCAATGGAGGTGGTGCAGCCCGCTTTTCTCTTTTCTCTCCCGACAACGAGATAGCGCACATTTTGCTGCAATTGTCAATGCAGTTTTCAGAAAACCTGCTGCTTTTCTGAACGCACATTCCCAATAGGTATTTGCTATTTCATACCTTAGAGGTAACGACACGTATTGGTTACAATTGGGATTCTCAATCTATATCTGAAGTAAGAACTTTACCTCAGACAAAGGATGGGAGGTGGCTGAATTTACAAAGGGCACTGAGGATTTTTAAATCAATTGCCCCACTTCAACAGACTGGTAATGGAGAAATCTGGGCCAAAAGAAAAGGTTGCCACCATTTTATAAAAGGAACTCAGACTTTCTACTTACCCATTATGCACCTCGGTGTTAGGGTCGAGCATTTTCAAGGATTGGACAGTTGCCTCTGCACACATGTATACACTTAATGCTACCTAACCATCTCAAATAAAGGCCAACTATTTGACTGACATACTTTGATCACCATGTTTGTCCTCACCACAAGGGCTTTTCGTGCCAATATGTGGTAGAATTCCCTCAAATCTTAAGTCCGAACTACTCTCATGGCAACAGACCTCATCTTCCAACCTTTGTCGTCTGACTGATCCTGGCTTTGATAACTCACTCATATGTAGTATTGTATTACAGCCGTCGCTTGCAGTCAGTGCCAATTGCTAGCATGCGGGTGTTTGGAATGTTCCAGAGCCAAAGGCATCTGACTTGATGATTGTGCACCTGGGTGATGTGTGGACGATTGCTCATCGAGACTGACAACTTGTGTCAAACACTAGCACTTAATGATGGTGAGGGCTACTCACACTGGAAATCCGAGTTTCAGAAAAGTACAAACCACATTCAACAGTACGCACGTCGGCTGTCTGTAATCGGCTGCGTAGTTACACCTCGGCCTTCTCTTGCTTGTCAACCTTACCACTTGCAGCCATTCTATTTGGGCAATGGTGAATGTCATTGTTCTGCTGATGAATATCTTATGTATCTGCTTCACACACCCATCACACGACCCTCCATTTGCATCCAATTTGATCCTGTCGGGACCCTTGTTGTACCCAAGAGGGTTCTGCCCCGCGAGCTGCTGCCTCTTGATTGAACCTGACTTTTGGGGAACTGCTCCCCGTAAGTATGTCTTCAGGATTTTGTCTCCCTACAACCATTGGTGGAGGTCACAAGTCTGATTCATAAGGATTAAAATCAGTGACAATTTGTGGTATTTTACTTTAGACTGGGCAAGGCCGAGCGCTAAATTAGCGCGCGCCGCCACTATGGTGGTCGCACCGGTCCCCGGGGCAGGGAGGAGGGGGGGTCACCGCGCCAGCTAATGATGCGGCACTCCCATCTCCCCTGATTTACCAATGGGGGGTGTCGTCAGAGCATGAACCAGAAACACTTTAGTGCTTCCGGTCTACGCGCTCAGTCGACGTTGGGGCAGGCCGGTCTAGACCGGCCTGCCCTGTGCCCCCCCCCTTTAAAAGGGGGTGTGGAGAGCAGAACAGTCTCTTGTTCTTTTTCGCTCCCCCCACAGGAAAGGCACCCGGGCCACCAGCGGCCCGTAACTTGTTTTCCCCACCCACCATCCCCTAAGGCAGGAGTTTTTTAAAGTGTGTATCAGTATTGTATTTTGTTTTGCTCTATTAATTTCCACTACAGGTATCTCAAGAAATATGTTTAATGCAAAATGTATGGTTGAAACTGGTAACATTCAATAAAAGTGTCAGTATTTGGTATTTTGTTGCAGGTAATATTGTCGTATTTAGTTGTGTGTCTCCAGTCAGGCGGTAAGGTCATGATTGGTAAGCATAGTTTTCAGTCCTTAGCAGTCAGCACCCTGTAACTCCAGGGGCATTGACAGCCGGTAAGTAGGCTGTCGGGTTGTGGGGGCCGGGGGAGTCATTCTTCCCAGTGGGCCTCTGGCCACCCTCCCACACGCATGCGCATCAGGGCACCAGTATGCAGAATTCTGCAGCCCCGGTTATGGAGTTTAAGGCTCAGGGCGTAGGGGGGCCCGGGTGAAAGTATCCGTCCGATAATGTGTGCCCCCTGCGCAACCTTACTCCAGTGGAGTATTTGTAGTTTACTAGAATCTGGGGGCTGCCAGTCATTGATTTTGCCATAGGCTCTATAGGGGACAAGCAGAAAGTGAATATATGCATTTTTAGATTTACGGTAAGAGTGTTTTGTGTATTAGAGTTTGTTAAGGTTAGCAACGTTACAGCCTATGTCTATCAATGTATCTGTACTTTCTGCGTAATTTTGTACATAAATGTTAATAACTAATGTTTTTTAATTTTGTAATAAATGCGGCCGGGGGGGTCACACCCCCCCATCCAAAAACTTGGTGTGGTCTTAATGCTTGACTAGGAGGGAGGGAGGACGCATCCATCCCAAAGATTTGTTGGGTCCAAAGGAAAAGGGGACTTAGGTAGTACCAGGCCATATGGATTGTAGCCACATTCAAAGCCTGTAACGGGCAACGTTTTTCTAGTAGGGACTCTTTTTACCATTATAATCAATCGCTGTTTTTAGTTTTAGATTTACACTATTGTTTAGGGTTCAACGTGGTCACTTTGTGAAAAACCTTCTTGTATAAATTGCAGTTGAAGTCACCCACTTCTGGGCGACAACACGTTTGGTTCAGCGGTGTGCTGTTAGCATGCTAGTGTTTTGAGGGGCCAAAGAGAGAGCCAACAAACAGACTAATAGGAGGCCTATTAAATGGAAGGGGCAGAGCACCGCACCACTGGTGCTCTAAAGGTGCACCAAAGCCAAGCCCAGCTGTGCCCGGCCGTCCCCGGCTGGGACCAGGGCTCGCATATTATGTCCAATTAGATTTAATAAGGCACAAAAATATAGCTTGAAACTTTATTGACTAAATTGATAATTTGCCGGAGACATTACTGTTGGAGCACCCACAATAGAGTAACATGTAGGAAAATGTGTCTTTATTAAACCTATAAAAGCTTGGGTGTAGATTTAACATGTAGCTGGTTTTAAAAATGACACATAGAACTTTTGTGCAAAATGCAGTATGCTTCCAGTTCTATCATATTTCCATTGCTAGGCTTTACTTTTCTTTCTATCTTTTCTTATTTTCTCTTTAATAAATACGTGACTTTAAAGAAATGCTGAGACATGCACAAATGCTTAATAGATGACCCAAATGTGGCCTGTTCAGACTTGTCATTTGTGTAGAATGTGTTGACTTCATAAAATGTATGAACTTCCAAAGCTACATGTCCTCATTGTATTTAGAAAGTTTAGTTTTCTTACAATCACAGCTGCTACCTGGAAGCACAGTTGGGTGGGTGGGAGTAAAGGGGCGGGGGTTTCGGGTTTAAACAAAATATCACTTCTCCACACTCCTGCGTCTTCTTCCTGGCTTCTTGGGAGAAACAGAAAGCACCAGGGCTCCCACGCTCCCCGCAACCAATCAGAACGCTGCAATGTAGTCTTGTGCTTGGTCTGAGCGAAGTGAAATGGCGCTCAGCCAGGGGCTGCAGGGGTGGGCATATTCTCCATGCAGGCTGTAATGCAGCCTGCATGGATAACAGGGAAAGTGCGCATGTCTGTTTTGGGCGGCCCAAGTGGGCCAACCAAACAGTCTTTACACACCTAGGAGGGTTGTACCACTCCTCCCCTGCTCTTCAGCCTCACCTGCCCCCTCACGCAAGCTGCCGCAGCAGGAGGACAACATAAAATGATAATAACATTAGTTATTATCATTTTATTTTTTCCATTCTTTTGATTTAACCAGCACATTGCACATCAAATATTTCGGTCTTTAGAGTAGTTCATTGTTACGCAGTGGAACACTGAATAGCTAATAGTTAGACATCGCTGAAGTTTCTCATGGGAACCCAAGGCAAATGTTATGAGTAGATGAATGTCTAGCAAGTAACTGATACTTTTAAGTAGTACCCTGTTGACATTGTGTGTTTCTTGTGGGAAACGAAGGAAGAAGCTGCTGACCATCGTACAATTTTTCTTTATTGGTTCAAGATAATCTAATACTGAAATGGAGTGATACATGTGTTTTTGTGTTTTATTACAGTGGGTGTTTTTTTTTCCTAATTATACTGGGGACTCTTGAACACTTATTTTGAGCTAATCCTCTTTCGACTTGATCTTTCTACTGAGAGATTTTCTGTAAGCTACTACTGACAGCTTTTGCTACTTGCCACTTTGGCGGTGACCTTTTCTGATTTATTTTCTCTTTTCATACCTTTACGGGTTTTGCTACCGCAGCACCTGTCGTTTGCATGTGAAGGCTCAGCTGAGTCTTCTTGAACTGCTCTTTATGGGGAGTTCGAATTCTAACGTGCTTCACTCACTGATCCCGCTCTTTTCAAGAACTCTTCATAGGTTCTGCCTACATTTTGCACAGATTTTTCTGCATAGAATTTTGATTAATTTACTTTATGGAACACTATTGTGCATTATTTTGACTTTAACCATAACCTTTTACTTGATATTTCTGTAAAAGGATTTACCTGACTTACTAATTGAATAAATTTGAGAAAACAATCTACTAATCTCTTAACGAGAAATAAAGATTTTGAACCGATACTAAACTCTCATCATTGACTGAACTAATCAACTGTAATGATGAACCGTACACAATCTGTGAAGTTCGACAACTTCACTTCCAAAGGAATTAGTCTGGACTGTGGAGTTTGTCAAGGTTCATCCTTGTCTCCTATTTTGTTCAACCTGTATTTGAAAACCTTGATAGTGGCATTGTCTGCTTTCGGATGCAGGGCTTACAACAATGCCAATGTGTTGCATCTATTCTTTCATATGGGTCACTCCTTTGACTGCTATATAAAATTTCAGAGCGACTTAAGAACTGGATGGCAACCATTAGAATTGGCATCCTTGGCATGGTTTCCCCAGACTTTTTGCCTCTACCTCCTGTATTTTTGACTGTGTGAGGGATTTCATTTTTGCTGGTTTAGATGTTTTGGGCACTTTGCCACTGAGGATCAGTGGCAAAGCGTGATTGCTCCCTGTGTAAATTGTAATTATGATTGGTTATTCACGATTGACATTGTTGATTTACTGGTGAGTCCCTAGTTAAGTGAATTGTGTGTGCCAAACGCCTGTAAATCGAATGCTACTAATGGGTCTGCAGCACTGTTTGTGCCAGCCACACCAGTAGCCTTTTGAATGTGTCTCAGACCTGCCACTGCATTGTCTGCATGAGCAGTTTTAACCCATTTGCAAGGCTTTAGCCTTCCCTTTTCTTACATATATGTCATCCCTGAGGTAGGCCCAATGTACCCCCATGGACTGGGTGCAGTTCAGTGGCACCCTGTGCAGGTAAGCGCAGGAGGTGGTGGGGTGGGGGTGGGTGGTGAAAGTGACAAACAACGGGATAGGGAATGTAAAATAAATAAATAAATAAATCCATCCCCACTCCACCGCCCTTACCTGCACAGGCTGCCACTGGTGCAGGGTATTATCAATGGTTGGACATGCATTGGTGTGTTTTATATGTCCTGATAGAAAAATACTGTGTATTTTGTTTTTCACTATTGCAAGGAATAGCTCAACCATAGACTATAATGGGAGCTGCACTGTAACATTTTACATGTGTAACTTTCAATTGGGAACAGCTAGAGGTTTGGAGTTTAGGCTCTCTGAACTCAGAATTTAATAACACACCTTTTAGTAAAGGTGGTTTTTAAATTGTTGGTTTGAAAATGCCACTTTTAGAAAGTACTGCAACAACAGATGATGGATAGAAAGCTGAATGCTGAATGAATCAAACATTCACCCCCAGTTAGAACATCTGGGTTGAATTGTAGCACTTTTAGAAAGTGGGCATTTTCTTGTTTAACCATCCTGTGTGCCTCTGCCTGTTTGTGTATTAACCGTCTGGTTTTGGAGTGACAAGAGATAGAAATGTGCATTCCCTTTAGACAGTCACAAGGGGGGTGACGTGTTCCCTGCCTTTCCTGGGTGACTCGTAGCCAGGCTGAATGGACCTTTCTGCATTTAGAGTGGTGGGAGAAGTTTTCACTAGCACCTGAATAGGCTGAGTCTGCTCTGCACAATGCTGTTTCCACCTCCTGTAGTGAAGCTGGACAACGGAGCACAGAACTGGTTTTTACTGAGCTCAGAGACCCTGGGAACAAAGACTACAAAGAGAAGATGGGGTATAAGTAGTCAACCTCAAGCCCTAAAACTTTAGAACACTTCTGGAACTAAGAGGACCCTGCCACGAAGAAGAGCTGAAGAGCTGCCAGGATTACTGCCCCTTTGCTGTGTGTTGCTTTGATGGGTTGCCCTGCAGTTGCTGCTTCTGTCAGTGGGCAGAGGAAAGGACTGAAACCTTTTCCCTACTGTGCTATCCTGCTTAAAGAAGATCTCTAGGGGCTTGATGCAGAGCCTACCTCCTGTTCTGAAGTCTCAGGGACACAAAGACTTCACCTGCAGCATCTTGGAACTCCATTGCTGGGAGGCATGACCTGCCTTGTGGTGTCAACTCAAGTTCTGGGTCCTTGGAGGTTGTTCCTGCTGCAAAGAACTAAAGAAACCTGAAAATCGATGCATCACCCTTCCAGCTCCTGTTTTTCCGACGTAGCACTGCCGTGCAGTAAGAATTTCCATGCACCTCCACCATGCATTCGAAGAATCGACGCAGAGCCTGTCAGCAGCTGAAAAATCTACTGTATGCTGAGTCAAGTGCACCAACTTTCGAAGTCTGAGATCACCACAATGACTCCGATGCAGGCCCTGCTGTGCAGCTTAAGAAAAATTCTCAGCGCCTGTTTTGCCACCGCAGCATTGGCCTCCACCACGTACAGATTTCCACACATCACACCTGTGCAACAAGTTTTCTGAGATGGCACCCGTAGACCGGAACCACCTCGATTTCCATGCATCACTTCCCCACAAAGTCCAGATTTGATACAACAATTCTCCTGTGTGGCAGTAGAATTGACGCATCTCCTCCTCAAGTGCTCAGGAACTGACGCATCAATGTGTTTTCTGACGCTTCTCAACTCTGCAGCTGTTTTGCCTTGTGGATTTTGACGCATTTAGGGCACTTGTGAAGAAATCACACATCCGTAGATTTGTATGGACAGAATTGCTTGAAACATTTGAAAAGTCGTATTTTGAATTGTGCATGTTGGATTTTTGTTGTTTTGGTTTTGTTTAGTTTAGATAAAACACTTTTTTTTTTCTAAACTGTTGTGATGTCCATTTGTATTACTGTGTTTTTGGGTACACATACTTTACACATTGCCTCTGAGATAAGTCTTGCTGCTCGTGCCAAGCTACCAAGAGGGTGAGCAGGGGTTATCTAAGTAGGTGATCCCCTTACCCTAAGTAGAACAAAGGGTCCCTACTGGACAAGGTGCATACCTCTACCACCTAGAGACCCTCAATTCTAACAGCAACCAATCAGCTAAATTTGAATAAAGGCAAAACAGAAATTGTTCTGCTGAAAAATGAGATCAGTCAATGGATCAATAACTTCTGGCCCAGTGATCTAAGTCCTGTATCTACTCCATCACCTTCTTCCAATAGTTTTGGGGTAGAGACAGGCGGCATCTTGACACCTTAACCTCAGATAAGAGCAGTAGTTTCTGAATCCTCCTATTAAAAACTCTGGGAAAAATTGTCTCTTTGATGTCTTTTGACTCTAGGAAACCTATTGTAACAGCAGTCATCAATTCGAGATTAAATTATGCTAACTCAGTTTATGTAGGGCTACCTTGTATTGCTCTACACAGACTACAAATTATTCAGAATTGAGCAGCATGGTTGACCTTTCACTTGCCTCAATATTCACATCACCCACCTTCGTAGAGAGCAATAGTGACTTCCAGTACAGGAGCATATTTGGTTCAAAGTCTGTTGCATGGCTTTTAAATGCCTGATTAGAAAAGGCCCTGACTTCATGGCAGTAAAAATTAAGAGAATATAGACGATCTTGAAATCTGAGATCTAGTCACTCTTAATTGACTTGTCATGCCAAGATTCCAGAAAGAAAGTTCAGGGGGACACTGATTCTTATGGTTGTATGATGGAGCAATGCATGTATTCCCTATGTATACCTTTACAAGGCCTACACTACCACGTATGACCCACTACCACACATGACATTACACTGCAAAGTCATAAGGACATATGAAAAGTGCCATTACCACACATACATTGACCATGCATACCACTACAACACAAACGGTTGCAACAAAAATGTGTGACATGCTGTCCTGCTTAAAACAGTCAAAGCTGCACTCACTGTGTACCTGACGTTGGGAGGTGAGGTATGAGGATGTTTGGGGAATACATTGCAGAGTGTTACAGCATGGCTGTCTGGCTGGAAAGACGGTCTGGAGAGTTCTTGGAAGTGGGTGGAGTCCGCTGTCAGTTGAAAGGCATCTTCATGTCAGGCAAGCCGTTGGGAGGGTGTACACTTCACTGATACTTGAAAGTGAATTGAATGGTTAGACAAGCCCAATCCTCCATTGAAAAAAGCCTCTATGTTTGCGTGGGGGATATCCGAACCCTAGCCCACACCAACACAATCCCAATCCTCCATTGAAAAAAGCCTCTGTGTTTGCGTGTGGGACATCCGAACCCTAGCCCACACCAGCACAATCCCATAACTTCATTGGAAAAAGCCTGTATGTTTGCTTGGAGAACGTCTGAACCCCAGCCTCCACCAACACAAGCCTAATCCTCCATTGGAAAAAGCCTGTATGTTTGCGTGGGAGACATCGAAACCCTACTGTACACCTGAGTGCAACACCCATTGGGCTCAAAGGGCTTCAGCCCCCCCCCGTCTTGTGTGTCAGCCCAGGCTGAGACAGCTTCCCGGGCACACACACAGCCGCACCTGAGTACTTCACAGGTCTTTAAAAGACCATTTGCTTGTTAATGAGGCTTTGTTGTTTTTCACCCCTTCATTGAACCCCTGCATCTCCACTCTGCCTATGGTGGGAAGAATTAGTCCCCCCAAAATTTTTCTATAGCCCCCCCTGAAATTTGACTCTAGTTGCACCTCTGCTGTACACCAACACTAACCCCTAAGAACCAGCCAAAAACCCTACTTCAGCACCTTTCCGACATGGTGACATTGCATTATGTGAAGGAGACACAAGCACAGCAATATAAGTAATAACTGTTTCCCGTATCTCAGTATTGAGCCCATCCATATGAAATGTTTTACTTGATACATTCTGATTAGAGCATGATCTTGTAACTTACCGCAGGATACTGAAAATATGGCTATTCAAGCAGGCCGATGGCATTAAATAACCTTACCTGAATTTAATCAGTCTATTTACTCTAGTTCCAAGAAACCTTTGGTTAATATGCATTTTATAAGTTACAATAACATATTATAACAATGATATAGAAAGGAAAACTGAGCTGCAAATGTGCGGCAGGTTGAGCGAGGTCAAAAATTGATCCAATATTGACCATTATTGAGTTGGTGCAAATTCATAAGACCTGGTCAACCAGTGAAACTAGAGTAAGTTTATTAATGATCAAATGGGTAGGCACAGACACCTGACTACAAATCAAAGACTGACATTCAGCCCCCTACATCATCAAACACATTTATCATGGCTATTTCTTGGACTACACCTTGTCTGATAGTGGGTCCAAAGTATGACCCCCATCTACTCTGATAAAAAATACTACCCAGAATTGTTATGAGCCAGACTTCTAAGAAAGTCGCCAGGGGCCAGGTTTACTAAGAAGTACCCCAATGCATTGTAGCCACTAAAGCTGCTAAGTTGTGTTTCGTGAATGCAAAACAGCAGACCAGCGCCATATCTAATATTATGTGGCACTGCTGTTCTCTCTCCCTGCAATGGGGCACTTAAGCCAGTATGCACCAATGGAGATACCCTGGTGCCATAGTGCAAGGGTGCCTGCTTTCTCTAAAGCACAGGTTTTGTACTGAAAGGGGTCCCTTCTAGTACAATCACTATGCTTTGAGATGTTTCCGATTTCAGTTGTGTGCGGTACTACGAAACACATAAAAAGTAGGAAAACCAAGGAGGCATAGGAATACTGTCTATGATTCTTTATAGATAGGGATTTGTGTCAAAACCCTTGGGTGTCTACATGGGATAATGCCCATACATTGGGCATGCACTGCTCGCTTGATGCAAAGTAGGGCATTGAACAACTTGCAACAGTCTGGAAACTCTGGATTTTCGTTGGATTGCAAATCCCACCTTAACACTTTGGTTCGGGTTTGCATTACAAAAGTAACAAAAAGACGACACAAAGCATTTGATTGAGTTTTAGATTTAGGTTTTAGATGCTATAGTGTGTTTTGGAGTGTGATCCAAGTCGGGGTGGTTGGGGGTGGGATGAAGGGCGGTTTTCTGACAGTCATTAGAATTTTTGGAGCTCTGTCCACACATTAGGATGTCAGTGTGTGAAAAGAGCTCGAAAAACCATGACGATAAACACATTGACGTGGCCCATGCCACAGAACTTATGACACCTGCAGCTTACAGGCTACATCCACAATGCAATATTTCTGATGGTATTGTGTGTGTGAATAGTTGTAGGTGTGTATCTTGTAGTTCACAAATTCCAATGTCAGTATGAGAGCTTGGTGGGTTAATACACCCGCTGCACAGAAAGAGAGAGTGGCAGCAAGAAAGAGAGAAATAGGGAGAATAATGTAACCACAGCTATTTGTACATTGACACTCGAGCTTCTATATAGAAAATGGTATTGTTTGCAAGAGGTTTGATTGAAATCAGATTACAAAATGCAGACTGTGATGTGTCGGTGAGAGAACCAACATGCTACTGGGACCTCAGAAGACAGTACATATTACATTTAGTTTTCAAATTACACAATTATTTTATATTGCACATTTTTAACAGTTGAGGTATAATGAGATACAGTGGCTTCCCCACTATAAAACGATGTGTTGATTAGAACTCATGTTGACAATGTCACAATAAGTAAATCTGATTACGGTAATAGTAAACATAGCTTCTTGAAGTGGAAACAGCATTAGAACCAGTGTAAAACTAGCGTATTGCTTGTGTCCCCACTCTATTCTCCTAACAAAAAAAACGAAAGTCTTGGCTTTCAGCATTAACCGAATGGTTTTTTAGACATTTTTTTTTATTGAAATTCTATCAAATGATAAGAGTTTTAAGCACAAGGTGTGCTATTTAACAACTCAGCATGAATACAAAGAACATCAACAACATCCGGGTCAGTCTTCGTTGTACTCCGGAATAACTTTCTACAGTCGCCTTAATAGGTGTACAGTAATATCACAATACCTTGAAGCACTGTTGATTAATCATTCTAGTTCTGCTCAGTTTAAGGTGTAGTCACACCAAAGGGGTTGAAAATCTCCCATCGTACGAACAGCATTATGGGTCGGTGACCTCCTAAGGGAGGTGGGCCAATTAAAAGGATTCTGGTAATGGCAAACCATAGGGATAGAACTCCTGGGAGACATTTGGAGAGGGAGTAAATTGATAAGTTTTGAGGATCTAAAAATAGAATATCAGATGTCGGAAAAGGAGTTCTTAGGGTATCTGCAGCTACGGCATGAAAGTATGTAGTAGACGGGGACCAAATAGCAAGATATGCTCCACTTGAAGACAGGCTGCTCATGGATCCCATGCTTGAGAAAGCTGTCTCACTGGAATATAAAAAGATAATGAATAATTCCCCAGACCCCTTGATGGCTCTTAGGGAGGCGTGGACAAGAGATTTAGAGACGTTGGAAGACGATGACTGGACGGAGGCGATACAGAGTCCAAGGGAGGTGGCGATCAGGGCAAGATTTTGATTGATACAGTTGCGCATACTGCACAGATCATACACTTCTAAGGTGCTACTACACCGGATTGGGCACAGTGATACTGACCAGTGTACACGGGAATGTGGGGATGCGGGCACATTCTTTCATATAATATGGTCCTGCCCTAAGGTACAACAGTTTTGGAAGGATGCCATACAGATCATGTCAGAAGCAACTGAACAAGTAGTTCCATGTAAGGCCAAGTGGCATATTCTTTGTGTGACGGGCGAAGTACAATGGCCAAAATATTCTAAAATATGGCTGATGACAGCGAGAATAGTTGCTAAACATAACATAGCAAGGGAGTGGGGGGCGAGCCAAACACCAAGTGTGATGAAATGGCAGGAAGATCTGGACTGGTGCTGCAATGCTGAGAAGGTGGTGTACCAGGGGAGCTGGTGCCCAAAGAAATGGGACAAGATATGGGGAAGCTGGGTAAAATACAGAGGACTCTAACTGTTGGCTAGCTAGCTGTGTGTGGGAGAAACAGGGGAGACAAAGTACTGTAGTAAATTGATATGTATTAGACCTCGCCTTGTTACAATGATTTTGCAATGTATGTAACAGATGTTGACAAGCGAACTTTCCAACGATACAATTGTCCGGAGTGTACTTATCTGTCATGATGCCAGGTGTTGTTTATTTAATACCCAGATGTTTTAAAAAAAAGAAAATATCCTATTGTATCAATTCTCTACCTCCCGTTAATATGCAAATAGGTTTGAGTTTTCGGTCTTGGAGGACATGAAACTGCAAGAACACACATTGGAGAAAACATCAGTGATGGGTTCCACACCACTTCAAATTCTTTGACAGTTCAGTACTCAGGCCTGGCACTCCACAGCAATTGGCACTGTTATATTAAAGTGACTCTCTTTCTCCCACTGAGGAGCTAAGGTTTGCCTTGCTGCTCCTAAATAGTTCCACATTAAAATTGTATCTGCTTTAGAGTGGTATTCCAAGAGAGCAGAGCGGAGTACCAACATTAGAAAAGATACGCCATTTGGGACAGAGTATACCACAATCTCCCTCATAGCCACAAAATTTGTTTAAAAAAGGGTGTGATGAAGAAACAATCCCTCCATATATTTAAAAAATGCCTTACCTACCCCATCCTCTTCCACAGAGCGGGGGAGCTTAGCTGATTAAAGATACCAGTCGAAAAGGGCTGCTCCTCAGCCAGTAGCGGCTGCTACTGGAAGAGGGTGGTTGGGTGGGGGAGGGAATAGAAAATACTTTCCTGAAACGGACAGACAGCCACCTCTTCTCCGTCCTCTTCATCTTCTGGTCCCAGTCCTGGCCGGCAGCAACAGCAGGAAGCACCCGGGCAGCAGGCTCTGCTGAGCCAATCACAACGCAGCAATGCAGCGTTGTGCTTGATCTGAGCGCCGTGGTTCGGTACTCAGACGGGTACAGGGAGGTTAGCATGTTCCTCGCTGGGCTGAGTAATGCAGCCTGGTGGGTAACATGCACAGTGTGCAGTACTGCTTGGCCGGCCCAAGAGGGACGGCCAAGCAGTCATGCGCACTTAGGGAGTAGAACCCATTCCTACACCTGTGCTGTCCAGCTCCGCCCGCAAGTAACTGACTTCCATAGGAAAAATACAATTAAAATAACAATAGTTATTATTATTGTATTTTTCCTTTGGAGCAGTGGGGAGACACTCCTCCACCTTAGCGGGGGAGCCGCCACTGTCCTCCACTAAGGCGGAGCAGTGAAAAAAGGAAAAATAAAATGATAATAACAAAGTTATTATCATTTCATTTTTCGTTGCTGTGGGGCTGGGTTAGGGTGGGCGGGGCTGATGGCTCAGGGATTAGGAGTGGTTTGTGCACACTAAGTGCACATATCTGCGTGGCCGGCAGTCATGGGCCGGCCAAACAGTCATGCACACTTTGCATGTTCCCCACCAGGCTGTAATGCACAGCCTGGTGGGGAACATGCACAGGCTCCCTGTCCCCATCTGAACGCGGATCAGACCAATCGCAACGCTGCATTGCAAGACTGTGATTGGCTTAGGGGAGCCTGTTTGCTTCCTACTTTTTCCGGGCAAGAAGAGAAGTGGAGACAATGAGGAGAGACGAGTTTTTAAAACGAAAATTAAACCACCCGACCCACATGCACTCCACCCCCGTACCCTACCAGCAGCCACTGCAGTCGAACATTACCCTATGGTGACTTTCATTCCCTTCAATGTTAGATGGTCCCTTAGCCAAATCACATCAAAGGAGTTCCCATTGTCTCAATATATTCCAACCTAATAAGTGTGTCCATCTTTCCATGCATGCCCAGGTTGGATTTGGAGAAATATCAATCAATCAAAATGTTGGCGATCGTGCCTCTCAATCCAGCTCATCACACCATACAATTCTCAAATGGGATACGATTTCTATTGAAGGCATGACAAAATGTACTGTATCACTGTATCAATTCATGGAAATGTGGGTATATTATGCACAACAAGCCAAGGACCCACATCTAGCCATACCCTGTGCACTTAGGATGTCAACTGCTGCAGTTGAAACCCTAAGTTGATGAGTGTGACCAGACATGCGTCCCACGCTCACTGTATACCAAGACTCAAGCTATGCCTCCGTAACAAGGTCTAAGTAAGCTGAAACCGTTCTGGAGCTGTTGTGTTCCGATCTGGAGGGATCCTAGTCTAGCAGTTGGGGTTAGAATGCTCCTAGTGGAGCAGGACCAAGGCTAAGTTTCATACAGAGCAAAATAAATCGCCTGGAATGCAGTCGCCAGTGGTCAAGATAAATACAGGCATTCCATCAAGTACTTTGTTGTATTTTAAAGGTCAGGCTGTTAAAAACTATATTAGGTATACATTGTGGGCATTCAGAATCACCCTCTAATGCCTGGCTCAATGTTTTAAAATTGTACACAAAGAACTTCACTATGAGTAACATGTCCAAATGTGAGCCTGCTTATGATTTATTTACTTTTGCAGGCTGCACCCTACTTTTTATTACTGAATGCTTTGGGGGCATTTCCCTCACCTGCCATTGATGGTCTACTTACAAGAGTCATGACTTCCGGAGCTAGGATGTTCTCTGCGAGTAGCAGTTTGCACTCTACAAAAATCTTTAACATAATGAGTCAATCTGAATTCAGTGTGGTAAGGAATCTTCTGTTCTCACTAATGGGAAAATCCAGGAAATTTCTCCTTAAGATGACGAGATAGTCTCGTCATGGAGCACGGTTGCGCTGTGCCCATGACGAGACTATCTCGTCATGAACCCCACCCACTAGTGCAACGCCCGGCACAGGAGGGGGAAAGGGCGTGGCACTGAAGGGGTTAATAATGTATAGCTGCCTCAATTCTCTTCAGATCATATTTATTAACATATCCATGAAGGGGAAGTTTCAGTGCAGTTGCCTGGACAGGATTAGTAGAAAAACTGGAAACGTCTGGATCTGGGAACCTATATTGTGATTAAATGAGCAATGTTGTATCAGCGAAAGTCGAAGTGGGTGGGATCTGGTGTGAACGATGTTCACTTCACACGCTTTTTTATTTTGTATGGCACTTCCTATGTTTTCTGTTAAAAAAGAACCACTCCTTAACTGTTAATGCCGACATTTGGCCAAGGCTGAAAGCCATAGACATCATCTAGGCTCCCCAGAGGTTGCAACTGCAACCCCTAGCTTCCCCTTGCGACGCTTGTACTTTCTTTAAGACCTTCACGGAAACAAAATCAATGCCAAGAACATAGCAGTGTCTCACCCATATGGGCTTTGGGCGCCAGCCTCCTTTTTCTCTGCTCAAGTTATTTGACATTAATTGTGAATAATATTGTTTGCGAATAGTGTAATAAAAAGGACAGCACCAGGTTCTGGAACAGAACGTCATTGACAACTTGAGTAAGAAGAATAAAATGCTTTAAAATGCATTTTGTGTGCGAATGGGAAGGTGAGAGTGTGTTTGTGTGAGAGAACCGGTGTATGTGTCAGCATGCATGTGTGTGAGTGAAAATCAGCAGGGATGAGAGGCAGGTAGTAACTCAGAGTGAATGAGATTGAGTGTCAGTAAATGGCTATGAGTGAGTCCAAGTGACTAAGAATGACTGGGTGAGTTGGAGAAAGAGTGACTATGAATGAGAGTGCGTGAGAATGAATGAGAATGAGTGCGAGAGAATGTTAGAGATTGTGAGGGAATGTGAGTGGGAATGAAAGCGAGTGAACTGTGAGTGTAAATGTGAGTGATAATGAGAGTCAGTGAATGTGAATAAGTGAGAATGGGTGATACTAAAAGTCAATGCAAATGAGTGTGATTAAGTGAAAAAGTATAAGTAAGAATGAGAGTCTTACTGAGTTAGAATATGTGAGTGAGTAAGAGTAGGTGCAATAGAGGTAACTGTACAAGTGATTGCTCAAAAGTGTGTGTGAGAATGAAAATGAGTGTGAGTAAGTGACCGTAAGTGAGCATGAGCGCAAATGTGTCATTCTGCTTGAGAGTCTGCAGTTGAACTTAGCACACTTCTCGGAATTACAGGGACAGCCATGGAAACATCCTATCACTGGTATATGGGAGGCAATACTTGCATATGGGATACCCAGAGCAAAATACTGATGCTGCCACACTGGAAGTAAATCTGGGCAAAGGGCACACATGACAACATTGCTGGGATAGCTACATTAGAGGAAATTCTAGGCATCAGGGTGGGAAATCATGGCATATGCCAAGGAGGCATTCATGACAAAACGCTGTCTCTGAGACAATAGACACAACTTTTGATTTAAGGCTCGACCATAGTATGTGAACAGCTGTAATGGTAGGATTCTGGCACCGACATATTATATGTAATGTTTAGGCTAAAATGGAGCGCATGCCAAATGTGGGTCCTGGCAATGGAGGTAAGCTTTGACGTATATAGACACACATATGTCATTAAAATAAATTGATTAAACTCATGGGGGCTGTCAAGTTTCATTAGCTTGGCACACCATCAAATGACTTGAGTATTAAATGAGTGTCTTTCAAGAGCCTATGGCCTTTTCGCAAATTTATGTGAAAATTGTGTTTCAAAATGCATTGTTAGAGTCCACTGTTTCAACATTTTCTCATGAGGAAGAACCAGTCATCCCCAGGCTTGCTCACTACAATTCAGGTAAATATTCACTTAGCGTATCATGTTGGTACCTTAATATTGGTGATATCTAAAATAGACATTCGTCTATGTTGTGTCATTATATTAATAATGCTGTTATTATGGAATCTCAATGAATTTAATTTTGTGATGTCATCAGGGTTAAGGTCATGTTACATCAGTTTCTGAAAAGACTTGGCATCAAATGTCAAATGAAGTCACTTCCTGTGGCACCATTAACAATCATCATAGTCTTTATTCGAATTTTAAAAAATTCATAGAAGACACAAACATATACAAAAGACACAATTATCAATAATCTAATCCTTGTAAAATAGATAAAATCATCCATTAAATATCTAAAAATTCCATTTAAGACAAAAAATCAAACATATCGACAAACTAAAAATTACAGTTTAAGACAAGAATTAAACATAGCAAAAGACTAAAGATGGAAACATTTTAAAAATACAATTCAAAGTAATACTTCTATTCGTAGAAGGGGATTTACTGCTAACAACCCATAAGACCCTACGGGGGTGCTCCCGCGGATTCCCTGAGAGCCCTATGCCTTAAGGACCAAGCCCATCCCAGGTATTTGGCTAAGGCGATTGAGAGTACTGGAAGAGTACTTGTGCACAGAAGTCTTAGAGCAACAACAGAACTCCTTGTGGCCAAGGTTTTACACAAAGGAGACAGCCATGTCCTTCTAGGGTTGGCGTATACAGGGCAGACAAACAGAAAATGGGCAATTGTTTCCTCATGGAGGCCACAAACGGGACAGGTCCCTACACTTACTCCAGCCCACCCATTAGTTAGAACCCTGAGTGGAAGCGAGCCTGCTCTTAATTGGAAGTAAAGTTTCCGATCTCTGGGTTGGGTGATCAAATCCCAGTAAGGTTCAAGAACTGGGGAAACCTTCGCCTCCAAAAAACGGCTGGTCATTGTAGGTGAGGCAGAATCACTCCAGACCCGGTGATTTACCCGTTCCCAGTATAGCATTTTCAGAGATCTCTTTGAAGGGAACCCGGTAGCCACCGGATCACTCCATAGCCCCTCCATGCCCAGGTCTATCATAGTTTCCCGGAGGTTCCTCAACCACCCAATCTTATGGAACGTGTCGGCCTGTATTACATCCATAAGGCCCATAGCATATGAGTGAAGCTCTGGAGTGGTCCAGAGTCTCCTCCAGTAAAGGACCGGGCGGAGTTTGGCTATGTCCTTAACTGCCTTCCTACCTAAATCGTACCGTAATGGGACCAAGGGCGTGCTCTGCGGGAGGCCGACTATGTTACGGTAAAATTTATTTTCAACGACTGCTAAAGATGACAATGCGTCGAAACCCCATAACTCGGCCCCATACAACACTGAGCTTAGAGCCTTGGCCTCATATACTTGGAGCAATGGTTTAATAGGCCTGGTGTAAGATTTTTTGTGTTCACTAATCAGGGTTCCGGTTATCTGCCTGAATTTCAGTGTGCAAAGATAACTAGAGCTGTGTGCTCTGGACAGAGACTGCACCACCTACGTAGCTCAGAGATGAGCATATAACAAGCATAACAATACTAGTGCAATATTTTGAAGTGCTTTAGAACGAATATACATGATTATGACAAAAGCTTAAAACAATAATGTCAAAGGCAATACAAAAATATATGAAGTAATGAAGCGGGTCGTCTTCTGGTTGAAGTGTTGTTTATTCACACTCCTTATTGTGGAGACTTCAGGTTCCAAAAATATTAAGTTCATGAAAGTAAGATCCAAATCAAATGTAGGAACGTCGTGGCAAAGCTTAATTTTCATACCCAATGCATTTCGGGTGACTATTCCACCCTTCTTCAGGGGATATCTATAACAAAGCGAAATACTTGTATTCAAAAAACTTGTAAGAGCATGAAACGAAGTATACTAAAATGAAAGGAATAGATGAGCTCGACGCCACCAAAGCGTTTGTGAATACTACGAGATGAAATAGAAAATCGAAACATATCAGCTACGTCACCAGTAGTTCGTGATAAACCGGTGAGAGAAATGGGAGAGGAGGGAGAACAGTCGCTAGCAGTGGGAGTAGAAAGGCTAGGAGTCACCATATGAATAAGTTAACCCAACCACCACGTGTTTATGAACGTCTGTGAACTCTACCTTAAAGTAAGCAAAGCCAATTTGGTGTACGTTGCAGTCGTGGTCAATATGAGTAACCTGTAAAAGTTGAAGTATAAAGGATATAACTGTGCTGCTGGTTGTAAGGTGTAATGGAACGATCCAACAACTGTAGGGGAAAACTCACCAAGCGTGAACGGCACGTCGTAACAGATAACTAGATGAATTGATGCCTGTGTGGGGGTTTAGAATGGAATGTCCGACATAGAGAGCGGGATGCACTCGTTCGAACCATGGGCGAAATCTCAAATCCTGAAAAGGTACATGATATGAGTCAGTGCTTGTCCTAATGACGTTTTTCCCATGTCCCCGAACGGAGAGAAAAGTTACCTGATGATGATGAATGCTCGCCGCACGCGTGAATCCAAATGTGTAGAGATGTGAGATAGGAGGAAATTACTGAAAATAAATGAACCGCCCGGACCACGCTAACGTGAGCCGTTGTAGTATCATAGACATAGTGAAAGGACTGAGAAGGATAACTGACGTGGCTGGTTGGCGGCCATATTGTAATGGGTAAATATGATGAATGGAGGTAGCAGTAATGACAACAGAAGAAGAAGTGGCGGTGGGAGGTGAAAAGTGAATGAAAACGTGCAACAATGCCACCGAAGAGTGTATCGTGGAAAAAAATTAAATTAAAAAAGAAAGTGCAATCTCTTCAAGATACTGGTTCTGTGAGTGAAACAATGATGGATTGCTAGTACAAAAATTTCTTATCAACGAATGCATGAGAAATTATTTACGTACAGTTCCATACTTAATATAGGCGGTTACACGTTAAAGCATTAAACAAAACTGATGGATTGAACAAAATGTGGAGCTTCTGCTAGACAAAAAACAACATGTATATCGAGGTTAGCCTGAATGCTGAGGCCGTAACAGGGTTCTATGACTACTTGCATGTAACACCAACTTGGTCTAAAATCAACCTTACTGAGTACAAACATGAAATTGTTTAGACACAGTTCCCTAATTAATAAAGACGGATACATGGTTGAACATGAGACAAAAGAAACAAGATTTAACGAAATGTGGTACTTCTACTGGAGAATAATCAGCATATATAGCAAGATTAGCCTAAATGCTGCAGCCATAACGGAATTCTATACATGCTTGCATGCAACACCAACATAATCTGAAATCGACTTTACAGTGTGCAAACATGGAACATCGAAATGCTCGAACGGGAATGGTAAACCATGGCATCAAAGTGGCCCAGGAACATACCAGAGTCCCTTCATGCATTCTGTGTCGAACCTGTGTTATATCTTAAAAAGAATAAATGAAATGTACAATAAGACATGAATAAAATGAAAATAAATTCTAACCCAAACTTATCTAATGGTGGTAATCCAAAGTGTGCTATCATTAAGTGGACAAACTGGACTGATGAAATAGCGACGATACATGCCTCCCCTATCCATGAAGTTCTGAAAGGAATACTATAGGAAACATGAGAATTCAATTTTATCGTTGAGTCCTTTGGGGTGCAGAGTGTTAAGGTACCGAATCCAAAAGGATTCCCTCTGTATGATATACTTTGTCATTTCAGTGTGGACATTTCCAGGTATCTATTCCACTTGTTATCATGTGTCACGTGCATGCCCAAATAGACAA